>NC_140590.1:1014850486-1015450486 GCF_964204655.1 Triturus cristatus
AGAGAGTAGTAGAGAGTGAGTAGTAGAGAGTGAGTAGTAGAGAGAGAGTGAGTAGTAGAGAGTAGTAGTAGAGAGTGAGTAGTAGAGAATGAGTAGTAGAGAGTGAGTGGTAGAGAGTAGTAGAGGGTAGTAGATTGAGTAGTAGAGAGTTAGTAGAGAGTGAGTAGTAGAGAGTGAGTAGTAGAGAGTGAGTAGTAGAGAGAGAGTGTAGAGAGTGAGTAGTAGAGTAGTAGAGGTGAGTAGTAGAGATATTAGTAGAGAGCAGTAGAGTGTAGTAGAGAGTGAGTACGAGTGAGTAGTAGCGAGTGAATAGTAGAGAGTGAGTAGTAGAGAGTGAGTAGTAGAGAGTAGAGAGTGAGTAGTAGTGAGTGAGTAGTAGAGAGTAGTGGAGTAGTAGAGTGAGTAGTAGAGAGTAGTAGAGAGTGAGTAGTAGAGTGAGTAGTAGAGAGTGAGTAGCAGAGAGAGAGTAGTAGAGATTAGTAGAGAGTGAGTAGTAGGAAGAGAGTAGTAGAGAGTAGTAGAGAGAGAGTAGTAGAGAGTAGTAGAGAGTGAGTAGTAGAGAGTGAGTAGTAGAGGTAGTAGATTGAGTAGTAGAGTGAGTAGTAGAGCGAGAGTAGTAGAGAGAGAGTAGTAGAGAGTGAGTTGTAGAGAATAGTAGAGAGTGAGTAGTAGAGAGAGTAGTAGAGAGTAGTAGAGTAGTAGAGAGTGAGTAGTAGAGAGTAGTAGAGTAGTAAAGAGTAGTAGAGAAGTAGAGAGTGAGTAGTAGAGAGTAGAAGAGAGCGAGTAGTAGAGAGTGAGTAGTGGAGAGTGAGTAGTAGAGAGTAGTAGAGAGTGAGTAGTAGAGAGTGAGTAGTAGAGAGAGAGTGAGTAGTAGAGAGTAGTAGTAGAGAGTGAGTAGTAGAGAACGAGTAGTAGAGAGTGAGTGGTAGAGAGTAGTAGAGAGTAGTAGATTGAGTAGTAGAGAGTAGTAGAGAGTGAGTAGTAGAGAGTAAGTAGTAGAGAGTAGTAGAGAGCAGTAGGGAGTGAGTAGTAGAGAGTAGTAGAGAGTGAGTAGTAGAGTGAGTAGTAGAGAGTGAGTAGCAGAGAGTGAGTAGTAGAGGGTGAGTAGCAGAGAGTGAGTAGTAGAGTGAGTAGTAGAGTGAGTAGTAGAGCGTGAGTAGTAGAGAGTAGTAGAGAGTGAGTAGTAGAGAGTGAGTAGTAGAGGGTGAGTAGCAGAGGTGAGTAGTAGAGTGAGTAGTAGAGTGAGTAGTAGAGCGAGAGTAGTAGAGAGAGAGTAGTAGAGAGTGAGTATTAGAGAGAGTAGTAGAGAGTGAGTAGTAGAGAGTGAGTAGTAGAGAGTGAGTAGTAGAGTGAGTAGTGGAGAGTGAGTAGTAGAGAGTAGTAGAGAGCGAGTAATAGAGAGTGAGTAGTAGAGTGAGTAGTAGAGAGTGAGTAGTAGAGAGTGAGTAGTAGAGAGAGAGTAGTAGAGAGTGAGTAGTAGAGTAGTAGAGAGTGAGTGGTAGAGAGTAGTAGAGAGTAGTAGAGTGAGTAGTAGAGTGAGTAGTGGAGAGTGAGTAGTAGAGAGTAGTAGAGAGCGAGTAATAGAGAGTGAGTAGTAGAGTGAGTAGTAGAGAGTGAGTAGTAGAGAGTGAGTAGTAGAGAGAAAGTAGTAGAGAGTGAGTAGTAGAGTAGTAGAGAGTGAGTAGTAGAGATAGTAGTAGAGAGTAGTAGAGTGTAGTAGAGAGTGAGTACTAGTGAGTAGTAGCGAGTGAATAGTAGAGAGTGAGTAGTAGAGAGTGAGTAGTAGAGAGTAGTAGAGAGTGAGTAGTAGAGAGTGAGTAGCATTGAGTAGTAGAGTAGTAGAGAGTGAGTAGTAGTGAGTGAGTAGTAGAGAGTAGTGGAGTAGTAGAGTGAGTAGTAGAGAGTAGTAGAGAGTGAGTAGTAGGGTGAGTAGTAGAGAGTGAGTAGCAGAGAGAGAGTAGTAGAGAGTAGTAGAGAGTGAGTAGTAGGGAGAGAGTAGTAGAGAGTAGTAGAGAGAGAGTAGTAGAGAGTGAGTAGTAGAGTGAGTAGTAGAGGTAGTAGAGTGAGTAGTAGAGTGAGTAGTAGAGCGAGAGTAGTAGAGAGAGAGTAGTAGAGAGTGAGTTGTAGAGAATAGTAGAGAGTGAGTAGTAGAGAGAGTAGTAGAGAGTAGTAGAGTAGTAGAGAGTGAGTAGTAGAGAGTAGTAGAGTAGTAGAGAGTAGTAGAGCAGTAGAGAGTGAGTAGTAGAGAGTAGAAGAGAGCGAGTAGTGGAGAGTGAGTAGTGGAGAGTGAGTAGTAGAGAGTAGTAGAGAGCGAGTAGTAGAGAGTGAGTAGTAGAGAGAGAGTGAGTAGTAGAGAGTAGTAGTAGAGAGTGAGTAGTAGAGAACGAGTAGTAGAGAGTGAGTGGGAGAGAGTAGTAGAGAGTAGTAGATTGAGTAGTAGAGAGTAGTAGAGAGTGAGTAGTAGAGAGTGAGTAGTAGAGGTAGTAGAGAGCAGTAGGGAGTGAGTAGTAGAGAGTAGTAGAGAGTGAGTAGTAGAGTGAGTAGTAGAGAGTGAGTAGCAGAGAGAGAGTAGTAGAGCGTAGTAGAGCATGAGTAGTAGAGAGTAGTAGAGAGTGAGTACTAGAGAGTGAGTAGTAGAGGGTGAGTAGCAGAGAGTGAGTAGTAGAGTGAGTAGTAGAGTGAGTAGTAGAGCGAGAGTAGTAGAGAGAGAGTAGTAGAGAGTGAGTATTAGAGAGAGTAGTAGAGAGTGAGTAGTAGAGAGTAGTAGAGAGTGAGTAGTAGAGTGAGTAGTGGAGAGTGAGTAGTAGAGAGTAGTAGAGAGCGAGTAATAGAGGGTGAGTAGTAGAGTGAGTAGTAGAGTGAGTAGTAGAGTGAGTGAGTAGAGAGAGAGAGTAGTAGAGAGTGAGTAGTAGAGTAGTAGAGAGTGAGTGGTAGAGAGTAGTAGAGAGTAGTAGAGTGAGTAGTAGAGAGTAGTAGTAGAGAGTAGTAGAGATTAGTAGAGTGTAGTAGAGAGTAGTAGCGAGTAAGTAGTAGAGAGTGAGCAGAAGAGAATGAGTAGTAGAGGGTAGTAGAGAGTGAATAGTAGAGAGTAGTAGAGAGTGAGTAGTAGAGAGTGAGTAGTAGAGAGTAGTAGAGAGTGAGCAGTAGAGAGTAGTAGTGAGTGAGTAGTAGAGAGTAGTAGAGTGAGTAGTAGAGAGTGAGTAGTAGAGAGTAGTAGAGTAGTAGAGAGTGAGTACTAGAGAGTAGTAGTAGAGAGTAGTAGAGTGTAGTAGAGAGTGAGTACTAGTGAGTAGTAGCGAGTGAATAGTAGAGAGTGAGTAGTAGAGAGTGAGTAGTAGAGTGAGTAGTAGAGAGTGAGTAGCAGAGA
Organism: Triturus cristatus; assembly: GCF_964204655.1. Classification (NCBI taxonomy): domain Eukaryota; kingdom Metazoa; phylum Chordata; class Amphibia; order Caudata; family Salamandridae; genus Triturus; species Triturus cristatus. Next base: position 1,014,853,854 of record NC_140590.1, read on the forward strand.
GAGTAGTAGAGAGTAGTAGAGAGTGAGTAGTAGGGAGAGAGTAGTAGAGAGTAGTAGAGAGCAAGAAGTAGAGAGTAGTAGAGAGTGAGTAGCAGAGAGTGAGTAGTAGAGGTAGTAGAGTGAGTAGTAGAGTGAGTAGTAGAGAGTAGTGGAATAGTAGAGTGAGTAGTAGAGAGTAGTAGAGAGTGAGTAGTAGTGTGAGTAGAAGGGAGTGAGTAGCAGAGAGAGAGTAGTAGAGAGTAGTAAAGAGTGAGTAGTAGGGAGAGAGTAGTAGAGAGTAGTAGAGAGAGAGTAGTAGAGAGTAGTAGAGAGTGAGTAGTAGAGAGTGAGTAGTAGAGGTAGTAGAGTGAGTAGTAGAGTGAGTAGTAGAGCAAGAGTAGTAGAGAGAGAGTAGTAGAGTAGTAGAGAGTGAGTGGTAGAGAGTAGTAGAGAGTAGTAGAGTGAGTAGTAGAGAGTAGTAGTAGAGAGTAGTAGAGATTAGTAGAGTGTAGTAGAGAGTAGTAGCGAGTAAGTAGTAGAGAGTGAACAGTAGAGAATGAGTAGTAGAGAGTAGTAGAGAGTGAATAGTAGAGAGTAGTAGAGAGTGAGTAGTAGAGAGTGAGTAGTAGAGAGTGAGTAGTAGAGAGTAGTAGAGAGTGAGTAGTAGAGAGAAGTAGAGAGTAGTAGTGAGTGAGTTGTAGAGAGTAGTAGAGTGAGTAGTAGAGAGTGAGTAGTAGAGAGTAGTAGAGTAGTAGAGAGTGAGTAATAGAGAGTAGTAGTAGAGAGTAGTAGAGTGTAGTAGAGTGAGTACTAGTGAGTAGTAGCGAGTGAATAGTAGAGAGTGAGTAGTAGAGAGTGAGTAGTAGAGTGAGTAGTAGAGAGTGAGTAGCAGAGAGAGAGTAGTAGAGAGTAGTAGAGAGTGAGTAGTAGGGAGAGAGTAGTAGAGAGTAGTAGAGAGCAAGAAGTAGAGAGTAGTAGAGAGTGAGTACCAGAGAGTGAGTAGTAGAGGTAGTAGAGTGAGTAGTAGAGTGAGTAGTAGTAGTGGAGAGTGAGTAGTAGAGAGTAGTAGAGAGAGAGTGAGTAGTAGAGAGAGAGTAGTAGAGAGTGAGTAGTAGAGTAGTAGAGAGAGAGTAGTAGAGAGTAGTAGAATAGTAGAGAGTAGTAGAGTAGTAGAGAGTGAGTAGTAGAGAGTAGAAGAGAGCGAGTAGTAGAGAGTGAGTAGTGGAGAGTGAGTAGTAGAGAGTAGTAGAGAGCGAGTAGTAGAGAGTGAGTAGTAGAGAGAGAGTGTGTAGTAGAGAGCAATAGTAGAGAGTGAGTAGTAGAGAACGAGTAGTAGAGAGTGAGTGGTAGAGAGTAGTAGAGAGTAGTAGATTGAGTAGTAGAGAGTAGTAGAGAGTGAGTAGTAAAGAGTGAGTAGTAGAGGTAGTAGAGAGCAGTAGGGAGTGAGTAGTAGAGAGTAGTAGAGAGTGAGTAGTAGAGAGTGAGTAGCAGAGAGAGAGTAGTGGAGAGTAGTAGAGCGTGAGTAGTAGAGAGTAGTAGAGAGTGAGTACTAGAGAGTGAGTAGTAGAGGGTGAGTAGCAGAGAGTGAGTAGTAGAGTGAGTAGTAGAGTGAGTAGTAGAGAGTGAGTAGTAGAGAGAGAGTAGTAGAGAGTGAGTAGTAGAGTAGTAGAGAGTGAGTAGTAGAGAGTAGTAGTAGAGAGTAGTAGAGTGTAGTAGAGAGTGAGTACTAGTGAGTAGTAGCGAGTGAATAGTAGAGAGTGAGTAGTAGAGAGTGAGTAGTAGAGAGTAGTAGAGAGTGAGTAGTAGAGAGTGAGTAGTAGAGAGTAGTAGAGTAGTAGAGCGTGAGTAGTAGTGAGTGAGTAGTAGAGAGTAGTGGAGTAGTAGAGTGAGTAGTAGAGAGTAGTAGAGAGTGAGTAGTAGAGTGAGTAGTAGAGAGTGAGTAGCAGAGAGAGAGTAGTAGAGATTAGTAGAGAGTGAGTAGTAGGGAGCGAGTAGTAGAGAGTAGTAGAGAGAGAGTAGTAGAGGTAGTAGAGTGAGTAGTAGAGTGAGTAGTAGAGCGAGAGTAGTAGAGAGAGAGTAGTAGAGAGTGAGTTGTAGAGAATAGTAGAGAGTGAGTAGTAGAGAGAGTAGTAGAGAGTAGTAGAGTAGTAGAGAGTGAGTAGTAGAGAGTAGTAGAGTAGTAGAGAGTAGTAGAGTAGTAGAGAGTGAGTAGTAGAGAGTAGAAGAGAGCGAGTAGTAGAGAGTGAGTAGTGGAGAGTGAGTAGTAGAGAGTAGTAGAGAGTGAGTAGTAGAGAGTGAGTAGTAGAGAGAGAGTGAGTAGTAGAGAGTAGTAGTAGAGAGTGAGTAGTAGAGAACGTGTAGTAGAGAGTGAGTGGTAGAGAGTAGTAGAGAGTAGTAGATTGAGTAGTAGAGAGTAGTAGAGAGTGAGTAGTAGAGAGTGAGTAGTAGAGAGTGAGTAGTAGAGAGAGAGTGAGTAGTAGAGAGTAGTAGTAGAGAGTGAGTAGTAGAGAACGAGTAGTAGAGAGTGAGTGGTAGAGAGTAGTAGAGAGTAGTAGATTGAGTAGGAGAGAGTAGTAGAGAGTGAGTAGTAGAGAGTGAGTAGTAGAGAGTAGTAGAGAGCAGTAGGGAGTGAGTAGTAGAGAGTAGGAGAGAGTGAGTAGTAGAGTGAGTAGTAGAGAGTGAGTAGCAGAGAGTGAGTAGTAGAGGGTGAGTAGCAGAGAGTGAGTAGTAGAGTGAGTAGTAGAGTGAGTAGTAGAGCGTGAGTAGTAGAGAGTAGTAGAGAGTGAGTAGTAGAGAGTGAGTAGTAGAGGGTGGGTAGCAGAGAGTGAGTAGTAGAGTGAGTAGTAGAGTGAGTAGTAGAGCGAGAGTAGTAGAGAGAGAGTAGTAGAGAGTGAGTATTAGAGAGAGTAGTAGAGAGTGAGTAGTAGAGAGTGAGTAGTAGAGAGTGAGTAGTAGAGTGAGTAGTGGAGAGTGAGTAGTAGAGAGTAGTAGAGAGTGAGTAGTAGAGAGAGAGTAGTAGAGAGTGAGTAGTAGAGTAGTAGAGAGTGAGTGGTAGAGAGTAGTAGAGAGTAGTAGAGTGAGTAGTAGAGTGAGTAGTGGAGAGTGAGTAGTAGAGAGTAGTAGAGAGCGAGTAATAGAGAGTGAGTAGTAGAGTGAGTAGTAGGGAGTGAGTAGTAGAGAGAGAGTAGTAGAGAGTGAGTAGTAGAGTAGTAGAGAGTATAGTAGAGAGTAGTAGTAGAGAGTAGTAGAGTGTAGTAGAGAGTGAGTACTAGTGAGTAGTAGCGAGTGAATAGTAGAGAGTGAGTAGTAGAGAGTGATTAGTAGAGAGTGAGTAGTAGAGAGTGAGTAGTAGAGAGTAGTAGAGTAGTAGAGAGTGAGTAGTAGTGAGTGTAGTAGAGAGTAGTGGAGTAGTAGAGTGAGTAGTAGAGAGTAGTAGATAGTGAGTAGTAGAGTGAGTAGTAGAGAGTGAGTAGCAGAGAGAGAGTAGTAGAGAGTAGTAGAGAGTGGAGTAGGGAGAGAGTAGTAGAGAGTAGTAGAGAGAGAGTAGTAGAGAGTGAGTAGTAGAGAGTGAGTAGTAGAGGTAGTAGAGGTGAGTAGTAGAGTGAGTAGTAGAGCGAGAGTAGTAGAGAGAGAGTAGTAGAGAGTGAGTTGTAGAGAATAGTAGAGAGTGAGTAGTAGAGCGAGTAGTAGAGAGTAGTAGAGAGTAGTAGATTGAGTAGTAGAGAGTAGTAGAGAGTGAGTAGTAGAGTGAGTAGTAGAGAGTGAGTAGCAGAGAGAGAGTAGTAGAGAGGAGTAGAGCGTGAGTAGTAGAGAGTAGTAGAGAGTGAGTACTAGAGAGTGAGTAGTAGAGGGTGAGTAGCAGAGAGTGAGTAGTAGAGTGAGTAGTAGAGTGAGTAGTAGAGCGAGAGTAGTAGAGAGAGAGTAGTAGAGAGTGAGTATTAGAGAGAGTAGTAGAGAGTGAGTAGTAGAGAGTGAGTAGTAGAGAGTAGTAGAGAGTGAGTAGTAGAGTGAGTAGTAGAGAGTGAGTAGTAGAGAGAGTAGTAGAGAGTAGTAGAGTAGTAGAGAGTGAGTAGTAGAGAGTAGTAGAGTAGTAGAGAGTAGTAGAGTAGTAGAGAGTGAGTAGTAGAGAGTAGAAGAGAGCGAGTAGTAGAGAGTGAGTAGTGGAGAGTGAGTAGTAGAGAGTAGTAGAGAGTGAGTAGTAGAGAGTGAGTAGTAGAGAGAGAGTGAGTAGTAGAGAGTAGTAGTAGAGAGTGAGTAGTAGAGAACATGTAGTAGAGAGTGAGTGGTAGAGAGTAGTAGAGAGTAGTAGATTGAGTAGTAGAGAGTAGTAGAGAGTGAGTAGTAGAGAGTGAGTAGTAGAGAGTGAGTAGTAGAGAGAGAGTGAGTAGTAGAGAGTAGTAGTAGAGAGTGAGTAGTAGAGAACGAGTAGTAGAGAGTGAGTGGTAGAGAGTAGTAGAGAGTAGTAGATTGAGTAGGAGAGAGTAGTAGAGAGTGAGTAGTAGAGAGTGAGTAGTAGAGAGTAGTAGAGAGCAGTAGGGAGTGAGTAGTAGAGAGTAGTAGAGAGTGAGTAGTAGAGTGAGTAGTAGAGAGTGAGTAGCAGAGAGTGAGTAGTAGAGGGTGAGTAGCAGAGAGTGAGTAGTAGAGTGAGTAGTAGAGTGAGTAGTAGAGCGTGAGTAGTAGAGAGTAGTAGAGAGTGAGTAGTAGAGAGTGAGGTAGAGGGTGAGTAGCAGAGAGTGAGTAGTAGAGTGAGTAGTAGAGTGAGTAGTAGAGCGAGAGTAGTAGAGAGAGAGTAGTAGAGAGTGAGTATTAGAGAGAGTAGTAGAGAGTGAGTAGTAGAGAGTGAGTAGTAGAGTGAGTAGTGGAGAGTGAGTAGTAGAGAGTAGTAGAGAGCGAGTAATAGAGAGTGAGTAGTAGAGTGAGTAGTAGAGAGTGAGAAGTAGAGAGTGAGTAGTAGAGAGAGAGTAGTAGAGAGTGAGTAGTAGAGTAGTAGAGAGTGAGTGGTAGAGAGTAGTAGAGAGTAGTAGAGTGAGTAGTAGAGTGAGTAGTGGAGAGTGAGTAGTAGAGAGTAGTAGAGAGCGAGTAATAGAGAGTGAGTAGTAGAGTGAGTAGTAGGGAGTGAGTAGTAGAGAGAGAGTAGTAGAGAGTGAGTAGTAGAGTAGTAGAGAGTGAGTAGTAGAGAGTAGTAGTAGAGAGTAGTAGAGTGTAGTAGAGAGTGAGTACTAGTGAGTAGTAGCGAGTGAATAGTAGAGAGTGAGTAGTAGAGAGTGAGAGTAGAGAGTGAGTAGTAGAGAGTGAGTAGTAGAGAGTAGTAGAGTAGTAGAGAGTGAGTAGTAGTGAGTGAGTAGTAGAGAGTAGTGGAGTAGTAGAGTGAGTAGTAGAGAGTAGTAGATAGTGAGTAGTAGAGTGAGTAGTAGAGAGTGAGTAGCAGAGAGAGAGTAGTAGAGAGTAGTAGAGAGTGAGTAGTAGGGAGAGAGTAGTAGAGAGTAGTAGAGAGAGAGTAGTAGAGAGTGAGTAGTAGAGAGTGAGTAGTAGAGGTAGTAGAGTGAGTAGTAGACTGAGTAGTAGAGCGAGAGTAGTAGAGAGAGAGTAGTAGAGAGTGAGTTGTAGAGAATAGTAGAGAGTGAGTAGTAGAGCGAGTAGTAGAGAGTAGTAGAGTAGTAGAGAGTGAGTAGTAGAGAGTAGTAGAGTAGTAGAGAGTAGTAGAGTAGTAGAGAGTGAGTAGTAGAGAGTAGAAGAGAGCGAGTAGTAGAGAGTGAGTAGTGGAGAGTGAGTAGTAGAGAGTAGTAGAGAGCGAGTAGTAGAGAGTGAGTAGTAGAGAGAGAGTGAGTAGTAGAGAGTAGTAGTAGAGAGTGAGTAGTAGAGAACGAGTAGTAGAGAGTGAGTGGGAGAGAGTAGTAGAGAGTAGTAGATTGAGTAGTAGAGAGTAGTAGAGAGTGAGTAGTAGAGTGAGTAGTAGAGAGTGAGTAGCAGAGAGAGAGTAGTAGAGAGTAGTAGAGCGTGAGTAGTAGAGAGTAGTAGAGAGTGAGTACTAGAGAGTGAGTAGTAGAGGGTGAGTAGCAGAGAGTGAGTAGTAGAGTGAGTAGTAGAGTGAGTAGTAGAGCGAGAGTAGTAGAGAGAGAGTAGTAGAGAGTGAGTATTAGAGAGAGTAGTAGAGAGTGAGTAGTAGAGAGTGAGTAGTAGAGAGTAGTAGAGAGTGAGTAGTAGAGTGCGTAGTGGAGAGTGAGTAGTAGAGAGTAGTAGAGAGCGAGTAATAGAGAGTGAGTAGTAGAGTGAGTAGTAGAGAGTGAGTAGTAGAGAGTGAGTAGTAGAGAGAGAGTAGTAGAGAGTGAGTAGTAGAGTAGTAGAGAGTGAGTGGTAGAGAGTAGTAGAGAGTAGTAGAGTGAGTAGTAGAGAGTAGTAGTAGAGAGTAGTAGAGATTAGTAGAGTGTAGTAGAGAGTAGTAGCGAGTAAGTAGTAGAGAGTGAGCAGTAGAGAATGAGTAGTAGAGAGTAGTAGAGAGTGAATAGTAGAGAGTAGTAGAGAGTGAGTAGTAGAGAGTGAGTAGTAGAGAGTAGTAGAGAGTGAGTAGTAGAGAGTAGTAGAGAGTAGTAGTGAGTGAGTAGTAGAGAGTAGTAGAGTGAGTAGTAGAGAGTGAGTAGTAGAGAGTAGTAGAGTAGTAGAGACTGAGTACTAGAGAGTAGTAGTAGAGAGTAGTAGAGTGTAGTAGAGAGTGAGTACTAGTGAGTAGTAGCGAGTGAATAGTAGAGAGTGAGTAGTAGAGAGTGAGTAGTAGAGTGAGTAGTAGAGAGTGAGTAGCAGAGAGAGAGTAGTAGAGAGTAGTAGAGAGTGAGTAGTAGGGAGAGAGTAGTAGCGAGTATTAGAGAGCAAGAAGTAGAGAGTAGTAGAGAGTGAGTAGCAGAGAGTGAGTAGTAGAGGTAGTAGAGTGAGTAGTAGAGTGAGTAGTAGAGAGTGAGTAGTAGAGTGAGTAGTAGAGAGTGAGTAGCAGAGAGAGAGTAGTAGAGAGTAGTAGAGAGCGAGTAGTAGGGAGAGAGTAGTAGAGAGTAGTAGAGAGAGAGTAGTAGAGAGTAGTAGAGAGTGAGTAGTAGAGAGTGAGTAGTAGAGGTAGTAGAGTGAGTAGTAGAGTGAGTAGTAGAACGAGAGTAGTAGAGAGAGAGTAGTAGAGAGTGAGTTGTAGAGAATAGTAGAGAGTGAGTAGTAGGGAGAGTAGTAGAGAGTAGTAGAGTAGTAGAGAGTGAGTAGTAGAGAGTAGTAGAGTAGTAGAAAGTAGTAGAGTAGTAGAGAGTGAGTAGTAGAGATTAGAAGAGAGCGAGTAGTAGAGAGTGAGTAGTGGAGAGTGAGCAGTAGAGAGTAGTAGAGAGTGAGTAGTAGAGAGTGAGTAGTAGAGAGAGAGTGAGTAGTAGAGAGTAGTAGTAGAGAGTGAGTAGTAGAGAACGAGTAGTAGAGAGTGAGTGGTAGAGAGTAGTAGAGGGTAGTAGATTGAGTAGTAGAGAGTAGTAGAGAGTGAGTAGTAGAGAGTGAGTAGTAGAGAGTGGTAGAGAGCAGTAGGGAGTGAGTAGAGAGTAGTAGAGAGTGAGTAGTAGAGTGAGTAGTAGAGAGTGAGTAGCAGAGAGAGAGTAGTAGAGAGTAGTAGAGCGTGAGTAGTAGAGAGAAGTAGAGAGTGAGTAGTAGAGAGTGAGTAGTAGAGGGTGAGTAGCAGAGAGTGAGTAGTAGAGTGAGTAGTAGAGTGAGTAGTAGAGTGAGAGTAGTAGAGAGAGAGTAGTAGAGAGTGAGTATTAGAGAGAGTAGTAGAGAGTGAGTAGTAGAGAGTGAGTAGTAGAGAAGAGTAGAGAGTGAGTAGTAGAGTGAGTAGTGGAGAGTGAGTAGTAGAGAGTAGTAGAGAGCGAGTAATAGAGATTGAGTAGTAGAGTGAGTAGTAGAGAGTGAGTAGTAGAGAGTGAGTAGTAGAGAGAGAGTAGTAGAGAGAGAGTAGTAGAGTAGTAGAGAGTGAGTGGTAGAGAGTAGTAGAGACTAGTAGAGTGAGTAGTAGAGTGAGTAGTGGAGAGTGAGTAGTAGAGAGTAGTAGAGAGCGAGTAATAGAGAGTGAGTAGTAGAGAGTAGTAGAGAGTGAGTAGTAGGGAGAGAGTGGTAGAGAGTAGTAGAGAGAGAGTAGTAGAGAGTGAGTAGTAGAGAGTGAGTAGTAGAGCGAGTAGTAGAGAGTAGTGGAGTAGTAGAGTGAGTAGTAGAGAGTAGTAGAGAGTGAGTAGTAGAATGAGTAGTAGAGAGTGAGTAGCAGAGAGAGAGTAGTAGAGAGTAGTAGAGAGTGAGTAGTAGGGAGAGAGTAGTAGAGAGTAGTAGAGAGAGAGTAGTAGAGAGTGAGTAGTAGAGAGTGAGTAGTAGAGGTAGTAGAGTGAGTAGTAGAGTGAGTAGTAGAGCGAGAGTAGTAGAGAGAGAGTAGTAGAGAGTGAGTTGTAGAGAATAGTAGAGAGTGAGTAGTAGAGCGAGTAGTAGAGAGTAGTAGAGTAGTAGAGAGTGAGAAGTAGAGAATAGTAGAGTAGTAGAGAGTAGTAGAGTAGTAGAGAGTGAGTAGTAGAGAGTAGAAGAGAGCGAGTAGTAGAGAGTGAGTAGTGGAGAGTGAGTAGTAGAGAGTAGTAGAGAGCGAGTAGTAGAGAGTGAGTAGTAGAGAGAGAGTGAGTAGTAGAGAGTAGTAGTAGAGAGTGAGTAGTAGAGAACAAGTAGTAGAGAGTGAGTGGGAGAGAGTAGTAGAGAGTAGTAGATTGAGTAGTAGAGAGTAGTAGAGAGTGAGTAGTAGAGTGAGTAGTAGAGAGTGAGTAGCAGAGAGAGAGTAGTAGAGAGTAGTAGAGCGTGAGTAGTAGAGAGTAGTAGAGAGTGAGTACTAGAGAGTGAGTAGTAGAGGGTGAGTAGCAGAGAGTGAGTAGTAGAGTGAGTAGTAGAGTGAGTAGTAGAGCGAGAGTAGTAGAGAGAGAGTAGTAGAGAGTGAGTATTAGAGAGAGTAGTAGAGAGTGAGTAGTAGAGAGTGAGTAGTAGAGAGTAGTAGAGAGTGAGTAGTAGAGTGAGTAGTGGAGAGTGAGTAGTAGAGAGTAGTAGAGAGCGAGTAATAGAGAGTGAGTAGTAGAGTGAGTAGTAGAGAGTGAGTAGTAGAGAGTGAGTAGTAGAGAGAGAGTAGTAGAGAGTGAGTAGTAGAGTAGTAGAGAGTGAGTGGTAGAGAGTAGTAGAGAGTAGTAGAGTGTAGTAGAGAGTAGTAGCGAGTAAGTAGTAGAGAGTGAGCAGTAGAGAATGAGTAGTAGAGAGTAGTAGAGAGTGAATAGTAGAGAGTAGTAGAGAGTGAGTAGTAGAGAGTGAGTAGTAGAGAGTAGTAGAGAGTGAGTAGTAGAGAGTAGTAGAGAGTAGTAGTGAGTGAGTAGTAGAGAGTAGTAGAGTGAGTAGTAGAGAGTGAGTAGTAGAGAGTAGTAGAGTAGTAGAGAGTGAGTACTAGAGAGTAGTAGTAGAGAGTAGTAGAGTGTAGTAGAGAGTGAGTACTAGTGAGTAGTAGCGAGTGAATAGTAGAGAGTGAGTAGTAGAGAGTGAGTAGTAGAGTGAGTAGTAGAGAGTGAGTAGCAGAGAGAGAGTAGTAGAGAGTAGTAGAGAGTGAGTAGTAGGGAGAGAGTAGTAGAGAGTATTAGAGAGCAAGAAGTAGAGAGTAGTAGAGAGTGAGTAGCACAGAGTGAGTAGTAGAGGTAGTAGAGTGAGTAGTAGAGTGAGTAGTAGAGAGTAGTGGAGTAGTAGAGTGAGTAGTAGAGAGTGAGTAGTAGAGTGAGTAGTAGAGAGTGAGTAGCAGAGAGAGAGTAGTAGAGAGTAGTAGAGAGCGAGTAGTAGGGAGAGAGTAGTAGAGAGTAGTAGAGAGAGAGTAGTAGAGAGTAGTAGAGAGTGAGTAGTAGAGAGTGAGTAGTAGAGGTAGTAGAGTGAGTAGTAGAGTGAGTAGTAGAACGAGAGTAGTAGAGAGAGAGTAGTAGAGAGTGAGTTGTAGAGAATAGTAGAGAGTGAGTAGTAGGGAGAGTAGTAGAGAGTAGTAGAGTAGAAGAGAGTGAGTAGTAGAGAGTAGTAGAGTAGTAGAGAGTAGTAGAGTAGTAGAGAGTGAGTAGTAGAGATTAGAAGAGAGCGAGTAGTAGAGAGTGAGTAGTAGAGAGTGAATAGTAGAGGTAGTAGAGAGCAGTAGGGAGTGAGTAGTAGAGAGTAGTAGAGAGTGAGTAGTAGAGTGAGTAGTAGAGAGTGAGTAGCAGAGAGAGAGTAGTAGAGAGTAGTAGAGCGAGAGTAGTAGAGAGTGAGTAGCAGAGAGTGAGTAGTAGAGTGAGTAGTAGAGTGAGTAGTAGAGCGAGAGTAGTAGAGAGAGAGTAGTAGAGAGTGAGTATTAGAGAGAGTAGTAGAGAGTGAGTAGTAGAGAGTGAGTAGTAGAGAGTAGTAGAGAGTGAGTAGTAGAGTGAGTAGTGGAGAGTGAGTAGTAGAGAGTAGTAGAGAGCGAGTAATAGAGAGTGAGTAGTAGAGTGAGTAGTAGAGAGTGAGTAGTAGAGAGTGAGTAGTAGAGAGAGAGTAGTAGAGAGTGAGTAGTAGAGTAGTAGAGAGTGAGTGGTAGAGAGTAGTAGAGAGTAGTAGAGTGAGTAGTAGAGAGTAGTAGTAGAGAGTAGTAGAGATTGGTAGAGTGTAGTAGAGAGTAGTAGCGAGTAAGTAGTAGAGAGCGAGCAGTAGAGAATGAGTAGTAGAGAGTAGTAGAGAGTGAATAGTAGAGAGTAGTAGAGAGTGAGTAGTAGAGAGTGAGTAGTAGAGAGTAGTAGAGAGTGAGTAGTAGAGAGTAGTAGAGAGTAGTAGTGAGTGAGTAGTAGAGAGTAGTAGAGTGAGTAGTAGAGAGTGAGTAGTAGAGAGTACTAGAGTAGTAGAGAGTGAGTACTAGAGAGTAGTAGTAGAGAGTAGTAGAGTGTAGTAGAGAGTGAGTACTAGTGAGTAGTAGCGAGTGAATAGTAGAGAGTGAGTAGTAGAGAGTGAGTAGCAGAGAGAGAGTAGTAGAGAGTAGTAGAGAGTGAGTAGTAGGGAGAGAGTAGTAGAGAGTAGTAGAGAGCAAGAAGTAGAGAGTAGTAGAGAGTGAGTAGCAGAGAGTGAGTAGTAGAGGTAGTAGAGTGAGTAGTAGAGTGAGCAGTAGAGAAAGAGTAGTAGAGAGTAGTAGAGAGTGAATAGTAGAGAGTAGTAGAGAGTGAGTAGTAGAGAGTGAGTAGTAGAGAGTAGTAGAGAGTGAGTAGTAGAGAGTAGTAGTGAGTGAGTAGTAGAGAGTAGTAGAGTGAGTAGTAGAGAGTGAGTAGTAGAGAGTAGTAGAGTAGTAGAGAGTGAGTACTAGAGAGTAGTAGTAGAGAGTAGTAGAGTGTAGTAGAGAGTGAGTACTAGTGAGTAGTAGCGAGTGAATAGTAGAGAGTGAGTAGTAGAGAGTGAGTAGTAGAGTGAGTAGTAGAGAGTGAGTAGCAGAGAGAGAGTAGTAGAGAGTAGTAGAGAGTGAGTAGTAGGGAGAGAGTAGTAGAGAGTATTAGAGAGCAAGAAGTAGAGAGTAGTAGAGAGTGAATAGCAGAGAGTGAGTAGTAGAGGTAGTAGAGTTTGTAGTAGAGTGAGTAGTAGAGAGTAGTGGAGTAGTAGAGTGAGTAGTAGAGAGTGAGTAGTAGAGTGAGTAGTAGAGAGTGAGTAGCAGAGAGAGAGTAGTAGAGAGTAGTAGAGAGCGAGTAGTAGGGAGAGAGTAGTAGAGAGTAGTAGAGAGAGAGTAGTAGAGAGTAGTAGAGAGTGAGTAGTAGAGAGTGAGTAGTAGAGGTAGTAGAGTGAGTAGTAGAGTGAGTAGTAGAACGAGAGTAGTAGAGAGAGAGTAGTAGAGAGGGAGTTGTAGAGAATAGTAGAGAGTGAGTAGTAGGGAGAGTAGTAGAGAGTAGTAGAGTAGTAGAGAGTGAGTAGTAGAGAGTAGTAGAGTAGTAGAGAGTAGTAGAGTAGTAGAGAGTGAGTAGTAGAGATTAGAAGAGAGCGAGTAGTAGAGAGTGAGTAGTGGAGAGTGAGTAGTAGAGAGTAGTAGAGAGTGAGTAGTAGAGAGTGAGTAGTAGAGAGAGAGTGAGTAGTAGAGAGTAGTAGTAGAGAGTGAGTAGTAGAGAACGAGTAGTAGAGAGTGAGTGGTAGAGAGTAGTAGAGGGTAGTAGATTGAGTAGTAGAGAGTAGTAGAGAGTGAGTAGTAGAGAGTGAGTAGTAGAGAGTGGTAGAGAGCAGTAGGGAGTGAGTAGAGAGTAGTAGAGAGTGAGTAGTAGAGTGAGTAGTAGAGAGTAAGTAGCAGAGAGAGAGTAGTAGAGAGTAGTAGAGCGTGAGTAGTAGAGAGAAGTAGAGAGTGAGTAGTAGAGAGTGAGTAGTAGAGGGTGAGTAGCAGAGAGTGAGTAGTAGAGTGAGTAGTAGAAAGAGTAGTAGAGTGAGAGTAGTAGAGAGAGAGTAGTAGAGAGTGAGTATTAGAGAGAGTAGTAGAGAGTGAGTAGTAGAGAGTGAGTAGTGGAGAAGAGTAGAGAGTGAGTAGTAGAGTGAGTAGTGGAGAGTGAGTAGTAGAGAGTAGTAGAGAGCGAGCAATAGAGATTGAGTAGTAGAGTGAGTAGTAGAGAGTGAGTAGTAGAGAGTGAGTAGTAGAGAGAGAGTAGTAGAGAGAGAGTAGTAGAGTAGTAGAGAGTGAGTGGTAGAGAGTAGTAGAGACTAGTAGAGTGAGTAGTAGAGTGAGTAGTGGAGAGTGAGTAGTAGAGAGTAGTAGAGAGCGAGTAATAGAGAGTGAGTAGTAGAGTGAGTAGTAGAGAGTGAGTAGTAGAGAGTGAGTAGTAGAGAGAGAGTAGTAGAGAGTGAGTAGTAGAGTAGTAGAGAGTGAGTAGTAGAGAGTAGTAGTAGAGAGTAGTAGAGTGTAGTAGAGAGTGAGTACTAGTGAGAAGTAGCGAGTGAATAGTAGAGAGTGAGTAGTAGAGAGTGAGTAGTAGAGAGTAGTAGAGAGTGAGTAGTAGAGAGTGAGTAGTAGAGAGTAGTAGAGTAGTAGAGAGTGAGTAGTAGTGAGTGAGTAGTAGAGAGTAGTGGAGTAGTAGAGTGAGTAGTAGAGAGTAGTAGAGAGTGAGTAGTAGAGTGAGTAGTAGAGAGTGAGTACCAGAGAGAGAGTAGTAGAGAGTAGTAGAGAGTGAGTAGTAGGGAGAGAGTAGTAGAGAGTAGTAGAGAGAGAGTAGTAGAGAGTAGTAGAGAGTGAGTAGTAGAGAGTGAGTAGTAGAGGTAGTAGAGTGAGTAGTAGAGTGAGTAGTAGAGCGAGAGTAGTAGAGAGAGAGTAGTAGAGAGTGAGTTGTAGAGAATAGTAGAGAGTGAGTAGTAGAGAGAGTAGTAGAGAGTAGTAGAGTAGTAGAGAGTGAGTAGTAGAGAGTAGTAGAGTAGTAGAGAGTAGTAGAGTAGTAGAGAGTGAGTAGTAGAGATTAGAAGAGAGCGAGTAGTAGAGAGTGAGTAGTGGAGAGTGAGTAGTAGAGAGTAGTAGAGAGCGAGTAGTAGAGAGTGAGTAGTAGAGAGAGAGTGAGTAGTAGAGAGTAGTAGTAGAGAGTGAGTAGTAGAGAACGAGTAGTAGAGAGTGAGTGGTAGAGAGTAGTAGAGAGTAGTAGATTGAGTAGTAGAGAGTAGTAGAGAGTGAGTAGTAGAGAGTGAATAGTAGAGGTAGTAGAGAGCAGTAGGGAGTGAGTAGTAGAGAGTAGTAGAGAGTGAGTAGTAGAGTGAGTAGTAGAGAGTGAGTAGCAGAGAGAGAGTAGTAGAGAGTAGTAGAGCGAGAGTAGTAGAGAGTGAGTAGCAGAGAGTGAGTAGTAGAGTGAGTAGTAGAGTGAGTAGTAGAGCGAGAGTAGTAGAGAGAGAGTAGTAGAGAGTGAGTATTAGAGAGAGTAGTAGAGAGTGAGTAGTAGAGAGTGAGTAGTAGAGAGTAGTAGAGAGTGAGTAGTAGAGTGAGTAGTGGAGAGTGAGTAGTAGAGAGTAGTAGAGAGCGAGTAATAGAGAGTGAGTAGTAGAGTGAGTAGTAGAGAGTGAGTAGTAGAGAGTGAGTAGTAGAGAGAGAGTAGTAGAGAGTGAGTAGTAGAGTAGTAGAGAGTGAGTGGTAGAGAGTAGTAGAGAGTAGTAGAGTGAGTAGTAGAGAGTAGTAGTAGAGAGTAGTAGAGATTAGTAGAGTGTAGTAGAGAGTAGTAGCGAGTAAGTAGTAGAGAGTGAGCAGTAGAGAATGAGTAGTAGAGAGTAGTAGAGAGTGAATAGTAGAGAGTAGTAGAGAGTGAGTATTAGAGAGTGAGTAGTAGAGAGTAGTAGAGAGTGAGTAGTAGAGAGTAGTAGAGAGTAGTAGAGAGTAGTAGAGTGAGTAGTAGAGAGTGAGTAGTAGAGAGTAGTAGAGTAGTAGAGAGTGAGTACTAGAGAGTAGTAGTAGAGAGTAGTAGAGTGTAGTAGAGAGTGAGTACTAGTGAGTAGTAGCGAGTGAATAGTAGAGAGTGAGTAGTAGAGAGTGAGTAGTAGAGTGAGTAGTAGAGAGTGAGTAGCAGAGAGAGAGTAGTAGAGAGTAGTAGAGAGTGAGTAGTAGGGAGAGAGTAGTAGAGAGTATTAGAGAGCAAGAAGTAGAGAGTAGTAGAGAGTGAGTAGCAGAGAGTGAGTAGTAGAGGTAGTAGAGTGAGTAGTAGAGTGAGTAGTAGAGAGTAGTGGAGTAGTAGAGTGAGTAGTAGAGAGTGAGTAGTAGAGTGAGTAGTAGAGAGTGAGTAGCAGAGATAGAGTAGTAGAGAGTAGTAGAGAGCGAGTAGTAGGGAGAGAGTAGTAGAGAGTAGTAGAGAGAGAGTAGTAGAGAGTAGTAGAGAGTGAGTAGTAGAGAGTGAGTAGTAGAGGTAGTAGAGTGAGTAGTAGAGTGAGTAGTAGAGCGAGAGTAGTAGAGAGAGAGTAGTAGAGAGTGAGTTGTAGAGAATAGTAGAGAGTGAGTAGTAGGGAGAGTAGTAGAGAGTAGTAGAGTAGTAGAGAGTGAGTAGTAGAGAGTAGTAGAGTAGTAGAGAGTAGTAGAGTAGTAGAGAGTGAGTAGTAGAGATTAGAAGAGAGCGAGTAGTAGAGAGTGAGTAGTGGAGAGTGAGTAGTAGAGAGTAGTAGAGAGTGAGTAGTAGAGAGTGAGTAGTAGAGAGAGAGTGAGTAGTAGAGAGTAGTAGTAGAGAGTGAGTAGTAGAGAACGAGTAGTAGAGAGTGAGTGGTAGAAAGTAGTAGAGGGTAGTAGATTGAGTAGTAGAGAGTAGTAGAGAGTGAGTAGTAGAGAGTGAGTAGTAGAGAGTGGTAGAGAGCAGTAGGGATTGAGTAGAGAGTAGTAGAGAGTGAGTAGTAGAGTGAGTAGTAGAGAGTGAGTAGCAGAGAGAGAGTAGTAGAGAGTAGTAGAGCGTGAGTAGTAGAGAGAAGTAGAGAGTGAGTAGTAGAGAGTGAGTAGTAGAGGGTGAGTAGCAGAGAGTGAGTAGTAGAGTGAGTAGTAGAGTGAGTAGTAGAGTGAGAGTAGTAGAGAGAGAGTAGTAGAGAGTGAGTATTAGAGAGAGTAGTAGAGAGTGAGTAGTAGAGAGTGAGTAGTAGAGAAGAGTAGAGAGTGAGTAGTAGAGTGAGTAGTGGAAAGTGAGTAGTAGAGAGTAGTAGAGAGCGAAGAATAGAGAGTGAGTAGTAGAGTGAGTAGTAGAGAGTGAGTAGTAGAGTGAGTAGTAGAGAGAGAGTAGTAGAGAGAGAGTAGTAGAGTAGTAGAGAGTGAGTGGTAGAGAGTAGTAGAGACTAGTAGAGTGAGTAGTAGAGTGAGTAGTGGAGAGTGAGTAGTAGAGATTAGTAGAGAGCGAGTAATAGAGAGTGAGTAGTAGAGTGAGTAGTAGAGAGTGAGTAGTAGAGAGTGAGTAGTAGAGAGAGAGTAGTAGAGAGTGAGTAGTAGAGTAGTAGAGAGTGAGTAGTAGAGAGTAGTAGTAGAGAGTAGTAGAGTGTAGTAGAGAGTGAGTACTAGTGAGAAGTAGTGAGTGAATAGTAGAGAGTGAGTAGTAGAGAGTGAGTAGTAGAGAGTAGTAGAGAGTGAGTAGTAGAGAGTGAGTAGTAGAGAGTAGTAGAGTAGTAGAGAGTGAGTAGTAGTGAGTGAGTAGTAGAGAGTAGTGGAGTAGTAGAGTGAGTAGTAGAGAGTAGTAGAGAGTGAGTAGTAGAGTGAGTAGTAGAGAGTGAGTAGCAGAGAAAGAGTAGTAGAGAGTAGTAGAGAGTGAGTAGTAGGGAGAGAGTAGTAGAGAGTAGTAGAGAGAGAGTAGTAGAGATTAGTAGAGAGTGAGTAGTAGAGAGTGAGTAGTAGAGGTAGTAGAGTGAGTAGTAGAGTGAGTAGTAGAGCGAGAGTAGTAGAGAGAGAGTAGTAGAGAGTGAGTTGTAGAGAATAGTAGAGAGTGAGTAGTAGAGAGAGTAGTAGAGAGTAGTAGAGTAGTAGAGAGTGAGTAGTAGAGAGTAGTAGAGTAGTAGAGAGTAGTAGAGTAGTAGAGAGTGAGTAGTAGAGAGTAGAAGAGAGCGAGTAGTAGAGAGTGAGTAGTGGAGAGTGAGTAGTAGAGAGTAGTAGAGAGCGAGTAGTAGAGAGTGAGTAGTAGAGAGAGAGTGAGTAGTAGAGAGTAGTAGTAGAGAGTGAGTAGTAGAGAACGAGTAGTAGAGAGTGAGTGGTAGAGAGTAGTAGAGAGTAGTAGATTGAGTAGTAGAGAGTAGTAGAGAGTGAGTAGTAGAGAGTGAATAGTAGAGGTAGTAGAGAGCAGTAGAGAGTGAGTAGTAGAGAGTAGTAGAGAGTGAGTAGTAGAGTGAGTAGTAGAGAGTGAGTAGCAGAGAGAGAGTAGTAGAGAGTAGTAGAGCAAGAGTAGTAGAGAGTGAGTACTAGAGAGTGAGTAGTAGAGGGTGAGTAGCAGAGAGTGAGTAGTAGAGTGAGTAGTAGAGTGAGTAGTAGAGCGAGAGTAGTAGAGAGAGAGTAGTAGAGAGTGAGTATTAGAGAGAGTAGTAGAGAGTGAGTAGTAGAGAGTGAGTAGTAGAGAGTAGTAGAGAGTGAGTAGTAGAGTGAGTAGTGGAGAGTGAGTAGTAGAGAGTAGTAGAGAGCGAGTAATAGAGAGTGAGTAGTAGAGTGAGTAGTAGAGAGTGAGTAGTAGAGAGTGAGTAGTAGAGAGAGAGTAGTAGAGAGTGAGTAGTAGAGTAGTAGAGAGTGAGTGGTAGAGAGTAGTAGAGAGTAGTAGAGTGTGTAGTAGAGAGTAGTAGTAGAGAGTAGTAGAGATTAGTAGAGTGTAGTAGAGAGTAGTAGCGAGTAAGTAGTAGAGAGTGAGCAGTAGAGAATGAGTAGTAGAGAGTAGTAGAGAGTGAATAGTAGAGAGTAGTAGAGAGTGAGTAGTAGAGAGTGAGTAGTAGAGAGTAGTAGAGAGTGAGTAGTAGAGAGTAGTAGAGAGTAGTAGTGAGTGAGTAGTAGAGAGTAGTAGAGTGAGTAGTAAAGAGTAAGTAGTAGAGAGTAGTAGAGTAGTAGAGAGTGAGTAGTAGAGAGTAGTAGAGAGCGAGTAGTAGAGAGTGAATAGTGGAGAGTGAGTAGTAGAGATAGTAGAGAGCGAGTAGTAGAGAGTGAGTAGTAGAGAGAGAGTGAGTAGTAGAGAGTAGTAGAGTGAGTAGTAGAGAGTGAGTAGTAGAGAGTGAGTAGTAGAGAGTGAGTAGTAGAGAGTGAGTAGTAGAGTAGTAGAGAGTAGTAGATTGAGTAGTAGAGAGTAGTAGAGAGTGAGTAGTAGAGAGTGAGTAGTAGAGAGTAGCAGAGAGCAGTAGAGAGTGAGTAGTACAGAGTAGTAGAGAGAGAGGTAGAGAGGTAGAAAGTAGAGAGTGAGTAGTAGAGAGTGAGTAGTAGAGTAATAGAGAGTAGTAGAGTGAGTAGTAGAGAGTGAGTAGTAGAGAGTAGTAGAGAGTGAGTAGTAGAGAGTAAGTAGTAGAGAGTGAGTAGTAGAGTAGTAGAGAGTAGTAGAGAGTAGTAGAGTGAGTAGTAGAGAGTAGTAGAGAGTGAGTAGTAGAGAGTGAGAACTAGAGAGTAGTAGTAGAGAGTAGTAGAGTGTAGTAGAGAGTGAGTACTAGTGAGTAGTAGCGAGTGAATAGTAGAGAGTGAGTAGTAGAGAGTGAGTAGTAGAGAGTAGTAGAGAGTGAGTAGTAGAGAGTGAGTAGTAGAGAGTAGTAGAGTAGTAGAGAGTGAGTAGTAGTGAGTGAGTAGTAGAGAGTAGTGGAGTAGTAGAGTGAGTAGTAGAGAGTAGTAGAGAGTGAGTAGTAGAGTGAGTAGTAGAGAGTGAGTAGCAGAGAGAGAGTAGTAGAGAGTAGTAGAGAGTGAGTAGTAGGGAGAGAGTAGTAGAGAGTAGTAGAGAGAGAGTAGTAGAGAGTAGTAGAGAGTGAGTAGTAGAGAGTGAGTAGTAGAGGTAGTAGAGTGAGTAGTAGAGTGAGTAGTAGAGCGAGAGTAGTAGAGAGAGAGTAGTAGAGAGTGAGTTGTAGAGAATAGTAGAGAGTGAGTAGTAGAGAGAGTAGTAGAGAGTAGTAGAGTAGTAGAGAGTGAGTAGTAGAGAGTAGTAGAGTAGTAGAGAGTAGTAGAGTAGTAGAGAGTGAGTAGTAGAGAGTAGAAGAGAGCGAGTAGTAGAGAGTGAGTAGTGGAGAGTGAGTAGTAGAGAGTAGTAGAGAGCGAGTAGTAGAGAGTGAGCAGTAGAGAGAGAGTGAGTAGTAGAGAGTAGTAGTAGAGAGTGAGTAGTAGAGAACGAGTAGTAGAGAGTGAGTGGTAGAGAGTAGTAGAGAGTAGTAGATTGAGAAGTAGAGAGTAGTAGAGAGTGAGTAGTAGAGAGTGAGTAGTAGAGAGTAGTAGAGAGCAGTAGGGAGTGAGTAGTAGAGAGTAGTAGAGAGTGAGTAGTAGAGTGAGTAGTAGAGAGTGAGTAGCAGAGAGAAAGTAGTAGAGAGTAGTAGAGCGTGAGTAGTAGAGAGTAGTAGAGAGTGAGTAGTAGAGAGTGAGTAGTAGAGGGTGAGTAGCAGAGAGTGAGTAGTAGAGAGTGAGTAGTAGAGTGAGTAGTAGAGTGAGTAGTAGAGCGAGAGTAGTAGAGAGAGAGTAGTAGAGAGTGAGTATTAGAGAGAGTAGTAGAGAGTGAGTAGTAGAGAGTGAGTAGTAGAGAGTAGTAGAGAGTGAGTAGTAGAGTGAGTAGTGGAGAGTGAGTAGTAGAGAGTAGTAGAGAGCGAGTAATAGAGAGTGAGTAGTAGAGTGAGTAGTAGAGAGTGAGTAGTAGAGAGTGAGTAGTAGAGAGAGAGTAGTAGAGAGTGAGTAGTAGAGTAGTAGAGGGTGAGTGGTAGAGAGTAGTAGAGAGTAGTAGAGTGAGTAGTAGAGAGTAGTAGTAGAGAGTAGTAGAGATTAGTAGAGTGTAGTAGAGAGTAGTAGCGAGTAAGTAGTAGACAGTGAGCAGTAGAGAATGAGTAGTAGAGAGTAGTAGAGAGTGAATAGTAGAGAGTAGTAGAGTGTGAGTAGTAGAGAGTGAGTAGTAGAGAGTAGTAGAGAGTGAGTAGTAGAGAGTAGTAGAGAGTAGTAGTGAGTGAGTAGTAGAGCATAGTAGAGAGAGTAGTAGAGAGTGAGTAGTAGAGAGTAGTAGAGTAGTAGAGAGTGAGTAGTAGAGAGTGAGTAGTAGAGAGTAGTAGAGAGTGAGTAGTAGAGAGTGAGTAGTAGAGAGTGAGTAGTAGAGAGTAGTAGAGAGTGAGAAGTAGAGAGAGTAGTAGAGAGTAGTAGAGTAGTAGAGAGTGAGTAGTAGAGAGTGAGTAGTAGAGAGTAGTAGAGAGTGAGTAGTAGAGAGAGTAATAGAGAGTGAGAAGTAGAGAGAGTAGTAGAGAGTAGTAGAGTAGTAGAGAGTGAGTAGTAGAGAGTAGTCAGTCAGTGTCAGTCTGTGTCAGTCAGTGTCAGTCGGCCAGTCAGTGTCATTGTCAGTCAGTCAGTCAGTGTCAGTCAATCAATGTCAGTCAATCAGTGTCAGTCAGTGTCAGTGTCAGTCAGTGTCAGTGTCAGTCAATCAGTGTCAGTCAGTGTCAATCAGTCAGTGTCAGTCAGTCAGTGTCAGTCAGTGTCAATCAGTCAGTGTCAGTCAATCAGTGTCAGTCAGTCAGTGTCAGCTAGAGCAGCTCTGCTGACCTGGTTCTCTGGTTCTAAAGCAGCTCTGCTGACCTGGTTCTCTGGCTCTAAAGCAGCTCTGCTGACCTGGTTCTCTCCCTCTAAAGCATCTCTGCTGACCTGGTTTCTCTGGATCTACAGTAAGTCTGCTGTCCTGGTTCTCTGGCTCCAGAGCTGCTCTGCTGACCTAGTTCTTAGGCTACAGAGCAGCTCTCCTGATCTGGTTCTCTGGCTCTACAACAGCTCTGCTGACCTGGTTCTCTGGCTCTAGAGCAGCTCTGCTGACCCGGTTCAATGGCTCTAAAGCAGTTCTGCTGACATTGTTCTCTGGCTCTAGAGCAGCTCTGTTGACCTGGTTCTCTCCCTCTAGAGCAGCTCTACTGACCTGGTTTCTCTGGCTCTACAACAGCTCTGCCGACCTGGTTCTCTGGCTCTAGAGAGGCTCTGCTGACCTGGTTCTTAGGCTCTAGAGCAGCTCTGCTGAACTGGTTCTCTGGCTCTAAAGCAGCGCTGCTGACCTGGTTCTATGGCTCTAAAGCAGCTCTGCTGACTTAGTTCTCTGGCTCTAGAGCAGCTCTGCTGACCTCGTTCTCTGGCTCTAAAGCAGATCTGCTGGCCTGGTTCTCTGGCTCTAAAGCAGATCTGCTGGCCTGGTTCTCTGGCTCTAAAGCAGCTCTGCTGACCTGGTTCTCTGGCTCTAAAGCAGATCTGCTGGCCTGGTTCTCTGGCTCTAAAGCAGATCTGCTGGCCTGGTTCTCTGACTCTAAAGCAGCTCTGCTGACCTGGTTCTCTCCCACTAAAGCAGCTCTGCTGACCTGGTTTCTCTGGCTCTACAGCAGCTCTGCTGACCTGGTTCTCTGGCTCTAGAGCAGCTCTGCTGACCTGGTTCTCTGGCTCTACAACAGCTCTGCTGACCTGGTTCTCTGGCTCTAAAGCAGCTCTGTTGACCCGGTTCTATGGCTCTAAAGCAGTTCTGCTGACCTAGTTCTCTGGCTCTAGAGCAGCTCTGCTGACCTGGTCCCTTGGCTCTAAAGCAGCTCTGCTTACCTGGTTCTCTCCCTCTAAAGCAGCTCTGCTGACCTGGTTCTCTCGCTCTAAAGCAGCTCTACTGACCTGGTTTCTCTGGCTCTACAGCAGCTCTGCTGATCTGGTTCTCTGGCTCTAGAGCAGCTCTGCTGACCTGGTTCTTAGGCTCTAGAGCAGCTCTGCAGACCTGTTTCTCTGGCTCTAAAGCAGCTCTGCTGGCCTGCTTCTATGGCTCGAAAGCAGCTCTGCTGACCTGGTTCTCTGGCTCTAGAGCAGCTCTGCTGACCTGGTTCTCTGGCTCTAAATCAGCTCTGCTGACCTGATTCTCTGCCTCTAGAGCAGCTCTGCTGACCTGGTTCTCTGGCTCTAAAGCAGCTCTGCTGACCTGGTTCTCTGGCTCTAGAGCAGCTCTGCTGACCTAGTTCTCTGGCTCTAGAGCAGCTCTGCTGACCTGGTCCCTTGGCTCTAAAGCAGCTCTGCTGACCTGGTTCTCTCCCTCTAAAGCAGCTCTGCTGACCTGGTTTCTCTGGCTCTAGAGCAGCTCTGCTGACCTGGTTCTCTGGCTCTACAGCAACTCTGCTGACCTGGTTCTCTCCTTCTAAAGCAGCTCTGCTGACCTGGTTTTCTGCCTCTAGAACAGCTCTGCTGACCTCGTTCTCTGGATCTAAAGCAGCTCTGCTGACCTGGTTCTATGTCTCTAAAGCAGCTCTGCTGACCTGGTTCTCTGGCTCTAGAGCAGCTCTTCTAACCTGGTTCTTTGGCTCTAAAGCAGCTCTGCTGACCTGCTTCTCTCCCTCTAAAGAGCTCTGCTTACCTGGTTCTCTGGCTCTAAATCAGTTCTGCTGACCTGGTTCTCTGCCTCTAGAGCAGCTCTGCTGACCTGGTTCTATGGCTCTAAAGCAGCTGTGCTGACCTGGTTCTCTGGCTCTAGAGCAGCTCTGCTGACCTGGTTTCTCTGGCTCTACAGCAGCTCTGCTGACCTGGTTCTTGGCCTCTAGAGCAGCTCTGCTGACCTGGGTCTCTGGCTCTAGAGCAGCTCTGCTGACCTGGGTCTCTGATTCTAGAGCAGCTCTGCTGACCTGCTTCTTAGGCTCTATAGCAGCTCTGGTGACCTGGTTCTCTGCCTCTACAACGGCTCTGCTGACCTAGTTTCTCTGGCTCTACAGCAGCTCTGCTGACCTGGCTCTCTGCGTTCACGATGCACGCACCCGAATTGCGAAAATATATGAAAAAATAATAGTTTATTTTAAGGTCAAATATATTATTTTTATGAATATCTTAGATAATCTCTTGCCCTAATATCTATATTAAAACACATACATATCACTTTGGAACATAAATATTTTTTGCGGGAGTCGCGCACCCAGCGCGACCCAGCATGTATATGATGTCACGCGGGACCCGCCACCATGCAAGCATCTCGTACCATAATGCGCATGTGTCGCGATTGCATGGGAGCAGGAGTCGCTGACTGGTCGCATACCAATCACGTAATATTAAATGTATATGATGTAACTGAAAAACACGCAGCCATCGCACACCGTACGCGGATCCTTCACAACTTTTCTAAAATGGTGGCTAGAATCCGCGCACCCACCGTGATGTGTACACTTAGAGAGCGCGACTCCGAAAAAAATTGTAACAAGAATTGTAAAAAGAACATAATATAAATATATTAAAATTAAAAATGAAAACAAAAAAATTAATCAATATTTCATTTTGAATGCTTTTTAAAAAAAATGTTTAGCAACTTTCAGAAAAATATATAATGTTATTTAATTAATAAAATATTTATAAATAAACAGTTAAAAAACTGTAGAAAATCAGTACAAAAAAGTAGGTATAACTACTATCACACTCAAAAATTAGCATATAAAAAACCTTTGAAATTCACTGAAAAAAACCATAGGTTTCAGTGACGTTATAGTTAGCAATTAGCATTTAAAAAACCTTAGAAATTCACAGAAAAAAACCATAGGTTTCAGGGGTGTTATAGTTAGCTGGCCATTTCACTCGTACAAAACCATAGAAATTCCTCTGTTATAGTTAGTTCTGCTAACTATAACTCGTGCGCCCGCAATGCACTGCTGATGATGTCACATATTGTATCATTCATGGCATGGTCAGTGACATCACTGATGACATCACTGATGACATCTCAAATGGCATCACTGATGACATCATCCAGTGAATGTGGTTTAGTTTGAAATTTAAATATGTATTATATATATACCAATTGTTGGAAGGCGGACCCCGAGGAGTCGGTGAGACCACCAAGGGGGGCCCTCGCACTGCACGAAGTAGCCGAGCGCTGCCGAGAAGTCTCCTGAGAGATCCTTCTCCTATCACGTACTAGCACAGTAACACCACCACACCGGACTCAAGGAGGTTGTCTCAAGACAAGCAATTCTTTATCATCAATAAAAGGTTACGAGTTCAATATTTACACGAAGGGATCGAGGGATCCACCAAAAGTCTCAATGTCTCTTTGGAAGGGTAGGGGTAGCGGGACAGTCTTTGGCAGGAATGTGGTACAAGGGTACCTGGGGCCCAGTTCTTATCCTCAAGCTGGAGGACCTCCGATCTCGGAGGGGTCGAGCCGCGGCGGCGTCAGCAGGGCTCTGGCGTACAGTTCGTGGAGAGCCGCGATTCAATCAGCAGGGCTCTCAAGATGGTTTCTGCTCAGCTCGAGCCGCGACGTCGTCAGCAGGGCTCCGAGGAAGGTTTCAGCGAGGTTGGGCCGCGACAGCGTCTGCAGGGCTCCGATGTTCCAGGTGGTTCAGAGAGGGTTCACAAGAGGGAGCCGCGACGCAGTCAGCAGGGCTCGTGATGGTTCCGGCAAGAGTTCTTCTCCGTAGGGTCAGCCGCGATTCGATCAGCAGGGCTCTCGACTCCGGGATACAACTGCCGAGCTGTGGTGGGGTCGCCCCAGATATAGGTCTGGAGCCCTTTGATGTCCGGACCTATGCGCCCGAGGGGGCGGAGTGGCCGGGTGGAGGTGGCCAGACGCCCAGCAGGAGAGGCGCCAGGCCCATGGGAGTTGTATGGCGATCCCACCTCGAAAGGGGAGGACAGTTGGGGGTCCCATCGATACTGTCCTCCGCCGGGGGCGATGAATGGTTCCTGCGGCACCCCCTGGCCAGTTCGTGGTGCCTCGATGTCGGGGCTTCGCTGGGGTCGAGGCCGGGTTGAGCGGGGTCGCGCCGGCTGGTGCACGGTGTGACGTGGATGCCAACAAGATGGCGGAGCCACGAGGAGTATGCAACCACGTGCAGCTCCGGGTGAAGGGCCTTGGTGCAGTCCAGATGGGTGGCCCGTGACGGCCGGGGCGGGGAACGGCCACAATCCAGGGGGTTAAGGACCACGCCACGAGGCCGGGTCTAACAGGCGTCCCCCCCAGCCGAAGGCATGGAGAGTCACCCATCTCCTTGGGGATTCTCCTCGTCAAGGCGGAAGAAGCGGGACAGGCCGTCGGCGTTGGCGTGGTCATTGCCGGGCCGGTGTTCGACGTCAAAGTCCATCCCTTGTAGCGAGATGGACCATCGCAGCAGCTTGGGGTTCTCGCCCCGCATTCGCATTAACCATTGCAAGGGCCGGTGGTCGGTCTGGACCCGGAAGTGGGCGCCAAAGAGGTAGGGCCGGAGCTTCTTGAGGGCCCACACCACAGCGAAGGCCTCGCGCTCAATAGTGCTCCAGCGTTGCTCCCGGGGCAGTAGTCGCCGGCTGATGAAGGCCACTGGTCGGTCGAGCCCCTTTTCGTCAGTTTGGGAGAGGACGGCCCCGATCCCATACTCGGAGGCGTCCGTCTGTACCACGAACTCCTTCTGGTAGTCCGGGGCCTGCAGCACCGGAGCAGTACACATGGCCGTTTTGAGGGTGTCGAAGGCTGTTTGGCAGCGGGGTGTCCAGTGTACCTTCTTGGGCTGTTTTTTGGACGTTAACTCTGTGAGGGGGCCAACAATGCTCCCATAGTCCCGGATAAACCGCCGGTAGTATCCGGTGAGGCCCAGGAAGGCCCGGACAGCGGTCTGGGTAGTGGGGGGTTCCCAGGTCTGGATGGCATCTATCTTCGCTTGGAGGGGGGCCACCTGCCCGCTCCCCACTTGATGGCCCAGGTAGGTCACGGATCCGTGGCCGATTTGGCATTTGCTGGCCTTGATTGTGAGCCCGGCCCGCTGGAGGGCGGCCAGGACGGCCTTCAGGTGGAGGAGGTGCTCGGCCCAGTGGTTGCTGTACACGGCAATGTCATCTAAGTAGGCCGCGCTGAAGGCCTCAAGCCCGGCCAAAACCTTGTTCACCAGTCTTTGGAAGGTGGCCGGGGCGTTCTTCATTCCGAAGGGCATCACCCGAAAGTGGTAATGCCCATCCGGAGTCGAAAAGGCGGATCTTTCTTGGGCGCCGGGGGTGAGCTGGATTTGCCAGTACCCGGCGGTGAGGTCCAGCGTGCTCAAGTAGCGAGCGGCCCCTAGGCGGTCGATGAGTTCGTCGGCCCGGGGTATCGGGTGTGCGTCCGTCTTGGTTACTACATTCAGGGCTCGGTAGTCCACGCAGAATCGCAACTCCGGGGGGTGACCGGGAGCTGCGGCCTTGGGCACCAGGACGACAGGGCTGGCCCACGGGCTGTCGGAAGGCTCGATGACCCCCAGGGCCAGCATCTTCGCTACTTCGGCCTGGATGCAGGCCCGCACTCGGTCAGGCACGCGGTAGGCTCTGTGTCGTATGGGGGGGTTCTCCCCGGTGTCGACGTCGTGGACGCACCAGTGGGTCACCCCCGGGGTGAGGGAGAAGAGGTCTGCGTAGTCCCGCAGTAATCGCTGGCAGTCGTTGCGCTGTTCCGGGGTCAGAGACGAGGCGAGTTGGACCCCTTCGATCGATCCATCGTGAATGTCGGAATGCAAGAGGTCGGGCAAGGGCTCGGAGTCGTCCTCGCCCCCCTCGTCGGTCGCCAGCAGCAGGCTCAGTTCGGTCCGGGCGAAGTGGGGTTTTAGCCTGTTAGCCTGTAGGACCCGGAGGGGGTTCCGGGGGGACTC
Source organism: Triturus cristatus (assembly GCF_964204655.1). Lineage (NCBI taxonomy): Eukaryota > Metazoa > Chordata > Amphibia > Caudata > Salamandridae > Triturus > Triturus cristatus. Next base: position 1,014,880,053 of record NC_140590.1, read on the forward strand.
CAGATTGACCAGGTAGGTGACGGGACTTTTCTTCTCCACCACCTTGAAGGGCCCGGTCCACTTGTCCTGGAGGGCGCCGGGTTCGACCGGGGCCATGACTCATACTTTCTGACCTGGCTCGAATTCTACAGTAGAGGTGTTGCGATCGTACCACCGCTTCATGTCCTCCTGGCTGGCCTCGAGGTTGGCTTCGGCCATGGCTCGGAACTTGCGGGTCTGGTTTCGGAGGGTCAGGAGGTATCGGTAGACGTCAGGAGGGGCGCCTCGGGGCTTCATCTCCCAGCCCTCCTTGACCAGGCTGAGCGGTCCGCGGACCGGGTGTCCATACAATAGTTCAAACGGGCTGAACCCCAGGGACTTCTGCGGGACCTCCCGATAGGCAAACAGGAGGCAGGGCAGCAGGACATCCCATTTCCGCCTGAAGGGTTCTTCCAGGCCCTGGATCATCCCTTTCAATGTTCGGTTGAACCGCTCAACCAGTCCGTTCCCCTGAGGGTGATATGGGGTCGTGAACTTGTATGTGACCCCGCATTGTTGCCACAGGGACCGCATGTACCTGGAGATAAAGTTCGTGCCGCGGTCGCTCACCACTTCGCTGGGGAATCCCACTCGGGAGAAGATCCCCATCAAGGCCCGGCCTACCACAGGGGCCGTTATAGTTCTGAGCGGGACCGCCTCCGGGTACCTGGTGGCGTGGTCCACGAGGACCAGGATGAAGCGGTGGCCCAGGGCGGTTTGGGGGTCCAGGGGTCCCACAATGTCGATTCCGACTCGTTCAAACGGGGTGCTGACGGCGGGAAAGGGCTGGAGGGGGGCCTTGACCCGACCCCCCGTCTTTCCGCTGGCTTGGCAGGTCTGGCAGGACCAGCAGTGGTTGTCCACATCTCTCCGCATCCGGGGCCAGTAGAAGTGGGTCACCAGACGACTGTACGTTTTGTCTTGCCCCAAGTGTCCGGCGAGGGGCACATCATGAGCCAGGTTGAGGAGGAACTCCCGGAAGCGGAGGGGGACCACCAACACGCGGCTGGCCCCGAGTTCGGCTACTTTCTGTTCACTGTACAACAGGCCCTCGGCCCAGTAGATCCAGTGGGTGCCGGGCTGGTCACCGTTGGCTTGCGCGGTCGCCTGCTGTCGGACCCATTCGAGAGAGGGACAGGACTGTTGCTCTTGCTGGAACTGCTCTCGGGTGGGGCCCCCTTCGTGTTGCCATTGCATCAGTTCTGGTAGGGCGCTCGGAGAAGCCATCTCTTCGGGGGAGGATTCGCTGTGCCCAGGGTCGGTGTCCGCCTCCTCCTCGCTGCTGGCGGGAGGGGGTGTGAGCCCCTCGGGTCGGGCGGTCCCGGAGGTCGAGGATGAGCGGGGGGCCTGGGCGGCCATGGACCGGGTGATGGCGCAGGCCCAATCAGCCAGTCCCAACATTCAGAGGTGCTCTCGTCGTTCTACTTGAGCCCAGGGGGAACTCTCCAAGTCGTTCCCCAGGAGGCAGTCGACCGGGGCGTCGTCGCGCACTGTCACCTTCAGCAGGCCCGTCACCCCTCCCCACTCGAAGGGGACCAGGGCCATCTGGCATAGGCTTTCACTGTTGTCGGCCGTCCGTACAGGGCACAGCACATTCGGTAGAATTTGTTCAGGGATCACCAGGTGGCAGCGGACAGCGGTGATACTGGCGCCGGTGTCGCGAAGGGCTTCGGCCCGTTGTCCGTTGTCCGTTGACCGTGACCTGCTGCCGGTACTTCTGGGTGTTGGTTGGGATGGGGGTGCAGGGTACCATCTCTCGGCTACCCAGGCAGACCAGGGACATGGCTGCCGGCTCCCACTCAGTGTTTTCTCGGTCGAGGGCCTCTTCTTCCTCTTCTCCTCCCCCCAAGGCGGCGGCTGTCAGCCTTGGGGGGAGGAGAACCGTTTCTTCGGTTCAGAGGGCAGGCCGGGTCGCTGGCAAAGTGTCCGGTTTGTTGGCAGCCATAGCAGGTCACTGGTGGCCGTGGTCCGGGTCGGGCCGGGCCCACCCTTCGCGCTAGGCTCGGGGAGAGATGTGGCTGCGGTGGCCCTCGAGGGGGGCTCCTGGGGGCCCCAGCGGGAGGGTCTCGGTTCCTGTTCGGCCCTCCCCCCCCACCGCGCTGGCGTGGGGGTCCGTTGGGGTTCCTCTGGTACTCCCCCATTGAGCTCCGGGGGACCCGGGAGTTGACCCATCGATCGGCCTCGACGGCAAGTTTTCGCGGGTCGGTCATTTTGCTGTCGAGGAGGTGCTGTCTCAGTTCCACAAAGCAATTGTTGGAAAGATGTTCCCACACGATGAGGTCGACCAGTTGCCCGTAGGTGGTTACTTTGCTGCCTTTGATCCACCCTTCTAGGGCCCGACTGAAAAAGTCCACATATTCCACCCATGTGGTACCCGGGATTTTCTTGCAGTCTCGGAACCGCTGGCTATACATCTCTGCTGTTAGCCCGTAGCGGGTGAGCAGGGCCTCCTTCATGTGATCGTAGGAGGTCATCACCTCCTCCGGTAGCTGGAGCAGCGTGTCCCGCCCTTCACTCAGGAATCGCCCCCACAGGCCTGCGCCCCAGTCTTTTCGGGGCACTCGATGGGAGGTCATGGCCACCTCGTAGGCCTTGAACCATTGTTGGATATCGTCATTCTTGTAATACTCCTTGACGACCTCCTTCGGGATATGTACCTTGGCCTCGGGAGGTGGTAGAGTGTCTCTAGTACTGGGGGTGTTGGTCCCTCCGTTCTTGGCCTTGATCTCGAGCTCCTTGAGACTGCGCTCGTGCTCAAAAGTTAGTTTCTTTTCCTCCAACTCCCGGTGTCGTCTCTTCTCTTCTATTTCTTCTTGAAGGCGTAGCTGCTCGAGGGCCAGTTTCTTTTCTGCCAGCTGGAGTTCGCCGTCCAGCCGCAGTCGGGCGAGCTCTAGTTCGTGGCTCCGGACCTTTTCCCGCTCTCGTATTTCTTCTTTGGAGAGGCCGGTTTCTAGGCTCTTTCTTCCTCCGGTTGCCGGGGTCAGTGCGGGTGCTGTGGTCTCCGTCAGGGGCAAGGGCCCTTCTTCCTGGGAGGGGCCTGCCCCGGCCTCCAACCATGCCCTCAGAGCTTTCTGCATCTCTTCCTTGGTACCGAGGCTGGTGGTTGCAATGCCTTTGTCTCTGCAGAACTGTTTTAATTCTTTGTGCGTATATTCTTCCAGCCGTTCGGGCTGGAACTCCATTGTCGCGTTGTTTTCCTGGCTGCTCATGATGCTATTCGTTTGGATGGGTAGCTAGTGGGTACTGGCTGGTACGTACTGCGTTCGGCTCGGATCCCGTCGCTGGCAACCAAATGTTGGAAGGCGGACCCCGAGGAGTCGGTGAGACCACCAAGGGGGGCCCTCGCACTGCACGAAGTAGCCGAGCGCTGCCGAGAAGTCTCCTGAGAGATCCTTCTCCTATCACGTACTAGCACAGTAACACCACCACACCGGACTCAAGGAGGTTGTCTCAAGACAAGCAATTCTTTATCATCAATAAAAGGTTACGAGTTCAATATTTACACGAAGGGATCGAGGGATCCACCAAAAGTCTCAATGTCTCTTTGGAAGGGTAGGGGTAGCGGGACAGTCTTTGGCAGGAATGTGGTACGAGGGTACCTGGGGCCCAGTTCTTATCCTCAAGCTGGAGGACCTCCGATCTCGGAGGGGTCAGCCGCGATTCGATCAGCAGGACTCTCGACTCCGGGATACAACTGCCGAGCTGTGGTGGGGTCGCCCCAGATATAGGTCTGGAGCCCTTTGATGTCCGGACCTATGCGCCCGAGGGGGCAGAGTGGCCGGGTGGAGGTGGCCAGACGCCCAGCAGGAGAGGCGCCAGGCCCATGGGAGTTGTAGGGCGATCCCACCTCGAGAGGGGAGGACAGTTGGGGGTCCCATCGATACTGTCCTCCGCCGGGGGCGATGAATGGTTCCTGCGGCACCCCCTGGCCAGTTCGTGGTGCCTCGATGTCGGGGCTTCGCTGGGGTCGAGGCCGGGTTGAGCGGGGTCGCGCCGGCTGGTGCACGGTGTGACGTGGATGCCAACAAGATGGCGGAGCCACGAGGAGTATGCAACCACGTGCAGCTCCGGGTGAAGGGCCTTGGTGCAGTCCAGACGGGTGGCCCGTGAAGGCCGGGGCGGGGAACGGCCACAATCCAGGGGGTTAAGGACCACGCCACGAGGCCGGGTCCAACACCAATCGAGTGAAATGGCCAGCTAACTATAACACCCCTGAAACCTATGTTTTTTCTGTGAATATATATATATATAAATATATATATATTTACTGAAAAAACCATAGGTTTCAGGCACTTATTTTTTTATTGCTTGGAGTCGCGCACCCAACACGTGCACAGCAGGGGGTTGCGAGAAGAGTCGTGCACCCAACGTGGGAGGAGACGTGCACCCAACACGTGCACAGCAGGGGGCCGCGCAGGGTGCGCGACTCCTAATTTGCCCGTAAATCTTTTTTAGCACCTATCACTAACTTCTATTCTCCCCGGGGACCACATACCCCGGGGCCTGTATACAACGTTGGGGATCGTGGGGGGAGCCCCAATGCCCCCATGGTCCCAGACAGCTCCCCACATCCTTCAGGAGCCGGCATTGCTTTTCCACACTGGGAGCTGCTAACATGCAGCTCCCCGTGTGGAAAAGCAATATGGTTTGCATTTTGAAAGAGAGCAGGTTTCCTGCTCACTCTTTCAAAATGGAAACCAAGTTTGCTATGACAGGACGGGAGCCTCGGCTCATGCCCTGCCATAGCAAACAGCAGTGTCCCTGGGGGGACACCCCGAGACACAGCAGGAGCTGGCCCTGGGGGGTGGCGGTCCCCAGGGCCATTGACGGCTCCAGGACAGGGGCCACGTGGCCCCCTTAACACAAAATAAAAAGCCCCGGGGGTGGTGGTCCCCGGGGCTTAGGGGGTCTTTGAGCCCCCCCACCCATTTATTTTGTAGCCCCGGGGCTGGGGGCCCCTCTGGCTCCCCCATCAAATTTTGTTTTTTGCCCCCGGGATTTGGCCCCCCCCGGGGCTAATTATTAAAGAAGCGCAGGAGCCCGCGCTTCGTTTTTTTTTTTTTTACGGCAGGATCCGTGCACCCAGCGCACATTTTGCCATTTTTTCAACAACAAAAAAATATTGGGGTCCTGGGGGTCCTTGTGAGACCCCCTAAGCAGGTCTAGAGGGTCAGGGTATTTCTACCCTGCCCCCTTTATACGTTTTGCACACTTCATCCACTGTTTTCTTAAGCCTTGCTTCTACCGAGGCACAAAATGCCTGCCAACACTTCCTGGTTTGGAGTGTTTACAGCCAGTTGACAGCCAATTAGCATGCAGCTCATGATCGGGAGGGTGCGCGCTGGGTGCGCAAAGGGTGCGCAGATCCCCTGAGGCCATAGATATATCTATGATTTTACTTTTGATTTTCTCAGCAACTACTGAACGGATTTACACCATTTAACCAAAAGTCACGAGTGTGAACCAAGGGCTACATCTTTGCCAAATTTCGTGTAATTCCGTTCAGCAGTTCGGGCTGCAGCTGCGATTAACGATTCCTATGGAAAATTGCATGGGGAAAACACGTTTTGGGACCCCCCTTTTTTCTCAGCCCCCGCTTGACGAATCACCCCTAGACTTTCAGGATAGGACCGGACCGGAGCGCCCCACCAGTTTTGAAAATTTCACGGAGATTTGTCAACCGGCGCCAAAGTTATTCCAAATAGAATGTTGCGGATTTCCTATGGATAATAGGTCCTAATTATAACTGCCTACTGGCGACCGCCAGTAGGTACTATATATATATATATATATATATATATATATATATATATATATATATATATATATATATATATATATATATATATATATTCACTGAAAAAACCATAGGTTTCAGACATGTTATAGTTAGCGGAAATTTTACTGATAAAAAACCAATGAAATTCCCCCGTTATAGTTAGTGCAGGCAACTATAACTCACGCGACCGCAATCTTCTGCTGATGCTAATACTGTATTTAGACACTTATTTGCCCATGTCTTCTTCCATAAATGTTTAGCTATACATATATTAGAATTTTTTTTTTTTCATAAAGACACATATGTCATCAGCAGAAGATTGCGGTCGCGTGAGTTATAGTTGCCTGCACTAACTATAACGGGGGAATTTCATTGGTTTTTTATCAGTAAAATTTCCGCTAACTATAACATGTCTGAAACCTATGGTTTTTTCAGTGAATTTGCAAGGTTTTTTAAATGCTAATTCCTAACTATAACGTGTGTGAAACCTATGGTTTTTTCAGTGAATTTGTACGGTTTTTTAAATGCTAAGTTACTTTACGCCATTCGTGGCGTGCACGCCCACTTAACGCAGTTCGTTCCGTGCGCGCACGGTGCGCTTCGCGCACCGTGCGCGCACGGTGAGCACGCGGTGCGCTTCGCGCACCGCGCGCCCACTTTACGCAGTTAGTGCCGTACACGCAAGGTGGGCACGCAGTGCGCTACGTGCACCGCGTGCCCACGTTACGCACCGTGCGCACATGGAGGACATATTATGCGCTTCCTTGTGATAGGTAATCTGTTAAATTTAATTTGTAAGTGATGACAATAATATGCCATGCACAGAGAGTGTTTTTTTTTTTTATTACAATTTTTTTGCGTAAGCGCACCGTACGCGTACGGTAAGCGTAATCGGCGAAATTTTCAAAAAATAAAAATTTACCGTTTTTGGCCTTTGAGGACTCAACTAACATGGCTATGTGCATGGGCGCTGTCTAAACAGCCCCTTTATATGTTTTTTGCCTTTATTTACAGCCCCCCCCTCAGAGTGCGAGAGAGAAAATGGCGGCCGCCGCTTCCTGGTTTCGACCGATTCGAATGTTTACTTAGATGTAACAGCCAATCAGAATCGCGCTCGCGCACGCCACCGTACGCGTACGGTAAGCTTACGGTAAGCGTACCGTAAGCTGGCTCAGATATATATATTGATTTAAAGGCTATTTTCTCAGAATCTACTGAACAGATTTACACCAAACCTACAAAAGGCACTTCCTTGACCTGAGGACTACCTCTCTGCCAAATTTCTAGTAATTCTGTTCAGCCGTTCGGGCTGTAGCCCTGTCTAAAGGTCCTATGGAAAAATGCATGGGAAAAACGCGTTTTGGGACCCCCCTTTTATCTCAGCCCTCGCTTGACGAATCCCCCCGAGACTTTCAGGGTAGGAGCGGAGCGGAGCGCCCCACCTATTTTGAGAAATTCGCGAGGATTCGTCTACCGGCGCCAAAGTTATTCAAAATAGAATGTTGCGGATTTCCTATGGAAAAGGGGTCCTAACTATAACTACCTACTGGCGACCGCCAGTAGGTAATATATATATATATATATATATATATATATATATATATATATATATATGTGTATATATATATATATATATATATATATATACGTGTGTTTTTTTTATCAGAAGTACCATGGGAGTACTGCAGTACTGAAAAAAAAATTAAATACACTGTTATACACTGTATATTAACAATATTATGTGCTAAAGTGTTTTCTTCAATATTTTTACATATTTAAATATGTGCAAAAAACTGCACGGAGTAGCACATTAATTAGTAATAATTACCAGACTACTTTAAAAAAAAGCAGGTCACCATAGACTGGTATAAAAATGAACAAACATTTCTAAGCAAAAATGTTAACCGTAAGCAATTATTTGGGGAGCACCACAGTACTCCCACACAACTCTGTAGTTTTTAAAACAAATATCTAGAAACAAAATATTTTTTCTGCCTATTACCACTTATCTAAAGTGGTAACATTTAGGGCAAAAATACCAAACGTAATAGTGACATTGGAAGACATAACACAATACGGGGAAAGTGTACAGAAAACAAAATGTCTGCCTTTAACTTTGGTAAAGCGAATGATTACCTAATACGCTAATGACTTGTGATAACTATGTACTGTGGTACTACTGCCAAATACCCCCATATTTCACAAAAATACTACAATAATAAATATTACTAACTTCAAATACATTAAAAAGTATCAAATAATTACATTATTTACCTGCACTACACAAAATAAACATGGGCTCATCATAATATGCAATCCTGCCAAATTTCAACAAAGTGAGACTCCTAGTATTCGTGTAACGTAAAATGTAAAACTGCATGTTAAACATATTTGATTCAACCACGTTTTTGGACTCCCATTTTTTCTGTAGTCCTCCTTCAGCCAACCCTGCAAAACTTTTACTCCTTCCAGAATTAAACCAGTGGAATAAGTAAGTTAAAATGTGTAGACATTCCTCAAACTAATGCAAAGTTATTAAGGTATATATTTTTCTAAATTCCATTAGTCGATAATATATACAATTTTTAAAACAAACGTTAACAATTACTACTTCATGAAAGTGGTAATAGGTTGCTAACAATAATAAAACTTAATAATTAACTATATGTAACACCCTAACCCACAAGTCAGCGAAACGCCAACCGTACAATAATGTAAATTTGTCATTAAAACAACATGGCTTATTTCTACCTTTGGTAAACACAGTCATTAACCAATCACATCACCAGTTCTAAGCTGCATGTACTGTGGTATACCATGAACTTTGCACGGTATACCAAAGCACAATATATAACTGCGTTTCATGCAACATATAAGTTTACAATTACTTATACTATTTACATAGACAGCCAAAAAATTAACATTTATATAATGAAATTCATATTTTTCAGATCTAACATTCACATGTTTTCACATAATTTTAAGGTACATTTTAATTTTAATTACACACTCCTCTTTACACCACTCCAATGTATAAGAGTTGCCTTTATGCCACTACACTCTACGCTATTTACAGTATGCCACTCCACTTTAGAACACTCCAATACACGCCATTAAATTCTACTTTAATCTACTGTATGTTATTCCACTCTACTCTACCCAACTCCATTGTACGCCACTCCAGTCTACACCACCATACTCTAAGCTATTATACTGTTCACCACTGTATTCTATAACACTTTCTGGTATGCCAACAGATTAATTCTAGTTAGGAAAAGTTTCTTTATGTTTGGTATGCAAACCTAACTTTAGCTACACAAACATTAGAAATCCTACACTTATAGTAATATCTTTAATTTATCATTAAAGCACCACTTACAATGTTATATAAGTCAAACTTACAAATTACATTTATACTTACACACTACCTTAAAATTCCGATAACTCGCACACCTCCGTACACAGACTTCTTGCCTCACTCGCCACACTACATTAACTGTAACTTGCTGCTTCTCCTTGCACTACCTATGCCCTTGCATATTACAGAACTACGGGCCAGATGTACATAGCATTTTAGCGGTCGCAAATGGCCCATCGGGCGTTTGCCACCGGTAAAATGCATTTTGCCATGTACAAAAGGCAAATTACAACTCAGTAACATGTTATCAAATCGCCTTTTGCATTTGCACTTTGGTAATAGGAAGAGTCATGTATAGGGCGTCCCACACTCCACTGCCTACTCTTATAAAATGAAATTCCATTCCCAAACCACCAATAAATTCCACAAGGGATCAAGAGAGTCCTCACAATCAGGGGGGCCTTAGAGCTGCCAACCATGAAGATGCACCTACTGGGATGAGTATTCCCTGCAGTCTGGGAGGGCGGAATAATTGAAAAGAAGAACTCTCTGAGGAAAAAAAACCAGTAATAGGCCTTCCCCCGCTGCATGTTCATAAGTAGTTATACTTGCAGGGGCGCCTAGTTTAAGGAAAGATCATAAGGAGTCTTATGAAGAGCTGTTTAATAAAACTGTAAATTGGTTGGGCCGTTTTAGAGGTTTCCCGCTCTCATTGACCAAAAATATTTTGATGGTAAGGAGGGTGTGGTGGATTGGCACCTAGCCTGTGGACTGTAAAGGGGATTCCCTGTACTTGGCTAAAAGTCTCTAACTAGGAAATATGAGCACACATTTGGAGCCAGCTAACATTGTTTTGCTACCTCTTGGTTATTTCTACAGACCTAATTTTCAAACATGATGGGCCTCCACTCAAGCCCCTAGTCAAGTAGGGTGGAGTACAGCAAGGGCTACCCTAATTCCGGATAGATGGTGTGCCATTAGGGCTAGCCCCTTCTCCATTCCCACTCAATCGTTTCAATGTCTTAGCAGACATCGATTGACTTAACAGACCAGAACCAACATAAAAGCAGGCAGGTTGGACGGGTGAGAGATCGGAAGAAACGAGAATAATAGAGACATCAAAAGAAGTAATGGTACCCCAGAAATCTGCCGAAGGTAATTTGAACTTAATTAGTTCGAATATAGATGGTTTACGCTCTTTTCTTGCGGATGAGAAGTGTTGGACCCGGCCTCGTGGCGTGGTCCTTAACCCCCTGGATTGTGGCCGTTCCCCGCCCCGGCCGTCACGGGCCACCCGTCTGGACTGCACCAAGGCCCTTCACCCGGAGCTGCACGTGGTCGCATACTCCTCGTGGCTCCGCCATCTTGTTGGCATCCACGTCACACCGTGCACCAGCCGGCGCGACCCCGCTCAACCCGGCCTCGACCCCAGCGAAGCCCCGACATCGAGGCACCACGAACTGGCCAGGGGGTGCCGCAGGAACCATTCATCGCCCCCGGCGGAGGACAGTATCGATGGGACCCCCAACTGTCCTCCCCTCTCGAGGTGTGATCGCCCTGCAACTCCCATGGGCCTGGCGCCTCTCCTGCTGGGCGTCTGGCCACCTCCACCCGGCCACTCCGCCCCCTCGGGCGCATAGGTCCGGACATCAAAGGGCTCCAGACCTATATCTGGGGCGACCCCACCACAGCTCGGCAGTTGTATCCCGGAGTCGAGAGCCCTGCTGATCGAATCGCGGCTGACCCTACGGAGAAGAACTCTTGCCGGAACCATCACGAGCCCTGCTGACTGCGTCGCGGCTCCCTCTTGTGAACCCTCTCTGAACCACCTGGAACATCGGAGCCCTGCAGAGGCTGTCGCGGCCCAACCTCGCTGAAACCTTCCTCGGAGCCCTGCTGACGACGTCGCGGCTCGAGCTGAGCAGAAACCATCTTGAGAGCCCTGCTGATTGAATCGCGGCTCTCCACGAACTGTACGCCAGAGCCCTGCTGACGCCGTCGCGGCTCGACCCCTCCGAGAGCGGAGGTCCTCCAGCTTGAGGATAAGAACTGGGCCCCAGGTACCCTCGTACCACATTCCTGCCAAAGACTGTCCCGCTACCCCTACCCTTCCAAAGAGACATTGAGACTTTTGGTGGATCCCTCGATCCCTTCGTGTAAATATTGAACTCGTAACCTTTTATTGATGATAAAGAATTGCTTGTCTTGAGACAACCTCCTTGAGTCCGGTGTGGTGGTGTTACTGTGCTAGTACGTGATAGGAGAAGGATCTCTCAGGAGACTTCTCGGCAGCGCTCGGCTACTTCGTGCAGTGCGAGGGCCCCCCTTGGTGGTCTCACCGACTCCTCGGGGTCCGCCTTCCAACATTTGGTGGCCAGCGACGGGATCCGAGCCGAACGCAGTACGTACCAGCCAGTACCCACTAGCTACCCATCCAAACGAATAGCATCATGAGCAGCCAGGAAAACAACGTGACAATGGAGTTCCAGCCCGAACGGCTGGAAGAATATACGCACAAAGAATTAAAACAGTTCTGCAGAGACAAAGGCATTGCAACCACCAGCCTCGGTACCAAGGAAGAGATGCAGAAAGCTCTGAGGGCATGGTTGGAGGCCGGGGCAGGCCCCTCCCAGGAAGAAGGGCCCTTGCCCCTGACGGAGACCACAGCACCCGCACTGACCCCGGCAACCGGAGGAAGAAAGAGCCTAGAAACCGGCCTCTCCGAAGAAGAAATACGAGAGCGGGAAAAGGTCCGGAGCCACGAACTAGAGCTCGCCCGACTGCGGCTGGACGGCGAACTCCAGCTGGCAGAAAAGAAACTGGCCCTCGAGCAGCTACGCCTTCAAGAAGAAATAGAAGAGAAGAGACGACACCGGGAGTTGGAGGAAAAGAAACTAACTCTTGAGCACGAGCGCAGTCTCAAGGAGCTCGAGATCAAGGCCAAGAACGGAGGGACCAACACCCCCAGTACTAGAGACACTCTACCGCCTCCCGAGGCCAAGGTACATATCCCGAAGGAGGTCGTCAAGGAGTATTACAAGAATGACGATATCCAACAATGGTTCAAGGCCTACGAGGTGGCCATGACCTCCCATCGAGTGCCCCGAAAAGACTGGGGCGCAGGCCTGTGGGGGCGATTCCTGAGTGAAGGGCGGGACACGCTGCTCCAGCTACCGGAGGAGGTGATGACCTCCTACGATCACATGAAGGAGGCCCTGCTCACCCGCTACGGGCTAACAGCGGAGATGTACCGCCAGCGGTTCCGAGACTGCAAGAAAATCCCGGGTACCACATGGGTGGAATATGTGGACTTTTTCAGTCGGGCCCTAGAAGGGTGGATCAAAGGCAGCAAAGTAACCACCTACGGGCAACTGGTCGACCTCATCGTGTGGGAACATCTTTCCAACAATTGCTTCGTGGAACTGAGACAGCACCTCCTCGACAGCAAAATGACCGACCCGCGAAAACTTGCCGTTGAGGCCGATCGATGGGTCAACTCCCGGGTCCCCCGGAGCTCAATGGGGGAGTACCAGAGGAACCCCAACGGACCCCCACGCCAGCGCGGTGGGGGGGGAGGGCCGAACAGGAACCGAGACCCTCCCGCTGGGGCCCCCAGGAGCCCCCCTCGAGGGCCACCGCAGCCACATCTCTCCCCGAGCCTAGCGCGAAGGGTGGGCCCGGCCCGACCCGGACCACGGCCTCCAGTGACCTGCTATGGCTGCCAACAAACCGGACACTTTGCCAGCGACCCGGCCTGCCCTCTGAACCGAAGAAACGGGGCCGGCGGGCCCCCGCCCCGGCAGCTGACAGCCGCCGCCTTGGGGGGAGGAGAAGAGGAAGAAGAGGCCCTCGACCGAGAAAACACTGAGTGGGAGCCGGCAGCCATGTCCCTGGTCTGCCTGGGTAGCCGAGAGATGGTACCCTGCACCCCCATCCCAACCAACACCCAGAAGTACCGGCAGCAGGTCACGGTCAACGGACAACGGGCCGAAGCCCTTCGCGACACCGGCGCCAGTATCACCGCTGTCCGCTGCCACCTGGTGACCCCTGAACAAATTCTACCGAATGTGCTGTGCCCTGTATGGACGGCCGACAACAGTGAAAGCCTATGCCAGATGGCCCTGGTCCCCTTCGAGTGGGGAGGGGTGACGGGCCTGCTGAAGGTGACAGTGCGCGACGACGCCCCGGTCGACTGCCTCCTGGGGAACGACTTGGAGAGTTCCCCCTGGGCTCAAGTAGAACGACGAGAGCACCTCCGAATGTTGGGACTGGCTGATTGGGCCTGCGCCATCACCCGGTCCATGACCGCCCAGGCCCCCCGCTCATCCTCGACCTCCGGGACCGCCCGACCCGAGGGGCTCACACCCCCTCCCGCCAGCAGCGAGGAGGAGGCGGACACCGACCCTGGGCACAGCGAATCCTCCCCCGAAGAGATGGCTTCTCCGAGCGCCCTACCAGAGCTGACGCAATGGCAACACGAAGGGGGCCCCACCCGAGAGCAGTTCCAGCAAGAGCAACAGTCCTGTCCCTCTCTCGAAGGGGTCCGACAGCAGGCGACCGCGCAAGCCAACGGTGACCAGACCGGCACCCACTGGATCTACTGGGCCGAGGGCCTGTTGTACAGTGAACAGAAAGTAGCAGAACTCGGGGCCAGCCGCGTGTTGGTGGTCCCCCTCCGCTTCCGGGAGTTCCTCCTCAACCTGGCTCATGATGTGCCCCTCGCCGGACACTTGGGGCAAGACAAAACGTACAGTCGTCTGGTGACCCACTTCTACTGGCCCCGGATGCGGAGAGATGTGGACAACCACTGCCGGTCCTGCCCGACCTGCCAAGCCAGCGGAAAGACGGGGGGTCGGGTCAAGGCCCCCCTCCAGCGCTTTCCCGCCGTCAGCACCCCGTTTGAACGAGTCGGAATCGACATTGTGGGACCCCTGGACCCCCAAACCGCCCTGGGCCACCGCTTCATCCTGGTCCTCGTGGACCATGCCACCAGGTACCCGGAGGCGGTCCCGCTCAGAACTATAACGGCCCCTGTGGTAGGCCGGGCCTTGATGGGGATCTTCTCCCGAGTGGGATTCCCCAGCGAAGTGGTGAGCGACCGCGGCACAAACTTTATCTCCAGGTACATGCGGTCCCTGTGGCAACAATGCGGGGTCACATACAAGTTCACGACCCCATATCACCCTCAGGGGAACGGACTGGTTGAGCGGTTCAACCGAACATTGAAAGGGATGATCCAGGGCCTGGAAGAACCCCTCAGGCGGAAATGGGATGTCCTGCTGCCCTGCCTCCTGTTTGCCTATCGGGAGGTCCCGCAGAAGTCCCTGGGGTTCAGCCCGTTTGAACTATTGTATGGACACCCGGTCCGCGGACCGCTCAGCCTGGTCAAGGAGGGCTGGGAGATGAAGCCCCGAGGCGCCCCTCCTGACGTCTACCGATACCTCCTGACCCTCCGAAACCAGACCCGCAAGTTCCGAGCCATGGCCGAAGCCAACCTCGAGGCCAGCCAGGAGGACATGAAGAGGTGGTACGATCGCAACACCTCTACTGTAGAATTCGAGCCAGGTCAGAAAGTATGGGTCATGGCCCCGGTCGAACCCGGCGCCCTCCAGGACAAGTGGACCGGGCCCTTCAAGGTGGTGGAGAAGAAAAGTCCCGTCACCTACCTGGTCGATCTGGAGTCCCCCCGGAACCCCCTCCGGGTCCTACATGCTAACAGGCTAAAACCCCACTTCGCCCGGACCGAACTGAGCCTGCTGCTGGCGACCGACGAGGGGGGCGAGGACGACTCCGAGCCCTTGCCCGACCTCTTGCAATCCGACATTCACGATGGATCGATCGAAGGGGTCCAACTCGCCTCGTCCCTGACCCCGGAACAGCGCAACGACTGCCAGCGATTACTGCGGGACTACGCAGACCTCTTCTCTCTCACCCCGGGGGTGACCCACTGGTGCGTCCACGACGTCGACACCGGGGAGAACCCCCCCATACGACACAGAGCCTACCGCGTGCCTGACCGAGTGCGGGCCTGCATCCAGGCCGAAGTAGCGAAGATGCTGGCCCTGGGGGTCATCGAGCCTTCCGACAGCCCGTGGGCCAGCCCTGTCGTCCTGGTGCCCAAGGCCGCAGCTCCCGGTCACCCCCCGGAGTTGCGATTCTGCGTGGACTACCGAGCCCTGAATGTAGTAACCAAGACGGACGCACACCCGATACCCCGGGCCGACGAACTCATCGACCGCCTAGGGGCCGCTCGCTACTTGAGCACGCTGGACCTCACCGCCGGGTACTGGCAAATCCAGCTCACCCCCGGCGCCCAAGAAAGATCTGCCTTTTCGACTCCGGATGGGCATTACCACTTTCGGGTGATGCCCTTCGGAATGAAGAACGCCCCGGCCACCTTCCAAAGACTGGTGAACAAGGTTTTGGCCGGGCTTGAGGCCTTCAGCGCGGCCTACTTAGATGACATTGCCGTGTACAGCAACCACTGGGCCGAGCACCTCCTCCACCTGAAGGCCGTCCTGGCCGCCCTCCAGCGGGCCGGGCTCACAATCAAGGCCAGCAAATGCCAAATCGGCCACGGATCCGTGACCTACCTGGGCCATCAAGTGGGGAGCGGGCAGGTGGCCCCCCTCCAAGCGAAGATAGATGCCATCCAGACCTGGGAACCCCCCACTACTCAGACCGCTGTCCGGGCCTTCCTGGGCCTCACCGGATACTACCGGCGGTTTATCCGGGACTATGGGAGCATTGTTGGCCCCCTCACAGAGTTAACGTCCAAAAAACAGCCCAAGAAGGTACACTGGACACCCCGCTGCCAAACAGCCTTCGACACCCTCAAAACGGCCATGTGTACTGCTCCGGTGCTGCAGGCCCCGGACTACCAGAAGGAGTTCGTGGTACAGACGGACGCCTCCGAGTATGGGATCGGGGCCGTCCTCTCCCAAACTGACGAAAAGGGGCTCGAACGACCAGTGGCCTTCATCAGCCGGCGACTACTGCCCCGGGAGCAACGCTGGAGCACTATTGAGCGCGAGGCCTTCGCTGTGGTGTGGGCCCTCAAGAAGCTCCGGCCCTACCTCTTTGGCGCCCACTTCCGGGTCCAGACCGACCACCGGCCCTTGCAATGGTTAATGCGAATGCGGGGCGAGAACCCCAAGCTGCTGCGAATGGTCCATCTCGCTACAAGGGATGGACTTTGACGTCGAACACCGGCCCGGCAATGACCACGCCAACGCCGACGGCCTGTCCCGCTTCTTCCGCCTTGACGAGGAGAATCCCCAAGGAGATGGGTGACTCTCCATGCCTTCGGCTGGGGGGGACGCCTGTTGGACCCGGCCTCGTGGCGTGGTCCTTAACCCCCTGGATTGTGGCCGTTCCCCGCCCCGGCCGTCACGGGCCACCCGTCTGGACTGCACCAAGGCCCTTCACCCGGAGCTGCACGTGGTCGCATACTCCTCGTGGCTCCGCCATCTTGTTGGCATCCACGTCACACCGTGCACCAGCCGGCGCGACCCCGCTCAACCCGGCCTCGACCCCAGCGAAGCCCCGACATCGAGGCACCACGAACTGGCCAGGGGGTGCCGCAGGAACCATTCATCGCCCCCGGCGGAGGACAGTATCGATGGGACCCCCAACTGTCCTCCCCTCTCGAGGTGTGATCGCCCTGCAACTCCCATGGGCCTGGCGCCTCTCCTGCTGGGCGTCTGGCCACCTCCACCCGGCCACTCCGCCCCCTCGGGCGCATAGGTCCGGACATCAAAGGGCTCCAGACCTATATCTGGGGCGACCCCACCACAGCTCGGCAGTTGTATCCCGGAGTCGAGAGCCCTGCTGATCGAATCGCGGCTGACCCTACGGAGAAGAACTCTTGCCGGAACCATCACGAGCCCTGCTGACTGCGTCGCGGCTCCCTCTTGTGAACCCTCTCTGAACCACCTGGAACATCGGAGCCCTGCAGACGCTGTCGCGGCCCAACCTCGCTGAAACCTTCCTCGGAGCCCTGCTGACGACGTCGCGGCTCGAGCTGAGCAGAAACCATCTTGAGAGCCCTGCTGATTGAATCGCGGCTCTCCACGAACTGTACGCCAGAGCCCTGCTGACGCCGTCGCGGCTCGACCCCTCCGAGAGCGGAGGTCCTCCAGCTTGAGGATAAGAACTGGGCCCCAGGTACCCTCGTACCACATTCCTGCCAAAGACTGTCCCGCTACCCCTACCCTTCCAAAGAGACATTGAGACTTTTGGTGGATCCCTCGATCCCTTCGTGTAAATATTGAACTCGTTACCTTTTATTGATGATAAAGAATTGCTTGTCTTGAGACAACCTCCTTGAGTCCGGTGTGGTGGTGTTACTGTGCTAGTACGTGATAGGAGAAGGATCTCTCAGGAGACTTCTCGGCAGCGCTCGGCTACTTCGTGCAGTGCAAGGGCCCCCCTTGGTGGTCTCACCGACTCCTCGGGGTCCGCCTTCCAACAAGAAGGGGATGTATTTGTGTAAATCCTTTGACTTATATTTCCAGGAGACATGGGATGTGGGGGGCGGTTATTCATAAATGGTTTTCTGTCTCCTGAGTAAATGTGGGGCCTCAAATCAAGGAAGGGCTAAGGGAAGTCTAGCAGCAATTGTGAGCCTAAGGGTAGGCTGTGATGTGGAGCAGTTAGCTTTTGGCTTTGGGCTTACCTTGGGAGTTTTGTTACCCTTCCAACATAAGCTTAAGTTCCTAATCACAAATGTTTATAATTCACCCTCCTCAGAGGCTGCCCTGGATTTTGAGCTAAAACGGCTCCTTGAAAAGATTTTGTTAGATTGGCCGATTTTGCCTTTAATCATATTATTGGGGGATTTTAACCTACACACATATACGGCTTGCACCATTAACAAGAAGGACGCAAATCTCGAAGGGGGCTGTGAACAGGTTCACTTTAGCCACTCACGTCAGAGAGATATTTTTATCCTCCTGATATCAGAATTTAATCCTATTAATCTATTAAGCACTGAAGAATTTGGTTCGCACCCACTTATAAGGGCAGGGGAGCAAGCTCCACCATTGATTTTAAATTTGTTTCTGCTAACCTGTATTCATTTCTAGTGGGGTTTATAACCTGTTAGAGTATTTTTAGTGATCATTACCCTCTAATGGCTAAATTTGGCTGGAGCAGCTTAGGGGAGAAGTCCTTAAATATTTATAAAAATCCCCTTACAATAAAGGAACAGGGTAAATGCATTGATTGGGGCCAGATAGTCCCAGAGGATTTCTTGAGGAAATTAATTAAGGTATGTAGTCACGATTTTGAGGTGTTTTTAAATCTTAACTCCTCTGATCAAGCCATTGTGAATGCATACTCTAATATTTGTAGTGAGGTACAGAAAGCTCCTTTCAGACCTAAGCTCAAATCCAATGAGGAAGGCCATAAATGGTTTGACAAGCTCTGTACGAAGGCTTATAAGGATTTAAAGTTGGCCCTCCAACAAAAGCCAAGGGACACACTGGGTGTTAAAGTAGCCAGAAGAAACTATGTGAAAGCATGAAAGGACAGGAAGAGTCACCTAACAAAAGTAGCTGGGAAGATTTAAAGGAATCTTGTGAAGATAGGAACAATCTAGCTTTCTGGAGAATTGTGAGTCACTTACTTTTTAATGAGATAGTCCCACCAGATATGAGACAAACCATCCCTGCTAAGAATTGGGTATCTCATTTTGAAAACATTTACTCAAGCGATTGTGTCCCATGTTCCTATTCAATGCCAGCAAGGGGCAGCTGCTGACATTTGAAATAGCTGAGGTAAGGGAAGGCATAGCAGGAATTACACCAGGGAAAGCACCGGGCCCAGCTGGGGTGCCCGGGGATCTTTTTAAATCATGTATTGATCTCTGAGCCCCATTAATCACCCAACATCTGAATACGGTAGCCCGCAGCCACATTCCTATATCCTGGAAGCAATCAATCAATCATTGTACCCATTTTTAAAAAAGACATCGGTGATGACCCAGCCTGCTACCGACCGATATCACTAATAGACGGTGAGGTTTTGAGCAGGATTCTCTTCAAACGATTAGTGGAATGGTCTCACTGTAAAGAAATTCTGTCAGATATTCAAAACGGCTTTAGGCCAGGCTGGGTGACAATAGAACAAAACCTTAAGCTCTATTTAGTGATTGATAAATATACAGTTGTCAAAAACGGTTGTACACATTTGACCACCGTTTAGCAGATAGGTTTTGCTTTTTAGGTATCCTGTTGGATGATCAAATAAATTGGGGACCTCTGGTAAGAGCGCATGTACAATCATTCAATAGGGAAGCCAATGGCATAGGCACACATAAAATCCATATTTCACCTTTTCAATGCGAAGTGTGTTCCGAAAGTGGCATTGGAGCAGAAATATGGGGATATAAACCCTGCCCACCAATACAAGCAATTGAAAATAAATTATTTAGGAGACTATTAAGAATCCCACAGAGTTCCCCAGAGGAAATAGTGAATGAAGAGATGGGAGCAGATTTTATTTCTGATTTTATTCAACTTCGCCCAATACATCTTTGGCTCTCAATATGGCTCAAAAGTGAGTTTGAATATAATAGAAAGATTGTGAGTGATTATTTGAATATGGATCATAGCCACCGCATACCATGGCTAAGCTATGTTTAAACAACTCCAGGTGCCCTGGGTAAACTTCAATTGTTCAGCACACCAGAGATGATTCACAAATCAGATATAATCTTGGTTAAAGAGGCCTTTAAATTAACTACAAGAGAAGCAAGGTTCTCAGTTGTCCAACATAAAAACAGTTACAAGCAATTCATGATGGTAAAGTCAATGAACAAAATGGAAATGTATTTAACTCTGGACATGTCGGGCCAGTATAGAAGACTATTAGCGTATTTTTGTTTAAAGACTGTTCCTGCAGCTGCTGGTGGGATGGCATAAACCATCATATTGCCCTTTTTGTACATGTGATATGACGTCTGCAGTAGACACTTTACATGTTGCATTTATATGCCCCAAATGGTCAGTTTTAAGACAAAAGTACGTTTGCCCTTCTTTTTGTGCCTCTGAATATTAATCAATTGAGACCAGCTTTACTGTACTTGCAATTATTAGACACTCCAAAAGTCTTTTGTTTCTTATCTTGGTTTTTGACAGGGGTGTATCATGTAAATTTGTGAATCTCTTTTTAATTCAAACAGTGTTGAAGCGTTATTTTATTAAGATATTTTAATGATGTGCTTTTATGATTGCTTTTGCAAATCGAATAAAGATATTTTGATTGATTGACCCCAGCAGGCCAGCATCCTTGTGATTGTAGGCATTCCTAATGAGTCGTAAATTGCGACCTGCCTCATGAATATTGATGAGCCATGTCCATTTGCGATCCATAGGGTATCACAAACAGTTGTACGTAGCTGTTTGCGATCTCCTAATAGCGGATCGCAAACAGTTGCAATTAGGAAATTGTAAACTGATTTTTTTACACATCTGGCCCCTGGAGCATGGGAAATCACTGCATTAATAACAGCACTGTTAAGATTTCAAATGACATGATTTGACAGGACATAAATCTCATGGCAGACAGAGAGTGGCACACCAATTTGGCTTTATACCATTTAATCATATATATATATATATTTATATTCACTGAAAAAAACATAGGTTTCACACATGTTATAGTTAGCTGTACATTTCACTCGTAAAAAACCAATGAAATTCCCCCGTTATAGTTAGTGCAGGCAACTATAACTCACGCGACCGCAATCCTCTGCTGATGCTAATACTGTATTTAGACACTTATTTGCCCATGTCTTCTTCCATTAAATTTTAGCTATACATATATTACAAATATTTTTTTTTCATAAAGACACATATGTCATCAGCAGAAGATTGCGGTCGCGTGAGTTATAGTTGCCTGCACTAACTATAACGGGGGAATTTCATTGGTTTTTTACGAGTGAAATGTACAGCTAACTATAACATGTGTGAAACCTATGGTTTTTTCAGTGAATTTGCAAGGTTTTTTAAATGCTAATTCCTAACTATAACGTGTGTGAAACCTATGGTTTTTTTAGTGAATTTATACGGTTTTTTAAATGCTAAGTTACTTTACGCCATTCGTGGCGTGCGCGCCCAGTTAACGCAGTTCGTTCCGTGCGCGCAACGTGCGCGCACAGTGAGCACGCGGTGCTCTTCGCACACCGCGCGCCCACTTTACGCAGTTAGTGCCGTGCACGCACGGTGATCACGCGGTGCGCTGCGCGCACCGCGTGCCCACGTTATGCGGGATGGGCCATGTACGCACGATGCGCTTCGCGCACCGTGCGCACATGGGGGACATATTATGCGCATCTTTGTGAAATTTATTCTTTGTTTATTTCTTATCTGTAAAAAGCCATGCACAAATGGTGCCCTTCGGGCACCATTTGCACACGGGGTGGGGAGGGTGTGGATAATTTTTTTTTAAAGCGTAATCGGCGATTTTCCGAAAAAAAAAAAAAATATTTATTTGGGCTTGGGGGTTGTTTGGGGACCCCTATATCAATGCTGGGTGGTTAGGATCTCAAGAAACTGCCTCTTTAGACATTTTTTGGCATCGTTTTTGCTGCCCAACTCAGAGAGCGAGAGAGAAAATGGCGGCCGCCGCTTCCTAGTTTCGACCGATTCGAATGTTTACTAAGATCTAACAGCCAATCAAAATCGCGCTCGCGCACGCCACCGTACGCGTACGGTAAGCGCACCGTAAGCGCACCGTATGCTGGCTCAGATATATATATTGATTTAAAGGCTATTTTCTCTGAATCTACTGAACAGATTTACACCAAACCTACAAAAGGCACTTCCTTGACCTGAGGACTACCTCTCTGCCAAATTTCAAGTAATTCTGTTCAGCCGTTCGGGCTGTAGCTGTGTCTAAAGGTCCTATGGAAAAATGCATGGGAAAAACGCGTTTTGGGACCCCCCTTTTATCTCAGCCCCCGCTTGACGAATCCCCCCGAGACTTTCAGGGTAGGAGCGGAGCGTAGCGCCCCACCTATTTTGAAAAATTCGCGAGGATTCGTCAACCGGCGCCAAAGTTATTCAAAATAGAATGTTGCGGATTTCCTATGGAAACGTGGTCCTAACTATAACTACCTACTGGCGACCGCCAGTAGGTAATATATATATTTCTTAGTTTCAAACAGCTCCTCCCGCAAAATTTGCCCATTACTTGGTGGCGCGTCATGCCGGTAGAGCCACAGCCGGCGTAAACTTCGTGCAATATCCTCAATAAGGCACGCTCTCAGAAGCAGTTAAACCAGCAGTAGTTTATTTACTCAATATTTACGCGTTTCGAAAGTTTTCACTCTCTTATTCATGTGAACAAGAGAGTGAAAACTTTCGAAACACGTAAATATTGAGGAAATAAACTACTGCTGGTTTAACTGCTTCTGAGAGCGCGCCTTATTTAGGATGTTGCACGATATATATATATATATATATATATATATATATATATACATATATATTCACTGAAAAAACCATAGGTTTCAGGGGCGTTATAGTTAGCTGGACAATTACCTCGTACAAAACCCTAGAAATTCCCCTGTTATAGTTAGTTCAGCTGACTATAACTCGCGCCCCCGCAATGCTGATGACGTCACATATTACATCACTCTTGACATGGTCAGTGACATAACTGATGACATGACTGATGACATCTCAAATGACATGACTGATGACATCACTGATGACATCATCCATGTGATAAATTAGTGCATCTTCTCACAGCCTAATATAACCTTTGATACACCGACTCAAACTTTCAGACGGCCATTTTGAAAACCATAGATACTCCAATACCAATAACTACATACCCACTCATTAACTCTTAGGTCTACATACACCTCCACTCACTCACCTGTACAGTCACTCATACTTACAGTCACTCCGTACAAGACTATCATATGCATTTATACACCTATATAGACACTCACACACCGCCAATCATCCATTGAGGTACTGAAACACCTAGTCAGTCGTGCAAGTAATTAAACACAGTCCAATTTACTCACCTACACAGTTAAACACACTCAAGTTCACTTACTCATAAAAATAGTACCACATTCTTACGCTCTTATACAATCATTGATACAAGCACACACTCATCCATACAGCCACTCTCACAATCACACACTCTCACATATACCCACTTATATACTCTTACATACATATATACTGCCTTTCACATATGTAGTTAGTCACACATGTACCACTGAGATATACATTCAATCCCTAACACACCCATACATACACTCACCCAACCATACAGTCCATCACAGATGCACTCTTAAAACCATGCACCCATAGAATCACCCACTCACACATCTATGCTTAGAGTCACACACACCCTACCCACACAAACACTCAGGCACCCATACAGATACTCTGACAACCAATCAATAACCCATATAGACACTCGTGTAGCTATTCACAAAACCATGCAGCCACTTATACACCTACACACAGACACATACAGACATTCACACAGTTTAGTCACTAGTCTGCAGTAAGATACATTTAATGACTCACTTATAGAGTCAGTTACGCACCTAGAAAATCATCCATTCACACACTTGTACACCCACTCATTCTTCAACAGACCTTTCCCTATATATATTAAACATATTAAAACTGTACAGAAACACATACTCACTGGATGATGTCATGAGTGATGTCACTGACCATGTCATGAGTGATGTAATATGTGACGTCATCAGCAGTGCATTGCGGGGGCGCGGGTTATAGTTAGCTGAACTAACTATAACAGGGGAATTTCTAGGGTTTTGTACGAGGGAAATGTCCAGCTAACTATAACGCCCCTGAAACCTATGTTTTTTTCAGTGAATTTCTAAGGTTTTTTAAATGCCAATTCCTAACTATAACGTGCATGAAACCTATGGGTTTTTCAGTGAATTTCAAAGGTTTTTTAAATGCTAATTCCTATCTATAACTTATCTCTAAAGATATCATGATTTTGATTGGAATTGTATATTTTTCAAATTCAGTGTGTCAATTTCATTAATTAAATTTTTTTTTTTTAAATACTTTTTTATCACCATTTTTTAAACTTATTTTTTCAATTAATTCTTTTAAAAATTAAAAATTATTATTTGAACTTAATGGGTTTTTCAAACATATTTTTCAAAATATTTTTTTAACTATATGTTCAAAACTTTATTTTATATATTTTTTTCCATGTTTTTGGATCCGCGCACCCAATGCGAGAGGAACCGTGCACCCAACACGATAGGATGCGCGCACCCTGCGCGTATTTCGCCATTTTCTTTTTTTTTTAAAAGGGGGCCCCAGGGGGTCCTTCTGGGACCCCCTAAGCACCTCTAGAGGGTCTCAGTATTTCCACTCTGCCCCCTTTATATGTTTTACACACTTATTCCCCTTGCTTCTTCAGCCTCGCTTCTACCAAGGCCGAAAATGGCCGCCAACAGTTCCTGGTTTCGAATGTAGAGAGACACTCGACAGCCAATGAGCATTCAGTGCGCGATTGGGAGGGTGCGCGCTCGGTTCGGGGATGGTGCGCTTACGGTGCGTGTAGGGTCCGCGGATCCTCCCCGGCCATAGATATTTATGTACTTTTAACTCTAATTTTCTCAGGAACTACTGAACGGATTCACACCATTTATGCAAAAGGCACGAGTCTGAACTGAGGACTACCTCTTTGCCAAATTTGGTGTCATTCCATTCAGCGGTGCAGGCTGTAGCTGCGACAACAGATCCTATGGGAAATTGCATGGGGAAAACTTGTTTTGGGACCCCCCTTTTTTCTCGGCCCCCCGCTTGACGAATCACCACGAAAAGTTTGGAAAATTTCGCGAAGATTCGTCAACCGGTGCCAAAGTTATTCCCAATAGAATATATATATATATATATATATTTCTCCAAACGTTGAGTCGTAGACAAAAACGTGGCGCACACACTTTGACAATATTTCAGAGTTCTTTATTTCGCTCCAATGGCAGACAAACACGTTTCGGCCATGCTGGCCTTCGTCAATGTCGATGCTTACAATGTTTGCACTGAATTAATAAACATTGTTCCACCCACGTCATTTTGAGTTAAAATGAAAAGAGGACTGCGGTATTCAAAGCTCTTTCAAATAAGGCAGATCTAAATCGCCGCCATTTTGAACTGGTAAGGAAGTACTATGTTCCTATACCTGGAGTTCTAGAGACATATATGTGTGATGCAAATACATCATGCTTGTTATCCATTATTTTGCAGGGTCATTTCTTAATTCATTAGAATACCCTTCCTTCACAGTATTACTCCCTGAATGGGCTGGGGACATTTAGACAAATACAGATATAACAGGCATGGCATCTAGTATTTTACAGAATAGTTCCTTAATTGATTAGAATAACTTTTCTTCATCATATATATATATATATGTGTGTGTGTGTGTGTGTATATTATCTACTGGCGGTCGCCAGTAGATAGTTATAGTTAGGACCGTGTTTCCATAGGAAATCCGCAACATTCTATTTGGAATAACTTTGGCGCCGGTTGTCGAATCCTCGCGAAATTTTCAAAATGGGTGGGGCGCTCCGCTCCGCTCCACTCCTACCCTGAAAGTCTCGGGGGGATTCGTCAAGCGGGGGCTGAAAAAAAAGAGGGGTCCCAAAACGCATTTTCCCCATGCAATTTTCCATAGGGACCTTTAGTCCAAGGTACAGCCCGAACGGCTGAACAGAATTACTTGAAATTTGGCAAAGAGGTAGTCCTCAGCTCAGGGATGTACCTTTTGCATATATGGAGTCAATCTGTTCAGTAGATCCTGAGAAAATTGCAGTTAAAAGCACATACATATCTATAGCCGTGCACCATGCGCGCACCGTGCGCGCACCGTGCGAGCACCGTGCGGGCACCCTAACGTGCGCGAGCGTAATTCTGATTGGTGGTTTCATGTCAGTCAACGTTCGAATCAGTCGAAATCAGGAAGTGTCAGCCGCCATTTTGTTTGTTTTCAGTGCGAGAGTGAAAAAGGAAGGTGGCGAACGTGAAAAGGGGGCAGGGTAGAGAGTTCCTGACCCCCTAGCCTTTGTCAGGGGGTCCCTGAAGGACCCCGAAGGGTGAAAAAAAAATATATATTTTTTTTTAAAAATCGCGGGGTGCGCGCACCGTGCGAGAACCGTGCGCGCACGGTGAAAGACCTTTAAAAAAAAATATATAAAAAATATAATAAAACATACATAACTTAGCATTTAAAAAGCCGTACAAATTCACTTAATAAACCATAGGTTTCACACACATTATAGTTAGGAATTAGCATTTAAAAAACCTTGCAAATTCACTTAAAAAACCATAGGTTTCACACATGTTATAGTTAGCTGGACATTTCACTCGTAAAAAGCCATTGAAATTCCCCCGTTATAGTTAATTCAGATAACTATAACTCGCGCGGCCGCCACTCTATCACAAGGATGATGTCATCAGTGATGTCATCAGTGATGCAACTGACCATGTCATGAGTGATGTAATATGTGACGTCATGAGCAGTGGATTGCGGTCGCGCGAGTTATAGTTATCTGAACTAACTATAACGGGGGAATTTCAATGGTTTTTTACGAGTGAAATGTCCAGCTATCTATAACATGGGTGAAACCTATGGTTTTTTAAGTGAATTTATATATATCATTACATATCAGTGAGATGTATTTAATTAACATTATATTAACGGCATATTTTAAAATATTTAAGATTTACCACTTTAAATTATATATATATTAAGAAACTATATTTTTGTATGTTGTTTAACGATATTACTGTGAAATTACATTTTTTTCCCCGGTTTTTGTACTTACCATTATGAGAATAAGGAAACAATATTTTTGTAAATCATATTTTTGACACAATATTTTGATTACATGATATTGTTGGCTCCGATGTTGTGTCAGTGATCCTTGACGTTTCTCTTTTTGTAAGGGAAAAAGTGAACAAGTAAAAAGAAATTGATGCTTGCTACATTTGCAGGCCCTAATATGGTTATCAGTTAGTGACAGTCTCCATTACAGCCTTCTAGGATGCTTTTATCATTTGCACTGAGCATTCAAGATCATAGCCGATAGCTGTGGTTTCTTTCACCAGAATGTCACCAGGATCTGTTGTGTCATTGGGGCTGTTCTAGAGAGTTTTCCACTTTTGCTCTAAGATGCTCTATATAATGAAGGCACCGGGCGTGTGAGCCGTTAGGACAGTCAGGGTATACCCACCTCTTCTCTCGCGCTCCAGTGCCCGCACTATCTACATCAGCAGAATGAAGGTCTTGGAAATCGCCGCTGTGTGGTTTACCCTCTTTGGAGTCATTGCTGCCGCGGCTGTGCCACGCAAAGATGTAAAACTAGACGAAATCATGTCAAAGGTCCGGGCAGCCATCAAATGCTGTAGCCGTAACCAGGTAACTATAAAGGGATGCATGCTTTTAATATGCAAAGAATGTTGCCAGATTGTTACCTTAGAAAGTCTGTCATTAGTCTTATACCAATCCACATTCTGCTCTTCATCATCCGGTATAATTACACAGTTTGCTTCTGCACAGTAGTGCCTGCATTTAATACGACAATTAGGATTTATGTATATTTGGAAAACTAGGCACAGGTACACACAGACACATAGGTGTGGGGTGGTCTCACGGCAGCGGCTGTGTTAGGCTCATGGGAGTGTCTTAACAATAGACCCCAGTGTGACAGCGCTTGCAGCACATTCCTGCATGCTGTTGTACTATGATGATGAGTCTGGAATGTAAATGTTGAAGGAGCTGAAAGTGCTGTTCACACTTTTACAGACAAGTCACGAAGTCAATTTCATGAACACCATCCTTGTCTACTGATGTAGTGGAGACCTTGGTCGAAGGACATGATGATTGCAGTACAATGTAATAAATGTTATATTACATGCCCTCCTATGTCAAACCTTGACCCTGACACCAGCTGTCTGTTTGTTTCCACAGACTGTCTGTGAGCACATCTTTGTGGCAGAAGTCATCCCACCACGTGGAAAGGTGAGTGGAAGTAGGGATAAACGTCTTGAAAACTCAGTCTACAGAAATAATACAACATAATGGTAATATGCTTAACATTTCTGATGGCTGAAAACAACAAACTGTAGGTGAGCGCACAGTAAGGCTAATTCCAAAATACAGGGCCATATATTTTTATCTAGGAATCTTCTCCAAGCCACAAGTACCATACAATGTTTTTATTTCGTGCCACTGTGTAATTATGTGTCTATTTAGAAGCTGCAGGCAACTTTGGCCTTACTCACATATCGCCCCGCTGCAACTACAGGGGATTTTTTAATGCTGTTTCACAGGGGATGGATGCTCCTTACAAACACCACGGTCTTTATGTACAAAAGATTTGCGTAGACGCTCATGTGACGCAACGTGAGGGAAAACACATTTTGCCTTATTTATGAGGTCTTGCGTCAGTTTTGCGCTTCCGTTGCGTCACATTTAGTGACGCGGCGGCGTAAAAAATGCATCATGTTGCGCCCTATTTACAAAGTGACGCATCTAAGCAGATGCGTCACTTTGTAAACCCCTGCGCTACATTATACGTGCGTCAGGTATAATGTATGCAGGGTGGGCGTTCCCACGTAAGTAAGCCTGGTAGAAGTGACGCAGTGAAATCTATGAGATTTCACTGCGCCACTTTTAGGTTGCAAACGCGTCAATATCTTACGTCTGCCTCACAGCAGGCGTAAGACTGACGCAGGCCCTTCCACATGGGGCTTGCCCCGTGTGAAAGGACACATTGCTGGAGTTGCGTCACTTTTGTGACACACTCCAGCAATGTGTCACTTTTGCGCCTACAGATACGTCATAAATACTGATGTATCTGTAACTCCTTGCGACATGATGCATCATACAGTAAATATGACGCATCCATCATGTCGCAAGGAGGGCGCACTGAGAAGTGATGCATCGCTGCTTTCACGCAGCGATGCGTCACTTCTCATAAATGAGGCCCATTGTTATTAACCTTTAGTAATAATACTATTGGAATTATGTAATAGACACATGAAAAAACACAAATGACTAACGCTTACTTTTATTGTACTTGCTTGAAAAGAAGAAATTCATTAATAGATCACCGAGAGGCACTTTGCCAATTCACCTCTTTGCCATTAAGAATGTTTATATTGTTGATTAACCCACCTGTGCTTTCTTTTCAGACCCCTCCCCGGGAAGAAACCTTTTGCAAGGCTGCAGCCGCTCTAAAACAAGTGGAGGCCCCCCGAGGTGGCCTGAACAGCACCCTTGTAAATCTTATCTCAACACTCCAAATGAATGGATCGAAGAAGCAGGGAACGAAAACGGTGAGTATATTATCAGAGGCCTGGTTAAAAGGAACCGGTGCCTCGGTACATCTGGTGCATGGATAGAGAGTGCTCAGGCCTTCTTTGTGGATCTTTATAATCCTCAAAATACAGCCTGGTCACAAAGAACTAATGTTATTACACCCTTTGTACTTGTGCAATAGCTGGTGTAACAAACATGGGCAGACATCAGAATTGGTTTGCACTTTGAATCCTGATAACTAAAACATTAAAGGAGGCCTGTATGTAATGCATCTATCAGAGAAATAATGTATTGTGTGATGAGTCTGTGTACTTTAGAGATGAAAAATAGACGCTTCTGCATTGCAGTGCAAATAATCCCTAGGAGGAGGGACGATTCTTAAGACAGCCCATAACATGATGTGAGAGAGTCCTACGCCTCTGGATGGGACTAAATCCCCCACTACCTCCTATTGAAAGAATTGATAACAATAAGCCTTGCATGAAGAGGCATCCCGAAAACAGCTCATGGACTTAGTCGCTCTTCAAAGTATGTGCAATAACGAGCATGCCCAGTCATCGTGCCCAATCCAGGGCTCTCTCGATTTGTGTTCAGCCCTTATCATTTGTAATATGTTGCTCATTTGAGTTTTTGGTGCTCTCGACTCATTCTCCTTTTCAAACACCTTAACAGAGATAAGTCAATCGATGGCGCCACATTGAGTCTCCATATTTCTTTATAGTGACTTCCATCCATCTTACCTCCACCATTTCAGTTTGAAATGACTGTGGATCTTTTGCCAGCAGGGAGAGGCAGGATGGTCAGGTATGTGTTGTGAGATGTCTATTGAGCTTAGCCTGGAGCCATGTCATGAGCAAAGGAGCTGGTGGAGGAAGAGAAAGAGAAATGTGGAGGGAGGGTGAGTGTAGGAACAAAGAGACTGAAGCAGGTTGGAACAGACCACTAATGTCACTATGGCCCCGACACAGTCCTTTCACTGCAGGCGGGAATCAGTAAGCAGGGCTCCATGACGCTCAGGTCTGACCATTAGAAGTCAAGTCTGTGGAGAAGCATGGAATACAATTTCGTGCCAACATTCACTCTGTAGTCTTCTGGTGTGTTGAGAAATAAATCTTAAGAGAGGGCCAATCACCTCTCAGATCAGAAATCTTCAGCAGAATCTTCTACAAATGCAATCCTTATAGCAATGCAAGCATGTGCATCACTCTGGCTCCATGTTAGATTCAAATTCAAGCACAATGGTATTAGCAGGTTTTATGCTTAAATGTGTGCATCCCGCATGTGTTGTATTTATCAGAACAGTCAATGTACATCCACAATGATTGACACATTATTAAGCGGTCTCCAGAATGCAATATATCCAGCATGTAGGGTGACCAGGCCACAATATGCCAAAACAATGCAAAACAACACAATTGTCATGTGAAAGTGGCCCTTTGTGGAATTCTATTCACTCAATACCTGTTCATCTTAGGTTCCATAAGTGAGCAGAAATTCAGCTTTTTACACCTTAAAATGGCAATATAATGGAAACAAAGTCTGTTTGGCTCATCCATTTCCTACAGGGCAAGTGTTTCATAAATTAAGAAAATGAAATAGAAGTAAAATAAAATAATTGGTTTGTGTAAAAATGTGAATTATTGATTGGGGTGGTAATCTCCCAAAAGTAGTAAAGTCGCTAACCTGTTAGGTCCAGTCAAAGGTTTAAATAATTTAAATCTGAGCTTAACCTCTCTTTGCCATGGCAGAGAACCGACAGGCTTAACTCAGAGAACATTTGTAATGCATTTAGAAGTACCAAAACAGTTAAATAGTAAAAGACACAACACAATAAAACTCCTACTCCAATTTATAAAAAAGAGAGAAAAATGATATAAGCAAAATGATATCAAACAACAAAAATCAAATAAGTATAACCAGAGAAATTGATTGTTAAAGATTTAAGTAGAAAAAGCACAAAGGCTAAATTCTAGTGAGTAATCACAGTACACCAGGACATGCTCATAAATTAACCTGATTGCAATGGAGCCCAAATTGGATACACCAAGTGAATTGGTCCCAGTGAAAACTTGGAAGTCAATATGTTCAAAAATGTTTTAAGTGCCACTTACGAAAGGGACTTTGCCACTTTTTAAAATAAAAACATTGACATTTCTTTTCTGTCCCTACGCAAAAAGGGACTTCGTCAATTTTTTAAAGGAAAAATCCTCCCTGAGCGAATCGTAGCTGAAACTGAATCTGTACAGACATCTTTGAGTGGGAGAAAGCTGAAATCCAACGGCTGTTGCGGAATTGCAAACTGGATACTTATTTCCAGTGGACACTGCTGAACCTTTGGAGCTCTGTAGGAAAAGTTTTCAAAACTGACCAAACTTTATTCTGGTGCCCAAACACCCATAGCAGTACACTTCTAAGACCCTCAGAATCTAAACGGAGGTACTTAGAGACTCCAGGGCCACCAGCAGGGTGCTGTCCAGGTCCAGTTACTACTGGTCAGATGGGCACTTTAGAAAAAGTCCTCTTGCAGCTTGTTGCAGCCGTGTAGTCACACAGTAGGTCAGCCAACTGAGTCCATTTCTTTGTTGTGGGTACAAGTGAGAACAGGCACGCCCTTCAGGTCTCCTCACAGGTCTCATACAGCAGGTGCAGTCCTTCCGTTCTTCCACAGGTCAAGAGACTGTTCTAAGAATGGTACCTTGGGGGTACCACATTTATGCCTTGTGCTGCTAGAGGATAGGGTGACTTCTGGTTCTTCCCTAACAATGTGGTAAAAGTTTTCAGTTGCAACCCAACCCACTTTTGGAGCAGTCCCTGTTGGCCCTACTACAAACAATCTCACAGTGCACCTTATTTCGAAATCCCTATATGGATAAATCCTTCTCTTCTTGTGCAGAGCTTGTGTGCGCACAAAGTGGTATGACCAGGATAATGAACAGTTCCGACCTCTGTGGTCACTCAAAACAATTTCTGGGGATTGTTTTCTTCCCACTGGATTTGGGTCAGCCTTACTATCGAGACTAAGGCTGGGTCTTTCTGGGTGTCACCTGAAAGTTACTTGTGATAGGGCAGGACTTTTGAAGTTTTTAAAGTTCCTGGGCCCATCCCTGCTGGTCTTCATGCCAGGGGATGAAAACACCTCCACAGTCCCAGGCCTTTGTCCCTGCTCTGGGAGCAGTTTTCACACCCCCTTTCACACCTCATTCAGGCAAAGTAGAGGCTGGGCAATAGCTAGAGAGAATATGCAAGTTGGCCTCCAGCATCTTTAGACAGGGTAAAGGTAACTTTCTAAAAGCTAAATTTTCAATATCTTTAATTAATAATCTGACTTCACCAATGGAGTGAATGAAGCCGGTAGATGCCACAGGTCAAATGTTATAGATTTAGAGTGTACAATCTATACTTTGACTTTTCATAAGTGCCAGTAACACCCTAACCAGTGTCAATGTCATTTAGGGCCTAGCCACTAAGTTAACATGCCATTTCTAATGTCACGCATGAGCCAGTCATATACGTCCTACCTGGGCAGTATTATGTAACGGGCACTTCGTCCATCTTTGTGCCATGGCGCACCTTTAATAGGTGTGCCATGTGCAAACAAGGACAGTGCTCCCTATTACAAGTAATGCACTACCCTCAGGGCATTTCCTACACACGCTGTCCTGGGAGCAGCACACTAGTGAAAGGTGGACCGGCTGTTTGAAGCAGCTGGCCCGTCTTTCTTTGTGTAGGCGGAAACTCACCTGCACTTCAAAGAGAGGACAGGGATCACCCTGCAGGTGGGTTCAGCAAGCGATGGAGTGCAGGCATGTCTTGGAGGTCCATGGGCCCCCTTTATTTCCTCCAGAGGGCAATCCACCATTTTTGTGGCACATTGTTTGTGTTCCTTCTAAGGATTTGTTTGCCTCTGCGCCCATGTACATGATGGCACAGAGGCAAAGTGATTCCCTCATTTGCATGGGATCACACCCCTACGCAAATGAGGGAATGCCCTCTCAAGATAGCGCGAGTACAATATGTGCACCAGCGCTATCATATTATAGAAGGGGCCGCATACGCATCTGCGGCCCTTTCTGTAATACCAAAGTGCCTCGAGGGCACACAAGGTGGGCGCACTAGCCTGTTACATCTCTCGGCCACTATGCATAATATGGCCCCATAACACATCCCCTAGTGTGAAGCAAGGTGCGCTCAGGAGTGACTTGTCTACTAATAAAACCAGGTTTCCTACCTGTCAAAAGAGTGATTTGGAGAGGTCTGTGCAGCAAGGCTCAAGCTGTTGCTGTCAGGCTACACATTGGTTTTCCTTATCCCACTAGTGGATTTCACAATAGGTGCTACAGTCGACAGGTGATATTTAACTTTCTTTGCCATAGGGGCATTTTCTGTACCATATTCTTTGGCCTTATGGGAGAGTTAAATAAGCCAATCAGGGATTAGCAAAATCTTACTTGTTTTGGGAGTCACAGCACAGCCTGTGGGCACTGGGCTGCAGTGCCCCCGTGCGCAGAGTCCAAAAACATCAGTACAAATCATCAAAAAATGAGGAACTCATGCAGAAAGGTGCGTTTTCTCACACTTCCAATGAAGTAACCTTTCGAGTCTGAGGTCTATTGGCAGGTGAATATTTCTGGATAGTACTGGAGTATTAACTGGCAGATTTGATCACCGATGACTGAGGGGACAGATGTATGGGAATACTCAAAGCAATCCATTCTCCCTTACCACAGGAAGTAGCAAACTGCTTACCTTTTGCAGCCTGAAAGAGCTACATATGGTCTGAGATGGCTCCTGAAAGGTCATGAACCCTCTGTCTGTCCTGCAGGGTGTACATGTTACTTTCAACCTTGCATTCCCACCTCATAAAACTAGAAGGAAGCAGCTACAATCCTGTCATATGTTAGAGGCTGATCCAAAAAAGAATATAACATGAAACGTTGGCAGAAAGTTCCAGGAACAAACAGGATCTAAATGCAAGATAAACAGCTATGATAATTATAGCAGCTATAAACGAGCAAAGGCAAGATATTCCGTAAATAGCGCGGTGCCAAAGATTATGAAGAAGCAAAGGCAGATAAGCCTGAATTACGAGAAATGTAGCCACAGACAAATACTGTCAGAACATGCATCTGGGCAATGCTTTTCACGAGAATTCTTGGAATAAAAACTCAGGGTTTAAGATTATGCATTGCACTGTAAAAACACAATATTTGCTAAAAAATGATACCTGTGATATCCACTTTATAGACTACATTTATTGGACAACTAGAGTGTTTATAGAATCAGCTGGGTCTGGTGGCTCAGAGCAGCAATGCATCCGCTGCACGGATGTGTGTTTTAAATAATGACTGCAGATTCAAATGTCACGCGCTCAGCATCTCATCTTTCCAAGGATGATAAAATCAGTGTTGCGTAGTCGGGTAAAAATAAATAACTGCCTATAACGAGTCGAGTCCTTCGGTGGTTAACTTGTGCTTTACACATACTCATGTCATGTTATGCCGAAGGTGGAATTGTGTAAAACAATCTAGCCATAGATTAGCCGTCACTGATGAATGGACAGTTTAGAAATGTGCCGCTCGTTGAAATGAATCCCGCCCATATCACAGCCTTCCTATAACTCAGTTTGAGGAAACAAACTGACCAAAAACGTAGTCAGTTGGGCTTTTAGTAGCAAAGTCCTACAAATGAATGAATAGGTATATGATGAATGGTACTGTTAGCGTCCCCTAGGCCTGTGGGCAATCATGTAAATAAGTGTGTTTGCAAATACGCGCCACACATGTTGCATTGTCTTGCATCATTGGCCATCACTCATAACCCACTATCATGATATCATCATTACCCTTCCACTGATACTGTTTCTTGAGGACCACCATGCTATGTTGGGCAAATCTGGCAAACAGCCTACAAACAGCTATATTTACTTCCCTGTCCTTTCTCCACAGATTTTATGCACTTTTAAAGAAGATCTGAAGATTGACCTTATCAGCTTCCTGAAAGACCTCTTGTTGTACTGCCAGATGTTGTATCAGAATGTTAACCGCAAAGAGGAAATCACAGAGACACCCCCAACCTCAACCGTGGCGTAGCTAGATCATTGGCCACACGTGGCGGGAACGGATGGTGGAGGCCGCCGCTCCCAAAACTCGTGCCCCCCAGGGCGGACCGCCCCCCCTTGCTACACCGCTGAACCTCAACGACAATTTACAGCAGCTGGAACCATCAGCTGGAACCCAAGTGACTATTGAGGCCTGCACACTACTAGATGTCCATACCATTCTCAGACTGTCCTTCTGAAGTTTGCGAATTGTCCATTTTTGTAGTAATGTTCTTCTCGCAGTAATTGCCTGAGATGAGCTTGGATCTCACCTCAGTTTCTGGCTGCATCTCAGCCACTATGACGATTCAATGCTGCCTCTGTTTGGTGAGGTGTGAAGTGGCCCATATGCATGGAATGGTACTTCAGTGCACGAAGAAAACAACCACTAGAATGATTACTAAGAATAATGGTATTCAAGATGTTCTTATGAATTTCGGTAGAAATGTCAAGCAAAGTGCCGAATATTTCAGTGCTCCTGCATTCATTGACTTCATTGTAACGTTTTGAACCAGAAGAGAAAATACGGTCTCATGAAAAATGCTAATGGCCTGCACAACATAACATTTTGAAGATCTTCTCACGTATGGAAGTGAATTAAGCAAGGTTCAACAGGTATTTGTGACAGAACACGCCACGGTCAATAGCATAGGTTGGTGTCGTACAAAGTTTCTTGCAATCGAGGGCTTATTTACAATGCCCCGGCAGCACTTATATGTCGCCAGAGCGTCACCCTGCATGGCTTTTCATGGCCTTGTAAATATGGAGTAAGGCAATGCCTTACTCTGCGTGGAAGGGGCATTCCATGGGTGTTGCTGTGGGTGTTCCCATGCAACACCCGTGGTTTTAGACACTTCCCCAGACCTACAACAGAGCACAAATCCGTGGCAGTGCCAAAACTAACACCTTCCCAAAGAAGGCATAACAAGGAGAAATGTTTAAATTTTTCCAGGTTTTTTCCTCTTTCCACGTGTGCTGCATTGTGCAGCACATTTAGACCGAGGAAAACACCTCCTTTGATTGTTTTTGTGTAGGAAGGTGTCCCTTTCTGCACACAAATGATCGCCAACAACACAGACACCCTTGCACTCTGGTGTTGGCACACGGCAGCAGTTTGTGCGCCGGCAGAGAGGACAGGAATGTGCCATTTCTTGTAGATACAGCACATTCCTGCCCTGTCCTATGCCAAAATATTGTAACTATTTACTCAGAGTCTTCTATAGCAGTGGTCATGTGCCAGACAATCAGATACACCTAGGTACATTCCTAATCTAATCAATTAAGAGAGGGCTGATATAACACAAATATTTTCATTCAATAGGATCTCTGCTGCAAAAACTATTGAAGATGCAGGTGATATGTGTGCTATCCAAGTGAAAAGAAATGTAGCCCAATAACTCATTACTTAGAGCAAATGTAGAAACAAACACATTCACACATGTATTACTACAGTGCAAAGGTCAAATTGGAGTTTAGTCCCACATTACAGCAAAATTGACATTAGAAAACACCGTTTCCTAAATCACCCTTACTTTACACCGGGAAACAGCTCTCCTAATAGTCAGAGACATCTTCAATGTGATAACATCTCATTGCACACATCTAACCCCTTGAATCCTGGTTTTGGTTAAACACCTTTGTTAAAACAAACGCACATGAAAAATGACATAGCATAAACCATATCTGCAGATGCACACAGTTTAATATGCTAATTAATACCATTGTTGAGGGAGGAGAAGGACATCATGATATTTATCAAAGCCCACCATGTGAGAAATAGAAGCAGTGCCTTACAACACAGATGGCTCATCCGAGGCCAAGAATGCACAATGAGAATCTATTACTAAATAATGTCACTTCATCCATAAACCTTGCTACCTGGCCTCCCAATCTGAGCATGCGCCTATTTTATAATTTAATGACGATATCAAAGAGAGATCATTTTTTAAATTTATGTTAATTTATTATGTATTTATCTATTTAAATATTTTTTTATAACTATACAATATAATTGTGGAAAAAGTTGTACAGTTTACTTTTCCCACCATTTTGCGTAATGTATCAAATGTAGGAATAAAAATTAAAAATAAACATTTAAATACATTTCGAAATTTGAGTGGTTGAAATATTTTTTGCTTGTCAGTCAGTCATCTGAAATCATTGAACAGTGAATGTATCCAGGGCCTGCAACTCCATAAGACCAAGTTATGTAGAAACCATTGGTAATCACATCAATCAATCAATCAAACAGCATGTGTAACGCACAGCACTGTCACCCCGAGGGGTATCTGGGCGCACCGTGAGAGCCAGGTTTTGAGTTGCTTTCTGACGTACTCCAGGGAGGGTGCTGTTCAGGGGCAGGTTGTTCCAGGTCTTGACGGTGATGTAGGAAAAGGAGCGGCCCCCACACTGGCTGCGATTGATGGGGGAGTGTGCGTAAGGGCTAGTGAGGAGGAGCGTAGGTGTCTTGCAGGTAGATGGAAATTCAGTCAAGGGTTGATGTAGGCTGGTCCTTGATCACGAAGAGCTTTGTAGGCGTGGATGAGGATCTTGAACTGGCATCTCTTCTGGATGGGGAGCTAGTGGAGGTTTCTGAGGTGGGGGTGATGTGGGTACATGTGAGGAGGTCCAGCATGAGTCTGCCTGTTGCATTCTTTATGGTCTAGAGTCTTTGGAGGAGCTGGGTGGAGATGCTGGTGTACAGAGCGTATCTGTAGTCGAGGCGGCTGGTGACGAGGGCCTGAGGGACGGTTTTCCTAATGTTGACTTGGATCCATCTGAAGAATTTTGAAAGCATGTGCAGGGTGTTGAAGCAGGAAGAGGCGAATATATTGATTTGTTATTTCATGGTCGATTCACTGTCGAGGATGATGCCTAGGTTGCATGCATGGTCTGTAGGTGTGGGTGTTGGTCCAAGTTCTGCTGGCCACCAGCTATGGTCCCATGCAGAAGCGTTCTTTCAGAAGATGAGTACTTCTGTCTTGTTGGAATTGAGTTTCAAGCAGTTACTTCTCATCTAGTTGACTACATTGGTCATTGCGTCGCAAAAATTGGTTCTGGTGGTGGTGGGGTTTTTGGTGAGCAACAGGATGAGTTGAGTGTCGTCTGTGTATTAAATAATGTTGAGGCCATGGGATATGACGATGTCTTTGAGGGGGGTTGTATAGGTGTTGAACAAGGTGGGGCTTAGGGGTGATCCTTGTCGTATGCTGCAAATGATGTGTTTGGGTTCGGAGATGAAGGGCGGCAGCCGGATACTCTGCTTGCATCCTGTGAGGAAGGAGGTGATCCACTTGAGGGCATTCTTCTGTATGCCTATGTCGTAGAGACTGTTGATCAGGGTATGGTGGGAAACTGTGTGAAACACATCAGAGAAGTGAAGGAAGATCAGGGCCACAGCCTCTCCGCAGTCGAGGAGGGTTCTGATGTCATCTGTGGCCGTGATCTGTGCGGTCTCAGTGCTGTGGTTGGTGGGGAATCCTGATTGGAATGCATCGACTAGGTGGTTTTGCTTCAGGTATTCGAAAAGCTATTAGTTGATGCCCTTCTAGAGTACTTTGGCCAGGTAAGGGAGCAGGGAGATTGGTCCATTATTTTCTAGTTCGCTGGGCTCAGTGGAGGGTTCCTTCTGACCTCAGTGTGTTTCCAGCTGTCAGGGAAGACTGCTGTGGAGATGGAGGTATTGATGATGCTGGTGAGTTCGTTGCTTATATGGTTGGTTCCGAGGTTGAAGAGACAGTAGGGGCAGGGGTCGGTGTGTGCCCCAGAGTGTACGAAAGACATGATGACTGTGGTGGTCTGCGTAGAGAGGGGAGACCAGGTGGTGATCATTCGACTGGTGTGCACTGGTTGGTTGAGGCTGTTAAGGTTGAGGGTAGGGTGTCGAAGTTGTTATATATGGTGGTAATCTTGCTGTGGAAGTAGTCCAAGAGAGTGTTGCAGAGTTCTTGGGAAGGGTGGATTGTGTAATATGAATCTGCTGGGTTGGAGAATTCCTTGACTATTTTGAAGAGTTCTTTTGTGTGGTGGGCTGCTGTATCGATGTGGATGGTGAAGCCCATTCTCTTGGCTTCCGCGATGTGCTGGTGCTAGTGTCTGAGGACTGCTTTGTGAGTGGCTCTGTTAGAGGGGGTTTTTGAGGTGTGCTGTCATTTCTCAAGTTGATAGCAGTTGTGCTTGGTGGTTATGAGTGCTGGGGTTTACCAACTGGCTTGTTTTGAGGTTTTGTTGGTGTTTGCTGATTTCATCGGGGTGACTCTGACGACGCATTTGGAGATCTCAGTAGAGAATTTGTGGATGGCCTGGTAGAGGCCTGATAAGGCTGCGGGTTGGGTGGTGCTGAGGGCCTGTGTGCCATGTGTCTCAGTTACCTTGCCCCAGCTGCGATGGGCAGAGCTGTGGTGCTTGGTGAGGGTGTGCTGGGCACCGGAGATGATGAAGTGAACGCTGGCGTGCTTGATCCAGGCGAGTTCTGGGACGTGGCTGAATTTGAAATTTATCGATGGAAGTGAAAATGGCATTGAGTGTTTGGCTGGCTCTGTGATTGACTTCGTGACCAGTTGGGTGGATCTGATGTTGTTCATGTTCTCCAGGAGGGAGGTGGAGTTGGTGTTGTTAGGGTCATCGACATGGAAGTTGAAGTCACCGAGTAGGATATAGTCGTATGAGTTGATATCTTGGGGCGATTAAGTTGGAGATGGTGTTGCAGAAAGCCGGTCGAGGTCCCAGGGGTCTTATTATATGAGAGTGCCTCTGATCATGGTCTTGGCTTCAGTCTGAAGTTGGAAATTGAGGTTTCCCACGAGCGGCGTGGGGTCATTGTTGGTGGCTATGCATCAGATGCTTTCCTTGAAGATGATGGCGATGACCTCTCCATGTTTGTTGGTGCTGTCTTGATGTATCATTTTGTATTCTTCGGGTGTGGTGATAGCGATGTTTGAGTTCGAGGAGGGGTTGAATGAGGTTTTGGTGATGAAAGTAGCATCAGGGGAGAGGCTGGTGATGGTGTTCCAGATTTCTGTGGTGTGTTTGCAGAGGGATCTGGCATAGGAGCGGTTTCAATTGTTTGAGGTCTCTGGGCGGAGTCAGCACTGGAACCGGTGCAGGAAGGCGGTTCTATGTTGCAGGAAAAGTGGCAATGACCGCAGATGAAAGGTCCTTTTCTGAATTTCGGGGTGGAAGTGAAGCAGCAGTTGTTCTGGTGTTCGAGGTCCAGGGCCAGGATATCCTCAGTGTTTTAGTTGCGGAGGGCGGAAGGGCCAAGGGTCCTGACACTGGCCACGGTCCAGGCATGGACAGGCACAGACGGGCTTGCCTTTGGCATGCTGGCATCCTGCCCGCTGCCCGGCCTTGCTGCGGCCCCCATTAAGTAGGTCCTAGGAGGGAGGATGGGCGGTTGGTGGCGGAAAGCAGGAGGCACGAGCGGGCAGAGGAAAACTGTGGGAAACGGCATGGGAAAGACAAAAAGAACAAAGAGCAAAAATTACACCAACAAAATAAAAGAATTTCAAAATAACAGCAGTTACAGAGTTACAGGCATTGGGCACAGGTTATGCTGCCTAAACAATAACTTTGTTGTAGTACAGGGGAGAAGAATCTACCAACCTAATATATGGAGAGCGCTCCAGAAAGAAAAACGCTACATTGTCTGGAGCACGGAAAATCATCCCTTTGTACTGAATCAGTGATAACTCTTGAGTGATAAATGTGACATCCATTGTGTATACAGTTTGCCACTCAAATATTTACAGCCATTAGCATTGGTCTAAGACAAGCTTTGTTTTAGTTATTGTTTTTTCATATATATTACAGCTCTCAGAAATAATCAAGAGATAAGATGCAACTGTGATAAATACAAATTTCACCAAACTTGGCACGACAGTAGAACTTTACTGTGGGGACTGCCTTCGCGTGATTTGGTATATATATCCGTTCAGTCGTTTGTGACATATTAGCTTTTGAAAAGGGTGTCACCCATGATTCAAAGGGTAAAAGTACAGGGATATCTTGACCTATGCTCCTTGTAAGTCCACGAGGCACACCCTACTGTCTTAACATTGAAGGAAGCTTTCTCTTGGTGCGCCTTGTCATGGGAGCAGGACACCTGCTCTTCCATAGCTTTTCTGATGGGCCCTCTAGAAGGGCAAAGTATGACTTCAGAGGCAGGCGGCTGTTACCAATCCCGCCTGCTATCCTGCTGGTGTGAAGTGCATTCCTATATGCACTTAGATCATTTCAAGCCCTTTCAAACCCAATTTCTTCTCAACAAGCTTCCATGTGGCGTCTGTAGCCTTATGGCAAAAGCTACTGCTGACTTTGGAGCTGATGAACCAAGTTTGAATTTTGGCAGCGCTCAACATCCTGTGATTCTGGGCAGATCACTTTATCTTCCCAAGGTTACAAAAACAATGTAACTGGTGCTCATGTAAAATGTTCCAATGCCTATTAGTTCACTAGTCGTTCATGTTTAAAAACAATGGGACTCATTTACAATATTTTGATGCATGGCAGCGCAGCAAGCCTTCCTGCTGCGCTGCCATGTGTCAAAAGAAAAGGGCAGGAATGCGCCCTATCCACAAGACACAGAGCACTTCTGTCCTGCCTCACAATAGGCTGCCCTGCACCAACGCAGACACCATTGCGCCATTGTGCAAGGGTGTCTGCATTGTAGGGGTGATTGTTTTTGTGCAGGAAGGGGCACAAAAACAATCACGAGAGGTTAGGAGAAATAAAGGTATTTCTACTCATTGTGCCTCCCTTACGCATTCCCAGGTTTATGAAACCTTGTAAATCTGGGAATGCGTCAGGTTCCATGGATGTTGCGTGGGAACACCCACAGCACCACCCGTGGAACATTCCTTTCCTGCAGAGTATTGCGTTAAAGGGGGGCTTATTTACAAGACCATGAGAAGCCACACAGGGTGGCTTTACATGACCTTGTAAATATGGCCAGGCACACTGAGCCACCGGTGCATCCAAAAAAGTGAAGCACCGGTGGCGCAATGGGCTTGTAGATAAGCCACTATCGCTTTTAATAAGTACTTCTCAGTGTATTTCTATAATGTGACATATTCATGTCAAAGCTTCCACATGTTAAATATGTGTGTTGTATGATTTACATAGCAAACATTTTCAAGGCTAGGCTCGTGCACGAGCTCTAAGAGACAAGCCGGGCCCTTGGCTAGGCTCTTATTTGGCTCTTCCACTTAATATGTTGGCTCACCCACCTTTAACTTAAATAGTGCGCAAGAGAGAAGGTCTGTGTAGCCTGACGTTAGAGTTTCTAGCATTAAAATTTACAAATATGAGTTATCTTCTCATTATTTTAATATAATTTTACACTATTTCCTCTGAAGAACATAAAGACACACCATGATTGTGTTGTGAGAGGGAACTTTATTACCGCTAGTCTGCCAATAGATCTGTGACTCTGCTTTACTGATATGAAGGCTGCTTCTAATTTGGCTTATTAAACTGAAGGGTGATGAATTTCTTGGGACCTAATGCCTGTGTAAAGCTGCTCCTTATAGTGTGAATAATTTTAAAACAAGCAGATTCTAGCTAGATTTTTTAAAAACATATACTGGCTGATTTGTAGCATATGTACCATGTTGGCTGGTGTCATTCTTAAAATGTTGCAATCTGTAAAGCTCTTGAAGTTTGTTTCTCCTCATACAAATGGTGTAGTGCTGCCTTGACAAAACTCACCTCATGCATAAGTTAAAACAGTATGTTCCAAAGAGCTCGATTGTGTGTGTCAGTTGTGTGTAACTTGCCCAGTGTTGTTTTGGAGACTACTGATCGGGAGTAACTTAAGAAAGTTCTTCACAGGAGGGTTGGAAACGCAGAAAGTCTTTGCTTCTCCACTCGCAATGCAACGGTACCACACCTGTATAGGCCCATGTAAATTATTTCACTCCTGGAAGTTGAAGTGAAATCTTCACCCCAAATCACATGCTTAGTCTTCTCCATGTTTCTCTTGTTTCCCTACATGAGCCTTGTGCTAGATTGGGACTTCTAATATCTTATTCAGGCTGCCATCGAGAAACATCCTTTGTCCAAAGCAGTCTTTCTCACAGCAGTAAACACTTGAGCTGTCTCTAAGCTGGAGCACCTACAATATGGGCACAAGGAAGTATGAGATCTCAGCACCTGGATATCCTCATCCTTCCCGAAGCAGTAGTCAAGGGCAGACAAAAGATATACCTGGCCTAGAAACTTCCTCACCTTGATAAACAAACTACAGCTAAATCTCTTCCTGTCATTCACTAAATGGCAGTGCTCAAGTAGACTAATCTGCATCTTCTTGTTAAATGAAGTGTCATTTAGGTTTTTTAAGGTAGTTCGGCTCTCTGTCGTCAATTCAGTGTCTTGGTTTCCTCCCTCCAGCTACAGGAATGCAGACAACTCACTTGGACTATCTGGAAAGCTGTTCTCAACTCCATCATATGCACTGCCTAACCAGGGGCATCCAAATGCTTTCCTTCCGTACTTAGGCAAAGCATTTATGAGGCAAATTTTAAGAGAAAACATCAAAAGACATGGCTCCTGCATTTGTAGATTCTCCTTTCTATGTTTGCATTTTTTGCCCTGTATATTCTCTCATGGTGCTTTGATCATGAGGGTATTGCATCATTGTAGCGTAACCTAAAGTGCTCAACAGTATCCCATATATGCTTCCTGCCAGTACTTTACACTTCCAACCCCTCAGCTGTTCATGCTGAAGCAGTGGTCTAGCACTAGTCTAGAAGTGGACGCTTCACCTGATTCCAGGGCCTATCCAAGGTGCCCAATATAGAACCATATCACATGTAAATAGTGGTGTTTCTTTTTACCGTTTGGTATCCTCGGGTGCATGTTATGTTAAACATCTACTCTGTGCCTAAAACCCTTCCATAAAATGTTGACCTTGATTAGCAACTTAAAACTTTCAATTATCGAGGAGGAGCCTAGCGCGCAACCAAGATGG
Organism: Triturus cristatus; assembly: GCF_964204655.1. Taxonomy (NCBI): domain Eukaryota; kingdom Metazoa; phylum Chordata; class Amphibia; order Caudata; family Salamandridae; genus Triturus; species Triturus cristatus. The sequence continues at coordinate 1,014,924,619 of NC_140590.1, forward strand.
CCGCATAGGCTTACGGCTCTCGAGGGCCTCCGCAACCTCCCACGTCTATCCTGACTTAATCCTGATTTATTTGACGGGCTTTTGCTGATGAACTTGCGCTTAGGTGCCACCCGTTTTCCAAATTCGGATCAGACGCCGGGAACCGGAATGGTTGCGCTCCGAAGTTTGCGGCCTGCTCTTGCCTTGGTCCCGATCTCGAGTTGGTGAGGTGCCCGGGTACGAAGTGAACAACAGCGGCATGCTGGGCTCGATCTGCCACGTACCCCGCACTTTCACTTTCGATTTCAAGCTTCTATTCTGATATCGGCTGAGGGACTTTGGTGCTTCAGAGGGGCGCGGATGGCGGAGTGTCTGGCCTGACTCTCGGACTATACTCGGGCTTCCCGTCTGTGACGGCTGTGTTCACTTGCAGTAGCTACCTGGTCCTTGTTCCTGGTGCTGGCGGGTGCCAACTTTGGTGGCCTCCGGACGATGGCGGCGAGACTAGACGGAGACAAGTCGAAACCCAAGTCAACCCGGAGGGGAGCCTATACTCAGGTCAATAACATGGATCGTTATGCGCAGTCTAAGGGATCGCCTAGCGGCTCGCATAAGTCGCCTGAGAGGTACAAAGAGGGCTCGGGCCCTTCGTCAGAATTGACCTTGCTGGACGTTATGGGCGCCATTGAGGAGATGAAGGCTGCTGTGGGTCAGCAGTTTGATACCCTGGCTCATAAATTGGACGCGGTCCTGATCGATGTGAATCTGGTCAGGGCAGACCTGTCCAAAACTAACGAGCGGGTCGACTCTTTGGCTCAAGCTGCATCGAGCCCAACCGTGGACGTGGCGGCCCTGCAGACGGAGGTCCGTAGGTTGCGGCTAGCCAGTGACCAGACGGACCGTCGACTTGAGGACTCCGAAAGCAGGGCTAGACGGAACAACGTTCGTATCATCGGAGTGCCGGAAAGATCAGAGGACTCTGCTACCGACCTTTTTGTGGAGGATCTGGTGATTAATCGCCTCGCGCCCAAGGGACTGAGCAAGTTCTTCTCGGTGGAGCGGGCCCACAGGATTCCGGGTGGTGCGCCCAAAGTGGGTGCTCCCCCGCGGCCTATAATCGCCCGACTCTTTAACTTTCGGGATAGGGATGCTATTCTGCAGGCGTCGAGGGTGGCCGGGCCGCTGAAGTTTGAGAACTCTAATGTCAGTTTTTACCCGGACTTCACGCAAGCGGTCCAAAAACAACGGCTGGGATTTTTGGGCGTCAAACGGCGCTTGAGGGACATGGAGCTGAAATATGCAATGTTATTCCCGGCCAGGCTGCGGGTTGAGTTCCGGGGTCGCTCACACTTCTTCGACCGGCCGGAGGCGGTTGGAGACTGGTTGGATGCCCTGCCTCGGGGACAGGATCGGGACGGTCAGATGGCGGAGAGCGGAGAGGGTTTGGTGCAGCAGGACTAGACCTTGGTCCCTGGAGATGGACTGGACTGGTGACGTCTTGTACCTTGGCTCAACTGGACTCTAGTTTGGGACACTATGCCCTTCAAATGCCTGGAGGTGGTGGGGACCTTATTGGGGCCTTTTCCTCCTTCTGGGGTTCTTTTTGTGGTATATTTTAGGGCGACAGGCACACTGCGAGTTGGGGGGGCTGTTTGGGCTCATGCAGGAGTGCAGGGAGGGGGGAGTTGTGGTTTGGGGATTGTGGGGGAGAGGGGTGTTGGGGACTGTTTGTTTGTTTCGCAAGGCAATGTGAAGTTCTCTGCTGACTTGTCCGGGTTGTGCTTTCCGGGATGGGGGTATCATGCACGGGAGTGGGATGGGGGGTAGGGGATTGGGAATCCTTTCGTGGAATGTGAATGGATTGGGGGACAGGATCAAGCGCAGGGTGGTGTTGCAGTTTTTGAAACGGATTTCGCCCGACATTGTTTTCCTGCAGGAGACACATTTGATTGGTAACTCCTTTCATGCCCTAAATAGGAGGGGCTATCGCCTTGCCGCTCACTCTGGTTTCACTTCTGGCTCTAGGGGAGTGGGTATTTTGGTTCGGACCTCTCTCCCATTGGAGGTGGACGAGGTGCTTCACGGTGATAGGGGGCGCTATGTGGCACTGGTGGGGAGATGGGAGGGTAGGACTGTTTCGCTCGTTGCTGTTTATGTGCCTCCGGGGTTGCAGACGGCTACATTTGCTGATTTGGGGCGTCTGGTCCTGGGACTCCCTGGGGGGGTTCTGGTGTTGGGGGGTGATTTCAACGCTGTTGTATCCGGGTTGGAGGACCGTCGCCCCCCCAGGGATCTCCCTAGGGCCCAGGCCTGGTTGGGTGGCTTTCTGGACACTATGGGACTTGTAGATTGCTGGAGGTTGATGCACCCGGGACAGGCGCAGTACACCTTTCACTCGGGGGCCCATGGGAGTCTCTCGAGACTTGATTATATGCTTATGCCGGCGGTCCAGGCGGGGATGATTGGGGAGGTGCGTCATTTGGCCCGAGGTATTTCTGACCATTCCCCCATATGGTTGCAACTGAAGGTTGTCCCCGGGGCAGAGGGGAGAGTAGCGCCCATTAACTCCTGGTATTTGCGTAACCCTAAGATCCGCGCGGAATTGGTCAAGTCCACCGATCACTACTTCAATGATAATGTGGGGTCGGTGTCGTCGGCTGTCTCCCTATGGGAGGGGTACAAAGTGGTGATCAGGGGGCAGGCCTTGTCACTTATCTCCCATGCTAAGAGATGCGGGAGAGCAGAGGTGGTTCGCCTGGAAACTGAAATAGCTGAAATGGAGGAGGACTTGGAGCGGGGTGTTACTGATGAGAAATTGCACGTTCTCGGCCTCAAACAATCAGATTATAGAGCGCTAGTCACGGATGCCGCTAAAGAGATGAGTAGAGAGCAGCAAGGACGATTGTATGATGTGGGGGACAAGGCCGGAAAGTTGATTGCTTGGTTGGATAAGAAGGAGAGAGCGAGCAGGGTGGTGCCCGTTGTGGAAAGAATGGATGGAGTGCGTGTGACTGACCCTGTGGAGATTGTTGACTGCTTCGCGGATTATTTCCGCGGGGTATACTCTCCGGTTTCTGTGCGTTCGGAGGAGGATTCTCATCTGTTGCTTAGAGACATTGCATTGCCAACCCTATCGGAGGCTGATGCAATATTGATGGAGGCGAAGTTGTCGTCAGATGAGATCGCTTTGGCCACTCGCTCGATCGCGTCTGGTAAGGCTGTGGGTCCTAATGGTCTTCCCATTGAACTATATAAGTTGCGTCCCGATAAGATAGCGCCGTATCTTCGGGACATGTTTTTCGCGGCACGTGCGGCGGGCTGCCTCCCCCCTGACCAACGTCTCGCCACCATAGTTGTGATACATAAAGAGGGGAAGCCGCGAGACCGCTGCGCCTCCTATAGGCCCATTTCGCTGTTGAATGCAGAACCCAAAATTCTGGCTAAGGTATTGGCTAATCGGCTGGCCCGGGTCGTGGGCGACTTGATTCATCAGGATCAGTCCGGTTTTATACCCCATCGGAATACCGCCCTGAATTTGAGGCGGTTGCACGGCGTGCTTGCTAGGGCGGAGTTCATACGTGAGCCGGCCATCTTGGCATCTTTAGATGCCACTATGGCGTTCGACACTTTGGAGTGGCCGTATATTTGGGCCGTGTTGGCGAAATTCGAGTTCGGCCCTGAGTTTATTGGTTGGGTAAAATTACTATATGCTGACCAACTGGCTCAGGTTGTGGTGAATGGTAGGGTGTCGGCTCCTCTCGCACTGGGGAGAGGCACGCGGCAGGGTTGTCCATTATCACCCCTTCTCTTTGCACTTTCTTTGGAGCCTCTCGCCGCCTGGTTGCGTTGGGAGCCGTCGCTGCTGGGCATTAGATGGACGCCGGAGTTTGAGAACCGTGTCTCCCTTTACGCGGATGATATCCTTCTGTATCTCACCTCTCCCCGACAGTCGTTAATTGTACTGGTGGACGTATTGAATTCCTTTGGTCGCAACTCTGGCCTGGTCATCAACTGGACCAAGTCATGTGTTTACGTCCTCTCGGGTGAGGCCCCCCTTCTGCCGCGGGATTGCCCAATCCAGATTGCTACACTGGGGTTCAAATATTTGGGAATCTTTATCTCTCTGGATCCCGCGGTCCGCTATGAGCGGAACCTTCTCCCTCCCCTCCGGCGATTGAAAGCCGACGTCGCGAGGTGGCGACGACTTCCGCTTTCGCCGCTCGGACGGGCGGCATTGTTTAAAATGATGTCGCTACCTCGCTTCCTGTGCGCTTTGCAAAATACTCTAGATGTCGTGCCAGCCCGTTATTTCCGTGAGGTGGAGGGTCTTCAGCGCCAACTGTTTTGGGATGGGCGGCCGCGGATCGCTCTCGCCAAGTTGACGCTCCCTTGGTATGATGGGGGGGTCGCCCTCCCCGATATTAAAAGATACTACTGGGCGTCTCAATTGGAGGCGGTGAACCACGGGATATATGGTCCCGCCTTGAATCCGGCCTTCGAGATGGATAAATTACTACTCCCGGGTGGGGATTATAATAGGGCGCTGTATTCGGTGCCCCCGGATGCACGATTGACAGGACCCACGCAGGTTGCGGTGCGTGTGTGGCATGCGGCGAGTGCTGCAATGGGGTGGAGGGGTCGCTTGACTCGGGCGACGCCGTTGTATGCCTCCGAGCGGCTGGGTTGCTTGTGGAAAACGAAAGGCTTTGAGAAATGGGATATGATTGGTATATGTAAGGTGGGCGACCTTTGGGCGAAGGGGTCTTTTAAAACGTTTGAAATGCTTAAATCTGAATACAAATTAAATGATAGAGAGTACTTCCGGTATGCACAAGTCTACCATGCGCTGTGTTCAGTCTTTCCGGACGCTGCTGCTATCCCCGAATATTCCCCGCTGGAGGATAGAGTGTTGGATGGCTATGTGCCCGACAGCACTATTTCTCTGATCTACAAAAAACTTATTAATGATCGCGCGGACTTGCTAATCCGTCTGCGGGAGGCATGGACGGGCGACGGCTTGGAACTGGACGATGAGGACTGGGTGACGGCGGTGGCATCCCCGAAAGAGGTGGCGATCCTGGCCCACTTACGATTCGTACAGCTGAAGATCCTCCACAGAGTGTATGTCACGGGGCCCGGTTTGCTACGTATGGGTTACTCGATGGATGGAATGTGTAAGTGTGGATGTGGCCTGTCGGGTACCTTTCTTCATATCCTATGGGAATGTTTGGAGGTTGTGCGATTTTGGAACGGTATCCACGCTGTAATGGAGGAGGTCACGCATGTTGCTCTGTTGCCAGAGGCTAGGAGGTGTTTGTTGAATGTCTGGGAACCGAATGACTATAATGTGGCACAGACGCAGTGGGTGACCTTGGGGTACATGGTGGCTAAGCGCGACATCGCACAGCTGTGGGAATCCCCGAGGCCGCCCACGGTCGCGGTATGGAAGGAGAATATGGACTGGTGTATGTTTAGGGAAAAGACGGTGTATGTGGCGAGAGGCAAGCCTGAGAAATGGACTAAGGTATGGGGTCCATGGAACTTATATCGTGGATATATCTGCACCCCGCCTCTGCCGTTAGAGGTCGATACTGCTTTGTCCCCCTAGCCACACATTCTGCGGGATTGTGTGAGGTGTGTTCCATGCTTTGTCTCCCCGTTGCCACCCGCTGCCACTTCCTGTCAAGAACTGCTTTAGACACTGTCCGTTGTCCCCCGTCCTGGGTAGCGCACGCTGCTATTTCAGACTCTCATTGCCTTGAGTGTGTTTTGTATTCAATAAAAAATGAAACTGTTTTTTTCGATTGCTCTTGGCCTATGGCCACGGCCTGTTGCATGTGCTCATTGGAATGTGTGGCGTTGTATTGCGGGCCTTCGGGCTCAGTAGCGGCCGGCCTTGGTGGTTGTAGGCCCTTGTATGTATTTTATTGTAAAATAAAGGTTTCTTTAAAAAAAAAAAAAAAAACTTTCAATTATCCAGTTGCGGCCAGCATGGCTCATGGGTGGGGTGTTGGGGCGGCGGGGGGTTGCACTGGGGTTGGGGAGCACAATTTAATAGTAAGAATTACAAAAAATGTACCTTGAATTCCGCTGGCCGGGTCCCATGTCTTCTCTCCTCCTGCTCTCCTGCCTCTGGCAGGAACAGGAAGCAGGCAGCCAGACTCCCTCCCCTAATCCAATCACAACACTGCAAACAGCGTTGTGATTGGTCGGGACGCCGCCCAGCCAGGGGCTTATGGGGAGGCCATGTTCTCCATGCAGGCTACAATGCAGCCTGCATGCAGAAGGGCAGAGTGCGCGTGACTGGTTTGGACGGCCCCGGAGGAGTATTTTTTCATTTCATTGAATTTTTGTGTTGCTCTGACAAAGGGGGCACAGTTGAAGGTGGGGAGTGTGGTGTTGCATTCTACTTCTCCTCCTGTGTCATACATCCGGAATGCATTGTGGATGTACTGACGTGGTCAGCGAGAGGAGGAGTGATTACAGTTAGCGAGAGCAACCTGTCACAGGGCTCCGCACTCCCTCTCCAAATAAAGACGTGGCACTTACAAGCTGCTGTCACCGTGTGCTTTATCCAAGATTATTGGACTTTACAAAGTGGCGACGAGCTAACTGAACCCTACAATGTGCTGTTTTAAGGAACATACGGAATGGAAAGGAAAAATTATTGAGTACTCCTATGGTGCATAAAGAAGGTACTAGCGATCGATGCTACTCATTACTGCACGTAAGGACACAGAATATTACAAATTAATTTGCCGCAAGAATCTTCCATTACACGGTGAGACTCCTTAGCGCAATGCGTAGTAAGCCGAAGATAGAATTTTAGTCAGCCTGGAGAGGGAGAGCAGCGGCAAATGCGCATCAGACTGTGGGGCATTGACATTCAGTGTAACTAAAAGTTGTGATCCTGCATGAGATTCAATACTGAGGCCGGCGAACATTAAAACTGAAAAGCGCGCCACATCCCTGATATTCTGTCAGCAAACGCTCTGGAGCAATCAACGCGCATCACGTTGGCCGCCATTTTGTGATGTGTGGCGTATCGGCGGCCATTTTAAGTCATTAGCAGCAGCGGGAGACATTTTCAGGAGTGCTCATGTGGAGTTTTATTCAAAGCTCAAGGGGAGTTTTTTTAACGTGCTTCATTAGCGCACATCCTCACGGTGATGCACACACCTTAATTAGAGTTTAGCAAGGAGAAAGCTCTTGCCGGAACCTGAGGGGATCCAACTTGTTTACCGTAACTAAGGCTCTTTCCAGTTCAAGCACAAACTCGGTGATGTGCACACCAAAAGGAGCATTGTGAAGCCTTCATGTACAATTGAGGAGGCACTGGGAGTTAAAAAGCAGTTAAAGTGCAGCTTGTCTTTTGCCGTGCACCTTACAGGACACGCACACTTATGCAATGGAAGAAGAGTTGTGAGGACTGAAGGAATTAACAGCGACGGGCCAAAACATTGTGTATAATAGACTGTTCACAAATTGTGAAAGTAATTGTTGGATCATAAATTAAAACTGTTGTATTTACCACAGGATTTAACATGTGTGCACAAACATTCTCATTGACAAATCATTTTCTAGCAAAGCCAGGGGATCCGGCAATGAAATGGGCTGACTGGAAATGTTACTTTCTAAATTACTTATCTGCTCTTGAAAAGGAGGGCACTGAAGAATTCACTAGCAAAAGGAAAAAGAAAATTCTGTTGCATAATTTAGGCCCAGAAGGGTTGAGAGTGTATGATGAAACGGCGAAAAAACCAAGAGGTACTATTGAATAAGATGTCCTCCAACACACTATAGAGGATTTAGACAGCCATTACCAACCAGTGGTTTGTGCTGCCATTGTCAGGTACAATTTCTTTCATAGAAAACAAAGCAACACTGAAACAGTTGAAGACTATGTGGCTGCACTGAAAAAACTAGCAGTACATTGTAAATTTGGCTTCCTTCATGATGACTTTATTCGTGATCAAATTATAATGCATGCAGTTAATGTTATTATACAAGAGAAGTTATGGGTTTCTGGAGATGCATCCCTTAATGAGATTATAGCAATTGTTAAGAAAGCAGAAATGTCAAAGAGGTGTACCATTGCAGCTAAAAAAGATGAGCAGAGTAGGCCTACTGTGTGTAAACTTTCAGACAGGAAGGGTGCTAGTGGCAGAGGTACTACTAGCAGAGAGAAGATAAGTAGTAAAAAGCCAATGAGAAAGTATACTGAACCTAGCAGAAGTATCAATAATAAAATACCTTGTCATTATAGATGTGGTAGCCAGAGCACATGGCAAATGACAGAAACTGTCCAGCGTTTCATACAAAATGCTCTTTTTGTGGCGTAGTAGGACACTTTGGTAAAGTGTGCAGAATATAACCACGCAACGCCACAGTAAAATGCGTATTGTATGAGACAGACTCCGAAGATGAAGGGGACCATATCAATGAAGATTGTGTGTTGTGCATAGATGAACATGTCATGGGCATCGATAACAATGTACGGAAAAAACGTCCTGTGTAGTGAATATTGGGGGGTGCAAACATCCATGGTGGCGGACTCAGGCTCGTCGTACACCATAATTCAGTAGAGTATATGGGAAAATGATTTTGCAAGTCATAGGAAAACATCTACACCCTACTGATGTACATCCAGTCACATTCACAGTGGAAAAGAGCCCCATGGTGGGGTTTAGACAACTGAGATTTGAGTTCAAAGGAAGAGAAACCACAGGGAAGTTGTACGTTGCATAAAAGGGGCCTTCCGTCCTGGGGTGGGTTGACCAAGGGGCTTTGGTCATCGCACTAAACCCCAGCAGGGAAGACCAAGTACTTATGACAAGCAACCCATCAACATTAGGAGACGACGAGTTAAAAAGGGAGTTCCCTGAAGTTTTTGGTGGGACCATAGGGAAACTTTCAAAGTTTACACACAAAATAATGCTATACCTGTCAGCCACAAAGTACGCAATATGCCATTCAATACCAGGGAGGCGGTACAGCTTGAGTTAGACCATCATGAAAAAAATTGTATTATTGAACCTATCCAAAGTGCAGAATGGTTGGCGCCCTTGGTAGTAGCATAGAAACAGAATGGCAAGTTGCGTTTGTGCATAGACTTGAGAGAGCTGAATATAAACATTATTGTGGATAAATTTCCCTTACCCAAGATAAATGAGATGTTAACGCAAACTAAAGGGTTAAAGTGGTTCTCCACGGTAGATTTGACAGCAGCCTACCACCAAATATCTCTCCACTCTTCATGGAGAAAGTTGACTTTATTCATTACGCCTTTCGGATGCTACAGATTCAGACGACTACCTTTCGGACTAGCGTCTGCAGCTGCTGTGTTCCAGAAATTGATGCACAAACTGTTCAGGAACATAAGAGGCGTCTTGTACTCCAGGACGATATACTCATCATGGGAAATGATAAATCTGAACACGACCATAAACTTAAGGAAGTCTTAAAGATACTATCGTCAACTGGACTCACAGCAGAACTAAGCAAATGCAAATTTGGCCTCTGTTCAGTGTCATACTTAGGTCATGAAATTAGTGAAAACGGAATATCGCCCAAAAAAGACAGCATTGATGCCATCAAGTCTGCTCCAGATCCAAAATTGAAGGACAATGTAAGATCATTTCTAGGACTTGCAGAATTCTACAGCAAGTTTGTGAAGAACTTCACCACCAAAACCCACAGTATGGCCAGATTCTTAAGGAGAAAAGTGCCTTCATATGGAATGCAGACACAAACCGAGAATTCGAAAAGATCAAGACCGACATCTGTGATGCAATACCTCTACAGGGTTTCGATATTTCAGCTCTGAGTGTTTTAACTACCAATGCAAGTGAAAAGGGCCTTGGGGCTGTCCTATCTCAATTGTCCGAAGAAGGGATAGAATCAACCATAGGATTTGCTTTGCGTTCTCTCACCGCCCGCGAAGAAAAGTTTTCAGTAATCGAGAAAGAGATGTTGGCATGCATCTGGGGCATGGAAAAGTTCAGCCAGCACTTATGAGGCCAAAAATGTAGAATAAGGCCTGACCATAAACCTTTAGTGAAGGTCCTCACATCCAGTGGAAACATAAAAGCCACCCCCGTATTGCCAAGATGGCGCTGGGATTACTGGATTTTGTCTGTGATGTAGAGTACCTGCCGGGAAAGAAGAACAAAGTTGCAGATTACTCAAGCCGTTTTCCAATAGGTGAAGCAGAAGTCCTACACAATGAATGGGTAGATTACAGTGTAGCGTTTATGGAAGATAAAGAAGATGTTATAAGTGCTCAGGATTGGAAGTCAGCTTACGACAAAGACACAACATTGAAATCAATCAAACTTTTTGTGACGCAAGGATGGCCAGAGAAAAAGAACTTGAAAGAGGAGCAAAAGAAATATTGGGAACTACGAGAAGAATTATCTATTAGTGATATTGCTATGTTTCTTATGAGAGAAGACAAGGTGGTCCCTCCAGAAGGCCTGAGAGCACGCATCCTTGACATATTGCACGGAGGACACCTTGGTATCGTCAAATCTAAGAGGAGAGTGAAGTCGTCCTACTGGTGGCCGGGCATCAACAAAGAGGTCGAGAAAAGTGTAAGAGCATGCATCCAGTGTGCTAACGCCGAAAAATCTTTAGTGATGTTGAGGCCGCCATGGGAGGAGTACTGCAACCCAGAAAATCCCTGGGAAGAACTCTCGATCGACATCCTAGGTCCCATTCTAGACTCATGGGGCGTGGGTGAAATATGTAATTGTACTAATTGATCGATACTCTAAATGGCCAGAAGTGGAAGACGGCGAGTAAGTGGACACTTCTGAAATTATAGCATTCTTAACTAGCACATTTTTGCGCGAAGGTATCTCTAGGAGCATAATGTGCGACAATGGCCCACAATTCACATCGAATAAATGGACTGCTTTCATGAAGAGGGACGGAATTAAGGAAAAACACACCCCAGGGTACCACCCAGCGGGGAATGGATTGGCAGAACGGTTCCACCATGTCATCATGGGTTTGATCCAAGCAGCATTAAACGCAGGAAAACATTGGGAAATGGAGTTGGGGAAGACATTATGGGCATATAAGATAACGCCCACCCTCACCGGATACCGTCCTTTTAAGATCGTACGTGGAAGGGAGCCCTACGCCAGAGACAATAATGTATGGATGAACCTCAAATTACAAAGCAGGTGGACCCCTTCCATAGTAAAAAGCAACCTTGAGAAAGCACAGAAAATATATAAGGAGTACTACGATAAGAAACATGGGGTGAAAGACGTTTCCGTAAATGAGGTGGATTGGGTCAGAGTCAAATTAGGCACTATCTGCAGGAATGGCAGCAGTAAGTTCAGTGAGCCTCAACAGATAAAGGAGATCTATTCCTGCTCTGCTATGCTGAGTAATGGGAAAATATGGTCCCTGGCGAGAATGGCAAAATGCAATAAACTTTTATGGTGGGTGAAGGATTTTGGAAATACAAAGGGAAACGATGGGTGTTGGTGGTCAGAGGTAGAAAGCCTAGGGTCCACTGCTAACAACAAGGAACTATCTTCCAGCGAGGCAAGGAGCAGTTCCCATGAGTCAGTGGACACAGACAATTAAAATCACACACCCACAACACCTCATCCTGAACCTAATGTAATTGACAATCTTGATGCAACAAGTTCTTATGATGAAGACACTAACGAGGAGGAGGTTACACAACCTCGCACTTTTCAACTCCTAAGCTCACCCGAAGGGGTAGGACGATTGTGTTACCAAAGAAATATGCTGAATTTGACATGCTACCTACTTGAAATGTGTCAAGCTATATATTCTAGTCGGTAACCTTGTTTTAGGCTGAAAACTATTCTTAACCATTTATTTATTCCACTGTTATTTATTAGGGAATTGTTCCCCTTGCACATTCTTATTTATTGTCGCTTTTTACAGTTATTCTGTATTTATTGGATTCTTATCACTTATTTATTATACAATTATTTATTAAGAATTGTTCATTGTGCTTATTCCCACTTATGCAAGCTCTGTACTCTCACCCTGTATTCATTGGACCTTGGTCCCGCGCAGTAAGTTACATTCGTCTTTCCAACTACGTTACTACCTATCTGGCTTTACCATTGTTCCTCTCAGCCTGGTTGTCACCTGCCTTTGTATCAGTGTTGTATAGGGGGAAGATGTGTGGTGTTGCATTCTAGTTCTCCTCCCGCGTCATACATCCACAATGCATTGTGGATGTAGTGACGTGCGCAGCGAGAGGCGGAGTGATTACAGTTAGTGAGAGCAGCCTGTCACAGCGCTCCGCTCTCCCTCGCCATATAAAAGACGTGGAACTTACAAGCTGCTGTCTCTGTGTGCTTTATCTAGGGTTATTAGACTTTACAGGGAGGAGGTCAAAAAGTGTTCATTTGTAATATTTGTGGCATTTTTGCTGAATTGACATGACATCTGTCAGATTTTTAACAATTCTGAGCATGAGAAGATTCAAGTGGATCAATCAATAGGAGGCAAAGTTAAAATTGGGATAAAACAATTTTCATATGATAATAACCTTGCTGCCGTTTAATGAATCTGCAAGACATTTAGCCACCTAAAACCAGAGAACGAAACAACGGTTTCATGCAGATTCAACAAGGGGGAGGAAGGGGAACTAAATGCATCGATCAAAAAACATTAATTGGCTAATAACTTCGGTGGAAGTTGAATCTGTATGACACTTGGCAGACACATAGCATGTGTAACTTACTTCATGCAGGTATCCTAGGTTTCATGCAGAACTGAAAAGGAGAGAAAGGTTAAAGGAGGGGTCAAAAAAGGGTTTGATTTGCTTATAATAGTAGCAATCTGCCTCTTTGTACCACTGTCACCTCCTGGCTTTGTAATCTTCAATGGGTGCCTGTTCATAAGCCCTCCTTCTACAAGCTTCTCACTCATACATGCACAGCACTTTCCAACCTAGGCGCTTCTTACTTTAGCAGTTGCATACACTTCTGTGTTCCTTCTAGAGAACTTTGCTCAGCATCCCACCTTGCCAGTTTCACACCCAGGGTACTAGAGCAGGAGGGCGCTCTTTTTCTTTCCTGGGTCCCATGCTTGGAATAGACTTCCCTTCTCTATTTCTTCCACTGCATCTCTTTCAGAAATTAGGAAACAACATAACCCAGGCTGTTTTAGTTGACCTCCGTTTTGAACCTCCAGGCCATAACTTTCTGTTTCGTGCCAGAGTACACTTACGGACGAGATATGTGTGTTGAAAATAGCATAACATAACATAATTACTAGATGGATTTGCATGAAAGCAAATATATCAGATTTGGCATCAACTTGTAAACCACATGTGCAGGAGGTTGGTGGCAGAACCAAAGCCTCGCTACAAACTGGATTTGCACAGGACCGGGCCTACTACAGCACTCCTTGCCATGAACTCCTTATGCACACAGCTGAAGGCCATGCAGCTACATGCTACAAGGGCATTTTCATTGACCACCATACCTACTACACACCACATATATCCACAAACCACCATTGAAACACCTTCCATCTACACAATACAGTTATTATAAGGATATGGTTTGCACTGTTCATAACACTTGAATGTATTTTCAAAAAGACATTCAATTTGATGTATAATATCAGTTAAAGTCAGAAAACAATCAGAAAATCAGGAGAAAAAATTACCTGGTTATGGTTAGTTCCACAAATCGTAGCACACACACTTGCCGTGCCATACATAATTCATAAACCAAATGCAATGCTCATGAGCTTACAATATTAAGATTAAAGTAGGACTTCACACTCCAACTTAAAATATTAACACATACACAAATAAAGAGGCCATAGTTTATTCATTGTCCTATCATTTATATATTTAATGGCAAGGTAGTGTCCGTTTACGCTAGTGAAATTAATTATGTACTTTGTGATGTCATAGATTACATTAAGGGTGATGTCAACAATATTGCATTTGGTGCGTGAAGTATGTTGTCATGGCATGTGTGGTTTTATTTCATATATTCACTTTGTCCTTCCTTGAGCTTATTAAATAATATATATATATATCATGTGAACAAGGCTCAGGCTGAGCCAAAACGTTATGGCGACTAGCACGCAAGAAAGCAAAATAAACTATTGCACTGGAATTGAGGTCCGTGTCTGTACTGATTGGGGCAGGTGCCGGGAGTAGGCAGCTTCGACGGGGAAACAGAAGCTGTGGATAGAGAGAGAGAGATACAGATATATATATATATATATATATATATATATATATATATATATATATATATATATATATATATACATATATATATATATATCTCCTTGACTTGTGCCCTGCCATGAACAGTTTTCTCATGCATAATTTAATTGCACATGTTGCAGTCATATTATCAATGATGTCATAAAAGATGTTATGATGATGTAATATGTGAGGTAATTAGTAGTGCATTGCGAGGGCGCGAGCTATAGTTACCTTAGGACACGAGTTATAGACACTAGCAATGACTATAGCTCTAACTGGTGGATTTCTGTGATTTTCAGAGTTTAAAACATTACATTGTTACTGAACATTTCACCTAACTATAACATTACTTTAACATTAGTTTTTTTCAGTGAATTTCTAGGTTTTTTTAACATAAAGTAATATTGTATTACCATACATAAATTCAACCCCCCGCATGCAGCCAAGCTGCTCATGGCCTTCAGCAGTATGGACTGTGGAGTTGAGCCTTTGCCATGAGTCAAGGGTTGGGCTTTGGGCCCCGGGGACCTTATCCCCTGGGTCCATTTTCAACCAAAAGGGGAGAAGGACAACACACCTTATCTGAGCTTTATCAGGCCCCTGTGAGCCCACCCCTTAATAGGATCCGGAGACTCTTATCCCCAAAGGCCAAATGCAGTTAAAAAGAGGATGGGGCGCTTCCTAAGGGATGCAAGATTGAAATAGCCTCTGATGGATTTTGATACTTAGTGGTCTATGTTACAACGGATCCCCAACTCTTTCATGATAAAAATCTGCGTAATGATGTTAAATACTGGAGATCTTTGCCGCTTTCTCTGCTAGGCAGAGCGGCCCTATTTAAAATGCTGGCTCTCCCGTGATTTTTGTATATCTTTCAAAACTGCCCCTATAAGGACCCTGACTCTTATTTTAAAAGTATTGAAAGTGAGGTCAGATCGTTGTTATGGAACGGGGGAGCGCCTCGCTGAGCGCTGCAACAATTGACTAAAGGGTGGTATGATGGGGGGATTGCACTTCCGCACATACAACTTTATTACTGGGCCTCACAATTAGTGGCAATAAATCACTGGCTGTACCGTTCTCCGATGGAATACATGCTAGACAGATACCAGATGGGAGCTCTATATACGAAGGTCCGGAAAGGGAGGTACTTGGGCCCTACTGCACAAACGGAATTTGGCATCAGGTAACTAAACGTCTGGGTTGGACCGAGGTATTGACCCAGTCCACACACTTATGGTCTACTCAAAAACTCGGGCTCCTGTGTTTTCAACTAGGCTTTGATAAATGGGACACAATTGGAATATTCACCATGGACCATTTAGTAAAGAAGGGCAAAATCCTTACCTTTAGTGAACTACAACAGAAATATGAATTGGCTCACGGGGAGATATTTTGCTACCTGCAGATCCGCCACCCACTTACAACAGCACTTCCAGACCTAGGTAACCTGCTGGAACTAACCCACCCTGGAAGACCGGCTGCTCTCTGAGCCCATTCCAGACAAAGCTATATCACTAACGTATCTCAAACTCTGTAAGAACTTGCAAGATTCCTTTCAGACTCTGCGAGACAGGTGACAATCCGATATTGGACATGTTAAGGATGAGGACTGGCAGACAGCACTGATGTCTCCAAGGGAAGAAGCTATCACCCTTTGTTTTCGGATAATCCAATTAGAAATTCTTCACAGAACGTATCTCAGGGGGGTAACCTTAGCAAAAATGGGAACTAGGCAGAGTGCTTTATGTCTGCGCTGCTGTAACCAAGAGGCAACCTTCTATCATACTATATGGGACTGTCCACTCCTACGCCACATATGGGATGGGGCAACGACACACATGCAGGATGCAACTGGGAAACAGATAATACTCACACCACCGCTGGGACTTCTTAACATTTGGGAAGCTACTGATCTCAAAGAAGTGGAACAGCAATTTGCCACACTAGGGAACACGTTAGTCGAGAGAGCAATAGCAATTAAATAGGGGGCAGCGGCAAGACCATCAACTAGGATTTGGGCGGCTGAAATGGATAAATGCATGATTGCGGAAAAAGACATTTATCCGGATCGTTGGACTGATTGAATATACACAGCTTTGTCATGGCTACACGATGTAACATATTCAAAGATATGCATACCAATTAGTGAATTCCAATCTGATGTCGTGCATACGCAGTCATTGGGGGATTGTACCGCAGAGTTGGCAGAGCTCCGTGCTCTGGTTCTCGCACTGGAGTTTGCTGATTCTCGGGTCACCACTCTTATAGTGAGTTACTCGTTTTATTGTGATCAGTCATACAACGACTATCTACATTTTTGGTCTTAAAATGAATACCGTGATTCCAAAGGTAGCACAATTAAGCATAAAATGCTTTGGGTTCGAGTGGCAGAACTTAAAGAACATCTGCCTCTCGTGAATGTTATTCACACTCTTGGTCACCAACGAGTTGGTGTCCATGCTGTCGGCAACAGCCTAGCTGACGAGGCAGCAAAAACAGCAGTGGCGACATACTTAGTAGCAGCAGTTACAAGATCGCAAAGTAATATCGATGATGACATCTTGGCAGCAATTGCTGCTACAGAGAAGGGAACAAATTACCCGAGAGGTTTCCCTTCTCGTTACCATTATCGCTTAAGCCCTGATAACGTCCCATTAGTGAGGATTAACGACGTTGGTGACAGATTGATTCTAGGCCTGGGTGGTAAATTCCGTTCCGCTCGCGGAATTTGCGGAATTTAGGTAATTTCGCGTTCCGCGGAGAACGGGGAATTGCCCATAATGCTGCTTTCCGCAGCTTCGCGGAATTTTTGCTTGTTCGCGATCTCAAAATGCGTGTTCGCGAGATATTTCCCCCGAGCACGCAAACAGCGGTCGCGAACAGGAAACAGGCATCGCGAACAAGCAATTCCACGTGTTCGCGGAATTTCTGCGTGTTCGCGGAGATTTTAAACCATGTCGCGGAGATTTGCGTAACGTGACTACGCAAATTCCGCCCACCCCTAATTGATTCCCAACGCGGACTGCAGACCGTCTTTGATATTAGCGTCTCACGAAGGCATGGCGTCTGCCCATGCCGGCGTTGCAGCTACTGTATCTCTGTTACAACAACGTTACTGGTGGTGCGGTTTATATAAACAAGCTCGCGCTTATGTTCTTAACTGTGACATTTGCCAGCAGATTAAACCTTCAACTGCGGCGCGCCCACCACAGACTCAGTTGTACATATCTAATAAACCACTAGGGTTCACTGCGGTCCATTCACCTCTGATACTGCGTACAAGTACATCTTGGTTGCAGTGGATTCGTGCACACGTTTTCTGTGGGTATGGCCACAAAGGAGTGCTGATGCCCGTACTGTCATCAGGGATTTGCGTGTCTTTGTGGGAAGTTTTGCATGTGGTACCTTTCATTCTGATCAGGGCCCTGCGTTCGCCTCTAAGGCGTACAAAGAAGCCATGAGAAATTTGGGGGTCCAAGTCAAATTTTCGTCTCCCTACCGACCTGAGGGTAATAGTGTGGTAGAGCGAATGAACCGTGACTTAAAGCAATCTTTGACAGCTAGGGTTTTAGGCACTGGCCGGAACTGGCTAGCCCACTTGTATAACGTACAACGTGCACTTAATAATCTCCCTAGAAGGTCTCTGGATGGGCGGACCCCATACATGATGCTCTTTGGCATACGAAGGTTTGTCCCAGACCTTGATGGTCTAGACATGGCGGCATCAGCCGCACCCTTTGACGTAGATGATCACTGTGCTGTATTGCAGAATCTACAAGAAGCCAGACACAGTCTAGCGAAGGAACACGTGCCCTCCACATCTGATGCTGCGCTTCAGATTCCGGTAGTCGGCTGGCTACCTCGAGTTGGTGATCTGGTCCGGGAGAAGGTGGAGAACAAGAAGGAGTTTGGCCCCTCTTATCGTGCACCGGTTCCAGTGCTTGGCGTGCAGGGTACACGAACAGTCATTTTACCTCCACTTCCTGGTCGCAAGGATAACAGGTACATCTCTATTGACAATGTCAAGCTACAGCGAGTGGCCGATTCTTCTTAGTATGACTCCAGCGGTTTCTTGCCCTGCGATGCTGAGAAATTCTGTTTTGGCTCCAGCTTCTACCACCTTGCCTGATGTTGCCGTTGAGATGCATACAGTTACTGGACCTTTGTTGCCACCGACAGCTGGTGGTCTACCTGACGATATTGAGTATGCTTATCCTGCAGATGTCCCGTTGCCTGTTTTACAATCCACCACAGTTAACCAGTCGCGCTTCTCCTTTGACACTAATTCAATGACTTCCATTGCCCCATCAAAAGTTTCAATTTTTGCTGTCTGGTTTAAAAGACATTTTTTAATTCCCCCTTGGACTTACATTTGGCTGGTGCTCATATGTATTTTTCTATTTATGTCCATTGGATTTGTGGTAGTGTTTTTTAGACTTATAAATGGACACTACCTGAAAGAAAGATCTACAATTAGACTAATTGATGGAACTTTGGCCCCCCACTCCTCATCGCATATCATGAAACGGGACCAGACTTTTGTGAACATTACTGCCTGGCCTGTACTGGATGGGATCGCGTGGGATGCTGTTAAATTTCAAATTCATGGTCCCACTGAAGTAATCAATGTGCCAAATGTATTTCGTGTTTCTATGGGTGATGTAGTTAAACAAAGCATCCGCTCGAATGATTGGGATGTTCAAGCCACAGAAGCACTGTTTTCTGATTTGAAATATTATGCTGCGTTTAATGCTGAGGATTTGTATTTAGATACTGCTAATTATGATGAGCAGTTTTGCTATCAACATTATGCTAATCATTTCCTTCACAAAGCAAATACATTTAGAAATTTTGTAAATTATACGCAATGGGAACACTGTCCAGCACCTAGGCTGGGCAGCTCCAATACGTTAGTGGACAAATTCACATATTTTTCTGATTTCAGTGTGTTGAATCCTGCCTCCTTTTACTTTAAAGTGGCGGCTGAGTCTGCCTCGAAAGTTAGACTGACACACACTAAATTGTTGTATTCCAAGTCCTTTATGGACGAGTTGGCAATCGGAGGTTATGATCTGTGGAAAGCTACTGTCGATCTTAAATCGGTTTGGGGTTCTAAACCGTGGCAGGTACAGGGAATAGAAGCTTTGCATCGTGCCTGCCTCATCCCGAACCACATGTTATTTTGGAATTCGTCAATTTTTCAGACCACCTGTTTTGGATTGGCTACTTCTAAAAAATTAAATTCTCCCTCCACTCCGGATCTGGGTGCTTATCCTAAATGGGATAATCATACTGATCTGTCCCTTGCTACGTTACAGTCATACATTTCTAACACATCCTTCAACATTTCCAAATTAAATCCGGAAGGGTGGTTAATTTGGCAAACGAGGTCAGATTCCTGTCAACATTGGTTTCTGGATTTGAATCCGGGGTATACGCAAGTTCGCGTGGACCCCCGTTTTGAATCCTCTCATACTGTAACTACCTACTCAGTAGGGAAGTTATGCCAATCTTGGCTGCAACATTCCACCTTAGCATCTGTTAAACTTAATTTATCACAATTGAACGACAAAATAGATTGAATGATTTTGTTAAAGGTCCTGCGGTTGGCAGGTCCAAAAGGTGGGTATATGCTGTTGATAACGAAGTTTGGAAGCTATCACAGATTGAAGCAGCATCCAGATTACGAGCTATTGATCAAGCCAATATGGAGAAAGTATTGGCTGTTATAGATAATAGCATTAACACCCTGTCTTCCAGAATTTATACGTTAGATAATATTGTTTCATCTGTTGTTGACATTGTGCAGGATGATTTGTCGGTTTTATATCATGGTCAAAATCAATTGCGTTCCATTATGCAGTTTGCATGGACATTGCAAACGTTAAAGGCTGGGAAAGTCCCTTGGGATTACATGAATACTTTATCTTTGTTCCTCCCTTTCAATTTAACTGCAAAACAACAGTTCATGTCCATGAAAGATGCAACATACTCATTGCTGCACATTGAAAAGTTAGAACCTTTACCTTTCTCTGTTGCCGAATTAAACTCTGCTTTGTGGCTTATCCACGGGTTAATCACATTACCGTTTCCCCTCTTTAAGTTCTGTTCCTGCATGAAACATTATGCGCTAGGCAGATATGAATAACTAGGTACTGCCTTCCTGCATGAAGTTTGGTCACTCCCATTCACGTACAGATGCGTGAGGGACGGAAAAGAAGTTTACTTAAAAGGTGAAGAGTGCACTTCCACTCCGGATCACTCTGTGGTGTGTCGGCACATTCAATTGCATGGTGCATGTAATGTGCACGCTCCTAATTTAGCTTGCGTCCTGAAAGGGATCCCGGTGCCAGTTATAACACCGTCTTTTACGCTGCTGGCTAACGGTATTTATTTGCTATTAAATAATGAAGCTTGCTGTGGGATGTTAGTGGGAATTCCCTACATAGTGACTGTATCACAGAGAGTAGTCTGCTGTAATAACGTCCTTTCCCCCCCCCAATGGACGGCTCGATGTATCCATCTGGCCTTCCATTCCAACCTTGAAAGCAGAGTTCAACAAGATGAGCAGAATAAGGGCTCTATTGTCTCAAAAAGAAGTTGCGTTGAATTCATCCCGGGAAACATTTGTCCTTCACGTAGCAAACACGCGCACCGAGGTGCAGGCGCTTTTGAATACTGATCTCCCCCTTCATTTTGGTGCCCTAATTCAGACTATCTTTAATGCCTCGTCAACAAGTGGCCAGGCACATTTTTGCAAAATTGTGGGCTCCGGCCTCGTGACCTCCTTCCAAACTATTTTTGGTGTGATCCCGACATTTTTTCATTCTATTTTTTCCAGCGTCTTCGGAGGTCTCCCGCTGATTCTCGCCCTCGTGGCTGGGGTACTGTTATTGGTCTGCGTACTACGCTATGGATGAACAACTTGCGTCACACGACAGCATATCCCGGCTGCTCCATCTTCGTAACCGGATGCTTGAATACTATGGAACACTACCACTGGCAACATTGAGCATAGCCTATGGGTTTTCCTTCCGGTTTCCCTACTTTACTTGCGTACAGCCTATCTTTCATTGCCTAGAGTGTCCGTTCCAATGGGCTCTGGATTTGTGCTTGTCGAACTCGGTGTCTCCCGCCCCGGATTATGATCGACTAATGAGCCCCTTAGTGGCTCATGAGTTGAACTGTTCTGGTGTCAGGATTATGGCCTGTGGAGCAGCACATGGAGTCCTAGGGAATTGGGACATTGGAACGGCTGCCTCTGAATTCTTGGCAAGAAGTTATCTGGAAGAACACGCCAGTTGTCCTCTGATAGTACTAGAGGCTCCAGTTGTCGAGGAACATGTGTGTTCATTCCCCTTGCTGAATTGGATGGCAGATACTTTTACAGAACGTTCCAATGATTTCCTCTTGGAAGCCGTTGCAACTTATTGTGCTTATACCTTGATGTATTAGTTTGGATGTCATCCGAAATTACTGTGGAATGCCTTTTTGTTTTTTCATTGAAAATCCATTGATGATATTTTTTCCCCTTTAAATGTTTTTTTTTTCTCTTCGAACTTTTCACTTCCCTTATATGGATTCACAATTTGTGCCCTTGGTTCCGTTCTATCGCACTTGAACTCTGCATTCATTAATAGCGCCCCTAGTGGTTAGTGGTCCGATCAAGGGGGGGTGTAGTGAGGACTGCTATTTATATACGTACATTGCTAAGTTAGCACAACCGCGTTAGATGTTAGAAAGCCATCTTGCCACTTTTGCTGCTGTTGCACACGACACTGTAGTTACATGTTATTATTTGAGAAATGCTTGCTCGCCTTTGCTTCACATGAGAACTGTCTGTTGTTCACATCCCTAACAGTGAGCTGCGACCTTGGTCTGAACATTGTGTAAAGAAACAGTCTGGGTCGCTAGACAGTGCATGTTGTTGGGTTCAGGTTGATCGGCCCACTATTTAGCCATAACTCTCACGCAGCTGCAAATACCTGAAAGTCGAGTGCTTTTAATATTGCAGGCTGCATGCTTTATACACATTCGGAAGAAGAGCTTTCCCAGGAGCAGAGTATACCTGATTCTGTGATGTGATTCCACTAAGCTGATCTTTACGGTATGGGGTTCCCCATTCAAGCCTAGAGACCTTCTATTAGTCTAATAATAATAATATTAGTTTACTAGCGAAAGGAAGGTGGCTGTAATCCACTGTCATTTTATTATGATTTCTCCTTTCATTTTCTATGGTATTGTAACTATGCTGATGGTTTTGATCTTAATCATTTGTCTGCTTATGTTAGCCAAAGTACTGCAACTTAGGACACGAGGTTTATAAAATAAACTCTTTAAACTTTACCGTGTCTCTGTGTACTCTTGTTGTGGACTGATATGAGAATAATTACGAACAGGTATTTCTGATTCCCACCATTCCTGAGAAATACACTAAGTCGCTTGTTCTGGGTTGTCTATACATTGGGACTGCCGAGATAAAACTCGGATAACGAATGGGACACTGATGCTGGTCGGATAAGGGGTTCTAGGTTCTGAGGTGAGTTTTTGGTACACCACAATTCACTGAGGTCCTGGTTTCCTGTGCATAGTTCTGTGCATAAGCAGAATCCCTGCAACAACCCCAGCAGTCCCTGCCAGCTCTTCGAGTCCTGCAGGAGCTGGCATTACTTTTAGACAGAGGGAGCTGCTAATATGCAGTTCCCTCGGTCCAATAGCAATTATACTCAGCTTCATGCAAGCAAGAGCATTTTTTCTGCTCTCGCTTGCACGAAGCAGAGCAATTTTTGCTATGGCTTCTACCGCCAAGCCAAAGCAAACGGCAATGTCCCGGTGGTGGGCACCCAGGGACATTGCTGGAGCCGGCCCTGGGGCCCAGGGCCATCTAAGGCTCCAGGAGGGCGGCCGCAAAGCCCGCCTACTTTGTATTTGCCCCAGGAAGGTGGAGGCCCCGGGGCTGTGGGTGGTCCATGCAGGCCCCAGCTGCATTACTTTAACATGAAGCCCCGGGAAGATGGTGGCCCAAGGCGCAGCAGGGCGTCCATGCAGCCCACTGCACTTATTTTCATTAAAGCCCCGGGGAGGTGGTGATCTCTGGGGCAGCAGGGAAAGCCACACAGGCCTCACCCGCATTTTTTTTTTTAAAGCCCTGGGGAGGTGGTGGTTCCCAGGGCATCAGTGAGCCCCAGGAGGGAGGGGCCACATCCCCTGCCTCCCTTAATCAAACAATTCCCTGAGGACTTGTCCCACCCAGGGGGCGAATTAGAAATGAGCCTGTACTTTGTTTTGTTTTTACATTTTCTGCCAGATCCGCGTATCTCGCTGAAAATGTAATAAAATGCATATTTGGCCCTGCGGGGTCCTGGTAGGACCCCTCCCTAGAGGCATAGGGGCTCCGGGTGTTTCTACCAGGCTCCCCTTTTTCTTTTTACATTTTTTGTGGGACTCATTTCAACCAAGTCCTGAGACTTTAAATATCTCTGAAACTATTGAATAGATTTTACACCAAATCACAAAAAGCTTGCTTTCTGGATCAGCATCTAGCTTTCTGCCAAAGTTGGTGTAATTCCGTTCAGCAGTTCAGACTGTAGTCATGTTCAAATAATGAAAAATCCCCTAGACATAACATGGGAAAATGCATTTTTGGACCTTTCTTTTTTGTCGGACCCTGCTTGACGGATTATCCCAAAACTTTCAGCACAGCACCTGAACCAAAAAGGGGAAGTTTTGTCAAAATGTTATGAAATTTCATCAAGCAGCGCCAAAGTAATTGTCAAAACAAAAAACACTTTTCCTATGGAAACTTTGGTCCTCACTATAACTACCTACTGGCCCAGTAGGCTTTTGGTCATTTAGTGCCTTTTCTTGTCTTTTGTTTCCTGAGACTGGGACGGATGAAAACTGTGATCATAAGAACTCAATTAATTAAGTCAATGTGGATCTCACATGGTGCTTGGTTTGGTCTGTTTCTATTTTAGGCACTAGGCCACGCACAAGGGGGTACTGTTTTTATCACAAGAACTGTGGAATGCTTGGTGGTGTGAATGTTGTGGACTCTACAGATTTTTGAACTTTTGGTCATAAAAACATAATGAAAACAAGTGATTTTAGCCAAAACATAAGTCACACGACCCTAGACTCCCCTGAGAGTCTAGTATTTAGAACTTTCTGGTTGTGGTAGATTTGCATGGGTGGCAGACAGGTTCGGACCCAAATTCCATAGCTACCCTAATCGCTAATAAGATTTATTTTTTATGCCAAAAATTGGATGCCTCGAAGTCGTTTTTTGGGTCCTTCGCTGTTGCAGGTGTAAAGTCTAGTCACATAATAGTGGGTTATCAATTTTGTCAGGAAAAATGAAGAAATGCTGAGTTGTAGGAATTTTATGGATCCACACAGATGCCAAAACTTTCTCTCTCAGAAATGTGAAGAAAATCTGTGATTTTAGACACAGTTTGATATTTGCAGGACATTCTGGGTAAGAACACATAGTGGGATCCACAGAATGTCTGGATTAGGTACATTCCCCTATGTAGCTGGCCGAGTCTGGACCAAAATTCAGCAGCTACACACAACACCAAACCAGGGTTGGTTTTCATGCCTAAAAATTGATTTCATATTTTAGGGCCTTTTCTATCACCAGCACTAGGTCCAGCCATACAAGTGAAATTTCATTTTATCTGGAGAAATCGGGAAAGGCATGATTTTAGCAAAAGCTTCAGGTTTGCAGGACATTCTTTGGGATAAAACATAGCGAGAGCCTTTCAAGTCAGACCACCCTGGGCTACTCTGGGTATTACGTTTTCAGAAATGCATTAGTCTGGTAGGCTTCCCTTGGTGGTGATCGAGCCTTATTCCAAATTCACAGCTTCCCACATCACTAAACAGTGTTGTTTTTCATTCAAGAAATGTGATGGTTCCATGTTGTACTTTGATTATTGGTAGAAGTGCAATAATACAGA
Organism: Triturus cristatus; assembly: GCF_964204655.1. NCBI lineage: Eukaryota > Metazoa > Chordata > Amphibia > Caudata > Salamandridae > Triturus > Triturus cristatus. The sequence continues at coordinate 1,014,949,795 of NC_140590.1, forward strand.
ATAGAAGAACATTTGTTATTACCTCTGGATTTCCCTCCATTTTTTTCTTCCCAATGTAAGACAATGTCTAAGAAAGAACACAGTTTCAAAATGCCCTCTGAATCTCATGATAGCATAGGTAAACCCAAATGCAGAGGTGTACAAATACCAAATATACCTAAACACGCTATTCCTTTACACCCATTTTTTATTAGTTTGTTTTTTTCAGACAAATTACAATGTTGTCGGTGCACTATGAAAAATCAATATAAGCTGCAGCTCAGTTATTGGCTTTGGGTTCCAGATGTTTTGAACAACCAACACACACTATATATAGTCCTGTCACTAGAAGGATCTGATCGATATGATGGTATGTTATTTTTAAGCCAGCCATCCGGGCAAAAAATTATAGATGTACTAAATTTACGGTTTCTTGCGCAGCATTCTTTTCTCATTTTCCAGCAATATTTTGCCATATTTTACCTATTTTCTCAATACCCTCCAGGTTACTCCCCAAACCATGAATACCTTTAGAATTCATAAGATGATGTAAAAAAAGAACAGAAATGTGGCCTGGGTGCCTTTTGTGGACAAAATACTCCAAACATAAAAAAAGGCTCAGCAGTAGGAGAGAACATTCTCAGCAGGTGTGTTGAACTGGCTGCTTGCAACCAGCCCACACAATGCCAATCAAGTACAAATCAATAAGGACATTCAGTAAGAAGCAACACACACACACATAGAGAATACAATTTAGCTTTAATAAAGCATTAACCTGGATACATATAAAAGCAATGATAGTTGTTCATTGTCCGAATGGGTATATGTATTTATAATGCAACATCAGTACAATCATGGAGCAAGAAAAAAAAACTGAGATCGCTCACAATGCAATGGGTCTAAGCACAAAAGTAATGTTGTAACTGTGAGAAGTTCAAGAAAGTCTAGCCTTTCACCCCTGATGCTTAAGTTAATAGCTTAATCATAGCAAAACATTCACAGAACTATATATGAGCATACTGCATAATGCTATCACACTAATGGCAACATAACTTAACAAAATACTTGAATATGCATTTATATGTGAAATCTCTTGTAAATAAAATAAATCTTAAACAGGCTTACAGCCTTCCCATTACCTTCCCCTTACTGGTTGGCTTCCATGTCACTCTTGTTTCCTTGCTTCTCATTGGTCAGAGCCTCTTCCTTGCCTTAGCTTCCTCCTGGGTGTCGAGTCTTTGTCCCAGCCATAGAACATAGACCAAGTACAGTTTACTGTCTACAGCTTGTGTCCTTCCACTGGTCACAGACTCCTAGAAGGAATCTTTTTTCAATTTCCCACACACACTCTTACAAAATGCATGAGTCTGTAGTCCCTTTCAGGCAAAATAATCATGTTTGATGATGTTAAATCTAACCAGGAGCTCTGGAGGAATTCTGCTCTATTTATTCAAATATACAACAGTGGATGTGGTAAGCAGCTTATTATTAAGCGTATACATATCCTTGGTTCATGGTGATTATGTGACCCACAGGTTAGCGGCAGCAATTTCATACCGTGAATCAGCTCCTATGGTATTGAGATTAAACAGAATCTGTCTTTTCTGCTGATTGAGGAAATATCCAGATATTTTTCCAAACCAACACGATTTTGTTTCACTTGAGGTAACTGCAATAGATAGATCTGAAGTGAAAACAAATATGTTGTCTGCATATGCTGCACTACTGTGTTCTATCCCATAGAGTATCAAAGAGAGTGCCAAAGAGGGGATACCTGGAGGATTTAAATGCCTCAGTAAATGTTCCAAGTACAAGGCAAATAATTGGGGAAAAAGTGTGCATCTCTACTTTACTCCCCTAGTGAACGTCAGTAGATCTGAGATACCTACTGCGTATGCAATCTGAGTTGATAAGAGTGTGCATTAAACCATGCTGCATTGGATCAATCAGTTGCATATCCCTAGTAGTCAAGATCTTCGGATATATTTTATAATCACAGCTGAGCAGAAAGATAAGATAAGAGATACATCATGACCTTGGATCCTTGTTAAAAAATATCACAGTTTAAAACTCTTTCTCTCCAAGAAAAGTGCATTCTAATGCCAATATCAATGAGTTATCAGCTTTAAGAGTACCTTTGTTAAGATGTTGCCAAAAACCTTATAACATTGCAAACTGATAGACTCAGACCCGGTGCCTTTACCAGATGGTAAGCTGGATACGACTTTATTCACATGTTCCTCTTTAATGGAAGATTGCAAAGTGTCCCTGTGCATATCTGAAATTTGAGTGGTTCAAACAGGCTCTAAGTAAGACTTAGACCTGATTTAGAGATTGACAGAGAGGGTGCCATGTCACAAAGGCAACTGAGTACCCTCTCCCCCAAAACTGAAGGTTCACCCATCTCATTTAGAAACGTTGTAGGAAAGTGCCCCTTTTTTGCATGGTTACCCACCACTTTTTTCCTGATACATGATGCACTTTGACTTGGTGTGCCCTAGCTCCCTGCCAATCAGGTTCCCAGGGCCTGTGTTCTTTCCTAAAGCTGTACCTTTGTACCCCCAAATTGGCACATCTCTGGCCACAAGTAAGCCCCTTGTAAAAGGTACCATGGGTATCAAGGGCACTGTGGCCAGGAAAGGACTCTATGTGCTGCAACACCTGTTGTTCTACACTTGTACCTGTACCTTAACACCCACACACTGCCATTTCAGACTGCGTGTTATGGTGCACAAAAAAGTGAAGAATTGACCTGGCACACACCCCGGTGTGCCAGATCTACAATCCAATGCCTGTGGCCTAGGTAAGTCAACCCCTAGTAGGGTGCCCTAGACCCCAGGTTAGGTCATAGTTACATGAGCACTGTACACCTACAGTGTCTAAATCCATTCTTAGACATTGTAAGTTCAGTGATGCCGTAAAGAGTATATGGTCTGGGAGTAGGTCATCATGAACTCCACAGCTCCATAAGGCTTTACTGAAACCTAGAAAGTTTGGTAGCAAATTTCTCAGCACATTAAATCCACACTGATGCCAGTGTGGGATTTAATGCCAGATGTACACAGAGGGCATCTTAGATATTCTCCAGAAAAACAACCAGCCCTGTTGTGGTTCCTGAATGGCTGCCCGCCATTTGCCACCACCAGACCGGTTTCTGGACCCCTGGGTAGAGAGCGTCCACTCTCTGGGTCCAGAGACAAAGCCTATCCTGGGCAGAGGTGTCATGCCTCCTCCCCCAAGACGGGTTGGGTCCACGAAGGAGAAGCTTAAAAAGACTGCCGCTGAGCTTCCTACACATATCTCCACCTCCAACATACACCTCGGCTCGCCCAATAGAGTAAGTGCCATCTGAGGATTTGTCATTTGTCTACCTGACGTATTTAGGGTGGATGGAGAAATGTCTGTCACTGTCAGGTAAAACCTGGCGGTAAGGAGCAGTGAAAACTGGAAAATGAGCCCCATGCCAAGGGAGCCAACTGCCATTGCAAAGGGGCCCTTATTATTTTTGTTCTATTTCAAAATCAAATTCCTGCTTTGGGATTTCATTTTTCAAAATAAAAAAATTACCAAAGTTTGACGGTGCCTTCTTTCAAACTTTCAATACATTTGCAGGAACTGCTGTGACAGTGGCTCCTAGAAACGCAAGAGATGTCCGCAAGTTGGAGGGTGGAGTACCCTCGCCTTGGCAAGAGTAAAGTACTCTGCCATGGTGACGTTACATACTCCATCTTCCAAAGTCTAAATCAGGCCCTCTCATTGTACCACCATATTAATATACCAATAAAGTTTGTAAAAAGAAAGAAAGAAAGAAAGAAAGAAAGAAAGAAAGAAAGAAAGAAAGAAAGAAAGAAAGAAAAAGAAACAAATCAGGCCTTCAATCTGTTCGGCAGTAGTGGTACAACTGTCCTCGTACAAGAAATTCCATAAAAAGATTGAAATGTCATAAGTATAGCACGCATTCTGGCGACCTCTTTCCCTGAAGAGTCAAGAACAGTCCGTATTAAACTTTTGTTGACCCATTCTCTAACATAGAGTACCAAGATCTGCCCATATTATCACTGTTTTCAAAGAAGCCAACATGTTGCTTGCAGATTATGATCACAAATAATCCTTGGCTGTATATACATAGATATAAATGGAGTAAGACCTTGTAAGATAATTATGACATAATTCCTTGAATGTATCTTGTGGAGAGCAGAATAGTATGCAAGCCTTGCTGTTGAGTAACAGCAGTGATGCCATGCCACCCATAAGAGCCAGAGCAGCCGTGAGCATTTCATATGCCTACTAGTGGAGGTACCAGAAGTATCCATTCCAAGTACCAATGGGAAATTGATATCCCCTCACGAAATAATGGTCGTTTGTGAATAACATGCTAAAACATGGCAGCATCCTCTTCATTTGGTGTGAACACAATACAGATGGTTAGGTGTAATTCACTCCCCCGGGGCTCCTCACATGCCCTTCGCCTGACGAGGCATGTAGCGCTTCATCGCAGGTGGGGGAAAAGCCACTTCGCCGCCGGAACTTGAGGAGCGGGGTGGGCTCCCTCTGGCCTTCTTGCACTTGGGGTTTTTCGTGGACCCCACAGCTCCTCCCTCACTCACTGGGCTCGTCGCGGCCGATGCGGGTGGGCTCCGATCGGTGCGCGCTGTCCCGGGGCACTTCCCCTCACCGGGAATCACAGCGGCAGGCGCCTGAGGTGCGGGGTGGGCTCCCGGTCACCTCGTCAATTGGGGGTCACTGCGACGCAGCCGATGCGGGTGGGCTCCGCACGGCTCGCTCTTCTCCCCCCACGGCACTTTCACGCAGGGGCGGATTAATTCGGCCACATGAGGTGCGGGGTGGGCTCCAGATCACCTTCTTTGACATGCAGGCCCCAGGGCTCTTCACATGCCCCGCGGGCGGTCAGGCGCTTCTCGCCTGCTGGGGGGGCCTCCACGCAGGCAGCTCTCTCTCCCCCTTCATTTTAGCTGGGCAGCTGCACGCCAGGGCACAGCCCCCTCATCGCCAGTGTAATGTTGGGCACTAGGCCCTCATGCTGGATGAAAGGACTGACACCAGACACTTAGTTGGGGGTAGTGGGAATGGCCACGAGCACGTGCGCTCGGCCCTTTTATTGACCGCGTCACCTGACACAGTGACGTCGGTGGTGGGTGGGTGTACAGTGTGTTGCACAGGGTTCTAACACTAGAACGTGTCAATGCACGGACACTACAGTTAGGCAGCATCCTGCGTTGCTGATTCTAGCTATGAGCCACAGACCCATGTTATCTGCTTTAATATTGTGACACTGCCAAACAGTAGTTCTAGTGAGGACTGCCACCACCTTTAGCGGTAGGAAGACAGTGAAGTTTGTTGATATCTTTCTTAGTGAGATGTATCTCTTGCAATCAGACAATTTCAGCACTTACACAAGATAGATCTTCTTGTGCATTCTATATTTTAGCCATTAACTGTAGCCCTTTCAGAGTCCATCCAGCATGGGATTTCGAAACTATAACGCTTTCCAGGGAAAGCAGCAATGTAATAAAGACTAAGTCATGCCAGGAATGGCAAGACGAGTTAGGTATAGATATAACTGAGTAACAGTGGTCACACTGCTGTTCTGGCATGAAATCCATATCGCAAAATGGGCGGCATCGTTTAATACATTTTAAATACCTTACATAGTATATTACATGCTGGCTCGACTTCACAGGTATGGGCTGCGAGAAGACGATAAATGCATGAGATGTGGGGCCGCAGGACCAAATTTCACACATTTAGCTTGGGACTGTCCGGGGATCCTCACGTATTGGGCTGCAGTATTTACAACCCTACAAGACATGGCCGAAACCCTGATTCCCAAGACACCGCTGGTAGCTCTTCTGGGATATGACAAACAAGTAACCCATAGATTGGTAGCGCTGGGTATTTAACTGGCAAAAAGGAGAGTTGCCATGTGCTGGATGAAGGGCCCATTGCCCACGCTAGCGGATTGGTGTGCTGACCTGTCTTATTGCAACACACAGTCTGATAATTACAATGCATTGATGCAAACGCGTTGCAGACCAAGGAACATTTGGGGTTCATACCAGGTATACCTTATTTGAAGGGCTGCAGAGGAGGAGGAACAGGAAAGAGATGATAAAACAGAGGTAGGTTAAACCAGGTGTGGAATGCTCAGGTCCCTTTTTTTTACAAGATATTGCAGGAAGAGTAAGCAAGACCCAGGGTACTCTGCCTGATGGCACTGAACAGTTGATATGAGTTTGTTTCCACCCACCATGTTGTACCATGGTTTTGCAAATTGTAACAGCCAGATGCATTCCACTGGTATTCTCCTGACTGAACTGCCTACTACTGCTTTGAATGGAATTTCTCATCTTGCAGTGCTCTTCATAAGTATGAAATTTAATGTAACAGCATATGGCTACTGTAATGTTTATATATCCCTATTAAAAAGGGAAAATAGAGTTTAAAAAACTGTAGCCCTTTCACATTCCAAGTAAGGACACTAATACCCGTTTTAAGAATCCTATTTCCCACATGAACTTTCTTGCATCTGAAACATTTAGACAAGACAGAGCTGCTAAATAAGTTAAACATCTTTCCTTTCTTTTATCAGTGCTCCTACTCCATATACCGCTACCCAATCCCGCCTCCCCAGACCAGAGCCCCCTGCCTAGCCCTTTGCAATAGTTAAAGAACTCCTCATAGCCCTTACCACTACTAAGTGAAAAAGAGAACATTCTACTGGTTCCAAATGGCAGTGAATCGCAGGACAGACCTGATCACAAACTCCTAAATCATAACAGAGGTTAATCATGTTCATCCAATATCTGAGGTCCCCCTTGTTTCTAAGAGCCTGGAAGAATTCTGACTCTTTCTTCTAAGGTACATTTCACTGAACGATTGACCCAACAGAGCTTTCATTTAGCTGGCATCTGCAGAAAGACCTGGGCACCAGCAGCATGAAGAGGAGGAATCAACAGCTGTACTCACTGGTGTCTTTCAACTATAGCATGGAAGACGTCTGATGGAAGTACTAAGGAATTTCCTTGATTATCATGGGATTGGTCGGTCATGCAGCTGGGTAGGGAAGTTGCTTGAAAATAAGCTTACCAATATTTATAAAGAAGATCTCTTATTATTCTTGGGTTTCTGGAACGTAAAATGATGCGCTTGGTGTTCCTGCCAGTCGATATCTCAATATTCTTATCAAAAAAGTGTTATCTGGTCAATTTGCAGAATGGTCCCATTGCAGCATCACATCCTCCTCGCCCCCTCACTTTTGTTCAGTTTTGCTGAAACCCCAAGAGTTTTAATGTCCAAAACTTCACCCCATGAAATTGGAGACTTATCAATGATTGTTGCATCTAGATTGAAAGCCTGCATTGATTCAGAATCCGACTCTGAGCCTGGACCCAACCTGGGACTGGGGGCATCTGATAAGTTAAAAAATACCTCATGTGGTCTTGCCCTTCTAATACAGCCTCCGCAGCCCAGCACCGTTTTACCTCCCTAGGTCAATATAAGCTCAGACTGATTCCATACAAGCGGGGGGGATACATTGGGTCTTGTCACTCCAGGTCTCTCCACTTACTTATTAACATTTGGGAAAGAGAGGGGGCTGGAACCCCTCTAGAAGGGTAGAAGTTCTTTAATATTATGCCCAGCAAGTACACATGTGAGGCCCTTCTCAGAAACCTGCAACATGTTTTGCCATGGCAAGGAGAGCATCTCTGGAAGGTTTTCTAGCTCTGGTTGTTGCACATACATATGATTGAGGAAAACCTTAATCAAGCCCACGGGTTCCTCCTGTGTCACTGTTGCATCAAGTGAAGCTCTCAGTCGGAGCTAGGCACTGCCCCATTTAGAGCCTGAGTAGGCTGTGTCCTGACTTCACACAAAGGATTACATACCTCTGTAGTTAGTCTGGAGCCAGGGCAGGGGAGGCAGGAAACATGAACACTTCAAAGTGAATCATCTAGAAGCTTCTCCAGCTTCAATGAAGACACCAGGTATAACTATTGGACCTCAGACACTCACTTTTCAGTACACTGTGGATCACTCTACCAGAAAGATGCACTAGTGTGCTGCTGAAAGGTCTGCAAATCCTCTGGACTGCTGCTCTGCTGCCCTGCTGCCCTGCTACCACTTTCCTTGGAGAGAGGCCTGAAACCTGCAACCTGTGCCCAGGACCACCAGAGTGACTCCGGGGGCCAGTCTCTTGTAACCAGCACCTGGGCTCTGCATCTGTCCATCTGTGGACCCAGCAGAACCGACACATCTCATCTGCTGCACAGTGCAACCCAGGGCAGAACCAATGCATTGCTAATGCTTCATGGACTTTCCTGGGGCCAGGACTTTGCATCTCCCTTGCAGCCAGTAGCCTCATCGGAACGCCAATGCACGACGCATCCTCGGCACACAAACCCCTCTGAAGGCAGCATTAAGGACGATGCAGGACATGCATCGCAAGCCCAATAACTTTTTCTGAACCAGACGGTATGCGAGGCACTCTCATCGCAGGACTGTGCATCGCAAGGCTCCTCAGTGCTCTCCTCAACAACGCAGGACCTTACATCACAGCCTCAATGCTCTCCGGAACCGACGCTGCCCGATGCATCTCTGACCCAGACCTCGCATGTCCTTGGCTGCATGGCACATCCTCGGCACACAACCTTGTAATGCTCCACAACCAGGATTTAATGTACTCTTGTACTTTTGTTCAGTGGGCCTAACTGGTTCCCTGTAGCCGGCCAGACAGAATATCGAGTACAAAATGTTGAGGTGCACAAATATCGAGTTGGAAATATCGTGGGACAGAAATATCAACTGCAAGAATATTGAGGTTAAGAATATTGAATTCAGGTAAGTAATATCGATTTAAAAAATATCGAAGTGTTTAATATCGTTCGCAAAAATATTGTTAAAAATATTGTTTTTTAATATTGTTATGTATTTTAGTGTATATTTTAGTATATATTTTATATGCATGTGATGTATGTTTTTGTGTATAAGAATTGTTTGTATTTTTAACCCCTTGTGTGCCCATGACGAGCTGGACTCGTCATGGAGCACAGTCACGCTCTGCCCATGACGAGTCCAGCTCGTCATGAGGCATTCCCTGGGGAATCCCTCTGGTGCGGGCACCAGAGGGATTCCCTTTTACTGCAAATAGCCTCGGGAGCTGGGGAAGAGCTTCCCCAGCTCCCGAGGCCCCCCCCTCTTTCACTGTAATGACGATCGGCGCGCACGTCGCGCCGACGTCATTACAGTGAAAGTGAAACTGAAATGAGCCAAGAGGCTCATTTCAGGTTTCACTTTGTACGTGCTCAGGGGGCTATCTCAGCCCCCTGAGCACGTAGAAAGACTGGAGGGGTATCGTTGGAAAGGGGAGAATCTCCCATTTCCAATGGTACCCCTCCCCTGCCCTTGCCCAAGGGGCCGCTCCCCCCTCCCTGGTGTCTAGTGGGTGGATCCCTGCTTGGGGACCACCACAGAAGGGCAATCCCCAAGCAGGGATCCACCCACTAGACACCAGGGAGGGGGGAGCGGCCCGTTGGGCAAGGGCCTTTGCTCTCCCCAAATAATTTTGGCCACATTTAGTCTTTTTGCCCCCCCTGGGGGGCAGATGGGGGCAGTAGCCCCCAATCTGCCCCCCCGGGGGGGGCAAAAAGCCCACTAGACACCAGGGAATTTTTTTGACAATAAAAATAGGGGTGGGGCTGCCCAAAACGGGCAGGCCCATGCCCCCACCCCATCCCCCAATTATCACAGTCTTTCTGCCCCCCGGGGGGCAGATGGGGCATTGGCCCCTAATCTGCCCCTTCGGGGGGGCAGAAAGCCCACTATACACCAGAGATTTATTTTCAGTTTTTTTTAGGGTGGGGGCTGCCCAAAACGGGCACGCCAATGCCCCCCCGCACCCACCACCATTACAGCCTTTCTGCCCCCCCTGGGGGGCAGATGGGGCATTGGCCCCCAATCTGCCCCCCCGGGGGGGGCAAAAAGACCACTAGACACCAGGGAATTGTAAGAAACAAAAGGGTGGGGGCTGCCCAAATCGGGCTGGCCCATGCCACCACCTCACCCCCCAATTATTACAGTCTTTCTGCCCCCCCGGGGGGCATATGGGGCATTGGCCCCTAATCTGCCCCTCCGGGGGGGGGGGGGCAGAAAGCCCACTAAACATCAGGGATTTTTTTTGCGCAATTGTTTTTAGGGTGTGGGCTGCCCGAAACGGGCACGCCAATGCCCCCACCCTCCCCCCCACAAAAATGACAGTCTTTCAGCCCCCCAGGAGGCATATGGGAGCTGTAGCCCCCAATCTGGCCCCCCCTGGGGGCGCAGAATGTCCACTAGAAACCATGGATGTTTTTGTTTTATTAGTGATGGGGTAGGGGCTCCCCAAAATGGGCATGACAATACCCCACCCCACCCCCAGAGGCATTCCAGTCTTTCTGCCCCCCCCGGGAGGGCAGATGGTGGCAGTGGCCCCTGATCTGCCCCCTGGGGGGGCAGAAAGACCACTAGGCGCCAGCGAGTACGCAGGCTTTTTTTATGCGTGGGGGCTGCCCAAAATGGTCATACCAGTGCCCCCACCCCCACAAAAAATAGCCACAGTCTTTCTGCCCCTTTAGGGGCATATCAGGATGAAACCCCCTTCCCCGATTCCCCCCCAGGGCGTCAGAAAGGCCACTGGGCTCCGGATTTTTTTTAGCAATGTGCATACCTGTGGATTTTGGGCCCTAGCGCAGTTGGCACGTAGGCAAACCTAGCAAACCTGTACATTCTTTAAAACTAGACACCGAGGGGAATCCTGGATGGGGTGACTTCACTGGCTCTCACCAGGTTCTGTTACCCAGAATCCATTGCAAACCTAAAAATGTGTCCAAAATAACACATTTTCCTCACATTTCTGTGGTGGAAAGTTCTGGAATCTGCGTGGGTCCACAAAATTCCACCCACCCTGCGTTCCCCAAAGTCTTCAGAGAAAAATGGTACCTCACTTGCGTGGGTAGGCCTAGCGCCGGCGTCAGGCAAGGGCCCAAAACCTATTGAGGAGACATCAAAATTACCTATCACAAAACAACCTGGTTTTGCAAAGGGGGTCCTATGAGTTTTTGGCCCCGGGCTTGGCGGCCACCTAGGGAAACCTACCAAACCCACACATTTCTGAAAACTAGACACCCGGGGGATTCCAGGGAGGTATGGCTTGCGTGGATCCCCCAACGTTTCCTTACCCAGAATGCCCTGCAAACCTCAAATTTAGCTGAAAAAATCACCTTTTTCACACATTTGTGTGTGGGAAAGTTGTGGCATCACTGGGCTGACACAAATTTCCTACCACCCAGCGTTCCCCCGGGTCTCCCGATAAAAACGGTGCTTCACTCGTGTGGGAGGCCCAATTACCCGCGACAGGCAAGGGCCCAAAACGTATTGAGGCGACATGAAAATTGCCTACCTCAAAACGATCTGGTTTTGCAAGGGGGTCACCTGGGTTTTTGGCCCGGTGCTCGGCGGCCACCTAGAGGAACCTACTAAACCCACACATGTCTGAAAACTAGACACCCGGGGTATTCCAGGGAGGTATGGCTTGCGTGGATCCCCCAACGTTTCCTTACCCAGAATGCCCTGCAAACCTCAAATTTAGCTGAAATAATCACCTTTTTCACACATTTTTGTGTAGGAAAGTTGTGGCATCACCGGGCTGACACAAATTTCCTACCACCCAGCGTTCCCCCGGGTCTCCCGATAAAAATGGTGCCTCACTCGTGTGGGAGGCCCAAGTACCCGCGACGCTGGGTGGTAGGAAATTTGTGTCAGCCCGCTGATGCCACAACTTTCCCACACAAAAATGTGTGAAAGGTGAATTTTTTGCCTAAATTTGAGGTTTGCAGGGCATTCTGGGTAAGGAAACGTTGGGGGATCCACGCACGCCATACCTCCCTGGAATCCCGCGGGTGTCTAGTTTTCAGAAATTTGTGGGTTTGGTAGGTTCCCCTAGGTGGCCACCGAGCACCGGGCCAAAAACCCAGGTGACCTCCCTTGCAAAACCAGGTCGTTTTGCAAGGGGGGTCACATTTTGGGCCCTTGCCTGTCGCGGGTACTTGGGCCTCCCACACGAGTGAGGCATCGTTTTTATCGGGAGACCCGGGGGAACGCTGGGTGGTAGGAAATTTGTGTCAGCCCGGTGATGCCACAACTTTCCCACACAAAAATGTGTGAAATAGGTGATTTTTTCAGCTAAATTTGAGGTTTGCAGGGTATTCTGGGTAAGGAAACGTTGGGGGATCCACGCAAGCCATACTTCCCTGAAATTCCCCAGGTGTCTAGTTTTCAGAAATGTGTGGGTTTGGTAGGTTCCCCTAGGTGGCCACCGAGCACCGGGCCAAAAACCCAGGTGACCCCCGTGCAAAACCAGGTCGTTTTGAGGAAGGCAATTTTTATGTCGCCTCACTACGTTGTGGGCCCTTGCCTGTCGCGGTTTATTGGGCCTCCCACACGAGTGAGGCACTGTTTTTATTGGGAGACCCAGGGGAACGCTGGGTGGTAGGAAATTTGTGTCAGCCCGGTGATGCCACAACTTTCCCACACAAAAATGTGTGAAAAAGGTGATTTTTACAGCTAAATTTGAGGTTTGCGGGGCATTCTGGGTAAGGAAACGTTGGGGGATCCACGCAAGCCATACCTCCCTGGAATCCCCCGGGTGTCTAGTTTTCAGAAATGTGTGGTTTTGGTAGGTTCCCCTAGGTGGCCGCCGAGCACCTGGCCAAAAACCCAGGTGACCCCCCTTGCAAAACCAGGTTGTTTTGATGTAGGCAATTTTCATGTCGCCTCAATACGTTTTGGGCCCTTGCCTGTCGCGGGTACTTGTGCCTCCCACACGAGTGAGGCACCGTTTTTATCGGGAGACCCGGAGGACCGCTGGGTGGTAGAAAATTTGTGTCAGCCCGGTGATGCCACAACTTTCCCACACAGAAATGTGTGAAAAAGGTGATTTTTTCAGCTAAATTTGAGGTTTGCAGGGCATTCTGGGTAAGGAAACGTTGGGGGATCCACGCAAGCCATACCTCCATGGAATCCCCCGGGTGTCTACTTTTCAAAAATGTATAAGTTTGCTAGGTTTCCCTGCCGGCAGAGCTATGGTTCAAAAACTACAGCTAGGCACTTTGCCAAAAAAGGGTAATTTTTCACCGCGAAATTGAGGTGTTTCCACGTTGCATTTTGCGCCGTTTCCTGTCGCGGGCACTAGGCCGACCCACACAAGTGAGGTACCATTTTTCTCGGAAGACTTTGGGGAACGCGGGGTGGGTGGAAATTTGTGGATCCACGCAGATTCCAGAACTTTCCACCAGAGAAATGTGGAGAAAATGTGTTATTTTTGGCAATTTTTTAGGTTTACAAGGGATTCTGGGTAACAGAACCTGGTGGGAGGCAGTCAAGTCACCTCATCCTGGATTTCCCTGGGTGTCTAGTTTTCAAAAATGGATAGGTTTGCTAGGTTTCTCTAGGTGACGGCAGAGCTATGGTTCAAAAACTACAGCTAGGCACTTTGCCAAAAAAGGGTCATTTTTCACTGTGAAATTGAGGTGTGTCCACGTTACATTTTGCGCCGTTTCCTCTCGCGGGCACTAGGCCGACCCACACAAGTGAGGTACCATTTTTCTCGGAAGACTTTGGGGAATGCGGGGTGGGTGGAAATTTGTGGATCCACGCAGATTCCAGAACTTTCCACCAGAGAAATGTGTGGGAAAAGTATTTTTTTGGCACTTTTTTCGGTTTGCAAGGGATTCTGGGTAACAGAACCTGGTGGGAGGCAGTCAAGTCACCCCATCCTGGATTCCCCTGGGTGTCTAGTTTTCAAAAATGTATAGGTTTGCTAGGTTTCCCTAGGTGCCGGCAGAGCTATGGTTCAAAAACTACAGCTAGGTACTTTGCCTAAAAAGGGTCATTTTTCGGTACAAATTTGAGGTGTGTCCACGTTACGTTTTGTGCCGTTTCCTGTCGCGGGCACTAGGCTGACCCACACAAGTGAGGTACCATTTTTCTCTGAAGACTTTGGGGAACGCGGGGTGGGTGGAAATTTGTGGATCCACGCAGATTCCAGAACTTTCCACCAGAGAAATGTGGGGGAAATGCGTTTTTTTGGCAATTTTTTAGGTTTGCAAGGGATTCTGGGTAACAGAACCTGGTGGGAGGCAGTCAAGTCACCCCATCATGGATTCCCCTGGGTGTCTAGTTTTCAAAAATGTATAGGTTTGCTAGGTTTCCCTAGGTGCCGGCAGAGCTATGGTTAAAAAACTACAGCTAGGCACTTTGCCAAAAAAGGGTCATTTTTCACAGCGAAATTGAGGTGTGTCCACGTTGCGTTTTGCACCGTTCCCTGTCGCGGGTGCTAGGCTGACCCACACAAGTGAGGTACCATTTTTCTCTGAAGACTTTGGGGAACGCGGGGTGGGTGGAAATTTGTGGATTCATGCAGATTCCAGAACTTTCCACCAGAGAAATGTGGGGAAAAAGTGTTTTTTCAGGCAATTTTTTAGGTTTGCAAGGGATTCTGGGTAACAGAACCTGGTGGGAGACAGTCAAGTCACCCCATCCTGGATTCCCCTGGGTGTCTAGGTTTCAAAAATGTATAGGTTTGCTAGGTTTCCCTAGGTGCCGGCAGAGCTAGGGTTAAAAAACTACAGCTAGGCACTTTGCTAAAAAAGGGTAATTTTGCATTGTGAAAATGTGGTGTGTTCACGTTGGGTTTTGAGCCATTTCCTGTCGTGGGCACTATGCCTACCCCTACAAGTGAGGTACCATTTTTATAGGGAGACTTAGGGTTATTCAGATTTGTAAAGGAACTGTTATTACCTATTGACTTTCAATGAAATTCTGCCTTCCAAATGAAAGACATTGTGTAAAAAAGAAGTCATTCTAAAAAATGATAATTCTCATGCTAGTATGAGTATTCCCAAATTCGGAAATGTGCAAATATCTACTGTTTCTAAACTCTATATTTTGTTGCCATTTCAGAAATACATAGGTGTCTTTCATACACATCTTTCCATGTACACATTTTTACAGAATAATTACTATATACCCGGTACATAATAAAAAACCATTGCAAGTTGCTGCCCAGTTTTTGGCTCTGGGTTCGTCGGGTTCTTGGTGAACCTACAAGTCATATATATCCCCACAACCAGTAATGTCCAGCGGATGTAACGGTACATTGCTTTCAAAGAGCTGTCATAATTACAAGAAGTTACAGGTGAAAAAGTTGACACAAAAGGCGCTTGTTTTCAACAAATTTTCAATGTATCCTATATTTAACTGTTAGTTTCTATAAAGAAACCTTGATGGATCTACACAAATGACCCCTTGCTGAATTCAGAATTTTGTCTACTTCTCTAAAATGTATAGCGTTCCAGGATCCATTATTGCTTTTGTACCCATTTCTACCATTAACTGGAAAAATGCCAAAACTGAGTAAAAATGTTGGGTTTCTAACAAAAGTCTGGTATCCCCTAAAAGCTGGGAAAATGGTGATTTCAGCCCCACAAACCCTTTTTTGATAACACTTGCAGGGAAAAACCCAGAAGCTTTCATTTGCAGCCCATTTTTCCCATTTTCCCCCAAAAAACCTAAATTTTGCTGTATTTTGGCTCATTTCTGTGACCCCTCCAGGGGAATCCACAAACCCTGAGTACCTTCAGAATCCCCATGATGTTGGAAGAAAAGGACGCAAATTTGGCGTGGATACCTTATGTGGTCAAAAAGTTACAGGGGCCTCAGCGCGCACTACCCCAAATAGCCAAAAAAGTGCGTGGCACAGGAGGGGAAAAGCCCTGGCCCTGGTGCACTTTTTTGGATAAATGTGTTAAAATTTTAGGAGTTATAAAAAATATTTAATTTTAATTTTGCGCTTTTAGTTCCGTAGTGGGTTGTGGATTTTTAGGGGCATAGGGTGGGAAGTAATATAAATATATTAATTTTTTTTTTTAAATTAATATGAATTTTGCGCTTTTAGTTCTGAAGCGGGTTGTGGGTTTATAGGGGAATAGGGTGGGAAGTAATTTCATTATTTTAAATGTATTGATTAATTTGTATTAATTAATATTTTTTATTGAAATGTTATAGTGTTAAATGTGTAAATTAATGTATTATTAATTCATTAATATTTGATTGTTAATGAATTTTAATTAATTAATTTTTAATTAATTATGTAATTAATTTTAGGTGTGTGTTGTGGTGTTTGTAGGTATAAATGATGGGAAGTAATTGAATATCCGCCCGACATTCTAATGGGCCTCTTAAGCTTAATTTTTAAGATATTGATTATTAATTTTCATGATATTTTTGATTTTTAATATTTACATATATATATATTCACTTAAAAAACCATAGGTTTCACACATGTTATAGTTAGGTGGATATTTCACTCGTAAAAAACCAATGAAATTCCCCTGTTATAGTTAGTTCAGATAACTATAACTCGCGCGCCCGCAATCCACTGCTCATGACGTCACATATTACATCACTCATGACATGGTCAGTGGCATCACTCATGACATCACTGATGACATCATCCTTGTGATAGAGTGGCGGTTGCGCGAGTTATAGTTATCTGAACTAACTATAATGGGGGAATTTCATTGGTTTTTTACGAGTGAAATATCCACCTAACTATAACATGTGTGAAACCTATGGTTTTTTAAGTGAATTTGCAAGCTTTTTTAAATGCTAATTCCTAACTATAACGTGTGTGAAACCTATGGTTTTTTCAGTGAATTTGTACGGTTTTTTAAATGCTAATTTATTTATGTATTATTATTTTTTTTATATATTTATTTTACAATAAACTACGTATTAAAAAATTTTTTGGGGGGGGGGGTTTCACCGTGCGCGCACCCCCGCGATTTTTTTTTAAAGAATTAAAAAAAAAAATCTGCCTTCGGTGTCCTTCAGGGACCCCCTGACAAACGCTAGGGGGTCAGGAACTCTCTACCCTGCCACCTTTTCACGTTCACCACCTTCTTCGCACTGAAAACAAACAAAATGGCGGCCGACACTTCCTGATTTCGACCGATTCGAACGTTGACTAACATCTAACCACCAATCAGAATTACGCTTGCGCACGTTAGGGTGCTCGCACGGTGCGCGCTTATAGATATTTATATGCTTTTAAATGCTATTTTCTCAGGAACTACTGAACAGATTGACACCAGACCTGCAAAAGGCACTTCCCTGACCTGAGGACTACCTCTCTGCCAAATTTCAAGTGATTCTGTTCAGCCGTTCGGGCTGTACCTTCGACTAAAGGTCCTATGGAAAAATGCATGGGGAAAACGCGTTTTGGGACCCCCCTTTTTTCTCGGCCCCCGCTTGACGAATCACCCCGAGACTTTTAGGGTAGGAGCTGAACGAAGCGCTCCATTAGTTTTCAAAATTTTGCGAGGATTCGTCAACTGGCGCCAAAGTTATTCAAAATAGAATTTTCAGATTTCCTATGGAAACTCGGTCCTAACTATAACTATCTACTGGCGACCGCCAGTAGATAATATATATATATATATATATATATATATTGCTCTGTATATGCACCATTTCAGTGTGGTGCACATTTGATGGGATCGCATTTCCTCTCGTGCAATTGACGGATTTCAGCACAAGCTAAATATATCCTTTTCACATTAAGCATTTATTAATAAGGAATTTAATTTAAATTTACCTATTTTGTGTTATATATAACAAAAAAGGAAAAAGAAAATAGAAAAATTATTATTATTTTTCATTGATGGCAGTCTTAATGTGTGGAGAGTCTGTTTTCTATATGTATTCATGACTCTTTTTTCTATGTCTGTTCTAAAATTAGCTTGGTCATGCTTGGTTGTTTAAAAAAATGCCTTTATATGTAGCCACTTCCTTCTCATGAAGTGACTTTGACAAAGACCGTGAGGTTGAAACGCGTCAGTCATTAAACCTTTCTTTTCCTGCAATCCTGAGTGCGACTTCTACCTTTTGGTTGTGAAGCAAGAGGATTTTCCTTCACATTTTACAGCGGGTTCAGCGCCCGCCTGCTCACACCAACCCCAGCTGGTGGATTTGGTCGGAAGAAAAGCTGCAGCCTTGATGTATGTTTACTTTCCTGATTCCCGCCGCCGCTATGGAGAAACCTGTGTGTACTGAATTGTACAAGCATCGGGGCTGGTTTCCAGCCAAGGAGAGTGGGTCGCGGCAGCAAAGGCAATCTGAGGTCAGCGTCGGCTGACTCTTTCCGCTCTCTGAGGCTTTGAAGCACGTCTTGAAGGTCCCGTTCCTATTGCTGTAAGCGGCAGGGGTGCTCCGTTCGCTGCCGGTCCTAGTTGTGTTCGACTAGGCGAGGACGCGGTTACAGAGGAGGATTTTGACAGGAAGAGTCAATTGTTCTAAACCCTGGCGAGGCAGGCTGTGCCGCCGGGTTGGCGGTTCATTGGGAGTAAAAGTCGGTGCCGAGAAAGGAGCCGGCTTGGGCGAGTTCTGCAACGAGACTTTCAGCCGCCAAATTCACTAATCATTCCACAGGCAGAGGTACGTGTCGACCCTGATAGCGGCTTGCTGGAGGGTGCAGCTCTAACCATATTTTCTAACCCTCTTTGCCCCTCACTGTCTCTTTTGTTAATTTTGCTGATATTATTTAACTTTATCCGGTGCAGCAACCCTGAGCCATCACTCCCTTCCCGCAACACGATCCGCATAGCGACATTGTCGTTTCGAAGAAATTACGAAGACATTTCTGCCGGTTTTCAAACACCCGCAACTTCAGGATGACTCCAGAAGACTTTCTGCAACGCGATCCGGATAGTGACATTTTTAGTTCAAAGAAATAACGAAGATATCTCAGCTGGTTTGCAAACACCGCAACCTCGGGATGACTGCCTACACTGTAGGTTTGACCCGGGAAGTTTGCACTACACCTACTGCGTGAGCATTAACTTCGAAAGATTACTGCAAGGGAGATATTTTTGGCTGAATAATACTATCGGTTGCTGGCACAACAGTTCTGGGAAGTCATTACACCTGATTTCATTTCTACCACACAATAGGTTTTTATTCAACATGAGTGAGGCAATGCAGAAACGTATGGAGGTTGCCAAGTCCTTATTTGCCTTTACAGAAAATGATAATAACTCCAATGAGGGAGCAGGAGGCGCTCCACCAAGTGGCAGTACGTCTACACTTAAACAAGAGCTATCTAGACTTGAGAGACTGTGCAAGAAGGAGATTAACAGAAGCTGGGTGGTCATTTCGCTTCATAATTATGTCGAGGTGGAACGTGTCCCTAGGGGACTTAGAATTCTGATAAAACCTACCTACCAAAATCCCAACCCCAAACTTTTGGAAGAATGGTCTGCACTTATGGCCTCCACATGCAGATAGATGCTGGAAATGCTGGCTAAATACGCAGCCCTTGAGCTGGTACAAGTGGAGGCCGTGATTAAGACACTTCGGGAAATGCTGGATAAGCATGAATCCCAGAGTGAAATCGTTGCTTTTTTGAAAGATATGGACACCAGGCTTCTTAAGTATGAGGAAGGTATAAAATCTAAAAAGCGCTGGAAATTTATAAGGGACCGCAATGATTATGCCCAAGGCCGCATTCTAACTTTTGGCCGCAAATATGATTCTGCAAGAAGAGATTTTGTGCAATCTAAGATGACGCGCACTCTGGAACCTGGAACTTCCTAATCAAGCTCGGATATTCAGTCAGATTTGGATGAAACACCAGGCAGTCTGGCGCCGATAAGAGGCCCCTTTCCCTCATTGACCGAATACCGTTTTTTACGGGAAAGCCAGGGTGGAAGAAAGAAACCACCCAGGGGAAGAGGAAGAGGCGGAAACAACGTGCAAGAAAAAGACAAACCAGGAGAGGAGGCGAAGGCCAAAGACAACGAGACGCCCTATGGGAAAAGACAAAGGCGTTCCAAGCGCAACAAATGATGGGTGAGCAATCTTTTGACAATAATCCTTCTATCATTAATATTTCCTCTCATAAACTTACTAATGAGGAGCGTGCTTTGTTGGAACTGGGTTTATCCTTCTTCCCTACAGCGAACTTTAACTTCCCCAGAACGCGCATTGACATTTTTCTGTTCATAAGGAAACTAAACTCCTCAAAATCCACTCCTTAAAACAAGGTGGGGTTGTCCCTGCCTTGGCGCTGTCACCCAGCACTCAGAACCCGATACCTGACCCCTTGACCATATGTGATATTGGCCTTTTGGCTGCTGCTAGAGAGATTGAGCAGGGCAGTAAAGACTGGGATACGGATAGGGATCTGTTGATCAGCATGGGTTTCACTAGTGACCATAAAACAAGGAATGACTTTAAGCTCAAATCCAGATTCAACCCTGTGACCCTCCATGATGGAATCGATACCTATCATGAGATGATTCTATCACAACTTATGCAGCTTCGGGAGAAACAAAACAATTTGTTTGGTAACAATCTCACAGCTGAACAGAAGGCGGGCCTGCTCTCCTTGCAAAAAGCCAATTCCTTTGTCATCAAGCCTTCTGACAAAGGGGGGAATGTTGTATTGTGGGATGTAAATAAGTATAAGACTGAAGCAATACGGCAGCTCGAATTCTCAGGAAGCTATCTTAGATCTAGCCAGGCCGAATATAAAAATACTATTGTCCAATACCATCAGTTATTAGAGACTAGGTCAAGGGACTTTGAGGCGCAATTAATTTTTATTTCTGATGACCAAAAAAACAGCTGTCCCAGTGTTCTACATGCTCCCTAAGGTGCACAAAGACCTTGCCAATCCACCTGGGAGACCTATCATTGCAGCCAATCAAAGTTTACTAGAAAACTCTTCCATTTCTTTAGACTTCTTCCTCTGTGATTATGTTTTAAACTTACCATCTTATTGTAGGGATACTATGGACTTCCTTTCCAAAATACAGGGTATTCCCTGGAAATCCTCGTATGTGCTAGCCACTATTGATGTGGTATCATTGTACACTTGTATTGAACATGATCTAGGGTTAGAAGCATGCAAATATTTCTTACGTGACAGACCTATTTCGATGTTTGATCACACTGTGTTACTCTTGGACATGCTTCACTTTTGCTTGCTGTTTTCTATTTGGCGACACTTGGTACAAACAATATACAGGTACTGCGATGGGAAGTTGCTTCGCACCTAGTTATGCCTGTATCTTTATGGGATGGTGGGAGGCGGAACATCTCTGGCATCAGGGTAACAAGTGTTATTCAGATAATGTAATCCTGTGGACCCGTTACATTGACGATATTTTTCTGATATGGGACGGTTCACAGGATTTACTACAAGACTTTATTGCTGGACTTTCCAATAACAGCCTTAACCTCAGGTTTACCAGTAAGATTAATACAACTACCATCGAATTTCTGGATACTTTAGTGGAAGTTCTTGATGCTACCATTCACACAAGCTTGTTCAGGAAGGCTACTGCCGGGAAGAGCATCCTTCATGCGCAGAGTCACCATCCTGAAGGCCTCAAGAGAAGCATCCCTTATGGAGAGCTCCTCAGAGCAAACCGCAATTGCAGTACGCCTCAGGCACTGACCAAAGAACAAACTAACATGGCTGCCCGTTTTCGAACACGGGGCTACTCAGGTAAAACCATTAGAGCAGCCCTTGAGAAATCTTGCATTAAAAGCAGGGACAGTCTTCTGATCCCTAAAACACGAGGAAAGGACAAACAGAAGGTCAGGTTTATCACCACTTTTTCTAATGCATCCCAGGCGCTGCATAAAATTGTTAGCAAGCACTGGCACTTGGTCAGACAGGACTCAGTGATAGGCAAGTTGGTTAGTCCCAAACCACACATTACTTATCGTAAATGTAAATCTCTACAGGACACACTGGTACACAGTCATCTTACGCAGCAAAATAAGAAAACAGGCACATGGCTTAAAGAACTCCCTGGTTTCCACAAATGTGGCCATTGCAAGGCTTGCGCGAACAGCCAAAATGTAAAAAGTTATTTGTTACCAATTGGCAGGAATGAGAAAATTCTTTCTTTTATCAACCGCAATACTGAATATGTTGCTTATTTATGACCTGCATTTGTGGCTTGCGCCTTGTTGGCAGTACAGTGTTTCCAGTGTAAAAGCGGATTTTGGAGCATCTCCGTGCCATTAGGAACAGGGATCTTTCCTATACCATTGCTAAACATTGCGCGTTAGAGCATGGAGAGATTTCTGACGTTAGCTCTAAGATCTCATTTTTTGGTATTGACAGGGTTGCAGTACATCCACGTGGAGGTGACCGAGAACGCCGCCTGCGAGGTTTGGAGTCTGAATATATCATCCGCCTACAGAGCAAGGCGCCTGGTGGCCTGAATCGAGATGAAGACCTTCATGTTCACCTAGAATGAGGGGATATCATATACCTGAAGTGTTCCTACAAATCTGGACACTCTATTGATACACTCTTGCTTCCCTGTTAGGCGCGCTCTCCTTTAGCCTCCCCACCTCCTGCCATGCTAATATCTTCACCACGTGGACCTGGAACACCCTCCCAACCCACCTACGATTGACCCAAGACCTAATTGCCTTCAGAAGACTCCTCAAGACCTGGCTCTTCGAGCAGTAGTGGAACCCCCCCCCCCCCTCAGTGCCTTGAGACCCTCACAGGTAAGTAGTGCGCCTTATAAGTACCCTGATTGTTGATTGATTGACGGTGCCTGCTGGTGGGTGTAGTGTGATTTGGCAGTGGGTCTCCCATGTGATGTATCTGTCCACCCATGGAGCATGCTGCCATGTCAGTGAGTGTGAGTTCCTTTCCTAGATATCTGAGCTTGTTGTGTTTGTGTTAGAGTTTGCAGTGGTCACAGGAGGGCCTTGTGCTGCCTACAGCAGGGCCAAGTGTCAGCTACCTTGTCAGTACTTTGCCAATCCCTGTGCATTGAGCATGGTGCATGGGTATGTACCTGGGCCATATGGGCTGAGGGCAATGGTGTCTGTTTCTGAGTTGTACAATATGTTTAGTGATCCCCACCCTCCCAGCATCCCGGACATCCAGTCTTGGATTTGTGGTTTGTGTAGGCTGGGACATGGCATGGCCTTGCTTTGTGAATGGGGCATACACATGTTAGTGGCATGAGCGTTGTTTTTGAGTGTGGTTGTGTCCGGTGAAGGCTTGGGGGTAGGTGAGTGCATTTGCTGTAGTTGGGGTGTGGATGCCATTACCCCCATGTTACGTAAGTTGTTTGTGTACTCACCAGGCTCGGCAACTCCTTCGACTCCGTGTACTCCCACCGGCGAAAGCAGGGCTTTCACCTTCTCCTCCCAGGTATGGTAATGTACCGGTCTGCGGGGCAGCCCACCTCCAATGATGTTACTCCGGGCGTAGTCCTCGTTCATTTTGCACTTGACTGCCCTCCGCAGATCGTACCACCTGGCTTGGCAATCATTCCTGGTCCTTCTGATCGGCGCAACAGCATTCACCCGATCGACGATCCTCTGCCACAGGCGTGATTTTTCGGCTATGCTGGTCTGTCTGACCAATGTTCCAAAGAGCTGTGGCTCGACTCTGATGACTTCGTTGACAAGGATGTCCAGCTCCTCCCTTGTGAACTTTGGATTCTTGTCTGTGGGCATGGTGTGGGGTGTGGGTGTGGATGTGAATGTGTAGGTGTGTGTGTGAATGTGAAGAGGGGGTATGTGTGAAGGAGGTTGTGTGAAGGTGTGTAAGTTAAGGTGTATGGGTGCAGTTGTTTGTGTGTGGTGTCTGTCAGCAGTGGGTCTGTTGCAAAGGCTCATGGTTTGTGAGTGTGGGCCCTTTTTATTGGTCCATTTGTGGGTGTGGCTGGGTTTGAAATTTTGGTGGGTGTGTTATAAGAGGTGGTTGTGAGTTTGGGCCTCTGTTTGCCTGTTTGGATGTGCCAGGTCAGTCTTTTAGATGTTTTTTCTACTGTAGACGTGTTTTGTGGTGTTGTGCGAGTCGAATTGACCGTCCTTGTGCTGTTTTACAGTGTCCTGGTTCTGTGCGAGTCGTTTTAGCGTATGTAAGGTGCGTACATACGCGATGTTGTTGTACAGTGCTCACATATGCAATGTTGTTGTACGGTTCGTACATACGCGATGCTGGGGTACGGTGGTGGGGTATGGTGCGTACAAGTACGGTGCTGGAGTACGGTGTTGGGGTACGGGGTGTACATGTACGGGGCTGGGGTACGGCGCTGGTGTACGGTGTGTCCAAGTACGGGCATGGGGTACGGCGCTGGGGTACGGTGCGTCCAAATACAGGGCTGGGGTACGGTGGTAGGGTACGGTGCATACAAGTACGGGGCTGGGGTACGGTGGTGGGGTACGGTGCGTACATGTACAGGGCTGGGGTATGGCGCTGGGGTATGGGGCTGGGGTAGTGCGCTGGGGTACGGTGCGTCCAAGTCCGGGCCTGGGGTACGGTGCTGGGGTACGGTGCGTCCAAGTACGGGGCTGGGGTACGGTGGTGGGGTATGGTGCATACAAGTAAGGGGTTGGGGTACAGTGGAGGGGTATTGTGCGTACATGTACGGGGCTGGGGTACGGTGGTGGGGTGCGGTGCGTACACGTACGGGGCTGGGGTAGAGTGCGGACATGGGGGGGTACGGTGCTGACATATGGGGGGACACAGGGGGGCTGTACGACTCGTATCCAGGGCACAAGTTTACCCGGATACGAGGGGTACAGCGTTCGCTCCGTACGGGGCCTTTTCCATGCGCTTGTGTTTTTGGAAGGGCAGTACGGATCGTACTTGCGCGCTCGGACTTCAGTTTTACGATTCGTATGTAAAACTGTCCGGGCACATCTCGTAGACTTTTCCCGAAGCGATTTGTATGTATTTTTCACGTACGAATCGTACTTCACCGGTGGGACGGCACTTGTACGATTCGTACGTAAAAAAATACGGATACGAGTCGTACGGTAATTTTTTTTAACGGATCGGAATCGGCACCAAAATGTAATTGTTATTTTTTAAAGTTAATTTTAGTTGTTTATATATTTAATTTTATTTTTTATATATATTAAAATCAATATTTTGTACAATTATATTTTTTACATCGATATTGTTTTCCCAATATTTTTGTACTTACAATAATAAATATAGGATGTCGATATTTTTGACATCGATAATAAAAACTCGATATTTGTGACTGGGGATATTTTGGGGGTTGATATTCTGTCAGTGAACCAGCCTGCCCACGCTCCATCGCGTTGGTGCAACCAGATGACCGCAGTTGTTGCTTTGTGCTTTTTGGCACTATACTTATTGCCATCTTTAACTTGCATATCTCCGGTTCTACTGATTGAATCTTTGTTGCTTTGGTCTTGTTTTGTTTGATAAAACACTCTATTTTTCTAACCTGGTGTGGAATTTTTCTTGTGTTGTGTTTTCACTTTATTATTGTTTGAAGTGCTGCATAAATACTTTATACATTGCCTCTAAGTTAAGCCTGACTGCGCTGTGCCAAGCTACCAAAGGGGAGAGCACAAATTAATTTGGGGTTTGCTTGTGACTTTAGCAAAGAATTCTGGCAGGCATAAATGGTTCCACTACTTCAGATTTCTCTGTCACAAATGCACTGTAGCAACTCCAAATCAAGGCTCGTGAAGTAAGCAAAAAATGTGGTAAGCCTTACAATTTTATGAACGCCCATAAACATGTACATTTGTATGCATTCACAATCTGAATTACGCACCTTTTCCCACTCTGAAAAAGGTTAGTGATTCCTGTGAGAAGTTGGCCTGGTATATGATGTTCACTAGTTAAAGTGACCACCTTGTACCATGCCAAGCAACCCTTATGGTGTGGTTGTAAGTCAACCTTTTCGGACTAGCTGCCCTAGTGGTAGCGTAGGCTAAGCAGTCGTTGAGGCTAAACTCGTGATGCGTGTTAAGCCAGCTGTTTTACCAAATGCAACCCCCTTTTATACCAATGAAAGGACACCACACAGATATATATTCAAAATATATATGTATTTATTTCTCAAAGTAACCCCTAGTCTCTTTATGAGCACAGGAGCACAAATCGTCAAACAAGATTATCACAGAATACACAGAAGTTGCACTTTATATGGATAGGCCCTGGTGGCCACTCGAACCATATACTAAAATAGTGGTATAAGTACCACGAACAGAAAAGGGAAAAGGCCTAGGGCCTCTAGAATCGCTGGGCCTACAAGGAGCTAACGTCAGTTAGTGACCAGGAGGTCCACGGGTGGCGTGTGCAGAGCAAATAGTCACACGCGGGCTCCCATAGGTTTCAATGGGTGCGTAAAAAGTACAAAGTTACTGCAAAGGAGATCTTCCGGGTTGACTAGGAACTTAAGATTTGGAACACAAGCACTAGAGATGTATTACTACACATGGGCACCGGAGTACCAGCTTTACCTCACCCACAGGAAGCGGGTGCATAGGCCTCAAAGTGCGTCGGGTTTCTTCTATCTGTTCCGTTGAGCCTGGGACAAAGATGCTGCAGGCGGTCGGTCCGGGAGAGATGCGGTGGATCCAAGGGTGGATCGGAGTTGCAGAAGACCTGAAAGCAGAGGGGACAGTGTTCACAGTCACTAGCCAGTGACCGGCGTGGCACCAGGTAGGTACCAGGCGATGTCGGGTGCAAACAGGTGGTGAGGGGTAGCTTGTCTCCGCAGCCACGTGGTCCCTGAAGGTCGACGACGTCCAGGAGTCGGCTCACGAGCTGTCCCACGCAGGCTCTCGCTGTCGGCGGTGTCGGCGACTTGGTCGAAGCAAACAAGCCTTGGCAAAAGCAATTGTAGGAGGATTCGGAAATCAGCTGTTGGTTCTGACCAGCAAGGTCAGAGGGATTGCTCCTTTGGAGAGGAGCAAGGGCCAGTCTGGAGCAACCAGACCAGCGGTGTTTTTTGTAGAGTTCGTCGCCAAGATGGCCACTAGCCAGCGGGCCAGCAACCGGTTAGGCGCGTCGAGTGGCAAAATGCAGAAGGGCCCCACGCAGATCGTGGAGATGCTGGAGGGCTCACCTTTGGTGCAGATGCTGCTCGAGAGTTGGGCTTCTCAGATCCCAAAGCACAACTTGGAGGGAGCCTCGGTTGTTGCACTTGTCAGCTTATCGTAGTCGATCCAAGATGGCTGGCTCCACGTGTCTCGGTGCCTCCACGGGTCTCCTCTTTTCAGGGACTGTGGATCGGGCGGTGAGAGGTCTGGAGGTCCAGGTCTTGTCAGTCTCTGGGCTCGGGCTCCGGCGGGAGGCGGCGGCAAAGCAGACGTTGATTCGCTGGATGGTGCTTGCGTTAGCAAGGTGGTCACTCCCTGACCACAGGGGAGATTGGCTTCAGTCCTCTGTGCAGCAGAGCGTCGAAGTTCCCGTCTTCTTCTTAGTGTTAAGTTGATTCCAGGATGTCTGAAGTCTTAGGACACAGCTCCTACCTTTAAGCGGATTCTAGGGGCCGGACTACCTGCTAGGTCCCTCCCTATGGGTGGGACCAGGAAGGGGGGTGGTTACACCCCCAATCCTTTGTCCAGCTCGCCCCAGGCCCGGGACTGGTGTGCCCCAGGACCGGTTTGAACTGGCATATGCACCGAGGCTCCTTGTGAGCCACAGGCATGTCTGGTTTCTTTCAAGCCCTACCTGACCAATACACAAAATCCTGTCTGGGGTGGTGCACGCACCTCCCCTGGCAGGAAACCCTTTGTCCACACCTCCCAAGCTGGAAGGACTCCCAGCAGCAGGAGGGCAGACTTGTGTCTGTGGTGGCAGCATCCATTTTGTGGAGCTGAGGCTATGTCTGATTTTACCCGGGTTTCAGGTACTGTACATGTCGTGTCCCTCTAGAAGGGTGGAATGCTAACCCCGTCGCCAGAATTGGCGAGGGGTTAGTATTCCAATTCGTATGACACCTTACTCGACATGTTTTGATAAAGCCAAACCAAAGATAGCATTTAACCGCGAGGTTCATAATGCACTTAAGAGTATATGGTATGACGATATCTGGAAACAGTAGAGGGAAGTTGTTCCGACCACTGCAGACAGGCTCAGCTCATGCCAGAGCACCATCTCACATGGAACCAAGCACTCTGCCTTCAGGATTGTTAAGGCCTGCCATAGGAGTGACTTATAGGTTACCAGGTGTCCCATTTTAAGGTTAGGTATAGGTATACTACACCTAAGTAAGAGGTGATTACACCAACTTACCCCAGCTGAGTGATCAGCCAGTTGTGTCAAATTGTTAGGCCAAGCCTGGGGTGGCATAATACATGCTTCAGCCCTTGGCAGGCCTTGGGTACACCAATGCCCTTGGTACCTAGTGTACACTGGTACAGGGGCTGACAGGGTGATCCAACCAATTGGGTATGTACCTAGGGTACATGGAGTCCATTTTAAAGAGAGAACAGCCAGGCTGAGATCCTGAATAGCAGGATCTCAGGCCAACTAAGTCGAAAAACCAGCTACACACTAGGCAAAAATTTGGGGGTAACCATAGTCAGATATCCACCTTCCTACACAACCCCCCCCCCCAAACGAAGGGAGATAAGGCTGACCTTGACCAGGTAAGCCTATATTGCCCAAGTGGCCATATAAGGAGGAACCAGCACTGGCATGGTTACCCCCTGTCTCATGGTCCACTAAGCAATCCCTCACCCTAAGGGTATCAGAGGGTCTCCACCATAGGGAATCTCTACCTTTGGTGTGTCTTGGCAAAGTAAAAGGCTGGTGTTGAGATGGAGTACTGAAGTGAGTGTCCTCAAAGTGAGGCCTCACCTTCCTCCAATCCCCCTCCACCATGGATGCCTTTCTTTCCTTAACTGAGTTGCACTGTGCTCTCAGGGTCAGCCTCTGGCTACCTAAAGCTGGAGGCTGGGTCCCTTTTGTGGACTTACTGGAGGGACAGGTCAGGTCTGGGGTCCTAAGGTCCCATGTTTGCCTGTACCCAACAGAATCCCTCTGGGGGAGGTCCCTAACTACCTGTAAAGGAGATCCCTCAGGAATGTTTTTACCCATCACCTGACTAGGGCTACTAGCCAGGCAATCCTCATTCTTTTGATGGGGGGGTTCTTGTGGACAGGGGCCCTCTTGGGGTCCACTGGCCTCCCTGACCTCTGCAGCCCTGGGCTGACTGAGGCAGGGTAGAGAGAGGCAGGCTACCTGCACCAGACTGGGTCCCACCTTGGAAGGGGCCACTGACATCAGAGGCTCTGCCAGGCCAGGCCTGGCTACCTCTGGGGCAGTTCCTTCACAAGGGGTGAGGTCAGCTCCCTGAGGAGGCTGACTTTTTCCTAATGTCTGGGGAGAGGGAGACTTTTCTTCCTCCCCACTACTCTCTGTTTGTGTGGAGTGATCCATAGTTTCAGGCTTCACGACACCTATGTCAGTCTGAGTATAGGCTGAGACCATTACAGCCTTGCCAACCTTTTCAGGGGGGCACTCAGTTTGTGTTTGAGCTGTGACTGTCACAGCTCTGCCAGTCTCTACAGGGAAGTCTGTCTGTGCCTGGGCTGTGGCTACCACTGCCCTTCCAACCTTTCCA
This sequence comes from Triturus cristatus, assembly GCF_964204655.1. Lineage (NCBI taxonomy): Eukaryota > Metazoa > Chordata > Amphibia > Caudata > Salamandridae > Triturus > Triturus cristatus. Next base: position 1,014,979,275 of record NC_140590.1, read on the forward strand.
GGGAGGAAATCTATTTGGACAGGGGTTGTGAATGGCACAACCCCACTACCCTTTTGTGAAAGGCCTACCATTTTAGAATGGGTGTCTTGTTCAACTCCAGCCCAAGCTGAGAGTTCTAAGTCATTCCCCAGTAAGCAGTCTACAGGCAAGGTTGGGGACACTGCCACCCTTTTAGGGCCAGTGACACCTCCCCAGCTGAGACATACCTCTGCCATGGGATGACTGTTCTGTTTGCCATCAATGTTGGTCACCTGGTAGGAGAAACCAGGCAAAAGCTGCTCAGAGGGAACTAGCCAATGGGCCACCATTGTGATGCTAGCTCCAGTGTCTCTGTAGGCCTCAGCTTTTGTACCATTGATGTAGGGCTCCTGTCTGTACCTACCCAAAGTGTTGGGACAGGCAGTGAAGTTGGCAAACCCCATGCCACCATCACAGACAAGAGTATCTGCTGCAGGGGAATTGGCTAAGCCAGGGTCCCCCTGTGTTCCCCAAGTAAACCCACCCAAATTTTTGGGGGCACTCCCACCACCTGGGGGATTACTGCTGACAGTAATAGGTGGTGTGACAGGAGTAATTGGAGGAACAGTTTTGTTTGTAGCCCTTGGGCAACTGCTGTCAGTTTTCCAATGCCCAGGAGTTTTACATTCATGGCAGTAAGGCTTTTTACCTGTGGTAGAGGAGGGAGCCTGGGACCCACCACCCTGTGTGGAGTTTTGGGGCCCTGAGGAAGATTTCTCTTTTGCTTTATCCCCACCCTTCTCTTGAGGTTTGGTGGTATCTTTCTTTTGGTCACCACCCTGATTCTTAGGCCTGATCCTGGTCCTGACCCATTTATCTGCCCTCTTTCCCAATTCTTGGGGAGAGGTCAAATCTGAGTCTACCAGGTGTTGATGGAGGAGCTGGTTTTGACAGTTACTTAAAATCTGTTCTCTCATCATCAAATTGTACAATCCTGTATAATCAGATACCTTACTTCCCAGCAACCAACCCTCCAAAGCCTTAGTGGCACATTCAACATATTCAGACCAGTCCTGAGTCTGTGTCTTTTGGGTGTCTCTGAACATTAACCTGTACTGTTCAGTGGTTAAGCCTAACCCATCAACCAGAACACTCTTCAGGACTCTGTAGTTTCTGACATCCTCTTCTCTAACAGTGAGGAGTCTGTCTCTGCCTCTTCCTTCAAAGGAGAGCCAGAGGATTGCTGCCCACTGGTCTTCAGGAACCTGCTGTACTTTGCAGGCTCTCTCAAGAGCAGTTATCCATTTGTGGATGTCATCCCCACTTTTGTAGGGGGGCACAACCTTAGACAGGTTCCTATTATCAAAGACCCTATCTTTGTCCTTAGGGACAATGCTGCCACCAGTGGGCATAGACCCACTCTCTCTAGGTTGCCTAGCCTTGTTCAGTTTTTCTTCCATCAGGGCTACTTCTAGCTCCTGCTTCCTGATCCTCAGCTGGGCTTCCTGCATTCTGGCCTCATGTTCCCTCCTCTGAGGGGTGGTCATCCTTTTCCTGGAGTGACCTTGAGAGCCTCTAGAGCCCTGAGAAGCATTGGAGTCACCTGAGCGATTCCTTTGCCTCCCAAGCCCTGTGTTAAGTCCACTGGGGAGATCCAATGGGGTAAACCCACTGTCAATCCCCAATAGCCTTAGTTTAGCTGGGCCAAGTATAACACTTGGCACTGGGCTAGTTCTCCCTTCATCCTCACCACTTTCTGTATCCCCATCACTTTCCTCCTCTGTAGTATGGTTCTCATCTAAGGGATGGCTATTGGAACTGGGTACCTCTGTAGCATCTTCAGAAGGGGGGCCTCCTGTTCCTGACCCTAACTGGGAAGCTTCCCTGAGTTCTCTCTGATTCTCATCATTCTGTAAGAGTTCTCTGAGCTCAGCAGAGGTAGGGTTCTTGGGCTGTTTAAGGCCTCTAAGAGTTGCCAAATGCCTGAGCTCATTCTGGTTAAGGGTAGCAAAGCTGGATGGTGCCCTCTGGGGGTCACTCTCAACAGAGATGGGTACAGTGGACCCCTCTGCCCCGGCCATTGCTCTTAAGTGTGGGTGGATGTGTTGCAATCTACCTACACTTGGGTTTACCTACTAAACCTATCTAGTAGTTGTAGTCAGGGTGTGCTACTCCCTTTGCTCTACAGCAACTAAGTTCAGTAGAACTTATGTATATCTAATCTTGTTTTATATGTACCTACAGGTACCTATGTGATCTTTCAATTGGTAACCAAGAGATTACAATGGTAAAACACAGCAAGCTCAAATCCAACCGCTGCTCACCAATGTGAGAAGTTGGCCTGGTATATGATGTTCACTAGTTAAAGTGACCACCTTGTACCATGCCAAGCAACCCTTATGGTGTGGTTGTAAGTCAACCTTTTCGGACTAGCTGCCCTAGTGGTAGCGTAGGCTAAGCAGTCGTTGAGGCTAAACTCGTGATGCGTGTTAAGCCAGCTGTTTTACCAAATGCAACCCCCTTTTATACCAATGAAAGGACACCACACAGATATATATTCAAAATATATATGTATTTATTTCTCAAAGTAACCCCTAGTCTCTTTATGAGCACAGGAGCACAAATCGTCAAACAAGATTATCACAGAATACACAGAAGTTGCACTTTATATGGATAGGCCCTGGTGGCCACTCGAACCATATACTAAAATAGTGGTATAAGTACCACGAACAGAAAAGGGAAAAGGCCTAGGGCCTCTAGAATCGCTGGGCCTACAAGGAGCTAACGTCAGTTAGTGACCAGGAGGTCCACGGGTGGCGTGTGCAGAGCAAATAGTCACACGCGGGCTCCCATAGGTTTCAATGGGTGCGTAAAAAGTACAAAGTTACTGCAAAGGAGATCTTCCGGGTTGACTAGGAACTTAAGATTTGGAACACAAGCACTAGAGATGTATTACTACACATGGGCACCGGAGTACCAGCTTTACCTCACCCACAGGAAGCGGGTGCATAGGCCTCAAAGTGCGTCGGGTTTCTTCTATCTGTTCCGTTGAGCCTGGGACAAAGATGCTGCAGGCGGTCGGTCCGGGAGAGATGCGGTGGATCCAAGGGTGGATCGGAGTTGCAGAAGACCTGAAAGCAGAGGGGACAGTGTTCACAGTCACTAGCCAGTGACCGGCGTGGCACCAGGTAGGTACCAGGCGATGTCGGGTGCAAACAGGTGGTGAGGGGTAGCTTGTCTCTGCAGCCACGTGGTCCCTGAAGGTCGACGACGTCCAGGAGTCGGCTCACGAGCTGTCCCACGCAGGCTCTCGCTGGCGGCGGTGTCGGCGACTTGGTCGAAGCAAACAAGCCTTGGCAAAAGCAATTGTAGGAGGATTCGGAAATCAGCTGTTGGTTCTGACCAGCAAGGTCAGAGGGATTGCTCCTTTGGAGAGGAGCAAGGGCCAGTCTGGAGCAACCAGACCAGCGGTGTTTTTCGTAGAGTTCGTCGCCAAGATGGCCACTAGCCAGCGGGCCAGCAACCGGTTAGGCGCGTCGAGTGGCAAAATGCAGAAGGGCCCCACGCAGATCGTGGAGATGCTGGAGGGCTCACCTTTGGTGCAGATGCTGCTCGAGAGTTGGGCTTCTCAGATCCCAAAGCACAACTTGAAGGGAGCCTCGGTTGTTGCACTTGTCAGCTTATCGTAGTCGATCCAAGATGGCTGGCTCCACGTGTCTCGGTGCCTCCACGGGTCTCCTCTTTTCAGGGACTGTGGATCGGGCGGTGAGAGGTCTGGAGGTCCAGGTCTTGTCAGTCTCTGGGCTCGGGCTCCGGCGGGAGGCGGCGGCAAAGCAGACGTTGATTCGCTGGATGGTGCTTGCGTTAGCAAGGTGGTCACTCCCTGACCACAGGGGAGATTGGCTTCAGTCCTCTGTGCAGCAGAGCGTCGAAGTTCCCGTCTTCTTCTTAGTGTTAAGTTGATTCCAGGATGTCTGAAGTCTTAGGACACAGCTCCTACCTTTAAGCGGATTCTAGGGGCCGGACTACCTGCTAGGTCCCTCCCTATGGGTGGGACCAGGAAGGGGGGTGGTTACACCCCCAATCCTTTGTCCAGCTCGCCCCAGGCCCGGGACTGGTGTGCCCCAGGACCGGTTTGAACTGGCATATGCACCGAGGCTCCTTGTGAGCCACAGGCATGTCTGGTTTCTTTCAAGCCCTACCTGACCAATACACAAAATCCTGTCTGGGGTGGTGCACGCACCTCCCCTGGCAGGAAACCCTTTGTCCACACCTCCCAAGCTGGAAGGACTCCCAGCAGCAGGAGGGCAGACTTGTGTCTGTGGTGGCAGCATCCATTTTGTGGAGCTGAGGCTATGTCTGATTTTACCCGGGTTTCAGGTACTGTACATGTCGTGTCCCTCTAGAAGGGTGGAATGCTAACCCCGTCGCCAGAATTGGCGAGGGGTTAGTATTCCAATTCGTATGACACCTTACTCGACATGTTTTGATAAAGCCAAACCAAAGATAGCATTTAACCGCGAGGTTCATAATGCACTTAAGAGTATATGGTATGACGATATCTGGAAACAGTAGAGGGAAGTTGTTCCGACCACTGCAGACAGGCTCAGCTCATGCCAGAGCACCATCTCACATGGAACCAAGCACTCTGCCTTCAGGATTGTTAAGGCCTGCCATAGGAGTGACTTATAGGTTACCAGGTGTCCCATTTTAAGGTTAGGTATAGGTATACTACACCTAAGTAAGAGGTGATTACACCAACTTACCCCAGCTGAGTGATCAGCCAGTTGTGTCAAATTGTTAGGCCAAGCCTGGGGTGGCATAATACATGCTTCAGCCCTTGGCAGGCCTTGGGTACACCAATGCCCTGGGTACCTAGTGTACACTGGTACAGGGGCTGACAGGGTGATCCAACCAATTGGGTATGTACCTAGGGTACATGGAGTCCATTTTAAAGAGAGAACAGCCAGGCTGAGATCCTGAATAGCAGGATCTCAGGCCAACTAAGCCGAAAAACCAGCTAGACACTAGGCAAAAATTTGGGGGTAACCATAGTCAGATATCCACCTTCCTACAATTCCCTTCATAGGAAAGAGAATTGGTCACCCCTGATTTGGCAGAAGTGTAGATGAAGGAATTTCCACATACAAAGAAAATTATTTTCCTCACAGAGAAAACTTGGAAGGAAACAACAATATGTGGATATAGTTTTCTCAATTGATCAGGATCCATCTTGAATTCTGAAACCTAGACAGGCATGGTTTCACAAACATATTGGCGTAGGCCGATTTCTATTGAAAGGACAACAGTGTGTTTAAGACATTTACAGTTTGATTTTCTACGCAAGTAAGATAAACTTAATCTTAACTGCAGAAATCAAAGTTTCTGAGTTCTTCAATTTGCGACTATTGAGGACTGTAAACAATGCAATGAATGCAAGCAAATAGTTTGGAAATCATTTGACTTATAGGGTTCTATTACGATGGCGGTCGGAAAATTTCCCCGACCGCCATGGTAGCGGGAAAAGACTGCTGCAAGGACCGTGGCATAACCGCCGGTCCAATTTGGATGCTACGCAGTCAAAATCTGACCATAGCGGTCGGATTCTGGCGATTAACATTGCAGCGGTTTCTGCTGCCAGCAGCACCGCCGCGGTGTGAAAAGGAGCATGTCATGCATGTCACTGTACTGCGTTGCAGGCACTGCACAGTGCCTGACACCTGGTACAGGGACATGTAGGGGGTACCATGGGTACCCCAGTGCACCCATACACCCCCAACACTTTAGGGGCCCACAATGGGCCCCCGGAACATGTCTCCGCATGCCTTTCCATGGCAGTTCCACCGCTGCGGAAAGGCTGGCTACCCCCGGCATCATAATCGTGCCTGCAGTACTTGGCCGTGATCCGCAACAATTGTAGCGGTCCAGCTCCGCCCGCCAAGCAAGCAGGCGGACTGCAACCGGCGGAAAAGTGGCGGGCAGAAAATCACACCGCATCGGTCAAAACCTTGATGCTAATTGGACCGGCGTTTTTCTGGGTTTCGATGGCGAGCGGATGGCCGCCGCCGGTCCGGCGGTTGCACCGCCGGACTGGTGGCTGCCATCCGCCCGCCATCCAAATAGACCCTATAGTTAGCTTGTAAACTTACCACAAACCATAACACCACAAAAATATGTTTAACAAATTTAGGTAAGGAAGTGTGAAAGAACCATTTAAAAATTTGAAGTATCCATATTTTATAAGAAATAAAATACTCCTTAACTTTACATTTTTAAGAATATCTTAAGTCTCTTCAAAGTTCTGTGACTCTGTAAAGGCTCCTGGACTGCGTATAGTACCTCTAGATGGTCATGGAACTCTTTAGTGACCTGCAGTATTGTTATAATGCACAACAAAATGGACTATATCCGATATATTATTGAGGAAATTTCAGACTGAGGTCAAATCATTGCTTTATATTAATATTGCAATACGTTTATGATATTTTCAGTTATTTTGTGCTATTTCAATGGTGATTTTTTATTTTATGTGTTGTTTTTGTTTTAATAAAAAATAAGGCAATGTAACTAGTATTTTGTAAACCTTTTATCATTGCAAGAGCACTTCCTTTGTGTTTCAGAAAATACCTCCCTTCATATTCTATAATAACAAATATGTGGGTTTTGTTCTAGCACCCATGTGTAGAGTAGTGTTTCCTTGTTTGCATGCAGGTGTTCCAATGGAAATTAGGGAATGCCATTTTCTCTGTGCATGCTCCTTTACTGAACCAATAGCGGTTGGTGGCCACTGGATTCCTTTCGAACGAAGATGTGGAGTAGAGGAGTGTCTTTCTTTCTGCTTAGGTAGCCAGATTTGCCGCAAACCTTCGCCTTAGTCCTCATGAAATCACCACGTTACAAGGAATCAAGAGCTAGTGAAAGGTGGCTCCACAACCTTTACATAACGACGGTAATTTATATTTCTTACAATATTAAAAATCCCGTCTACAATGACAGTTGCCCTTGAACTGAGTCTGGTCTATCCACTGAATTTGATTATCATTGGTTTCTTCTCTCTGCCCTCAAAAATAAGGTAAGGAAATCGTGGTAGCAGAATATGGTTGTTGGAATATTGCCTGACCACTTATGGTGACATCTCCGGACTTGAAGCTCTATCTGGAAACTCACATGGTAGGGGAGAGGAAAGAGAGATGACATGCAAATGAGACGGTTCTATAATTATATATTGGTGAAGTACTTCGAAGGACTGGAAATTCTTATCAACAACGACTTGTGTCATTTTAGCCTGTGAACTCCTAAAAATGAGTTTGCAAGAGCTTCGAAAGTTCATTTATGCTGCCTAATATAGAGATCTTTTCTTAGTTCCACTGACTAGCAGAGATTTCCTCTGATAGCTGTGGTTTGCATGAACCTAAATTGTCAAGTCATCATGGTTTTTGCGACAGTCTATTGTTTCCTTATCCTGAGACGTGCTTTATAAAATGAGGAGATGGCCTGTGAGCAGGTAGGAAGACACAAGACCACCGGCCTCTTCGGACCAGCACAACCTCCTGCCCTTTCTGCACCAGTGCCATGAAGTCCTTGATGCTTGCGGCAACCCTGCTCAGCATCCTCGGGATCATCAATGGGGCAGCTCTGCAACACAGAAAACTAAAATTGCAAGAGATCCAGGCTAAGGTCCAGAATGTCACTCAGCGGTGTAATCATAACAAGGTAAATATAAAGGAATATAGGAGATCATTATATATGTAGTATCAGATCAGGCTGATGATGTTTTGTTTAATATGTGTGTGTGTGTGTGTATATATATATATATATATATATATATATATATATATATATATATATATATATATATATATATATATACACACAGTCCCATATATATATATATATATATGGGACTGTGGTGTCGTTGGACAAATCAGGTAGTATAAGGATAGTCAATTGCGCTGCAATTCATATTATTTCGTGGCTCTTTGCTTAGATCACTGGTCAGACAGAGCATGGGGCTCGCTTGCACAAAGTTCCAGGGCTAACGAAAGTGCTACCTTGCACCTTTATTCCTCCATCCTCCACTCAGCTCCCCCAAATTGCTAATAAAGGCCTAAGAGATGGGCACAGAGTGGAAACTGCAGAAAGTAATAAACATGGCTCTCTGTGCCATGATCCCCATATGTTCCTCTCTTTGCCTCAACGACTCCTGAGACCAAGGCATTCATGGGGTACTAAAGAGCAAGCCAGGGGTGGCAACGGACACCAGCTGCTTCCTACAGCGGTCCCCAGTTGTTGAGCACGAGGCGGTGCGCTCTATATGTCTGCACGTGTGCAAACGCGAACATACATTGTGTTTATCCATTCATGCATGTTATCTTTCAAACTGACATTCTATCCCTAGTTCTCTCGCCCTCCCTCTCTGGTGCTCTCTTTCTCGCTGTCTCTGCAGGTGATTAACCTTTCTCAGGCTGCCTACCAGCCTGTCACAAGTAACTGCCGCTTTCAGGCTTGGGAGAGAGATAATGAAGTAGACGTGCATTTGTTACTCAAGTGAGCCTTCGATATCTGATCCGCGGTGAGGCCGTGACTGCTGCGCTGCACCATGACCTATTTTCACATTAAATCTGACGAAATAAGAAAAAAAACACTGTAGGCTGGTCTTCTCAGGAGACTAAAATCCACAGTGAGGGTGGTACGCATGTCCAGAAATGGACAGCATCTCTTTCCCACTACAAGAAAAATCACCCTGCAGGGACCCATGGCTTGGAAGGCTCTAAGAAGGGGGTGAACAGGGCAACTAAAACACTGGCTAGCACTGAGGATGGGTTCCTTAAGCAAACGAACAGTAAAATCAGGCAGGGGTGGGTTCTCAAAATATCGACTGTGTTTTTCTTTATTTTTTTTAGAGTTTTATATAGCGCGAACTAGACCCGAAGATATCAGGTATCCGAGCGCTTTACATGAACACCAGTTTCGTTACACATTCATTTTTGTTAGGCAGGGGGCGATTAGGTTATTTGTCCAGAATCACAGGCTGTTGTGCGTCGATGCCGAGACTCGAACCCGGTTCTCCACAGCGTCGTGGCAGTTTGCATGTACTCCTTTACAAAATGAATGGCTGTAACACATATTCTGTTTTTTTCCCTAGGCTATCTGCAGTAAAATCTATGTGCACGATGTCATATCTCCACACAAAAAGGTAGGCGAAAAAAGGCAAATGTACATTATTCACACAAAATCCAAAGACATCAAAAATGATCTGGTGTTGTCGTGTTGTACATGCGATGAATGAGAGTGAGAGGAAGAAGGAGAGACAAGGGGTATCAGGAGTGCGCAGCAATAAGTAGACAATTAATTTGATGAATGTTTTTACTGGGAGAGATGTTCTAGAATGCCACCTCAAGTATCTTACCTTCTGATTGGTCAAGTGACTGCCATGTGACTTTCGTTAAGAATACATTGACCAATACATCCTCACGATTTCGCTTATTATTCAGAGTTAACTTGTGTATAAGAGCCTTTGATGTTTCCAGTGATTTTTTTATTTCATTTTTTTTTACTGATTTTAATTAACAGATACATTCGCATTTCATTAGCGGATTCAGCCAAACTTAGTATGTATTACAGTGATTACAGGTACATGAGATATGTGTTCAGCTGAACCCATCTACATGACTTGCAGGGAAAATAGGTATAGGGTGATACGTTTCCAGTGATCTTAATCAGCATTTTTTAAGCTAAGTATATTTAATTGTTGCATTTTTTCATTTTTACGCACTTTAAAAAAAAAATGTTTTCACCACACTGGTTCAGTGTCTTTGTTATAGCCTTGCGCTCTAGACTTTGTGTGTATAATTTTAAGCATTCTGAGGGCTTGAAAGGGACGTGAGATCAATAGGTCTATGAATGTACATTCATACCTTACATTGCAAAGTTATATGGACCCTTTAGGTGAAACCAATTACGCTTCGATATATGCACAGATGCATAGATATATATTAGAGAGTCCATTATTGCATACTAGTAGCTCTGATGTAGGTTTTAAAACTTTTTAATTCTCTATATGCTTATGGTGCAAGAGGTCGATATACTTCTAAAAATGAAATACGGGTTGGGGAAGGCTTATATGAATGCAGGTGGCCCTTCAAGATGTGATCACTGATCTCATCAGTTAAAATCGGTGACTTCCAAGTAGATGAAGCCTGTGAGTGAGACACCATCACAGGTCTGCTCAAAGTAGTAAAAGTCTGATAGAGTTCCTCGATATTTCACCGACATAGTAAAAGAACATGAACCAGCTGATAAGTATATGTGTTTTTGTAAGGCTGGCCTTAGGCATTTAGACAATCAATTCATGTTTCTAAATAGTCCTTGCATCTGGAGTCTTCAGTCGAGAGTCCAGTCAGCGCTGAATTTGTAAATGTTGGCACCTGAATACCACGTAGCCTTAAATCCAACTCAGGCCTCTTCAATCCGCTGACAGACTCTCTCTGCCCCTTTCTCTTGCTTGCTTGTTTTGTGCACGTTCCTCTTTTCCCCTTTTGTGACTATTTTTCAGTTTTTCCTCTTCCTGTGTCTTTTCGCATTGTTCGATTTCCCTTTCTTGCTCACTGTAAATGTCTGATTCTGAAAAATAAGTGCCGGTGCCCAAAAATAAGTTTTGGTGGTCCCCCCCCCGGCTTAAGTTAAGCACTGCTGCAGAGGTGTGTTTGTATATTTCTGCCTATGTAGGTGTGGGCTTCAGATAGCATCACTCTGGGGACCCAATGAACATTAATTAGGTTGTTTGAGAGGACCAGCAGTAAATCCTTGTCAGGCATAAAAAACACTAACGTTTACAACCAGATGTACCTTTGTGAACACGGTCTCTCCAGTTTTAAAGGTACTCTTGTAAAGGGTTCTCCTTGTCTGTGAACCATGGTCTCCTTTCTTGTTTCATTTGATTTGGTGGAAGATGCCTTTTTGTACATAGAAAAACCTTTATTCCCCTTGATTTTACAGAGCGCTCACCAGCTCGACATCTTCTGCAAAGCAGCAGCTGCCCTCAAGAAAGTCAAGGTTGCAGAAGAACATTTGAGAGTTATACTCACACATTTGGTGGATCTCCTTATAATCAACGGATCAGAGAAACATCATCCAATACCCGTGAGTACCTTATATGGAACACATTAAATACAATAGGTTTCATTTTAAATGTCTTCAAAGTAATGGCAACAAAGTGGTGACTTCAATAAAGGTTACGTCTGATTTCGAAGACTTCCTATACATTCTTATACTTCCATTATGAAATAATACTTTTTCATTAAAAAAATATGCTGAAGTTTACGTTATCAATGTATCACTTATGCCGGGAATGGTGGTGGATGAATTAAAAGGAGGCATGTGAAGGCCATAAAATAAATATTCTCCCTAAATCTTGATGCATTAAGAGACTTCTAGCCAATAAGTAATGTTTCTTTCTTGGCAAAGTCATGAAATTCTGCACAATGTATTTAGCGAGAAAAAATGCAGTAAGCGACCATAATTTAAGACACTGTGAGGGCATCAGCATTGAGGAAGTTACACCAACCCCGATGATGACTATCCCTGCATGAAAGATGAAGGACAATCCTGTCTGTTGCTAATGCCCAACCTCAGAGCAGCATATAACTATGTCGGCCCTTAGACTCTACATTACACTGTGACATCCTATCTATGATTGGGGTTCGGCTACTAGCGGTTCTCAGCCAACAGGGGTGAAGATAGAACTCTACCTTGCTCCCAATATTGTTGAGTCCCCCAGTAGTTGTAGTCAAAGAAACCTATTGCTTACAATATATTTAAAGTGAGCTTAAGGTCTTCCCCTTTTAATTACTGTCTTTTTTTGTCCTGACTGTTTTATATATTGGCTTAAAACTTTATCAATTAAGCCTTGCCTCAGCCAAGTTGAGTATCCCTCTCTCACCTAATGCTATTGGTTGTTTGGGTGTATCCTTCCACGTAAACTCAAGTGCTTTCAGTGATCTGCATGAAGATCTAATTTACAACCACAGACCTCTTCATTTGAAATATCAATTAAAACAGGACAGTATCTTTTGTTTGTTGTCTGGCTTTATTGTGCCTTTGCAGCATGCATTAGCACATTAAGCACAACCTTCTTGGCTTGGTCAATGCTTGTTCTTCTTTGCTTGGAGGGTGTTCTTGGACTCCATATGCATGAATGCCCACAAGTATGCTACTCGACGGTATTAATTATAAACAAGGGAAGACCCGTTAGGTGAGAAGGACCTAGGGTGCTTACTATTTCGAAAAACAATTGGTCCTTCAAAATCACTTTGGTGTAAGAACAATGAATATAGACCGGAATCAGCGCTATATTAATTGGAAATGTCCAGCTGGACATATAGATTTAATAATGTACGTGATGAATTGGATATACAAACAACAAAATAGAGTGGGACACAGTCCTGTGTCCTTCAACAAACAAAACACTTAAAGACAATCACAATTTTAAAGACATTTTTCAGGCTAAACAAACAAGCTTAACGCCAATAGAAAATAAAGGGTCAAGATTTTTAGACGGTAAACAGTCATGCACAATTTTTAACTCATGTGTTTAACATGCATGCTGTTCAGCAGGTCGACGACGTTTCGATCTATTAAAAGATATATAGATCATCATCAGGACTAATTGATGACAAGCCTGAGAGCGCACTGCCGTGAACAATTGGACGCGGAAGAAACCAAAGGGTTCCCGGGGTTGAGGGCTTCAGTCAGTTCAACCAGGTGAAACCCAACTGCGGGACTGTTGAGTAGAATTAATTTACGGGTTTAACGGCGCAGATGAATGGGAATCTGGGCGTCCGCGTTGTTTGTGGGCAGCTTGTCGATCACAAGGTTGCCTTCGTGCAGGTGACTAGCTCGATCAGTAGAGAGCTGTTAAGAGACAATGCTTTAGCCCCAGAGAATATAGGATTCTCATTACCTACCTCTTCAAGCTGCACAACTATTGTAAACAAATGGTGTTTTTAGTTTGGGCCTGACATGATTGTTCTAAAGTTATTTACTCAGGTGCATTTTCTTGGCTACATCCTCACATCTAAATTTAAAAATCGTGGATTAACCATCCAACACCTAAGTGCACTCACGTTCAACTCAGCCTTCCAGCTAACATCAAAATGCTTATATCAGCTGGAGACCTGAAGATTGAGTTACATGTTCTGGAAACTGCATATCAGCCAACACTATATAAGATGTGGCACATTCCGCTGAATACTGGTGAGGGCATATGTAGAGGGCTTGTATTATTATATGGGCCTCTCAAATCTTTATTTACTTCCTATTTAAGCCAGATTCTTGGTCCGATGCACTATGTTTCTCCAAACTAAATAACAGTTCTTGAAATTGGGTAAATAAAGCTATGCTGTTTATTCACTCTACTAAAGTGTTCGAAGGTCTGATTACTGCTTATCACTTTTCACTATTACTCTTCCCCCAAGATTTTATTCCTACTGGTTCCTGAAGGAAATTTAGTTATAGTCTTTTCAGAAAGATATTAAATTAATAAGTTGCCATTTTCAATTTGCCATAAATAGATGTTGACTTACATGCTTATATTATATCAGTATTAGATTTTGCATTTAATTTTCAAGTCTGGTAATTTTAAGAATTGCCGTAGTAATACAGTCATATGACTAACCTATGTATTGTTTAAAAGAAAAGTAAATTACAAATCAAAATAAATATTTCAGAAATTTACAAAAAGGCCCATAGAAGTCTTAGGACCGTCTACACTGTTCTAGAACCCTGCCTTTTGGCCCTAGACAGCTGGATGAATAGAAATGGAGCACATAAAAAAATGAAAAGCTCACTGGAGAGATTGAAGGGAGAAATATGTTTGTCAACAAGTTGATCCAATATGATCATCCTGGCACATGTATGAGGCCGGTGCTTTTATCTGCCCCCAGTATATTTTGTACACTTTTATTTCCTTTGATTTACTAAAATTGGATACTTAAAAAGGCTCTAGCATAAATTTAAGAGTAAAGAGTTACTGAGGAGTAGTTTCGAATATTTATTAATCTAGAGCTAGGGATCTATTGGCTGACATCCTTCGGGGCACCCAGCAAACATTATATGTTTTAGATAACACATACCTGGCTCGTTAAAGACATAAAGCATAAGCCTGAGGTGCACCCCTGTGTGAAAGCAGGCCAAGAACATATTGTAAAATCATAAACACACAAAAAGAATACAGTAAATGACTGGATCAAAATAACAGATACGATTGCATGTAACTTATAATAAATAAATAAAAAATATTTAGTGAGAGCACAAAGTAATATTAGGTGATGAGCATGCAAAGTCAGAAGTAAGATAAAATGTATACTGAAAAAAATTCTCTCCAGGGACAAGTCGCAGCTTTCATAACCAGGGTGCACCTGAGTTTATACATTCGTTAGTTAGGGAATTGGTTACAGTGTGGACTATCACAAAGTAAAATTAGGATAGTTGTTCAAATGTAGAAATGCAACATATTACTAGTATGCCTTAATAAAGTACTTCTATACCTCAATCTGTTGGGGGGGGGGGTGCTCTACTTAGGAAGTTTGTAATGTACCAATTTAGCCAAATATCTCTAGCACTGAGTGAGCAGATTGTATGGGAAACAACCATTACAATGCAGTCATTACAACGCACTACATTTACAATGCAGTCATTACAATGCAACTGCCTTTACATCGCATGCCATTACAACGCAGCCATTACAACGTATGTCGCTACAACGCATGCCATTACAACGCATGTCACTACAACGCACGACATTACAACGCATTATAAGGTAAGTAATGGGGGAATACTAATTTTTATCCCTAAATTATCCAACACTTACCCTACTGTTGCACTCACTGGAGTGGGAATAGTAATTTTTACCTCTACACTATCCAACACTTACCCTACTGTTGCACTCACTGGAGTGCAAATAGTAATTTTTAACCCTACACTATCCAACACTTACCCTACTTTTGCCCTAAAAGTATTATGCGTTGTAATGGTATGCGTTGTAATGGAATGCTTTGTAAATGTTCCTTCTAAAAATACATTGTGATAGCATGCGTTGTAAAATCATGCAATGTAAAAACCGCGTTGTAAAGGTATGCGTTGTAAATGTTTGCGTTGTAACGTGTCCTATTCAATTTTACTGAGGACCTTTCTTTAAAATTCCATACCTACAGTGTTCTGAAGGTCCATATTGTCCTTTAGATCGCCAAAGACAAACAACGGTGTGCACAAGTAAGAATGCAGATGAGGAAAGTCCACCTGTGTAAAAATAAGGAAAACAAGGCGAAATGGGTACAAATTCAGGCCCTGGACCCATTGGCCTTCCTGGCCTTTTTATAACGAGTTGGAACATTTCAATCAAGCAGGGTCCAAAGTCACTTGTAAAGTGTTCATAAAGCGCCCATAACTGCAGTGAAAGCTCCAGAAAGAAGAGCTGTGATAGGAATACTTACTATAAGTCCTGAAAAAGGCAGATGTCTGGAACCTGTGAGCCGTAATGCTCTGGCCTTGTCATCAGCGCCTGATTTCTTTTCAGTCTGTTTTAAAAGATATGTCTTATCTTAGGCTCTTTATAAATGTGATGTAATTTTGGAAGTTCTTTTGTGCAGTGCTTGGATGCTTGCTTGAATGCACGCATTGCTTCTCTCTTGAGTACAAAAGCTTTTACATGAATAAATAAATGCATATATACACATATGAATAGATATGGAGATATTCCAATAAATTACTGGACAGCAGTGATCATCATTGTGACTCTGAACTTGAAGTGAACATGTTTTACCTTTCCTGTGGAAGTGCTTGTTTTGTCCGCTGACCTTCTCATTTTTACTATGAACAACCAGAAGCTCTTCTCAGGTCTGTGTGTAATAATCTTTTCCCATTTTATGTTCTTCCAGGTCATGTGTAAAATGGATGAAGAAGTAAAGGCTGATGTAGAGGTTGACCTTCATACCTTCCTGAAGGGCCTCCTGAAGGTCACACAAGAGCTATATTCGAAGCTAGCCGGCTTGGCGCACCATTAACAGATGCATCTTCGTCTCAGATACTAGAAAGCAATAATGTAGCCCAACTTGCAGATATGAAACTCAAAAGACCCCCTGATTTCCTCCTATATTTACAGAAGGATTATGAAAATGGCTCTACAAGCAAATTTCTTTTTCTTCAAATCCCATTACTATCTCCTCTTCAAAGCGCCTCTTTGAGGCCACAGTTATACTTTCACCCGCCCCTCGGGCATCTCTTGGTCTGAGAGTATGGAGCCAGGAGGACACAGAGCCAACCGGGAAAATTAGTTTGGGCCCAATTCACACCATTTTCCTCAATCCTAAAAATAGCTTATGTGCAAAAAAGAAAAAAACAACTATCGACATAGGTTTCAAAACTGAGCACAATGAAAGTGACAATTATCCCTGTCGCCAATCACACTTCGATGAAAAATAGAAGTCTTATTGTTACTATGAGGGAAGCAAATAATGTTTGGATCCACAGCACCATTGCTTTAGTATTAGAAGAAATGCCAACCTTATGTTACATTTTGAGAGTGTAATTGTTATTTTTGGATGGGATTCCATTTGTAAAGGAAGGGGTAACTCATTATAATGTTGGTATGTATGTCTAAAGGTAAAACTGTGTGACTTCCAGTTCTCTTTAAATCTTCCCACAAGGTATTCAGAGGGCTAGGAGGTGAAACAAAACCAGTGTCAATGGGTATTGGTAATACCAAACCGTAAATCCGTTGGCGGTACATCTTCGGGTGTAAAGAATAAGTATCTGGTAACCAGAAAACTTTAGAGTGGTGGGCATATGCTTACAAACTCAATGTTGGGACTCCATAAGTATTATGTCATCCCATAAGTTCTCCAAACAAAGGGTCTCGTATGTTGCCTTAACTGCACCATGAACATAACATAAGGGAGAGGGAATACGGGTGCATCTGTGTGTGTGTATTGATATATATATATATATATATATATATATATATATATATATATATATATATATATATATATATATATATATATATATATATTGCGCTCCTGAAGAATCCGTAACTAAAGGGTTGCAGCTTATGATATGAGCAGGCTCGTGATTCAGTGATCAGGTGGATATTTATATTTAATGCAAACTCCTCCCACAATATTGCTCAAGAATATTGACGCTCCCCCTTTTAGGCGCATATACTATAATTACGTAATTTACTATCCTACCTATAATACAGTTAGGTAAAGAAATTACGTTTAACTCTGTAGCTTCCATTTATTGAATAATGCCCATACCTTTGATTCCACGTCACCATATTTTCAGTCTTGGTTCACACAAAAGCAACTAAACTACAAGTTCCATGGTGCACCGGTTTGTAAAAGAAAGAGTCCAGGACTGAATAAAATGGCAGCAAAATGGCATGGATTCAAAAGACCATGTGAAGCAAGAGCTCACCTCTAAAGAAACGGAGGGATGGAGTGCAGGTGCACAGTGTAATTTTACTGAAAATTACAAAAAAAAATACGTCCTTTCAAAAATATGAACGCACGATACTGAGTGGCTCATTAGCTCAGTGTGGTGCCATCTTTCCATGGCAATATTTGCCCCAGAGCTCTTTTGCATCAGCGATCTCACAATAAACCTCCAGTTGAATAGAAGTGTGTCCCCTCTCCTCTTACCACAGCTCCTTCTGTGTTCGCTTTTGTGGTGAATGATCTTTACTTTGTGGAAAACTATCCTACAGAGGGCAGACTTTCTTATATTTCCAGTCATTTCAACATGATAGAAACCCCCCAAAATACTTAAACCGGATTAGATTGCTTGCACATGTAACGATGTAATTGTTTGGTAATTGTGCTTTGAGATTTGCACCAAAGACCAGTGCAAAAACGTCAACTGAACCATTCTGCACTGGGTGGTTAGTGGCAATTTATATGTTTGAGTCCCAAAAAGTGTACTTATTCTGCAATAAAGTTGTAGGCTTACTTTAGAGAACTAAGCAGCAAAAAACAAACTCAATTTCAACTCAAATTGTTTAGCTCTGCTCATCGGTTCAGATGTTTTTTTCCAGCTTGTAGTTCCATATTTCAGTTTGCATACATGCTGTTGCAAGCTTCAATACCTCGCAGCTGCCTGCTGCACATCCTTATTTTATCATGAATGCATAGAGTGAATGTAGTCAAATGAATGACATGTTTGTATCTATTTAAAGCTTGTACACAGAAACTTCAGTTTATTTTAAAGAGAAAATGTTGAGTTTATAATTATCATATGTAATGTACAAGTATGAGATTAAATATTACCAAAAATAATAAAAAACAATTTCTATAAGAATCTCTAGATTTGTCTTTCTATTAGTCTATTAAGTTCATGCTAAAAGATAATGTCACATTACTTGTTTCGCCCAAATTGTTTTCAAGGGAGCTGCCCACGTGCAAAGGGCACCCCATTGATGTCCATTCCAAGACCCGAGGACCGCTCAGCTTGTCAGCTGGGTGTTTTTGCTGAATAATATGCTTGGGAGATATTGTGTGCAAAGATGTATTCCTATCATAAGAAGCAATGAAAACCTTTAATGAATGTTGAGAGCTGACCAACCACTCGGAATGGTCTCTGTGCAGGCAGTAGCTGCCGTCACAGTCCCGCAGGCAGACCTCTGTGGCTGCCAGCTTCCCACCCCTCTCCTTTGCTCTGCTTTATTAGGTCTCGCCTGACCCAGTGCATGGTCTGGCGACACTTATTGAGAGGGCTCCAAAAAGTGCTACCAGGCCACCCTAGAGTTACAGTGCATGTGCGCGGGCGCGCGCGCCGCGATTTACCGCGATTACTTTCACTTTCGCGGCCTCACGGCCGCTTTGCATAGCCAATAGGTCTCGTTTGTTTTCATTATTCTACTTTTCTTCCGGCTTATTTTCCCCTTAAGAAGTGAAGAAAGGGAAGGGGTCGGCAGACTCGGCACGGCAAGATATGGAAATCAACCTGTGACGGAAGAGCCCCAAATCCCCTTGGCCAAGGGGGGGGGGGGGGGGTCGATTAACCGCTAGGGAGGAAGTAAGTGCGTGCTAATATGCTTATTGTCCACACCAGTGCAAAGCAACAGCAGTTGTTCATTTCCCTCCCCTCACTAGGGGCTTTTGTCTGCGGCTCAGGCCTGGAATTGCGGAGGGCAATTGACAGCCCAATTGTCCACAAGTGTGGGTTATATATATATATTTATCTCTTAATTAGAGTCCTGGATGTTGGACGCTTCATTGAAGAACATGAGTGGCTCAGCGCCAATAACAGCTGGTATAGACCTTTTACGCCAACATTTTAATGCTTGCCTTTCTGTTTATCCTTGTTTAATTTAGTCTCTAGATTTAGGCGGGGGAAATATTCCAAAAGCTGTAGAGCTCTGGGCTTTATCCAACACTTGACACTTTAACGTGTGTTATTAATATAATGCTGCTTATCATCCGTGAGGGTATCGACGCGCTGTCCATAGGCACGGGGAGATTAAGTGATTTGCCCAGAAACAAAGGGGCAGATTTATGAGCCCCTTGCGCCACTTTTGCGTCACTTTTAACATGGGAAAAGTGACGCAAGGGGCTCATAAATCTGCCCCACAGTATGTTGAGCCGCCGCCGCCGAGACTCGAACCCGCATCCCCAGCTTCCGCGTCTGCCGCTCTGGCTGCTGCGCCACATCCTGTTCCTTAACCTTCCATGCGTGTTAAGTACTGGTCCCTCCCTTCTCAGGGTGCGACACTGGCACTTGTACTGACTGTGCATGAATGCACACTGGGCTGGGCAATGTTCGATATTATAGCGTCTCTCTTTACTCCCTGCAGCATCTCGTCCATTCTTACTCCAAAACTCTTTTTTTTTTAAAACGAAATTACAAGTGTCAGATGTTTTTAAAACTTTTATTCATCCACGATACACAAATCACTAATTGATTTGATAAAGATCACCGACAATATGAAAAAACAGTTTTTATGAATAATAACTTTAAATGTTTAAAGTTGACCAAATAAATACATCAATTGACAAAGGGTAAAAAGCAAGACCGAAAATGCCAGTGTTGAATTCTGCGGCCTTTACTCAGGGGAATAAAAGTCCAATCTTTGAAAGAGTAAGTGCACTATCAATGTGCTAAGGACTTCATTTTCAGGGATCCTGACTAGGTCTCAAAACTAAAGACATTCATTCACATATGCTAATTTGTAAACTAGTACTCCTAATGGCAAACCTTCTTCAAGTGCATCCCTGCGACCTCCTAGTTCCTCTAAGTGCTTTATCAGGGCTAACCTGAGCAGACGATCCAATATGCACGAGCAGACCCTCTTGTGATTGAAGTTGACTGGAGTCGAAACTTCTTTAAGAATGAAAAAAAAGAATCAATGGATGACAGAGTCACAGAAAAATCAGACAAACATGATTCAGCATGCAAGTTTAGGAGATGGAAGTAGCAAAAAAAACTGTATGTTATGTGACTACATTCAGGAAAACACTTAGGGGCAGATTTATGAAGAGTGACGCATCGCTGCCGCACCGCAGCGATGCGTCAAAAAACTTGCGGCACCACTGCGACAACGCAAGTCAAAAGACATGCGCCATATCAACAAGGCGTCGGAGCGTGGCGCAACGTGGTAACCTGCGTCAGAAAAAAATGACGCAGGTGTCGCAAAGGTGCCGCAAGTCAATCCGACGCAACCACGTGAAAAGTCACGCAAGGATGCCTTACGACACGCAACGCCATTCTGAAGAGACTGCGTGGACGCACACTGCGTGAAGCGAGAATAATCGACCCGGAAAGCGACGCAAATCTGCTGAAACACATAACTCAGAACAGAGGAGCCAAAAATGGAAGCTGAAGGTGACACCAGCACCCAGGACCCACACGCAAACCCTGGCAGCAGAAGTCCTGATGGCCAGGCTGAACCAGTGGCCAAACGCAAGCGGAAGTCAAACTTCAGCCATGAAGAGAACGAAATCCTGGTGACGGAGGTCACCAACCACCAGCACCAGCTGTTTGTCAACTCCAAGCTGCCCATTTCAAAAAAAGAGGCAATCTGGCAGCGAATAGTCACAAAAATCAACTGTGTGGGACAGGCGAAGCGGACCGTGCTGGACTGCAAAAAAAGGTGGCATGATTACAAGCGGCGCACCAAAGAAAAACTTGCTGCAAACCGCAAGGCCGCACTACAAACCGGAGGAGGCAGCCCAGCACATCAGGAGTCACTTGATGACTTGGAGGAGCGGGTGGCACGAGTCATCCCAGAGGAGATAGTGAGTGGAATCGCTGGACAGGACAGTGCTGCAAGAGAAACAGAACAGCAGACAACTGGTAAGTAACAAAAAATTCACAATAGTAATGAAGGGGTCATGTTGGGCATAGCAGATAGAAATTTCACCGTGCCGTAGTCTGACGTCTGCATATTGTTGACCACATATTACTCCACAAGTACAAACCTCCACAATGTCAGTCCCACACATATGTCAATCACACATTTCTAATGTCAGAAATGCACCACCATGTCCATATCTGATTGAGCACACATACTGGACATCATTTATGTAGGGACTTGCACCACCGGCATCTCACCTTTATGAATATCCAAAGTGAAGATCTTGCAGTGCAAGGAGTACATAAAAGATGTGCACAAGGTCATGCATATGCATACTTGCGTTATGTAGCCAATAAGGTGCAAACATGTGCTACATCTTGCCTGTATGGCCTTGAGGTGTGCCAGGAGGTGTGGGCAGGTTTTGAACTGTGGGTGGAGGACGTGTGCAGCGGGGTCATACAGTGAAAGTGTAGGCGTAGTGCTGTGGCCCAGGGAGTCCATGATAACCGAATAGATGGCCACAACACCTTTGGGATGTGTATCAATGATGGTGGTGCTGTATGCTGGGCATGTTGAACAAGTGACACACACAATGAGGGTTGGTCCACGTCAATATGGTGGTGTGGCTGAAGTTCAATACGTCTACTGTGGAGGAGATGTGCCTGTCAACGTCTTGAGCAATGTTGCTTGGTGTTGGCAATAGCTCTCTCAGTCTGATGCCAGATATTTCACCAAGTAGCCAATGGTGTCCTGGTCACGGGTGTTGTGCATGTGGAAGCAGAGTCCCTGAAGTAGGAAAGTGTGGGGGGGAGCCTGGTGTGCAAGGACGTCTACAATGGCATTGTTGAAAGGGTGCACATGTCCCGGGTGGCCTGCAAATGAAGGGGGCAAAGTGAATGTTGCCTTGCCGGGTCTGGCCTTGTTAACGTGATTAGCACCATGGTTAATGCTGGGTCATTTAAGTGCATGTCCATTGTAAGTGTTCACCTTCCTTGTAGGATATGGCAATGCCTCATCCTTGATGGATGTGGTGGACCCTGTGGGAATGAAGTAGCTGTCAATTATGTTGATGGTGATTACAGGTCCACAATGAACGTTGGTGTATGTGTATGTGAAGCAGGTGACATATGAAGAGTCAACAGCAAGGTTGGGTGACATCTCTGTAGTGGGCATGTGTACTGGCAGCAGTGTTTTGAGGATGTATGTGATCTGGTTGTGTGTAGTGGTGTTTTGCTGGGTGGCACACGGCACTGGTGTCCTGATGTGTAACAAGGTCCGTCCTGAGATTACACTTGTGCAGGGGCCAAGATAAGCATATTGTAATGCAAGATGGCAGGGGTGGTTGCGTACAGGGTGGATGTCGAGGTGGGTGGCCATGTTCCAGCAGAGGAGTGTAGATGAGGAATTGTCCGAGCTGGTGTGTGTGGTCCTGGGCCAAATGACTGCATATGATTTTAGCCATAGCTACCCTCCCTCATGCTAGATGTACATTACAACACAGTCATCACATTTCAATGTCAATTCCAAGTAACCACAGCCTTGCATTTGCCTTCACATGACATGTGAAATCAGTGCATTGTGATGCAACAAATGGGAGTTCCATCCATCAAAGCATATGTAAATATTTCCTTCCTGACATAGCAATGTAAGCATAGTATTCTTGAGAAAGAATTATCAATATTGTGATTCATGTTGAGAGAAAAAAGGGACAATAGTCGCTTCTCTATGTGGTCACAAGCTAAACAGGATGCCGTCACTGGCCAGTAAAATTGTAAATCGTGTGTTTTCTGGGGTCAAACATTGCTATCTGTGCGTCGAGTGTGGGGTCCAATTGAAAATAGGGGGCTATGGTGGACAGAAAATAGACATAGGGTGCCACTTGGGGGCAAGAAATTAATTGTTACACATTGTATTATTTGTGGCGACAAATATACCACAGGCCGACCTATGGGGGCAATTCATGACAAAATTGTGTCTGTCGGGGGCAATCCATAACAATAGTGTATTGTATGCACCAAATGTGCTATCTACTGTTAGTGGGGTGGGTCTGAGATGGATCACAGTTAGCTTGCGTCATGTGTAACAAGTGTCCCTTTGAGGGTTGCAATCACTTCAGTAGATACAGTAATTCACAACGCTATCCTAGCCAGCTCCCACCACACTGTTGTAACATGAGACCCATTGGTATGCATCATAACTGTAAGAAATTGAATAGTATGCCATGCAACAAAAGACATCTTGTGTAAGTTCATGACAGGTCTGCATGATGCACAGGGCTGCACAGCATCTGGCACTGACAAATTATGTAGGGGGCACTGGACAGCTGTCTAGAGAACTAATGCAGAAAATACACTGGAGGGGGCATGGATGTGGGGGTGGTTGTAAGTGTGTGCCTTACATCACATCACAAATGAAAATGTGTGACAAGGCCTGGCCATGTGTAAACTGTGCACCTGGGACTATGAGTCTGCCTCAAGGGACAGGAACCAGCCTTGCTCCCTCACCTAAGTCAATCACAGGGCTGCAATATGGTCTTGTGATTGCTCATGCGCGCAGGGACAGTGCGTTCTGACAGGGGCTTGATGGGTGGCCATGTACTCAATGCAAGCTTTAATGCTGTCTGCATTGTGAACATGGAAGTGCACATGAATGTCTGTGCCAGACTGAGAGGACAAATGAGCAGACATTGTGCACTTCATTAGGCATACTACTGAGTCATGGGCCGAAATCTGACTCAAGCAGACCCAATCTCCCTCACACACAGAAAGGAAATGTAGCAACAGTACATAGATATTTGACCATCATGGTAGTTGCTTCACTGTTTAGCACCACTCAAAATCATGGACCAAAATCTCAATATCCATAAAGGATATTCCCCCATTGGGTGTCCTGCACCCACAGGCATTACCCCTGCTCACGACCATGTCATGGCCATCCTACACTACACATCACACCCTGCACTCCCTTGGACATCCACACAGTGGTGATACCTGATGCACATTGATAATGTCGGTTAATCAGACAGCAGGATCCTCTGCTAGGTGGACTTACCCAGGCCTGGGTTGAGCATGTCCTGCAAAGACAGCTGGCCAAGGACACAATGACGGGGATGCTACATGCATCCCTCATGTTTGTAACTTGAGTGCCAATGATTCATACGTGAGATTCAGCTCAGGGTCAAAACCCTCCACAGCGTCAGGCCATCGACCCATCCTGTGGCCTAGGGTGCAGATATGCGTTGAACACCATTGCCAATATACCTTGTGTAGCTCAGTGCACTGTTGGGCCATGGTATGCAATGTCTCACACCATCGGTAGTTACCCCTGAGAACAGGTAACATTCACAAATGCATGGGGTTACAGGGTGTCTTCACACACAAGTCTGAAGCATGCCACCATGCAACCATGCTGGCTCCAACAACAGGTACAGGTGACCACCAATGCCTCAATTACCATCAACAGAGCCCACCAAATAGACAGCACCTCCGTAGCCCAGGTTGACTCACTAATAGCAGGCCAGCAATGGCACCATGAGCCATGAAGCCATTGTTGCCTACATGGGTTTGT
Source organism: Triturus cristatus (assembly GCF_964204655.1). NCBI lineage: Eukaryota > Metazoa > Chordata > Amphibia > Caudata > Salamandridae > Triturus > Triturus cristatus. Next base: position 1,015,004,149 of record NC_140590.1, read on the forward strand.
ATGCCATTGTGTAGTACGATTGCCCAATTAGATGTGATGCACAATGGTCGTGCCCATCCAACTGCATGTACTCAGTGGTGTATCCTCATACTTAAGCAGTTTCCCTTGCTTCCTGGATTTGCAAGGCATTTGGCGGGGTGTGTGAGAGTAGGATCTGGTTCACATGGGTACCCCCACTTTTTGCTGGTGTCACACTGTCTCCCCAACCTTAGTCTGGCTGTGTCCCTGATAATCAGGACCAATGCCTAGCTGAGTCCTCTCGCCCCCACGATATGCAATACTATGTACCTAGGGCATAGGTACCTCACAGGCATACCAAGGTCTGAAGCATGTATGATCCCACCCCTGGGAACCATTGACAAATGGCCACACATGTAGGCTACTCCAGTCTGGCTAAGGGTGTGCTTGCACCTCTCACTGTGGTATAGTCTACCTATATAACTACTATTTGACTGACGCATATACACCTATACGCCACTCCTATGGCAGGACTTGACAATCCTGAAGGTAGAGTGCGTGGTGTAATGTGAGAGGGTGCCCAAGCGTGAGATGAGCCTTCATGCAGCTTGTGGGAATACATCCGTACGGCTGTCATGTGATACAGCCATACCATATACACTTAAGTGCATTATTACCTTGTGGTAAATGCCAACTTTGGAATGTGTGCCTCAAAACATGTTGGGTGTTGTCAACCGCATTGGAATTCTTCTCCCCCTCAAGTACTGTCTGTGGGGGTAGCATTCCACCATTCGAGAGGGAGAGACATGGTCACACTGGGTAAACCTGGTCGGACCTCCCTGAGCCCTGGCATCATAAAAAGTAATTCCCAGACACAGACACGGGTCTGCCCTACTCCTGCTGACCAAAAGTCCTGCAGGGGATGGCTGGACAATAGCTTCAGTTTGAGGGGAGGAGTGTCCACATCGCCAGACAGGCAGGTGTGTATTGTATCTGAGCGGGACCACTCTCGGGTGCATTGAAGTCCTGGTGTGGGTGCACGTTTGCTGACCATGTGCATAGGCCACTTTTGAACGCTTGCAGGGTTTAACTCCCCCTGCACTTGCATGAAACAGGACAAAGGAAATGGTTGTAACCACCCCTCACTCAAACACCACATATAGGTGGGTCATTACAGTAAGTCCATCCCCTAAAACCACTATAAGTATAGGAATCCTGTCCCTAGGACTTGAGATTACCCTTGATGAAAATAGGTTCCATATATCTCCTGTACCTTGGAATTTCTATCACAACTAGAATTCAGAATAAAGACCCCTTGTGGTCAAGGAGTGACTCCCCAGCTCGTCTGCCACCCCAAAAACAAATTAACTGTCTGCTTTGCTGAAGCTCCTAACAGATGCAAAAGTCAGTGCATCACCAGAGGTGGAATTCCAGACTTCCCCAAGGCTACCCTGAGTCCACAGCAAAGCTGAGGCCCGTGGGTGATGTGAAGCAGTGACCCCTGGACCCCGTCATCTTTTGCAGCAACAGCAACTTCCTGATCCTCCTCGAAGATGTGGTTTGGGCTCCCACTAGCCCCAGCCGTGAGCACCACCTGCAACAAAAGTTGCTGGCCTCCACTCCACGAGGGACCCGTGTGCCAGCTGAAAGTGCGCCTGCTCCATGCACCTTTGCAAACACTAGCCTGTTGGTTAGCAGGTGGCCACAAAGGCAAATCCTCTTCTACTTGGCCTTTCCTGGTTGCCCCAGATGTGCCCTGACTTACCCTTGCTGGGTGAGTCCCTCAGATCTTGCAGGTCTGCACTGCAGTCCCTCCTCTAAATTCCATTGACTTGCCGGTGACAAGGCTTGTTGGGTTCTCACTCGCCACAAAAAATGCAGCAACCAACAGACTTCGGGGCACATCTCGAATTGCGCACGTGGACTTCTTCAATGCCTCAAGGACATCGCGGATGAAGAGTCAAGACACACATCAACTCACATGAAGCACAACACATAAGTGGTCAGTGTTCCATCTTGTCCTAGGTCACGGGCAAGTGACCAACACTCTGTCCACTATGCTTTCTGGTTCCTTACATCATAGAACCAGGTTTGGATCTCGCAAGACATGTCTCCTCTTCACGGCAGATGAAGTACTTAGCAGCCTCACATTGAAATGGATGCAACAAGCCAACACCAAAAGACACCTGTGCACCCAGATTCCCTGGGTGGGCAAACTCAAGTACCCTGGTGGCCATGTGTGTGCGAGTCCCAGAATATCTGAACTCAAAAAGGCTTTGTTCCGGACTTGACCAGAAGACCCCCTAATCTTCAAATTTACAAACACGACATTGCACATTGAAGATTATGTGAACCTGTGGTTGTGGTCTCACACTGCATACAGTCCCCATGTGTCCCATATGTCACTCTGTTGGGTGGTCCCTTGGGCTCCCAGAGATTATACAGGTTGTGTCTAGTGCAGGTGTGTTTGAAATATCAATGTATTGGTATATGTATTGGAACTCCCCTAGGGCCAAAACGTGTAATACTGATATCGCTGGTGATTGTTATCCTGTAACTTAAGTATTTTCAACTCTAGGCCCATAAATAGACTAGAGGGGTGTGCATAAACCTAAAGACATATATTAGAAACACATACCTGGTGCGTTATTCCTTCCATGTGGAAATTCCAGACATCATACACTGGTTAAAAATTCCTGCTTCACAGTCCTTCTAAAATTCCCATTAAGTCTTCTCTCCATACCTACCACTAGGATAGCTTTCAACAAAGGCTGTCTTCATACTATCATCAGAAGGTGTCTTTCGGAATGGTACAAGCTGCACAGTTCAACTAGTGGACAGCATATATCAGGCCACCGTCTCACCGGGGAACCTTGCAGATTTGATGCCCTGTGAGGTACTGGGCACAGGCTAATACATGTAGCATTATAACCAATGTTAGCTTAATATCCCACATTGTAGGTTGACTCACAGGCCAAGTTACACACAGTTGATGCAAGATTAATTCTCGCTGAATATATTTATCATTTGCCTATAATCTTTTTACTACTACACTCATTGCTTGCCAATGGTGTGATTAGTAATGATATCGTTGCAGTATTCCTGGCAGTCTTTATTGAGGACAACAGCAAATCTTGCCACGTCACACTGTATTGTAAGAGCTGGAGGAACAGTGTGTCCTTAGTGGGTGATAGGCTGACACAAACACAACTCATGCTAACTAGTGTGTGTCGTAGATGGCACACATGGTCCGTAATGTAACAGGAATGTGCAGGGACACATCTCATTTGTTTGTGTTTTGAAAGGAGGACAACACACTTGAATCACATACAAATTTACACTTGCAGTGTTGGCATGAAATGTCAGCTACCACTAATAGTAAGATTACAATTGTGGTGTAAGTACACAGGTCAGCATCAATGCATATCGATCAACAGCCAGACTAATGTAATGATAAGTGGTGCTTAGTCCATTCAAGTGGCTCTGAGTATGAAGAATATGTGTGCCTAAGGACAGAGATCGCTAGAATGTGCCACAAATATCACCTTGGAAAAGACACATGTGATGCCTCACACAAAACAGCTAGACAATACAACATGCAAACACCACTAACAGATTTGCATCTTACTTTTACAGATAATGCTGCTTCCACATCACAACAGGTGGATGACAGCAATCTGTTGGACGACATTGAAGACAACCCTCTCTCCATAGACAATGGCACACTTGAGGAGCCCATTGAAACTCTGCGCTCACCTACACCACCTCCAGAGCCTGACAACCGTGGGCTTGCTGATCAAGTGGAAAACCCAGCCCCACCAGATCCTGCACCCACAAACATAAGCACAGAGTGGGAGGACACCCAGCGTGAATTTCAACAAACTGCTGTCTCTCTACAGCGTGACCTCCTCAATGAGGTACACGTTGGTGTGTTGAGCATGGGTGGCACACTGCAAGCAATCCTACAAAGCCTAAATCCAGAGTTGGTGAACATCAGCCCTGAGCAAGGCAGCTCAAACCAAACACCGGGGATTGCACAATCGCTGGCAAACATTTCGAACATTATGAGCCAGAGGCATGTGCAAATAACAACACAAAGTGCCACCAGGGATGTAGCCCAGCACCTCCAAAGTATTGATAACCAAATGAGAGAGATGCACCAACGTCAGGAACAATACATGTCAACACTCACAGCATTTCATGCAGAGTTGCTGACGGTGATTAAAAATCAGCAACTGATGCTGAATGCTCTAACGGTGAGATTTATGTCACCTGAACATGTGTTCCCACACACATCCACTGCCACAGCTGGTGGTAGCAGTGGGACAACATGCCCAGCACTAAACCCAGAAACCAACACACACACTGAAGACTCCGAGGATGAATTTGCAACACATGTACAGAGGAAGACATCCCAATAAATTACTGTAACTCACAGTTGTCGGATGACAACCACCAACCATTCACTGCTATGAGAACAATGTCTGCCACACAAGAGTCTCCAGATAAATATAACAACTGTGTCATACTACATGTTTTTGTATTACAAAATATGAATTAAGAAACATTGTGACAATAACAATGTATGAAAATAAAACCAACTTCAAAAATAAGATATCTTGTTCACAACACCCTCAAACATGTCAACTACTGTTGTTTCCACACTTGATTGTCAAGGACAATGGGCCCTTGTGTCCGGTTGGTACCACTCAACATTACCAGTGTGTTTAATGTATGATTGCTAATCCAGACACACGTGGAATAGTGCATAAGTACAAGCTAAAGGTTTGTAAGCATGAGTAATTAGATGGGAAAAGACATGCTGTCACATGTAGCAATTATTGAATGTCACTCATCAATGTGCTGCACCGCATCACCACAGTCCCCTCCCTAACACAGAAACCCCACACATAGTCAAAGTACCATCTGCATTCCTGTGCTCTCCCCTGTGCTGGTGCTGAGCCCTCTGCCATGTTCCGGTGTATGCACCCTAGCAGCATGCCTGCGTCATGGTGGGTGAATATTTTGGGCATGAATGTACACCTCTACACACACAAATTATCCCTGAAGGCTTACATCTGAAATGACTGCATGCTGTACACTGCAGCAAAAATTCAACATCACAAAAACTTGGATTCTGTCAAAGCATGGTCATCAATGTGCCACTAACTGCCACACCTAGTGAGGCATAGCATGCGGATGCATTAGCAGGAATAGGAATCCTTGGAACGCTTGAATGCTGTCTCCTTACACTGTTTAGAGTTGTGAACACCAACAGTAACCCACATGGTACACAACTTTCACAAATACAGCTTATCTACAAAAGTATGGATAGTAAACTGCAGGATTGGATGAGGTACGTATTTTGACCCTGGTCCCATGTGATCTTTGTGCTGCTTTCGACAGGGTGTCCAAACAGATCTCACTGCTAAGGTTCGAGTAGGCAGACAAAGTGGCCATTGCAATGGACTGGTTCACCTTTGGAGAGGAGCTTCCATGTTAAGAATCCCCCTATCATCTCCATGCCTCACACTAATGAAGAGGGTGTGCCTCAGGGGTCAGCTCTGACCCCAACATATCTTGATGCAGTTCTCCAACTGTCACCTGCGCTGTCCATGTGGTGAGAGTTCACAGTAGTGGCACATGCCGATGATATGCACTTGCAAGTTACACTTTGCAATAACTGTGTGCCGGATGTACCCAATTTCGTGATTAAATCAGCAGATGTTGCAGGGTGGATGACTGCAAAGTGCCTCTAGCTCCATGCCAGCAAGTCAGAGGTGTTGCTGGTGATGAAAGATCATAAGCTGTGGAGTGAATGCTGGTGGCCTTCTAAATTTGTGTGTGCACTCACACATAAGCAGGTGCTGAAAGACATGTGTGTCAGTGGAGACTCTGCTGGCATCCTCCAGGCTTAGACTAACAAAGTGGCAGGAATGTGCCTTGGTATATTAAGGGGGTTCAGACTGCTGTTGGTAGTCATTGTTGTCAAGCCATACATCACTCAGGTTATTGTCCATGAATCTATTTTCCAACAAAACATATTACTGCACCTTTCTGTAGCTGGGGACCAACAATTCTGAGATTGTGAGACTGGCCAGGGTCACAAACACAGCTGCCAGGACTCAAATAGATCCCTATAGAACCAGCTCCAATGTCAGCCCCAGTTCTTGCCATAATTGGCTTGCGTCAGCCAGAGTAGTGAGTACAAGGCTCTCAGATTTGCGTATAACATATTCAAATCATCCCCTCCTGGCATCTTGCCCCACATGCTGTCACAATACACCACCACTTGCAAAATCAGAGCAAAAGGTCAACAGCTAGTGGTTGTCGCATGGGTAAGGAGGGTGTGAGATTTAGTGTGCTACTCCTTCACAATAGCAGCTCAAGTCTTGAACTTATTCACTACACACATTAACATCATGGAGTATACTCTGGGCTGTTGTGAGGTTTTCAAGATTCACCTCTTCACTTACATCCGGGACTCCTACTGTCACCGGCCACCTGTTGTGTTTCCTACAAGTGCGGGGAGGGACCTTTGCTGGGGAAGGTGTGTGCAACATGAGACGTCTACACAGTACTAAACTTAAGCAAGTCTCCACACAGTGGATGGTTGAATCTCTGTCAAAATGGGGCTGAGAAAAGCCCTGCCAGTGTGTCACAAAAACACACTTCCTGGCTGCAAACTATGATTTCGAGACAGCACATCACCATTGATGACGTTGTGTCTAACAATATTGTTGTCCTGCCCCAACTAAATGGCCAGAAATTTTAACCACGTTACTTCATACAACATCCATAAGTCGTAAATACGTCTGTATACAGACAGTGTGTTGTACAGTCATATGAGCTAGCCACTTGTAACACAATGACCACTTGCACATGAACATGGTGTAGCTATTACAACACGGAGGGATCAGATGTGTGGTGAGTACATTCAGTACATCTGTGTAAGATAAAAGCTGTATTTCACATACATATGTCAACATGGTACCCAGCAGAGACAGAATATTGCTAAAGTTTCATGCAGAGGTTGGCAGAAAACTCATGATTAGAATCCAAAACGTATGTATGTGTCAGACCAATATTGGCTACCAACAAAAGCAAAGCACAGGTGTTCCATGAACATGTACATCTAGTCAGACATGTAGCACAAACCGACCTCAATGTACTAATATGATGCACTCAAACAGGAACCGGTGGTCACAGTCCATGTGCCCACCAACTCACACATACCACATATGAAATGCGGAATGACATAGAATATAGTCCAATGTATGTTAAGAAAGGTTTATAAAATAAGAATGGTGATCAAGATTTACATTACATAACACACTAACTTATCTAAACAACTAATCTAAAAAGCAAAACCTATCTAAACTAACTAATCTTACACTAACGAACTTAACTCTATTAACCTAAGCTAAACTATGATCACGCAGACAAGTAGACATCATCCCCCCACTCCCCCTTAAGACATCAATGCACAATAGACATACACATACTTAAACTACACATTTACTAACTATAACACCATACTAAAACAAATATATATTTTTTTTTCAATTTTTTTTTTTTTTTCCATAAACATTAACACACATAACATTACCCCCCACCCCTAAAAGTATTTAAAAAAACCCTATGATAAAAACCGTAAAACTACATCTACATCTAAAAACCTATCTCAACTAACTATGCCTACATATACTACAAAATCTACAATCACTAACAAAATGATACTTACAAAATAATAATATTAACAAACACAATAACTGTAAACCATATTTCTATTAGCCCCTAGATTTGGCTAATCAAATATTCCAGTCTCTGGTGGACCGTGTCCAATTTCTCCTCCAACTTCTCGATTTTCCTGTCCATGGAATCAAGTCTGGACATCAGGGTGTCCATTGCCTGCTCCGGTATGGCCTGTGGAGCAGACGATCCAGAGGCTGCTCCACTGGGGACAACAGCGGCTGATGAGGTCGATGGGGCCACGGGAGGGGGAGGATGCTGTTGTGGCTGCATGCCATCCCTTGAGGCGGGGTCGGTGGTCCACGTGTCGGTAGCCCGCTGCTTCTCATACTGGCGGGAGGTCCAGCGGAAGCCCTTTGCCACGGAGAGGATGTGTAGATATCGGGCCTTCCTTATGCGGAAAGCCCGCTCATCCTCTGCATTCATGTTATCTGTATGAAAAGGTGGACATGTGTCAGTTCACCAGAACATGCCGGACATTAAATCATAGGAAATGCATGCTGTCAGGTGTAATGTAAAACACATTTGGGCAAATCATCTTTTCCATTTGTTGCCCACACACACCAATACATAAGTACTGATTTAGCTCGGCACATACTGTGCAGTCAGCTGAATGTCATGGTTGCATGGTAATCCTTGGCACACTTGACATAGTAACTAATTAATGATGAGCCATATGAATGTAAGAACCAGTCAACAGGCATCACGACATGTGATCATTTCCCCACAAAAATGACATCTGGCTCGCCTTGTATCAGTCATGGAGTCATGTGGACATGAATCTGCAATGGACGCTAGGTTCTGACAGTGTCACAGTTTGTCATGGAAGAAGAACTCCTTCCCTTGCATATTTACCACTAGCCCGTTCATTTCACACTCCAACAGAGGAATCCACTGAAGTGGCAATTGCATATTGGAACACAGAGATGTGCTTGCTGTCTACACACCAAGGAGACTCATAATTCATAACAATACTAAAATTGGATGGCATGCAGCATGCCATGTAGTACTAGCAGGGTGCAATTAACGTCAGCTTGGCGTTCACAGCATACATGCTACAAGCACTTGCATGTAGCCCATGGTTTTTGTGGGTATTGTCCAATCTCCAAAACACAGTAACAAATCTACCATATCTTGCAGCAACTCAGTCATCATGACAACGGATCAAGGATTCGTCACAGCATCATGACATAAGTCTTATGTTGTCATGAATGTGAATATAACACTATCAGACAGGATGTGCCACACTTGTGTGTTGAAATACGTTCGTAGTGTCACCTACCCTGTGCACTAAAGCACGTCACAGCAATGTCAACATCATCCCTTATCTGTTCCATGGGAAAAAAGGGACAATCAAGTACTACATTTCCAAGGGTCACATCAGAAGGACACATGACTAGCTGTTGAAGTGTGTGGACTGCAGAAATGCTCACCTGCAGTCCATGCATTAACTGCTAATGCAACCATGCTGGGCCGGGTCATCCTGGCCATCGGCCATCTCATTGATTGTGCCATACACATCCAATCATCTGTGGGACACACATTGTAAGTCCTGTACCAACATTAATTGTGAAAGTGGGTCTGTGATACGTCTAGACATGAGATGAGGCTTTCAGCAAAATAATCAAATAGGAGGCTGATTCCTGTCCCACAAACAAATGGCTGTGGACTACAAATTTCTAAAAGCCACCCTAGGCTTGAAATATTCCGTGTGGAATTCCATGAGGACGAACCACGCATGGGCTCCCATCTGTTGTGTTACACGTAGGAAAAGTCAATGCATGGACACTACACCCGCTTTGGTACACATATATTGACATCATCCTGGAAACTGATTGGATTGAATAAGCCTTTTCACTACATTATGGAAGACATGCATACTTGACACATAGCTTTGCTCTTATTCTGTGCATATGGTACATAGTGTCATCTATACTCCGTTGTAGGAATATTGCATACCTATCCAAGGTGGGTGGGTCCACGAGCACAATGGAACCACATGAGAAATGTGATGACTGACAGATTGAATGCCAACTACATGACTCACAGACATATTGATGTGCAGCTTGCAAGGCATATCCACAGGAATTTTCCATACATTACAAATTGACCTTTTCATTGACCCAGCACAAGGCAAAACGCATTCAAATACAGCATATGCTATACACAGTACGCAAACACCCCATCCAACTCGTGGACACAATCCATACATCTTCCACGGATGTTGCCTTCCTGGGGGAGACATGTCTGAAGGCCTCCTCCATGCCCGACGTTGCCATAGCCATTCTGGACGGCTACAAGAACACTGGCAGGGACCGCAACAACGGAGTAGGAGGTGGACTTGGCATTGTCGTGGTCAACCACAAAACCCTCTGGGCCTCACACATCAATGACCACACCCTCAGCACCGCCAAACTCATGCACTTGAAGAGCCACACATACCACAACCCCATTCTCAGAGGAACCCTCGTCTACAGAACCCCTGGACCCTGGCCTCAATTCTGTGACACCATTGCCAATTGGTTCTGCACGCATGACTACATCCTCCTGGTACACCTGAACCTCCACCTCAAGAACCACAAACACAACAACTCCTCCACCCTGGTAGTCAACCTCGGACTCAGTCAGCTCGTCAAAACGCACACCCACTCCGCCAGACGCACGCTTGACCAAGATCCTCGGCTACCTCCCATGTCCCTTTCAGCCACACCACCAAACTGGACTGGCCATTGGTGCATCCACTACACCTCCAAGACAAATCACCACACCCCAACACATTCAACACATCACATGCAGCAGCCAGATCAAAGACAACAATGAACAGCTTGACAACACCCTTGCCCAGAGCCCACACGCCAACCCAAACTACACTGACTGCGCCACATGCAAATGCAGGCAATTGATCAATGACTGCCACAACACTGTCACCCCGATCACAGAACCCTCCAACAGACACATTGACAAGAAGGCTGCCTGGTTCACTGTGGACATACGGCCCTCCATACACACATGCCAGAAAGTACATAAAACATTGCACCCCAAACAGACACCAGACAGTATGTGGGCCACAAGAACGGCATCCTCAGACACCATCACCTCATCTGAACTGCTACAAGGGCCACCACCAAGGACTGCATAGACAACAGCGCCCCCAATAACAATGAGATATTCAACATCATTAAGGTACCCTCCAACCCTGGCTCCAAGACCAATGACATCCCACAACTGCAAGACCTGTGATACACCCTTGCCACACTCTTCCATTGCAATATTGCAGACATCCACAACAGCTACCACAACCCGTACACCTTGACAGGCACCAACACCTCAGACACCCCGGCCACCATCCACACTGACCCCCCTGCTCACCTGTAGCAATGTGAAGGACAACATCAAAATGAGGTACACCATCCACTCCATCTCACCGTCTGACACATTTGCGCACCACATGTGCAGCAAAGCTAGCCCCACCATCGCAACCCATCTCCTCAAGGCCATCAACATCTCCTTCGAGAGTGCGAGCTTCCCAGCAAATTTTGATGCACGCCGAGATCAACGCCTCACTCCAGGAATCCAAGGTGGATGCAAGAGGCCTCAAGAACTTCCAGACAATTTCCCTGCTCCCATTCCTGCTAAAGGGCATGCACAAGATTGCAAACAAACAACTGACCGGCTACCTCGAGGAGTACACCATCCTGGACCTGTCACACTCCGACATCTGCAGGAATCCCAGTATTGACAATGGCCTCATTGCCGACACCAATGGCATCTGGCCCCTGATGTACAATGATGAAAGGGCGCCACACATCCGCCATGACCTCTCAGCCGCCTTCAACAATGTCTGTCAACGCACCCTACGCACATGCCTCAAACACGCAGGAATCCAAAGCAAGGCTCTGGAGTGGACCACCTCCTTCCTCTCTGGCAGCAGCCAGAGCCTCCGCCTACCCTCATTCTGCTCCCAAGCCTCAAAGATCATCAGCGGCAGAACACAAAGATCATCCCTCTGCACAACATTGTTCATCATCTCCATGGGCACGCTTGCACACGTTGCACAACTGCACCACCTCCACATCATCTCCTACGCTGACAACACACAGCTGATCCTTTCCCTCACCAAGGACAACCTCAACACCAAAACCAACATCCACAAAGGAATGACTGCCATTGACGAGTGGATGACGAACAAATGACTGAAGCCAAACTCACCCAAGACGGGGGTCCTCTTCTTTGGATCCACCCCCTCAGCCAGGGACAACTCCTGGTGGACAACTACACTGAGAGCAGCACCGGCAGACACCAACCATGCAAGCAACCTGGGGGTCAACCTCGAATCAACACTCACCATGACCAGGCAGGTCAACGTCGTCTCATCCGCCAGCTACAACACCTTCCGCATGCTCAGCAAGATGTACAAGTGGATCCCCACTGCAACCAGTAGAAGCTTCACCCTTGGCCTCGTCTGCATCAGGCTGCACCATTGACATGCAGACAATGTGGGAGCCACTGCCAAACTCCGTAAACGTCCGCAACACATACAGAACGCTTCTGCACACCTTGTGCACAACTTCTCTTGCCACAGCCACATCACACCCCATCTGGGATCCCTGCATTGGCTCACCGTCAACAAGAGGATCGCCTGCAAGCTTCTCACCCATGCACACAGAGCACTCCCCCACACCGGTCAAACATACCTCAACAGGATAATCACCGTCTACTACCAGAATTGCCAGTGCCCTTTCAGTGACCTTGCCCTTGCCACTGTCCCCCACATCCAAAGACCTACCAGCGGCAGGAGTTTGTACTGCCAACATGCCGCAAAGACCTGGAACACCCTCCTACAGCTGAGCCTGGTCCTCCTTGCCTTCATGAGGGCACTCAGGAACAGGCTGTTCGAACAATAGCAGCACACCTCCCCCCGCGCATAGAGACCCTCACGTGTGAGTAGAGCAATTTACAAAAGTAATGATTGATTGATTGATTAATAAGTCTGACTGCCATTCCTATGGCTCATCCATATACAAATGTTTTGGGGCTAGGGATGTTGATGGTAATTGCACTGACAATTTTTCCATAGCATGATACATTGGCTAATTAATGCAAGGATGACATTAAACTGTCACTACAATATACTTGAACTTCTCCAAATTGTTCACGGACGTGAAGGATCAAATGTCATTTTTTGGGATGAGCGCACACTTATATGACACATGAATCATTGATTTGCGGTACGCGTGCACTGTTGCTAATGTACCAGCAGGCCATATATGTAGTAAGTATGGAGTGGCCGAGACCGTGAAGGTTGACTAGGAGTGCAACCTGATGATAGGATGTGTGAATTGTATCCTTGGACCTATTTGGTTACGTGTGCGTATTTTCAGAATCATGGCTGGCGTCGCAAATGTTGAAAGGAAGGAGATGATATCAAAGAATCGAGGTGAACATAGCAAAACTTCTTGCCACGTAGTGTGTTCAAGAATATGAACTTTGGACATTTGTCCATGTATGTGTTAGCATAAGATGGTGCACCCAGGAAACCCATGGAAGTTGTGTTTAACTGTATGTACAGATTCTCATTCCAGTTACAATTGCTATTGTGTACACAGATTTTAAATTGTCGTGGAATTCAACATTTAGATGCATTCAAATGTGCAATTCAAATTGTAAGACCATTCCATGCTTCAACTCCATTGGCATGTGGTATGTATGTCAAAATTGCCACACATCAATGGTGCCCAAAATTAAACTTCAACTAAATTCATCATTGACTGTCTTCAGGCTTCATGAGACATCCATTATATCATCTACATAAATTGTCACACTCTTGTTATTGTTCTTGTGCAACTCATTTTGATCACTCAGAAGTTCTGGTGTGCTACAGCTTGCTTCCATAGCGTCATGTCCATTTCCATAGTGCTTGGAACTATTGGAATGTATATTGTAATCCTCGTGATAGTCATGGGTTTTTTTCTATTTCATTTGTTACATTCACCAGTGGTGAGGGGAGCACGGTGTATTCACATGCCATACTAGTGTTCATCTACATATCTGATCACAGGTGTGCTACCTTTTTAATCGTTATTCTTTTCTCAACACAGTATACCCCTGATGAAAGGACACAGCCTCACAAATTTGCATTGGGTGTCACAGTGATCTCTTTTCTCACATGAAATATGAAATGTGGATCAGCTTGGCTTGTTCATGGTAACAATCGTACAGCACGACCTTGCATGCATACTGAACATAATCTGTTGTCTATCTGGCCTTGGTAATTTTTGTAATAAAAAATATTTTTAACATGTAGGCGCATTCATTTTCTGTGCAGGTCTGAGTCCTAGTCACCTTTCATGCTCTAGGGCAATCAGTGCACTGACGTGACGAGCCATGTGACAAGCATGGACACTGAGCATGGCCACTTATTGGCTGGTTGTTCTCTGTGTCACCACATTGAATCAATATTGAGAGGCATGTCAAGCCATGTACATCCATAGACCAGCTGACTCTGACCTTGCACCCCCACTGCAACCCTGAAATCACGCCCTATACAACAATTGGTGAATGCTACATCCCCAACATGTAGTGAGCACTGTGCCCAGCATGCACTCCTCTCCTTCTGGCAGGGTTCAGATGCTGTTTTATCAACTTGGCTTCGGCTACTCCAGTCCCAGTGGCAATGGCCACTCCATTTTGCCTTGTGGATAGTGGCAAGGAGTGTCGGACAGTGTTGTGGCTTCTGATCTGTCCACACATGTCCACACGTAGTACAACGGTCACAACATGTTACATCATGTTGTTTGGAATTTGGATGCAAAAGATAAGTTCTGACTGCAGCAGGAAGTTGTGATTGTACCATAGTTGCACTCATACACAGTTTTGCTTCCATCCTCGCACTTGATACACATCAAATTATATGAACATGGATACTCACTGGTGGCATTTGGGTCTTCAAAGCTGTCGACCTCCCCCTGTGTATATGGCCGTGGGCCACCTACAAGAAGAGTAACAGAAGTACAAATTGGTATAGAATCACATCATATGTACATGCAAATTTAGACCAAAACATTATTTAGCGTGACACATGCATGGAAATAACAGGACGTGTCACTCCTTTTACATTGAGTGCAGCCATATTTTTCCTAACACACATGGACAGTGGAAACACTGGATTGCTTCCACATCAATGTTCACTGAGTGTGGAACACACATGTGTGCCATCCCTGTGATTTCGCACATGCATCAACAGATTCAACACACATGCCCTTATGCAGACACTGTTGCTGACTGCTGTAAGGATTGCTGTTTTAAAAACGTGTTTATGCACATGCACATGTGTAAGCATTTATTAGCCACAGACACTGACAATGCTTCTTCGACTCTCAACATTCCCACAGCATGTAAAGCTCTATCATGTTCACTGATTGCACACTGATATGATCTTGCAGATGACTGTTGCATAGTGGCTCACACATGACAAGGGTTACATTTGGCTGCCTGCTTTACACTCCGTTCGGGATGCTGATTCACCTGAGGTGCATCCACCCTGACGTATACAGCATTCAAGGTGTACATCCATGATACATTCAAGCGAACATGTAGTTTGATGCATGTACACACTGCAGATGCACAGTATCGGACCATCAGCCAAAGCCATCTTTACCCAGCAACAAGCCCAAACTCAATCATTGGACATGCATATACACAATCCATCAGCTCAAACTTGGATCACTTTGTATGGACTGTACCAGTGGCAAATCTACACGCTACGCAAATTACACAGCCAACAACACCCATGGACATTAATCCAGACTACAATGCACCCTGGCGTACACCACCAAGTACACGCACACTACGTACACACAAAACTACACCAACTCTGGATCATGACATGCATCGCCATCAAAGTATCCACCCTTTGAAGACTAGCCATGGAGATCTGTATCATCCGCAAAAAGACTAGCAACAGATGGAGCGTTACTCACAGGAATCATGGTAAACGCTACCTTTCCATCCCAAGTTAGCAGATGACTCACCAATCAATCATCCCATTTCATGATTAGTCTACAACAACTGTCTGGTGTGTGCACATGCCATTGCACTCAATAGGTACATCTACATCACAAAGTGAAGCACAAGCCATTGCACGCTCAACATCAAACGACTAAGTGCACAGATCCAGGTCAGAACAAGGACAACACCCCTGTGGGAACCTCGTCCAAATACCTACATGCCCCTGAGGTATGTACACAACCCACATCACATACATCATTGCCCAACATGCATTCGCATACATGTTCCACAGACTTGTGACATGGCTCAACTCACATCTTGACTACAGACGTGCCAACAGGTTAGCAAAATGCATTGACAAGCTTGTAGACATCACACAGTAGCAACTGGCCACAAGGCACAGCCACAAGGACGGTGGCAACATCAACACATCCACCACACCAAGACCTCATACCCCCATGGCCTGACCGTTCTGACGTACACCTCCTGTCAACCATACAGCTGCATCCATATGAAACAATTAGCACCCCACACAGAAATTACAGATTCTTGACAAATAACAACTATAATGAGCCACAAACCAAAATGCCAACAACACCTTGCACTACACAAGATTGGTTCTCAATGGACCACACAGATGGTTATCGTAATGTCTAGATGATTTTGCTACAGTCTCCAACACAGACACACAGCAGCACAGGAAGTCAACACGGATCGCATACAGACCACATCATTAGTGAGACACATGCAGACACCATTTTGCAACGATGAAGGACGGGGACGCTAAGACACCATAAATCCCCTTGATAAGGATCCAAAGCAAGGACACCATCTCAACAATCCACACACACATCAAGATTTTACAAGGGCAAATGACTCACCCAATCAATCCTCAGCAACTCCAGAAATGCTACACTAAGAATCCACTTCACGAGTTACATTGGCAGAGCTAGCATTGTGCATGCGGACATGTCCCCCTCACAGGATCACTACAACAAGCGCTGCTCATATTTCCACACAGATGTCATGTGCCTCCAGGATCATTGACATTTTCAGACACAGGTCAATGTAAACATATATCTTCATGCAAAACCTGCTACCCCTCCATCTCATCTTTGACAACATTGAGCACCACAGACAGCGCATCTACCATGATACTCATCCTTTGATGATCACTAATGTACCCCTGTCACCAACCTCTCCTACCAATCTGGCACACACGTCACTCCAGCATTCAGCGTTTACAATGAAGCTGGGTGTGTAATAGTGAGCTTATGCACCTTAAGTGGACTAGCGCATGCTTACGACCCACATGCAATGAGCTGACAACAAACATCCTGCGCAGACCACACCGTGCACCTCTCCTTTTCAAATGTATGTAACAGACTCTGCAACTGCAGCTGGATTGCGACCCTCACATGTGAGTAGGCTAATCCTGATGATGATGCCTGCTTGATTCATCTATTGATGCCGCATGCTTACATACGCAACCAGAGTCATGTATATCGTGACATATGCACAGGGTATGGACTGAAATACAAGATAGTGCAGGAATGATGCAACCCCAGACCTTTGTCTGCACCACACTGTTTGAAATTCCAAGCAATGGAATACAACATTGACATTTTAAATATTCCTTGTTCCAACAGTACTTCACTATATTCTACATCCTGGTGGTGCTGATTCATGCTTAACATTGACAATGAACTGCAAATCCAGCAAGCGTGTTTTACCATGCACTTGTGAATATGCAAAATTTGCACTCATTTTTTAAAAGGCTTGCTATGTTGCATGTTGTTAGATGTGGATGTTCACACACAACACCCATAGCCACTGATGCATGGCCAGACTTACAGAGTGGCAATTAACTGGGAAACCATCAGGATGGCACTCCACCCTAAGGCTGACCTACTGTGTCTCGAAAAAGGGACTATTTAATCATTTCATTTATCATTGCTCAATGCATGCTGCATTTGATTACACACATTGGAGGAGAGAATCATGACATTTGTGACCTTGGGGTGTGTTGGACCTGTCAGCCCTAGGGTGGTCCCCCCTTCTATTTGTGATCGTGCCTAATTTTCGTCCACCATCATTTTTGTGTTGGACTAGGTCTCCGGGCGCCTTTTCATTGCCAATCAGTGTTAAGGTGCAGGTGCTCCCTTCTCCCAAGATGGCTGCCAAAGACCCCTGCTACTGCAGAGTGGTCTTTCATAGTAGCACCCTAGCTGCCAGGAGCTGGCTGGGACCCCACAACAATGTTGCGACACCAGCCTGCCTTTTGTCCCATGGGTAGAATGGGGAAGCTCCTGGAATGTGCTGGAACCTTCTAGGAGGGAGGTGGCGTTTTACTTTAGCCGCCTTGGCTAGAGGTCACCTGACCTAGGGCTACTTAAGTGAGGAAGGGTACTTTTTGTGGTGAGTTGGCCAGTGGGGTACAGCAGAGCTGGAGAATCCACGCAGGAGTGTAGGCGGTTGGGCTTAGCCAGGGACTTATGCCTCTGAGAGTGACAGGATTTAGGTGCTGCCTCTTAAGTGAGTGAGGGACCCTGTGAAACCCTCTGATCTTGCACAGCAGTAGGAGGACCAAAAGAACCTCTGCCCAGCCTGACTAGGAAGGACCTAGTCGTTAACTCCATCCCTACCCCCCTGTAACAGAACCCCCTTAAGGGCGCCAGAGCCATCTGCGCCAACAAGACTTCATCTAACACCTGAGAACAGTAACTGAATGCTGAGACTGCGTGTCCTGACTGACCCCCGAAACCCTATGCAAAGCAGATTGAAGAACCACCGGGGATCGACCAGGTACTAGCACTGTGACCCCTGCGCTCCCTGACCTGGCCTGGGTCCCTCGGCAGCGTGCTCCGCTGAGCGCGGAGCTCCCCTCCTTAATTTCAGCCCCCCCCTGTGGCGTGGAAGCAAGCGCGCTCACCGCAGCGGGCGGAAGGCCGGAAGAAGTGCCCTTCAGTGTCACGAGGCCCGTGGAGAAGCCCGGGGACCCGTTGCTGCCGTCGCAGCTGTGCAAGAAGGTGCGCCAGGCCGAGGACCAGTTCCCACATCGCCAATGGAGCGGACGCCATCCGATGTCAAGAGCAAGGTAAGCCCGGATGCTGTGATTGACGCCGGTGCGCCCCCTGATGTTTGGGAGCCGCACCACACCCTGAGCCCGGGTTTCCTCTCCTTGGGAGTCCCCCTGGTCACCACGACTGAGAGACCCCGCCAAGGGATCCTTTCCTTGTGCCCCCCGTGACTGTACTGAAGCGTGGTGCCCTACAAACTGCACCGGAGCCCGAGAGACTCGCTCCGCAAGTCCGGTGCGCTCCCTGCTACTAGCTCCGTGTGTAGAGATTCACTGTTACTGATTACGAGTAGCACTATGCTCTTCATGTTCCGTTCTGAAGTGCTGAATGTCATTGCTTACGAGTTGCACTCTGTTATTCATGTTCCGTTCTGAAGTATTCCTTGCTAATGATTCCGAATGGCGCTCGGTTTGAAATGCTCCAGTCTGAAGTATTCCTTGCGAATGATGACGATAGGGCTCTGTTTCAAATGCTCCGTTATGACAAATGCATGGCTATTGATTACGAGCAGCGCTCTGTGTTAAATGCTCCGTTCCAAAGTGTTCCCTGTTGGCAACTACGAGCAGCGCTCTGGTCTAGATGCCCCGTTCTGAAGTAGTCATTGCCAGTTAATCACGAGTAGCACTCTGTGGAAATAGGCGCTGTTCTGAGGTATTCACCGCTCAGCGCGTAAAGCGCGGGAATCGCCACTGAGGTGCTACAGATAACCAAAGTAGCGGTGTGCCCACGAGTTCTGCCCTGGGTCCCTGCACGCCCTAGGAGTGGCGCTACAGTCCCCAAACCCTACCCTGAGAAGTGAGATACACTAGGGTGGCCTAGAGCCTTTAGAAACCTACTGGTGCATGACGTGCTGGTGAATATGGGGCGGGTGAATCCACTGCTAATCTAAGTGAAGCTTGCATTGATATCTGAGGAACTGCATTTACATCTCATGAATTGCATTTATATCGCATGAACTGCATTTACATCTCATGAATTGCATTTATATCACATGAACTGCATTTATCTCGAACTACTTGGATAAACTTGAATTATTTGCATGAACCTTTACAGTGTGGCGTACCTTATTGTGTGTGTTCCCCATTCCATGCAAGGTGCGTGTTGTATGGTTGCTTTACACACAGGCCTTTGGGTGCCCAGCCGCTCGTGTCACGTTACCGCCCTTAGGGACTGGAGACCCCGGTTTCCTACAGGGTGCATGAAGGTGTCCCTTCATGAACAGACACTACTGCCCCACGACGCAGGCAGCCATGTACATGTTAGCAAGTTTGCCTGCACCTGCACATGGTGGCAGTTTGTGTACCAGCACAGGGCTTGGCACCGTGATTACACATCATGGGGCAGATTTATGTTTGACTTGCGCCTCATTTACGCCGCCGTTGCGTCACTTTTGTGACGCAGCAGCGGTGCAAATCCTGCGCCATGGTGCGGGGTATTTACAACGTGACGCATCTGGGAGATGCGTCACGTTGTGAAGCCCTGCGCCACATGTAGGCGTTCCAGGGCAGGTGTGGGCGTTCCGGCGCAGGAACGCCTCCTAAAAGTGGCTGAGTGAAATCGACAAGGTTTCACTCAGTCACTTTTCCAGCCATGCTGCGTCACATCCCTGCGCCTGCTTGAAGCAGGCGTAAGGATTGACGCAGCATTTTAGGGATAGGGGCACCCAGAGCCTTGCTGGAGCTGCGTTGCGGTTGCAAAGCAACTCCAGCAATGCACCATCCATACGACGGCAGATGCGTCACGCATCTGCCCATCCGAGTGCCACGGTGCGCCGCATCATGAATGCGGCGCATCAATGGTGGCGCACGAGTGGGCAGATGCGTGGCAACTCCTCTGGCGCATCTCTGCTGATTAGCAGAGATGCGCCAGACGTCATGAATCTGCCCCTTTGTATCCAAATCATCCTCCCCCTTGTTCACAGCATGACTATGAAAAATCAATTTATTTAACTGGTGCATGTGTCTGTGTGAATAGAGAAAATTTCTATGTCAACATCATATATATTGGGGCCGATTGAGGTTTCCTGGCGCATCCCTGCAAATCAGCAAGGATGCGCCAGGAGAGATGGGTCACACAAGTTTACCCTTGCGCCACCCATGATGCGCAGCATTTGCAATGCGGCGCATCATGGCGCAGGAATAAACAGATGCGTGACGCATTCGATGGTGTAAGGTTGCCGCAGTGCTTAAGTTGTGTTGCAAGCGCAACGCAACTCCAGCACTGTTCCAACCTGCCCATCCCTAACATGGTCTGTCAAGCCTTACGCCTGCTTCAAGCAGGTGCAGGGTTTTGATGCCTCATTGTCGGAAAAGTGAGTCAGTCACATATTATAGATTTGACTGAGTCACTTTTCCGAGGGTTATTTCCGCCGTTACACCCACCCTGCATACATTAAACCTGACGCAGGTTTAATGTAGCGCAGAGCTTTACAGCGTGACACATCTCCATTGATGCGTCACGATGTGAATAGGGCGCAAACTGGCGCAGGGTTTACACCACCGCTGCGTCACAAAAGTGACGCTACGGCGGCATCAAAGGGGCACAAGTCCCTCATAAATCTGCCCCATGGTTTCCAACATATGTGTCTGTGGCCACAGAACAGTCTTTTGTATTGCATGCGCTCATATGTAAATCCAAACAGACCATTGCAACGCCAATTGATTGGTCATACGATTTGTGCAGAGGGAGATATGGCATAGATTAGCACCTCTGAAGAGAATATATGAGTGACAAGAAACATTGACTTACCAACTGGACCACCAACTTCCAGGCCAAGATGATCGAGCAGGTCAGCCTCCCTGCTGATGACGTCCTGCCAGCGGTGCTTTATCTGGTGGGTTGTCCGCTGGATCTGGAATAGACGCCCCAGATGTTGCTGCACAGTGGTCCACCGGCGCTTGCGCCCTGCTGTGTCATACCCCTGACTGACCCTGCCCCCCATGCTGATCATCCGGGGCAGGTAGTGGAATATTAGCCATATCATCCCGCCAAACTGTCGATCGGTTAAATTTCGAGACCTTCCCGACATGATTTATGATGACGTAAAGGAAACTTAATAAAATCGACAAAGGAAACTTAGTTAAGATTGACCTAATATGTACAATAAAATAACCCACCCCTATATGAAGCCTTAAAACTAACTACCCCAATCGACAAACACCCCACAATACTAATGTTACAGACACACACAAGACTCACAAATCACTAAAGACATAAAAACACACCGCAAAAGACACAGGGGACAGACAAAAGACACTTTGAAAGGCAAATCAGGACACCACAGACTCCAAACAACTCCACCAGCAAGCACACACCGAAAGCAAGTAAGGGAAAGTGAAAGTAACTGTGCACTTCCTTGTTTGGGAGGTTCTGGAATCATTGCATCATTTCCTGCTTCGATGCGACACGTTTTGACGTTTTGCGTCACGCTTCCGTTGATGCGTAGATTGTCACTTATTGCAGTTAGGCTCAGGTATGCATGCGTGACGCTTATTTGTTTTGCGTGTTGCATCATGAATTAATAATTACGAAGCGTGACGTAAGTCACAGTGCGTCGCGCATTATTGGGATGCTACTGGTTTGTGTGCATTTGCGAGACTTTCCTGTAGAAGCGATACTTTACGTGTAAAAGCGTCACTTTTCATGTTGTTATTGCTGCAGAATGTAAAAATTATCCACGCTTTGCTACTTGCGACACTTTACATTGAGATGCAACACTCTTCTATTGTGTGAGTGACTCAATCATGATTTGCCACTGTATAGATGTGTATGTGTGAGGGCAGAACTACCAGGAAGTGTAGCATCGTAGCAGCATTTGCATTTTGCACTCCTGAATGCGCAGGTGTGCCACGTATTCACAGAAATATGTTGCATATCCATGCTTCACCCTGCACTGGTGCAACAACTTGAGGCATGCAGTGGGCCAGGACCCTTGGAGCCTGGTGCATGGATGCGTACGTCACCAGATATTATCTGTGTGCATGCATTATCCCCTTGAAATTAGTGTTGTGGACTGCAGCACAGATATGGAGCGGGATAAGGCACGGCGTACATACAAAGTGGTAAAAGTACAATCCCATTACGCCATATTTAGCGCACCGTTACATCACTTTTGTGATGCAGTGGCGGGGCGAAGACAGTGCCATGCTTTTGGCTATTTACAATGTGACACATCTAGTGAGATGTGTCACGTTGTTGAGCCCTGCGCAAGATGTTGGTGATCCTGGCAGGGGGGGGGGGGGGGGGGGGTTGGTGGCCTTCCAGTGCAGGAACGCCTCAGACAAGTGGCTGAGTGACATGTACAATATTGCACTCAGACACTTTGACGTCCATGCAGCATCAAAAGCCTGCGCCTTCTTGAAGCATGTATAAGTATTAATGCAGCATGTTTGCGATAGGGCCAAGATCATACTTGCACCGCATTTGCACAGGGGGATGCGACACGCATCTGCACATCCATGCGCAACGGTGCACCACATTGTACATGCGGCACATCTGTGTTTGCGCACGGGTGGGCAGATGGCTCGATACTTCTGGTGCATCCCTGTTGATTGACAGAGATGCACAGGAAGTCCGTAATCTTGCACGGAATGTCTCCTTTTTTGCAAATGATTACGCCACCTCCAGGGTGGTTTAGTATTCAGTTGCATCTCCATGCTTTCACTCATTTGGTCAATCTGGATATGTATCTTGTTCCATGTGTGTTGTGTGTCAACTACCACCGCAACGTACATGGCACTCATAATCTCCGCTAAGTGCTGTGTGTAAAGTGTTTGGGGCAGAATTACAAGCCCCTTGCGTCACTTTCGCACCGTCCTTGCATCACTTTTGTGACGCAGCGGCTGCGTAAAAGTTGCTGCCCATTAACAACGTGACGCATCTAGGGAGATGCGTCACGTTGTGAAGCCCTGCGCCACATTACACCTGCGTCAGGTTTAATGTGTACAGGGTGGGCGTTCTGTCGCAGGAAGCCCCGTATAAGTGACCCAGTGAAATCTACAAGATTTCAATGAGTCACTTTTACATCCATGCTGCGTCAACACCCTGCGCCTGCTTGAAGCAGGCGTTAGTATTGATGCAGCATGTTAGGCATATGGCGGCCCTGGGCATTGCTGGAATTGCGTTGTGCTTGCGACACGACTCCAGCAATACGTGATTTTTCCGTCAACAGATGCGTCAGAATTTCTGACGCATCTGTCAATCCTTGCGCCATGGTTCGCCGTGCATCCATGGTGAGGCAAGGATTTGGCAAGTAGGTGCAGGGAAAGTGACGCATCTCTACAGATGCGTCACTTTCTTGTAAATCTGCCCCTATGTATTTGGAAGGAGATGTGAAGTCACACAGGGTGGGTTTCCCGCTCCCTGTACATATGGATGGTCCCCATGCACCACCAGTCCGTCAGACAAAGTGATGTTCTGGTGGCACAGGGGGCTTGTCATTGTACCCCATGTTGTTGTTCAAGGGATGTTTCACATATGGTACATGTGTGTAACCTGTGTCGACATGTTGCCTTATTGCATGTTGACTTGTGTGGCTTCTTCTCACCAACGTTTCCTTCTGTAAAATGATATGTGTGTATATTCGGAGTGAATAACGATTGATCTGTGAGTGGTACTTCCAACTTGCACAGCAGCTGACTGACATTACATCACACATTGTTGCCAGTGCCTGCATGTCATTGCTTGAGCTGTGACTCTGCACAGACATGTATGTATTTTTCTTATCCACGGCGGAAATGCTGCATCACTTTTCACATGTCCATATGTGAGACATCAGCATCCCAAGGAGCTTTTGCACAAGTTTTTCCATGCGTGATATTTGTGGCCACTTTCAGCAGCTATGCTTGTCAGGACCACCACACACACATAGCTTACTCAGGGTGCCGGTATGCATGATTCACTGCATGCCATCTATTCATGCAAAAGAAGGTTGCACACGACTATGAAACATGTTTTTGATAGGATGTTGCTTTCCTGTGCTATGGCAGTGCCACAGCTTGTCACAACCAAGGTCCTTCCACTGCCATGCAGCAGCAGTTTGATGTACATCTGCACATGTATATATCTGTGATTTGAACTTGAACGTTAATGGACACAAAGTTGAGGATGCAACTTGAAATTGTGTAATGTTCTTTATTGTACATTTTACTGACTTCAATTTTCTACATCATGAGAAAAATTGAGTCACTATGTGTGATCGACGTCGTATCCCTGCTGCTGTGTGGTGGAGGTCTTGCACTTGGGGTTGCACATGTTCATCATCATCCACCTGTCCAGGCTGCTGGTCCTCCTCCTCCCAGGGCACATTAGTTTTGACACAAATGTTGTGGAGTATCGCACATGTAAGTATTATTTTGCAAACAGTTTCTGGTGAATAAAGTAGCCTTCCACCTGATACGTCAAGGCAACGGAACCTTGACTTCAGGATTCCGAAGCTGCGTTCAATAATGTTCCTTGTCCGGCAATGGGCATGGTTGTATGCCTTCTGTTGGTCAGTGCTTGGATTTCCAAATGGTGTCATAACCCAACTCTGGACTCCATATCCTTGATCAGCTGTAATTGGGAGGTAATAGATACGTGTTACTTTAGGCTGACATCAGTATACATGGCATGTGTCCTATGTCTACCTGCGCAAACTTTGAAACTACTCAAGTCCATGTTTATGGTGTTCCTGTGTGTGGTGGGTAGACGGTGTGTGGCCTTGACTGCTCTGATGTGTGCACGCTACGCGGGGGGATGGGCAGTTGCTTTTTGCAACTCATATCATGTAGCAGACAATTTTACAGGGCTCATGCAGAACATGGGTGATTGTTTGCCGGACACTGTGAAACAGGGGCAGAGGGCCCTGCCCTTCAAGGACTCTGGCAAATTGTGCTGTACCTTCATATTCCAACAGGCATCCTCCCAGGGGTACTCAAAACAGCATGCCGTGGTTGGATGGGGGGCTTGACAGGGCCAAACCTTGATGTCCCATATGCACGTGACATCGCAGTATCCATGTGTGAGGTATTAGTTCACTGTGGGACCAGGGGCGACTGTCTGTTTGGCAGACAAAGGGTATGACTGATATTGTGGATTGGTCTAAGGATGGCGTGCTCCTTCCCTTTGCTGACCTACCTGAGCAATGTGGCCCCTGAACAGGTCAGTTTATCAGATGGTGCACCAATACATGCTTACGGTGTGTAATTGCTATGTGCACGTGTATACACATTGTTGCACATTCTAATAGTATTACTTAGCTATTTACATGCATTTTGTACTGCACCTTTCAATGGTTAATTTGAGTTAGATGCCATGTGGCACATTCATGAGGTTTTGCCGTAGGGAAGCGCAGCAGGCCTTCCTGCTGCGCTTCCCTACGGCAATTTAAAATGGCAGGGATGCGCCGTATCTATAACATGAGGCGAATTCCTGTCCTTTTTCCCTGCGCAGGCGCACAATGGGCTGCCTGCGCCAACGCAGGCACCTCTGCACCATGGTACTAGGGTGGCTGCGTTGCGGGGATGAATATTGTTGTACAGGAAGGGTAACCTTTCTGTACAACAATAATCACATGAGGTTTTTTCACTTTCTATCTGTGCTGCAGAAGGCAGCACACATAGAAAAAGCACAAACGAGGAGAAATAAAGATATTTCTCCCCGTGTTTTTTTTTTTTAAACAAATTATTATTCTGTTTTTGCATATACAGGACCATTGAAGTACAGTATGCATGAAACACAATACTTTTACATATGAACTAACTATATAGCATATATATCCGATGCAACCTTACACGTCGTGCCACATAGTTGTCAATGCCGACCAAATAAAACATACGAGAGCTTGATAGTACCTCAGTCAAGCACATTACTTTGTATCCAACCATGCCCCTGCGCTACGTTCCCAATATTCAAGATTCGATATCTATGGGGGCTCTGCCTCCCAAACAACCCTCCAACTCCCTACCCACCCCAACCCTCCCAATTAACCCAACACTTGCCACGAATTTCAGTCTGAGGGTCACAGATCCTTGACCTCGGGAGGGGAATGGGAGTGGGCGGACCCAGACTTCAAGTGCGGAGTCGGGGAAGGATAGAGGCCGAATACATCGGCCAGAGTGGGGACTGTGATGGTTCCGGACAGGCATAACAGAGGGGGGGAAGGCTTGTATCATCACCCACCAGGATATGGCCTCAGTCAGACAGGAGATTACAACCCTCAGCCCCACTGGACTGGCTACAGCTACTACCAGACTCAACCGTTGGCATACACCCTGTTTCACGCTGGGGTCCTCCGTGGACTGTGCCCCGCAGCCTCCTCACATTCCTCCACCTCACCCTTAAATAGCTCAGTCAGATGTGCCCATTCTAGAGATATTAGACACTTTCGCAGCCCTCGACTCTCTTCACGGTGCAACGCTTCTCACTCCACCACTGACCCCCTCAATACCTCCTCCCCCCAGACCTCCACCCGCGGCAGGGCTCAAGACTTCCACCGCTGGGTTATCAGGCGCTTTGCCAGCATTAATGGCAGATTGGCAAAGCGACGCAACTGTTTTGCCTTCAGGGGGTGCGGCAGCAGTCACAATGGGCAAGCTTCTGCTGTGTCCCAGGAGGGGCGTTCAGTAATTATATTTAATACGTGCATTATCCTATCCCAGTATCAAGATATTTATCCCCGTTGAGCCTCCCTTCTGCCTCCCCTGGGGAGGCGTAAGCTTTTGGCGCTGCATCAGATTTCCGATTTCTCGAATATCAGAGGCAGTGTCAAAAGGGCATGGATGTTGCTGGTAACGTCCCCAGCAACACCCATTGGACGCCCCTTTTACGCGGAACACTGCGTTGAAGGGACTGCTATTTATGATGCAACATTAAGCCGAAAAAAGTGGCTCAGTGCTGCCTGATTAATATCACGCTGGCTTCTGCGCCACAGAACGTCACAAAAAGTTGCGTTCCTATGGTGCTAGGGGCTTCATAAATGAGGCCCCATGTGTGCATATGTTGTCAGTGTGACTTGGTGATCAACAAAGTTTGATGTGTGATATTTCCATGCATTCCTATCAGGTGTCCCTTGGCCCTTTACGTTATGCTGCTATTTGGGTCTGCAGGTTTGTCCAATATGTTGTGTGGTTATAGTGTATATGTGGCAATGCATTTCCACATTGATGCATTGCATCATTTGGACCTAAGGGCATGTCATGTGGATGTAATGTGGCATTGTAGAAGCAGCTGTTGCATAATATATTTTGATATACATTTATTGGTGCTTACCTACAAGAAGTCCGTTGCCATATTGCCCATTTTCAAAACGTTGATTGATTATGCTGTTTCTGAAAATGTAGGAGTCATGCACACTGCCAGGGTATTTCGCCAGGACATTGAGAAATTGTCCCCGATGGTCCACAATGGCCTGGACATTGATTGAGTGTATGTGTTTTCGGTTGCGGTAAAGGTGTTCCGTAGCTGCAGGTGGTACGAGCTGTACATGCGTGCAGTCCATTGCTCCAAGCACATGAGGGAATCCAGCAATAGCATAAAATCCTTCTTTGATGTCCATCTGCAGCTGCTGTGTGTTGGGAAAATGTATATACTGTGGGGAGAGCTGGAGAATGGCATCCAGGACCGTAGGGAGGAAGCCGGAGTAAGATGACTGCGACACTCCAGCCACTTGTGCAGCTGTTGTTTGGAACGATCCAGAGGCCAACATATGCAATACCGCCAGTAGCTTTGTCAGGGGTGGGATGTTGTTACCCCTTTCAGTTGGTGCCTGTAGCTGTGGTGAGATCTGCCGCAACAGATTTAGTATGGACGCTTTCCTGATCCGATACAGTTTGATGACTTGTTCGTCCCGGAGTCCAATGAGGGTGGTCCTTGGACGGAAGATGCGCTCCTTTCTCCTGCGCTGCCTTTGTGGTAATGGTGGAGGCTGCGGTAGTGGGATTGGTGGTGGTGGTCTTTGTGCAACTCCCAGCTGAAGGATTAGCAGGTCCATTTTGCTTGCTATGCTTCCAAATTGCTATGTGGCACTTTAAATCAAGTTCTGGTGAACTTGCGTCGTTATTTGCGCGTGGGTTTATGGGGCGCAGGTTTTCTGACGCATTCACGCATTTGCGTGACGCATTACGTAGATGCGTCGACGCAGGGAAATGACATAAATATGCCTGCGTCAGTAATGCGTTGCTTTTTGCTTGGGAACGCCTACCTTGCATATATTAAAAGTGACGCGACGCAGCCGTTTCTGACGCAAATTAATTCCGTCGCATCTTGGATTACGTGACGCATATCCGTAGATGCGTCACAATATAAATTTTGCGTAAAAAAAAACCGCCGCAGCGTCACATAAGTGACGCAACGGCGGTGTAAAAGTGGCGCAAGCCCAACATAAATCTGCCCCTTAGTTTATACCTAGTTTAAATCTAACTGTGGTCAGAAAATATTTTACTGTGTTCAAATATATAATACCCTTATTACTACATCAAAATAAGAATGCGATGTAAACAATCTGTCCTGGATGAGCTGAGTTATGGCCAAGAATAGTTATTTTGGAGTCCTGGTGAGATTCACAAGGCACTTGGGGCCATATTTACCCATGTTTTGCATCGCTCTTGTATACAAAACAGGGTACAAAGTTCCTCTGAAACAAAGAAGAGGTAACGGGGGAGAAAATGAAAAGTGAGGAAAAAGGTAATCCTACACTTGCTCCCGATTATCACCAAAGTGAAAGAGAAGGGAAGGGGGGGAGTTCCCCTGGTGGAACTAGAGCTCTCACACACCCAGCGAACTAGGTGTCATGCTTCATCATATGAGCTTGCCCCTCATCAGGTCGGCGCTGCAATACCTGACGGGCTCCCGAATCGGGGCTCTTTAGCGGGGATCTTCTATTCCTGCCGGTTGGTGCGTGGGGGTGAGGGGCCTAGTATGTGTAGATGTGAGTGAAAGTGGTTAAGTGTACTCTACATACCACGTTCACAGGACCGTGACCTGGCCTGTCGCTTAGGATTACTAGCAACAGTCCTGGCGGAAACGTAAAATGGACACCGATTGGGTCCCGCGTGTTGTCACGCCAGGCTTTGTCACCTACCCTGCCGCCAGGAACCGGGGTGCATCGCTCTTGTGCCACACAAGTTAACGCAAGAGCACACAAAACCTAGATGAGATTTCCACAGCCACGCAAGGCCACCTTGCCTGGGCCTGTGTGGCTTGGTAAATCTGGAGTAACGCAATAAAGCGCAGATCACTGCCTTGTGATACTCTACGTGATGGAGGCTCTACATGGGTGGAGTGTGGAAGTTGCCATGCATCCACCCAAGTATTCTGAAGCATTCCCAGATTTACCAACGGTGGTAGACCTGGAAATGCGTCAGAATTGTATGCCTTTTCACCAGAGGCACAACGAGGAGAAATATCTTTATTTCCTCTCGTTGTTTCCTCTTTCAAAGTGTTTAGCATTCTGCAGCACACTTAAGAAGGGGAATATACCTGGAAAGATTCTTTTTGTGCAGGAAGGTCTCCCTTCCTGCACAAAACCAATCCTGCCTGTAACGCAAGCACCCTTCTATGGCGGGAGGGTGCCTGCATTGAGCCTAGGCTGCTAATTGTGCGCCAGCACAGACAGAGGACAGAAATGTGCCATATCTTGATAGATGTGTGCATTCCTGTCCTCACTCTTTCATGCAGCACAGCACGGTGTCTTGCTGCATTGCGCTGCGTGAGAGTTTGATAAATCTGGCCCTTGATCTTCAGTCTAATGGTTTCTTATGTCACCACAGCCCTATGGCGGCTTTGTTGGACATTCTTACTCAGTTAATGTACAAAAGAGGATTGTTATTCCTGGTGAACTAGTGTCCACTTCAAAGAATGAGGACACCACCTGGTAGATGTCACACAAAGTAAATAAAAGAAACCTGTGCTAAACCCCTGTTAAAGTGACACAAAGCAATTAGGCTTAGATGAAATCAATTTATAAATTATTTAAGCAAAGTATTCTTAGTAGAACAGGGCACACAAAACAAAACATTTATTTTTAAAATATTATATGATAGGGTTATTATAATTTTATTGGTAAAATAAGACCAACATTACAAAAGTGCAATAAGAGGAATCAGAGATTAGAATTTTTAAAGACTTAAATGAAAATAGGAACAAAAAGCACAAGGCACCATTGATAGTCTGTGGAAGCAGTAGACCGGGACCTAGGAACAATTGGAGGCTGACCATGATGGTACCCTGGTTGGACACAGCAAGTGGATTTGTCCCAATGAAAGTCTGGAAGTCAAAACTTTAAAAAATGTTTCTATGTCAGACTTCAGAAAGACATTTTGCCACTTTTTTAAAGAAAAGCTTTGACATTTCTTCAATGTCCTGACACAGAAAGGGACTTGGCCACTTTTTGAGAAGAAAATATTCCCTGGATGAGCCACCCTTGAAATTGTAGCCAGCGCCATGGAACTAAAGGCCACATACCTGAAACAGGTTGGTCCTGCCGGAGCTCTGGTGCACTGGAGATTTCTCACTGAAATGTTTTCAAATCCCAGCACTCAATGGGACTTAGTTGTTTTTTCAGAGGTGCTGGGTTTAGGTTAACGTTCTTTTTTTACGAAAAGCAAGTTATGGGCATAAATATAAAGGTGCTGTGCAGGAGCACTGCTACGTGCATAGGGCTGTTGGGTGTTGAATGATATGAATGATATAGTTCACAACATAGTGGAGATGTATTGGGTTCAAGTAATATGCTCTGTCTAAAAGAGCTTTTCTTAAAATATTTTAGAATTCTCTAAAAATACTAATTTTACTGAGGTGAATCGCAACTATAAACCACTAATTCCCTTTCATAGTCATTCAGACTTACATTTTGTATTTTTTTTTAAACAGATGTGTTTGGTATCACTTAGGGCCTGATTTAGATCTTCGTGGTCGGATTACTCAGTCACAACAGTGACTGATATCCCGTCCATCCAAAATTTGAATCCCATTATGTCCTACGGGATTTATATTTCGGCAGACGGGATATCCGTCACCGTTGTGATGGAGAAACCCATTTGCCTAGCTCTAAATCAGGCCCTTAGGCTCATCAAAACATTTGTCGTGGTGCACGTTTCTGACATTTAGGATCAAACCATTCATTAGTGGTTTGCGGCATATAGGAGATGAGCACTGGTGTCTCTCCCCTGAACAGGAGCTCTTTGAAGGGCCAAAATGGTGAGGAGTAGGTCACAGGAGATTTCTGAAAATCCTTTCAGACAGAGGAGATACAAGGGATTGAAAGACAATGGTAAGGCATGATGATCACATCACTTCCAGAAATTTCTCCCATCCTCAGAATCCTACCTGACCTGTTTCCAGTTATCACCATCACAACCTCAACCCATCTAGATGGTGTGTCAGCAGTCAAGTGTAAGAGACTCCACCAGGAACTGATTCCTGGACCATCGCTGGAAGAAAGTAGAAAAAGCCTTCCGTCATCAGAGTCGAAAATGGCTGATCCAATACAATAGAGGTGATGCTGAGAGGTGAGAAGACTCAAATCAGAGCCAGAGGAGAGGGTCTACCTGGGTAATAGAAGGAAGGCCAAAAATGGTTTGACAGGCTCTGTTTTCCAACTTGGCTTCAGCTTTAAGTTAGTATCTCCCTTGACCCTCTCCCTCCCCATTTGCAGCTTACACCTACTCTTGACTGGGCAACATCTGAGGCAAGGAGATGTGCAGGGGATGATGCATGCCAAATGTCGTTGTTCCATCCAATAGATTCCATTTGGCCCTCAATATGAGAAAGAAGAAGGGCAAAGAAGACGCCCAGCAGTGGAGACTGCATAGAAGAACAGACTTGCCCCCAGCCCCACTGGCCCGTCTGCAGTTTCCAGAGATCCTGTACCAAAAGTCGCCTCGTCCTACAGACAGCAACCTCCAGAACCCCTGAGAGGACTGACTGCCTTCAACAAAGACCGGATCTCCTGTGAAGCTCTGTTCAAAAGAAACTCCCAAGACAGACTCTGTGTCAAGTTAACCATGCAATCTTACCTCTAATCCACACGGTTGGTTTTCGCAGAGACATTATGGACCAACTTCCCAAATACCCTACTTTATGACCATCGTATTGATAATTTACTATGGTGATGTAATAGGGTTTAGGGAGGCGGGCCGGATACTGGACGTCTGATGATTCCTTCTTGTCGACCTGCGAGGCAACAAGAACTAGTATTCAGTATTGTTTCCTAATATACTTATTGGCATTAACTTCTTCTCTACAGCAATCTATACATTCTTTGATGTATTCTTTGAATGTTCCTACCTGCGATCTAAAGATGATTAGCTCAACGTCCAGGTGTTCTTATAGTAGTGGTTGACGATCAGTACTCTTTTGATGTGGCGTAGTTTCTTTCACTAGGCTCTACTATGTAGAGTTTACTACAATGAGAAACAAAAACTGTCAGAGGCTGAATACACAATTACCCTAGTAATTACTTGTGTAACTTTCTCTCCTATACTTCCTAACTTTGACCTTTTCCAACACGTAGAAAAAGACACATTGTTCTCTCAAGCCTTGTAACTCTATAAAAACATAAGAGTTCTAATAA
Source organism: Triturus cristatus (assembly GCF_964204655.1). NCBI lineage: Eukaryota > Metazoa > Chordata > Amphibia > Caudata > Salamandridae > Triturus > Triturus cristatus. The sequence continues at coordinate 1,015,037,497 of NC_140590.1, forward strand.
TAACAATCACGAAAATACACATAAGTCTAATTAAATAGTCTCTGGAGTTTTCACAAAAATGCAATGTTCTTGGTTTCTTCTAAGAAGTGACCAAAAACGGGTTTCCAAAAATTAGTCCATGTCTTTCAAAACATTATTGATGCAATCAAAACTTTTCTTCTTGCAATGGGCGCCAAATATTTAAAGTGCACTTATCTTTCCTTGTTGTTTTGTCTTTTGCCAGGTTCGAGTTCTAAAGGACGTCGGGATGCTGACTTCTTTAAAGAAAACCACTGGATCAGCTGTCAGGTAAGATTGCAGCCGCGAGCGTCCCCAGCAACCAGTTCCGACAAAAAACTGGTAGGCTAAGCACCTTCTAGAATTGGGTGCGGCCTTAAAAAGGCTCCCCACACCCAAGATGGCTACCGCGCTGACGCGCATCTCTCGTAGCATTGTGTGATCAAAGTTCACTTTGATCCTGCAGCGCTCGGGTGCTAGACGTGTCTTTCTTGAGTACGGCTATGCTCCGTGAATGTTTTGTCCCCAGCCTCTGTCTGTCCAATACGCATTACTTCAATACATTGTAACAAGTACGTAAATTACTAAGCGTTCTTACATGCATTGTGAAATAAACGTTATCTGCACACAAATGCCATTTTAGCATTCTTCCGTAAAAATAAGTACAAAATACATAATCATCATAGTAAAACACAACACACATTATACATAACTTTGGTTGTGCTGGTTGCACGGGATAGGGGTGGGTTTTTATAGAGTTGAATACAAGCATTTTAGGTTACTGTAACCCTAGCACTGTCGTACTGTCTTACTTAACCCTTCTTACTCTTGGCTGGATGTGCTATCATTACAGTACCCCCCTTTTAAAATCCCTCCTAAAACCCTGGGTATAGGTTTTGGTTTCTCAGGATGTCGCCTATGAACGTTTTTTATAAGTCGAGCCGCATTTTTCAGATGTGCTAATGGTTCCAAGGAATGCTCCTCAGGGCCATAACCCTTCCAATCAACTAAATAATGTAATTTTCCTCTTATTCTTTCAGCGTCTAATAGGGTTCGTACTTCAAACCCAGTTATCCTTTCTTTGTCAATAGGAGGTGGAGGGGTGGTTTTATGGGACATAGGATGATAAGGTTTTAAAAGAGACACATGAAACACTGGATGAATTCGATATTTGTTGCATAACTCTAGATTAATCGCCACTGGATTGACTACCTTTTTGATTAGAAATGGTCCGATAAAGCAAGGACAAAGCTTTCTATTACCATGAAGTCATAAATTCTTTGTAGACAGCCAAACTTTATCTCCCACTACATACGGTGGCAGTGGAGTACGGTGTACGTCTGATGACTTTTTCTGACTTACTTTAACTTTGGCCAAATGATATTGAGCTTGTTGTTGAATTGACATTAATTTGACTACATATTCCTGACTAGAAGGGTTCAATGTATTGGATGGAATGGTCCCCGGAATGTTTTTGGGTGAAATCCTTGACTAAAACTGAGACATTCCTATAGATGAATGTTCAGAGTTATTATATGCGAATTGCAATGCCCACCAGATGTCAGACCATTGTTGATTACAATCTGGTAATGTACAGCGTAAATATTGTTCAATAGTTTGATTGGTGCGTTCCGTTAAACCATCTGTTTGAGGATGGTAGCTTAAAGCTATTTTCACTTCCATGTTTAATGACTTACTTAAATTTTGAAGATATGGGAAATAAATTGAGGGTCTCCGTCTGAAATAACAATCATAGGGATTCCATGAAGACAAATAATATGTTTGAGCAAATACTAATGCCAATTCCGCTTCCGAAGGGAGTTTTTTTAACGGGATGAAATGTGCCATACGTGTAAAATGCTCAATTACAGTTAGAATGGTATTGTAACCTGTTGTGGTAATAGGGAGTTCCACAATAAAATCTAAAGACACTGTGGGCCATGGTTGTGGAGGTATCGGTAAGGGCTGCAAGAGACCCGTAGGAGCTTGATGTGAAGATTTATTTTGACTACATATCGCACAAGTATCCACATAAATGCAAATGTAATGAAACATTGACGGACACCAGAATGAACGTTGGATCAACTGATACGTCTTTGTAATACCTGGATGTGCAGACAAAAGAGAATCATGATGCATTTTAATAACATGATCTTGTAGTATTTTAGTTGGCACAAACACTTGGTCACTCATCCATAATAAATTGTCTTTCCACAAAAGTGAAGGAGTCTCCTCTTGCCATTCTGATTGTGGTTTTGTTTTTAACTCTTCTTGTATTTCAGAAATCACTTCTTTGTTTGTAATGCTAGCTTGAAAACAATAGGATGGAAGGATTGCTGGTGGCAAGGTTTTTACATTACTAGTTTCCTCAACACGTATACGTGATAAAGCATCAGCTTTATTGTTGTCCTTCCCAGGTCGATGTGTTATCATAAAATTATAATCATTAAAATACAATGTCCATTGCAATTGACGTGCTGACAAAGCTTTCATAGATCTAAGGTGTTGTAAATTGCGATGATCAGTATAAATTGTAATAGGATGCGTAGCTCCTAACAAGTAATTGCGCCATTCTTCGAACACAGCTTTAATGGCCAATAATTCTCTATCCGCAATATCATAATTAATTTCAGCAGGTAATAATTTGCGGGAAAAATCAGCTAGGGATGCATCTGACCAGTATCTTTGTGTCTTTGAGACAGAATGCCTCCTATAGCAAATTGTGAGGCATCTGCTTCTACAATGAAAGGACGGGAAGGATCTGGATGCATAAGAATGGGTACAAAAGTAAATTGTGTCTTTAATTCCTGAAACGCCTTTTCAGCTTGTTCATTCCATTCGAATTTTGCTCCTTTACATAATAACTTAGTAATTGGGGTGATGATTTTTGAAAAGTCACAAATAAAGCGTCTGTAGAAATTTGCAAATCCTAAAAAACTTTGGATTTGTTTTGGTGTAGATGGACTAGGCCAATTTATTACAGATTCAATTTTTCTAGGATCCATTTCAATACCATTTGACTAAATGAGGATGTCATCAATATATACCACACAACAAATATCTAAGAAGTCTCTTAAGACTTCATTTATAAAAAATTGAAATGCGGCAGGAGCTTTGCAAAGTCCGGAATGCTGTCTTCCATTCATCGCCCTCCCGGACTCGCACTAGATGATAAGCTGCTCGCAAATCGAATTCAGTATAAATGGTGGCATCTTTTATTTGATCAAACAGAGATGGTATTAATTGCAATGGATATCAATTTTTTATTGTTACATTGTTCAAAGCACGGTAATCAACACATGCGCGCAATTCTCCTCCCTTCTTTGGTATGAAGAAGAGGGGAGAAGACACAGGGGATTTGAATGCCTGATGAATCCGTTAGCTAAATATTAGTCTAAATAAGTTTGTAAGTATTCATTTTCTTTCTCGGTAAGAGCATACATTCTGCTACATGATAGTGTAGTTCCAGGTACTAAATCTATTCGGCAATCATAATCTCAATGTGGTGGTAAGGAATTTGCCTTTTGTTTATCAAATACATCAATTAAATCTGAATGCACTTCTGGTACTCCCTCTAGAAGTAATATGCACTTGGGTCCCTTTGGAAAATCATATCCTTGTATCACATGTGTGGATACATCATGTAATAGATAAGAGTTACGTCAAAAATCTGAATTAAATGTCACAGTTTGTTTTAACCAGTCAATTTGAGGATTATGTTGCACCAACCACGGAATCCCTAAAATGAGACGAAATTGTGGGGCATCAATTATATCAAAACAAATGTTTTCGCTATGATCATTAGTGCAAACCATTATCAAGTTTTCTGTCTGATGTTGTATCAATCGAGAAGTTAGTTCCTTACCGTCAGCTGCTCTGACGACTTCTGGTTTATCTTTAGGCACGGTGTTTAAACCTAAATCTCGCAGAAATTGAGTGTCTATAAAATTTCCGGTAGTACCAGAGTCAATTAATGCATCGACTGACGATTTGTGTGTTTTATTGCCCTGAGATGGAGTGTTACTCTTATGCTAAGATGATGGGATGACATTTCAGGTGTGGTAGAGGCCAAACTAGATAAGAAACCCGACAAACTGACCTCGTCTTCTGCCGAGCGTTCTAGTTTTCCAATTGTTGAACTCAAACTACATCTGTGGTCTTGAATTTACTTTTATTTGGACGATTGCGGCATTCTTTTACAAAGTGTCCAGCTTTTCCACAACATGAACATTGATTTAATTTTCGACACTTATCTTTTTCTTCCTTTGAAAGTGGGCCTCTAACCATTCCAATTTGCATTGGTTCTTCTTGATCAGGTGTATCACTTGGATCTATTTTATTCCCTTTCTCTTTAAATGAGAATATTCTATGATCTACCTTACTACTTCGCTCTCCTCTTCGTTCAATCAAACGATGATTTAGTTTTACCACTAAATCGATAAATTAACTACAGTTGTCTGGTGGATCTAAGATTTGCATAATCATATCTTTTAGCTCATCACGTAAACCTCTATAAAAAGGTGACACTCTTTTTTCCTCTGGCCAATTGGACTCTATCACTAATTTCTTAAATCGTGAAATATAATGCAGTAAATCTGAAGTGCCTTGTTTTAAATTAAGCAACTCGTTATCTGCAGATTGTACAAATACATGTTTAGCAAATCATTTTTTCATGGTTTCTTTAAAAAGTGGTAAGTTATATAAGATCGGGTAATTTTTTCTATTAATGGTACGGACCATAATGCTGCATCTCCTCCCAGATAAGATAAAAATAAAAGCGACTTTAGCAGAGTCATCTGGAAAAACTGTTGGTTTTGCTATAAAATGTAACTGACACCGATTTAAAAAGATTGTGAACTTATTGCTATCGCCATGAAATCGTTCAGGAGGTGCCAAAGGAACTGGATTGGGATTTATCTCTTGGATTTGAGTAGGAAAAGTTGCTGTGGTATCAATGGTATGAGTCGTTTGCTGGAAACAAGATGGTTTTAAAAGTGTTTTTTGTGAAGGAAAACTCCAGGTGGGACGCGCTTGCAAATCACTTTGTAATTGAGAAAGATCTCTGCGTAAAGCAGTCTTTTCTGACTGGATATCTGCTAATATAGATGCTATGTCCTGAAGAGATATTTGTTGGGCTTGATCCATAACGTCTGGGTGAAATGTTCTTCGTGGGCTTAGCCTTCTGTCAAGTTAACCATGCAATCTTACCTCTAATCCACACGGTTGGATTTCGCAGAGACGTTATGGACCAACTTCCCAAATACCCTACTTTATGACCAGTGTATTGATTATTCACTATGGTGATGTAATAGGGTTTAGGGAGGAGGGCCGGATACTGGACGCCTGATGATTCCTTGTTGTCGGCCTGTGAAGCAACAAGATCTAGTGTTCAGTATTGTTTCCTAATACACTTATTGGCATTAACTTCTTCTCAACAGCAATCTGTACATTCTTTGATGTATTCATTAAATGTTCCGACCTGCGATCTAAAGATGATTAGCTCAGCATCCAGGTGTTCTTATAGTAGTAGTTAACAGTAAGTACTCTTTTGATGTGGCGTAGTTTCTTTCACTAGGTTCCTCTATGTCGAGTTTACTACAATGAGAAACAAAAACTGTCAGAGGCTGAATACACAATTACCCTAGTAATTACTTGTGTAACTTTCTCTACTATACTTACTAACTTTGACCTTTTCCAGCACGTAGAAACAGACACATTGTTCTCTCAAGCCTTGTAACTCTATAAAAACATAAGGGTTCTAACAATAACAATCAAGAAAATACCCATAATTCTAATTAAATAGTCTCTGGAGTTTTCAAAAAAATGCAATGTTCTTGGGTTCTTCTAAGATGTGACCAAAAACAGGTTTCCAAAAATTAGTCCATGTCTTTCAGAACATTATTGCTGCAATCAAAACTTTCTTTCTTGCGATGGGCGCCAAATATTTAAAGTGCACTTATCTTTCCTTGTTGTTTTGTCTTTTGCCATGTTTGCCAGGTTAAAGGACGTCGGGACGCTGACTTCTTCAAAGAAAACCACCGGATCAGCTGTCAGTTAAGATTGCAGCCGTGAGCGTCCCCATCAACCACTTCCGACAAAAAAACGGAAGGCTAAGCACCTTCTAGAAGTAGGTGCGGCCTTAAATAGGCGCGCCACACCCAAGATGGCCCCGAGATGGCTACCACGCTGACGTGCGTCTCTCGTAGCATTGCGTGGTCAAATTTCACTTTGATCTGCAGCGCTCGGGGGCTAGATGCGTTTTTCTTGATTATGGCTACGCTCCGTGAATGTTTTGTCCCCAGCCTCTGCCTGTCCAATACGCATTACTTCAATACATTGTAACAAGGACGTAAATCACGAAGCGTTCTTACATGCATTGTGAAATAAACGCTTTCTGCACACAAATGCCATCTTAACATTCTTCCTTAAAAATAAGTGCAAAATACATAATAATTATAGTAAAACACAACACACATTATACATAACTTTGGTTGTGCTGGTTGCTCGGGATAGGGGTGGGTTTTTATAGGGTTGAATACAAGCCTTTTAAATTACTGTAACCCTAGCACTGTTGTACTGTCTTACTTAACCCTCCTTACTCTTGGCTGGATGTGCTATCATGACACTCTGAGCCTGCTGAGGACAAAGAAACCCGACTCCTGGAACCACCACTGCACCCGATGCCTACGGCCCGGATCCGGGTGGCCCACTGGTCCCAGCGAGGTCCCCCAACGCTCCAGAGTTCGAGTCCACTGTGGATTGACCCCTCCAGGACTCCCCGGAGTCGCCTGCAGCCTCTGCACGGAGACCCTCCCAACAGCGAGTGGCCCGGTAGGATGAAATCCGACCTCAAAAGACACCCCTGCATTCAGCCGCCCTGCACCCTGGAGAGGCAAACCCGAGGTGCACCTACATCCCGAGCCCTCCAACTTACCTATCCAGCCGTTGGTTTCTCTGGGAAGTCTTCCTGGACCAAGCCTGCAGACAAAATCCAAAACCGGCAACTCCCATTGAAAACAACAGGGCACCCAATCCCAAACCAGCACCCTGCGCCCAGCCGTCCCTAAGCCGCAGTGGGTGTACTTTGTGTGCTAAACCAGATCCCCCTTTGCCCTGAGCCTAGCAGCAGGAGATGGCTCCCACAACCTTGTGGCCTGCTTGTGAGCAGCCCCCTATCCCCCATTGGTTAACATTGGGCCTCAGCACTCTGCACCCGGCCGCCCTAGTGCTGCTGAGGGTGTTCTGAGAATGCATACTCGACACTGGGGGAACCCGGTTTCTAACCCCAGAATAACAACTCCCACAAATAAGTACTTACCGGGAAACTGTTAACTTCATTTCCTCACATTGGATTGCATGGACTGCTGTATGAAACGTGAAAAACTTCATAACTGTAAAAACTGAATGACTTGCCTTTTGTCTAGGAAATGTTTCAGTGTGATATCTAGGCATCTAGGATTAGCAAAAGTAACTTAAAAAGTAATCCAATAAGTAATATGCACAGTAATCTGTAAAGTAACTAAAAAGTAATTTCAAACTATTGACTTACCTGTAACTCAACCAACTGCATTTGAACCTGCATTCAACTGTAATTCACTGCATAAGATTTTGCAAAGTATTATTTCACTTACCTGTGCAAGGCTTAGTTCTAGAAATAAAATAACGAAATAATATTGTTATACAAACAAAATTGGTCTGAGTTCTGTCTTTGAGTATGTGACATAATTTCTTGTCTGAGTTTGTCCAACAAATGCTTAACACTACCCTCTGATAAAGCCTTACTGCTCGCCCACTCAACCACAAATAGAGAGTAAGGTGCTATCTACTTTTACCTCTGACTACCTTTGGGGTTCCACTGTACTCTGTGCACACTATACCTAATTTTGGTGTAGTATATGCAGAGCCAGCTTCCTACATCTCCTCCAAACTAAAGGTTGACACGTTTCAGCCAATGTGGTTTGAGGCCTCCTCTGGACAAAGGAAGACAAAAGAACCAAGCCCGGTAGTTAAAATAATCAAAAATTCCCAAATTCTACAAAATCGTATGTACAAATACATACCTAACTATACGTATGTACAATCGTTAGCAGGGACCAATAGAGTAATTTGGCATGTTAAGGTTTGACCAGAACCACATGAAATATCATTCGCTTAGGAATTGGCTCTTCAAGAATATGTGTGCAGTACCACTCATGGCTAATAGCTGATTTCCATACCTGTGTACTCAAGCAAGTCCATTGGATCGTGTAAACGTTTGAACGCCTACTGTATACCAGAAGTAAAGAACTTTCTCATTTCAAATTTTCTCAGTTTCTCAATTCTCCAACCCGATTGCCAGCGAAAATAACATCAGTCCCCCACAGGATCTGTTCGACAACCTCACCCACTTCTTCCATGACAAAATCACACCCATATACAGAAATTTCGAACCCCAACCTCTCCTACAGACTTCCTTGACAGATACGCCACCACTGTAACTGACACGAACCACACACTGACCACCTGGAACATTCTCTCCACCCAGGACACCACCTCCACCATCAAATCCATCCACTCCAGAGCTCCCACAGACCGATGTCCGCACCACATCTTTAACCCTGGAAACCAAAGGATCGGCCAGGAACTCACCACCCTATTCAACATCTCTATCACCACCGCAACATTTCCCGATGCCTGGAAACACACCGAAGTCAACCAACTACTCAAAAAACCCTCCACCAACTCCAGTAAGCTCAAAAACTACCGGCCAATCTCCCTGCTCCCATTCCCAGCGAAAGTACTTGAAAAGATCATCAACAATCAACTCATGACACACCTGGAGCAGAACCAGTTACTCAATGCCTCCCAATCTGGCTTAAGCAGCAATCACAGCAGTGAAACCGCCCTGATCGCAGCCACCAATGACATCCGAACCCTCCCGGACTGAGGAGAAAAAGCAGCTTTGATCCTTCTCGACCTCTTGGAAGCCTTCAACACCGTCTCCCACCACACGCTGAAAGACTCCACCACATCAGCATCCAAGAGGACATGCTCAGATGGATCACCTCCTTCTTCACCAGAAGAACCAGAAGATCCACCTCCTGCCTTTCGCCTCTGAACCCAAGCAGATCACCTGCAGTGTCCCCCTGGGCCCATCCCTCAGCCCCACGCTTTTCAATGGAAATATGATCCCACTGGCCAACATCGTCATATCCCACAGTCTCAACACAATTTTCTACGCAGACAACACTCAACACATTCTCTCACTCACCTACAACCCTACTATTACCAAAACCAACTTCCACAGATGCATGACTAATGTTACTGACTGGATAAAGTGCAACTGCCTGCAGCTGAGCACAGAGAAGAAGGAAGTACTGATGCTTGGCAACAGCAGCAACACATGGAATGACTACTGGTGGACATCAGACCTAGGACCTACACCCACCAACTACGTCAGAAACCTCATAATCATCATTGACAACAAGTACATCATGAAATCACAGATCAAAGCCGTCTCCTCTGCTTGCTTCCTCACTCTGTGCATGCTAGTAAGATCTTCAAGTGCAAAGTGACACAAGCCCTCATCACCAGTCGACTGGACTACGCCTTCTACATTGGAATCGTCGCACACCTCCTACAGGCAAGGCCTGGGTGGAGCTTGTGGAGTTTCACTTGTGGAATTTTGTGGAGTTACAGATAACCTCTGCCAAATTCCGTATTGCCACCACAACTCCAAATTCCTGAAAAATACAGACTGGCAGATTGTGAGCAGTCGTCCTATCCAAGTTTCCTAACCAGTCAGATATTCCTTCGGGTCTTGTGTTTGTACCCTCTCCTTGAGTATTTCCTCTCCAAGGGCAGCCATCACTCTGGTTGCCTCTTTCTCTTGCCCCCACCCCTTCATGTTACTGGAACACAGCATCGCCCTTACTCGCTCTGTAGCTAAGTACAGGGTCAAGCTGGTGATGCTCTCTACGGGAGTGGGGCGGAGAAGTGAGGTTTAAATGAGGGCCTACGCAAGGTGCACTCTCCTCGCTTTTCTTTCCTGAAATTTTCAGTGGCATGTTTGATTGTTATTGCACACCCGGGCAGCACCTCTCTCTGCCAGGCTTACATAGGGGAGGGCAATGATGCCACATTTGCCACCAGCAGCCCTGACAGGTTGTATCTGAAACCCAGTGTCCAAACCCAAGGCATGCCTCCCACCACAAGCAACTGTGGACACCAATGTGCCCTGAGGATCTGGTGCAGAAAGACATGTCTTTTAGTTCCAATGTTTACATAGATGGCTGTGAGTGAGACACTCTGCAGCCTAGCATGTGCACGGACACCTCTAGTTTAGCGATTAGAAAACATTTCAATAAATCCGACCTGTTACCTGATGACTCATATCACCAGGGACACACCGCTCCAATCCTGGGCTTTCTATTTACAAACCACTGTAACCCTGTAATTTAGTCCAATGGGTTTCTTGATGAGCATCAAGCCTGCGACTAATACAATGCATGCAATTTTTAAATATTAGACCTGGACAGGAGAATAGTGTCCTTTGTGACGTGGCGTCATCCGGTAACCCTTACAATAACAAAGCATCAATGTGCTGTATCTTGTCAGAGAGAGGCCCAACCTTGGTAGGAGAGAAGTAAGAGCTGTTGACCCCATGCTTTCATGAAGGTATATCTCTACTGAAATCACAAGAGTTCACTCCTGCTTAGAATCAGTAATGTCAAGGAGCTGCAAAGATGTAGGTGCACACCTCTCTTACCAGCAGATGCAAAGCTGTTCTGTTTCCTCTTGGAGCCTGGGAGATGTGTCAGCATTTACTGCTGCCCCTTATTCATGTCAAGGGGCTCCTAATACTCCACTGTGTAGTGCCCTTCTCCAGTATTGACTGCCACTGCCCTGCCACTGCTCATCAATGCCTGTTGAGGTCATCGCTCTGCACATTGCTGGTGGAGGTTAATGCCATTCAGACTCACTAATAGAATGACACAGAGGTGCCACACTGAATCGAAAATTACAAAAGGGCTGCGAGAATAACGCTGTCACCTGTCTTCTCTGCAGTTCGTCTCCGTGTCGCATTTGCAAAACCAGAATGAAAGCATATTGGGTTGCCTGCCTCTGTGGAATAGCAAGGACTTCAGGGGAGCATTTCGATTTTTCCTCCCCTGGAACCGGGCTATAAGTCCAGGTTGTGGTACTTCCCATTCTGGAATGCACCAAATAAACACTTGTCCTAGCAATGGCCGAGGCAACGCCTAATATACAAAATCCAATAACCAGTCAGAGCTCTCATAAGTACCAGAATTAGTGGCGAGGGTACAGCACACTCGCACATCTACACCTCCTTGCATGCATAGTTCTTAACACACGATCACTCAGCAAAGTCACAACCGAAATATGGGACCTGCTGAGTAGCGACACACCCGACATCCTGTTTATCACAGAGACCTGGCTCAACCCCTCATTGGCTCCTGCAAACGCCATGACAATCCCAGCGGGCTACAAGATTGCTCTACGGGACTGCCTTTACAAGTCAAGAAGGAAGACTCACTATCATCTACAAGGAATCCATCAAATGAACAACATCCTCAGAGAACGTCACCCCATTCATGAAACAGCTGCAAAACTCAGAAAACTTCCCCCTAAACAGAACTCTCACCTACTAACCACCCGGACAACGAGCCACCTTTACCTACCTCATCATCAACTTTGTCACTTTGAGCGTCATTGACTCCAGAGCCTACACTCTCCTTGGTGACCTCAACTTTCATCCGGAAGACTGAAACAACCCCTGCTCCAGAGCACTTATTGAAAGCTTGAGCCACATTGGACTCACACAGCTCGTCCCAGAAACAGCTCCCACCACAGTACACACACTGGACCCCATCTTTACTCCAAGTGACAGCATCAAATACAACTACACAACACCACTCACATGGACCGACCATGCCATCACCCACTTCAAAATCAACACCCATCAAGTCAACACTCTTAGCAGGTTCAGCATTCCAAGCCTCAGCTGGGGAAAAATCTCCGAAGCAGACTGCCTCAGGGCCCTTAGCGCAGATCAACCTAGCTCCACAGTCAACCTCGACAAGGACATCAACATCTTCAACAACTGGCTCAAGAACTATGTGGACTCGCACCCATCAAACCCAAAAAGCATGGTAGACCATACAAATAGGCCAGCTGGTAAACAAAAGCCCTCGAAGACACCAAACGACACTGTAAACAGTTAGAAGGGAAGTGGAGAGTCAGACACGACACCACAGAGAGGAATACCAACAAGGCTGCATTCAGATACTATCACCAGCAAATAAGGGGCACCAAGAAAAAGCACTGGTGGACCACATCAAAGGAAGCTCAAACAGCTACAAGGAGATCTTGAACGTTAAGGATTCCACCCCGCCCTCAGCCACTGCCACCACCATTGCTGCCTCCCAACAACTCTACGACAACCCATCCACCTTCTTCCACAGCTAAATTGTAAACTTCTACAGCAACTTTACGCACCAACCCAACCCCAGAGAACTTTTTGCTAACCTACCCACCACCAACAAAGATGGCTACCAGAACGAATGGACAACCTTCACCAGAAACGACACAGTGACAATCATGCGGACCATCCAGTCAGGGGACCAAAGGACCCATGCCCCCACTATATCTACAACCTGGGAACATCACCAATGATCAATAACCTGACCCACATCATCAACACCTCCATCCCGTCCGCCACTTTGCCAGATGAATGGAAACTTGCAGAAATCAACGTTCACCTCAAGATGCCCACAGCCGACCCAAATCAAATGAGCAACATCTGACCCATCTCCCTGCTTCCCTATCCAGCCAAAGTGACTTAGAAGTCCATCAATAAGCAACTCTCAACCGATCTCGAACTTCACCATCTTCTAGACAACACTCAATCAGAATTCAGAAAGAACCACAGCACCGAAACAGCACTCATCATGGCCACTGATGACATTTTAATCATCCTGGACCAAGGAGAAATAGCGGCCCTCATCCTGCATGACCTCTCTATGGCCTTCAGCACTGTCTCCCATAACACCCTCATCAGAAGACTCCACGAGATTGGCATAAAAGGATCCTCTCTCAAATGGATCTGTTCTTTCCTCACAGGAAGAACCAAGAGGGGCAGGCTGCCACCTTTCACATTAGAGACCAAGAAATTCATATGCGAGGAATATGATATAGCATCCACACAAATCCTTAAATACTATCAGTTGAGCTTTGCTCTGCAGGCAAGAATAACCCCAGAAGAGTCCCCCAATAAGAGCCCAAAGCAATTTCCCACCTATAGGTCGCCTATGAATAACACACACAGGAAGTTAATGCATTTAAGGGAAAAAAGGCAGGCAGATATAGGGGAGCTGGAGGATAATGATTGGCAGGAGGTACTGCAGTTCCCAAGGGAGGGGGCCATTCTGGTGAGGCTTTGTCTGATTCAATTCAAACATTTTCACAGCATATATCACACTAGGGTACTCTTGTATAAAATCGGTAAAGCCACGGATGATGCATGCCTACATGCTTGTAGCTACCAGGGGTCCTTTTTAGGTCTCGCGAGCCAAAGGCTCGAAGAGACATTTTATATGTGGGCTTTTCAAAGTGCTGCCGTGGCCTAAAGCTACAGTGCACGTGAACATGCACGCGCGCAGCGCCATGTGTCTTTCCTCCGTAGCGATCGTAATCACAATCACTTTCACTTTCGCGGGCTCCTCTGTTGCTGGCATTCCCCCCTCCCTTCTCGCCCAGCCCTTCTTGTTGAGTTTGTCAACCAAGTTCTCGATAGTCACATAGTCGGTATTTTCGCAATTTAGTACAGTGTGAATGCTTTTTTTCAACAGAGCTAAATATAGCGGCAGGGGCGCGAACTTGTGTATTCCTGCCATGTGTCTTTCCTCCGTAGCGATCGTAATCACGATCACTTTCACTTTCGCGGGCTCCTCTGTTGCAGGCATTCCCCCCTCCCTTCTCGCCCAGCCCTTCTTGTTGAGTTTGTCAACCAAGTTCTCGATAGTCACATAGTCGGTATTTTCGCAATTTAGTACAGTGTGAATGCTTTTTTTCAACAGAGCTAAATATAGCGGCAGGGGCGCGAACTTGTGTATTCCTTGGTTGGGTGGGGGATGTGACCACAGATGACTCAATCCACTTCCGAGTTCGAGATTTAAAGCCAGTGCTCACAAATGCCGGCTGTGTACATTTAGGTGTTGGGGACAGCGAAACACCAGCGTTTTTTATATAGAGAATTTCAGTAAGGGTTTGTTTTTCACCGGAAAAAATGTATTCCTTGTTTATTATGTGCTAACTGTATAACATGGCCTCCCACTTTTGCTTCACACGTGACCAAATGTGTGGTCCCATCAGGGACGTTTTAAGGATTTTGGGGGCCCTGGGCCAAATGTATTTTGGGGGCCCCTGTTCGGACCAGCTCAGGTTTTTCATGCCTTCTTTGGTCAAATACTAAATGTGTGTACATCGGATATTCAGGGATAGTGATGTTTTCAGTATGTAACACAACTGCAGTTCACTAATATCACTGCAAATAATCTCACACCCTCCCATTTCTCATAGCGAGGTCCTGTATTGATCTAAAATAAACTTTTCATATGGATGTTGCATGACGCATAAACAAATTTTGTCTGCAAAATGTCTATAATACTTACACATTAAAAATTAATGATGTAAAGACACTATTTACAACATTGTGTTAAAAAAAATTCAAGGTCATGAGGGCAAGACTTTAGAACAGAGCTGGCTCTTTCAGCGCCCCCCCCCCCACTCCTTTGAAAGGCTGGGGCCCTGGGCCAGAGCCCACTTTGCCCATGCCTTAAAATGTCTCTGGGTCCCATACTTATCAAATCATGTCCCGAAGGTTCGGTTACATTTTTCTGCTACATCAAACTGAGGCTTGTAGTACAATGTCTCGTTTAATTCTTTGGGGTAGGGTGTAATCTCTGACACCCCTTCCTGCGAGCTGGCAATCTGCATGCTGCCTCGAAAACCCTCGAGATTGTTGATGCTTTACATAAGAGTCCATTTGCCCTCCCTCCGTGGGACGTCTCACTCACCCATTGCCCCCAACACTCCCGCTGAGGGGGCTTAGCCTCCGCCATTTGCACCTACAGGGTCTTATTCTGACCTTGAGTGCGAGAGGCGAGGCCGCGTCACCCCCCATCCTGGCGCCTTTGAAGCCACAATGACTTTGAGATTCATTTGCGGATCCCACCCACCCCTCGGGCGCTATCTCCCCTGCCCCGCCCACTGTCTTCTCTTCTTTAACCCCTGCCCTCAGCGAGGCTGAGACAAAGGGCTTCATCTGCATGCGCTGATTGGCTGTAATCTGCCGAGCACAGGAATGCGGTTAGGTTACAGAACTGTAGGGAAGAAAATGCAATTAAGGCCTCCGAGTGCAGACATTGTACCTCAGATTACAAACAGATTCGCACCCCTGCTGACTCACGGGAACTCCGTCTTCCTGCCCCTTTAATGCAGCCGGCGCTGCCGCATTACAATTCCTGTTCCGACAATTGTACGAGTAATTAAAGAACCAATCGTTTTTTGAGGAAAAGGTCACATTGGGTTGTTTAAGTAACATGTCTACTCTGAGAATAAAGGAGCATTTACCAGATTACCCCGTGTCATCAAGGACACCATGTTGCAGTCCTGGGATTTCATTTAACTCTGCAATGAATCCTGGGACTTGTAGTCACGATGCTCTTATTGGAGGAAGATTTGAAGGGGGAAACCCATGACAGAAACACAGAGGGGCAGATTTACAAGCCCCTTGCGCTACTTTTGTGTCACTTTTCCCGTGTTAAAAGTGGCGCAAGAGTAGCGCAAGGGGCTTGTAAATCTGTCCCAGAGTTCCTAATAATGCGAACTCGTCTGCTAATCTTATCATACAATACAGTAAAGGTGTACTGATGCCATGTCTGTGCCTGTCATGCACACCGCACTGCTTGCACGCAGTAAAGGAGTCCCAGCAAGTCTGTGAGGCAGATTAAAAAAATATTAATAGAGACAGTCAGGCGACCCAATTTTGAAATACAAATGTGAAAAATACTGCAGGTAGGATGCTATGTTCCATCCGCGAAAGGTACGCCATTTGAATCATCTGCCAACTTAGGGCGACCAAAGCAAACACAACTGTTGGAGTTGCCAGAACCCTAAAATATCCCCCACTTTCATCCATACCACGCATGCCATTGGTGAGTGAACCGAGTTGGTCCTAGTCACCCTATATGAGGACCCTTCATCCCACCTTCTGTCCTTTCTCTGCATCCTTTCGTACATCCATCCACCTATCCACCTCTTCATGCTTCAACCCATCCTTACTTTACCATTCTGTCTATTGACCTTTTCATCATTACACTCTTCCGTCCCTCCATCCATCCTTTCACTCACACTTCCAGCCATTCACCCATCGTTTCCCCATCTATACATCCATTCATGTTCATCCGTCCATTATTTCACCCTCCTTTTATCAGTTCACCCAGACTTTCATCCACCTATCCATGCATTCATCCAACCTTTTATTATTCTTGGTTTTCTTTCATTCAACCACCCATACAAATGTTGTTTTACACTTCACCCATCAGTCCTGTCACCCATGCATTCATCTTATAATGCTTTTGGCCCTTCAAAGCTTCTTCCTTCTTTCCATACGTCCTTACATCCACTCTTCCTTCACGACCTTTCTCTCTCTCTCTCACAAGCTCAGTAGCGAACCCAGTGTAACGTGGGCCCTAATGCAAGGAAGGGAATGTGCCCCTGACTGCTACTTGAATGATAAAATACAGCAATAAGCATAGTTCAGTGGGCCCCTCATGCTTCTGGCCCTGGTGCCATTGCAACTGTTGCACTAATGAAAGCAACGCCCATAAACACGCTTTACTTCTCTCTCTCATCATTTAATCTTTTAGGCCTCCTTTACTATGAATGGCTTCTATCCCTGACCTTGGTTATGGTTTTCCCTTACTTTGTGTTTTTTAAGAGCTATTGGGCCATATTTACAACAGAATGACTAAGCGTAGTATTAAGCAAAAATTGCTAACTACAGATTTGCCATTCTGAAAACGCAGTGAGGCGTCGTATTAACAAGAATGTGGCGCACCCCTGCGTTTCCCCTAGCACTGGCAATAAATCTAGCTGCCCAGTGTCAAAGCAGGCACCATTGCACAATAGTGCATGGGTGTGTCTGTGTTGGGGGAATGATTGTGTATGTGCAGGAAGGTGTCCCTTCCTGCATCAAAACAATCCAGAATGCCGATTTGAAACTCCTATGTGAGCTACTTAATGCAGCACACATAGAAACAGTAACAAGCGTGCCAATAGGTCTCGCCTTTGGGACCTTATACGTTTTTAGCCATGCAACAGTTGTTGTTGCACCAAGGATATTGTGCTGCATAACTAAATACTTATAAGGTCCCAAAAGCGAGACCTATTGGCTATGGCTCTGGTGTATTTCTATTTTGATGCATATCTCTATCTTACAGATAGGTAGCTGGAGGGGTTAAACATGCATTTGTCGAATAAAAGTGCTTTTTGTAGAAGAGATTCTGATGCCACTTATACCTGCCTAAACCTTTTAATTGCATGGTTATGGCGAAAACAAACTGTTCTTTAAGTTTTTTCGTGTGTACGTTGTGTTTTCTCTTTCTATAATTTTGCCCACATCATTTTCGGATTTACGTTTATAATTGTGACCCTACAAGCAAATCCGATCTGAGTGCCCTGACTCACCATCCACTTTACCGGCCGGGCAGACCCGAAGTGAAGCCCTGTCCCTTCTCCTGCTTCTCGAGTGCACCTCTCGACAAAATCAACAGTCTATGAATTTAGCCTGAACTTTTGAACTTATACTGACGCCGTTCATGTAACAGTCTGCATTGTACTAAGGTCAACCGAAGCCCGTGGGGTGCAGGGGAGCTAGAATCGCAGCATAAAAAAACTCTTCAAAGTCTAACTTGCTGAGTAACAAAACAAGCGGCTATGACTTTCTATGGCGTATTTGCATCGAAAGCAATCCCCTCTACTATGGTAGAAGTGAACGAATTGAGAAGAATCTGTGGATTTATTTCCCATCTGTCGTACCTTACTTTCGAAGGGCGTCCTTCCCAAGTGGTGGCTCCATTTACACAAGCAGATCTGCCCCTCTTAAACATGCGTCAGATACTTGGTGTAGCGGGCGCTCAGTCACTTACGTATCCAGTGAACTGTCAAACCATGAAGACAAACCATAATCTAATGTTTATTCCTCCTACCTGGCCCCGTACTGATGAATACGAAACGTCTCTTGGCCTTTGTGGGGTGCAAAAGCCGAGTAACTGCATCGTGCTGCTGTGCACTGTGTAACTTGTACAACATAACCCGCTGCAGTAAAGAAGTGCATTTAATCATGCGCTTGCAATAATCTCCAACTCACAGTGTCTAAATAAATCAACTTTGCAACATTGTTTAAGTCTTTGTATGTGTCCGTGTTTAATTCGCCTTTTAGCCCGGGTACCTGCACTTCCAAACAAGCATTTTCAATGCAATAGGTCTCGCAGTTACGCGAGTTTAAGCTATCGGCATTGTAAATGACGATGCCTTTTATTTATGTTTGAAAAACGAAAACACAAATAAAAGGCATTGTTATTTGCAATGAGAATAGCTCAAACTCGCGTAAATGCGAGACCTATTGCATTGTAAATGCTTGTTGCATTAAGAAGCATGTTAATCTTAGAGGGCTATAAACGAGCATAAAAACGAATAATATAAGGGGGCTTTATCATACTGCATTTTTAGAAACAACCTGAGGTTTCAAATGATATTATAAACATTCTCCTTTACTTTTTTCCATTTCAGATTTAGAAGCACTGGTAACGGTCAGAATGTATTGAAAAATACATTGCAAAGGCCACTGAAACAGAAATAGAGGGCCTAGATACAGGATTATTTGCAGCTGACATTGGGACACTAGCCAGTGGGATAGCTTAGTGTGTTAAACGCTTGCGGCTAAGATACGTCAGAAACCTGTAAGTCATAGGTTTCATTTCTGGCAGAGCTGAATTGCAGGGGCATAACAGAGGCCCCCCGCAGTCAGTGCAGGGGGGATGTCACCGTTACCTGAAAGGGGGACCCCTTGGACTAGCCCGTTTCAAACAAATAAAACTCTCAGAAGCAGGAAGGCAGTTAGGGAATGGGGCCCCTTCCCTTACCTTGAAGGTTGTGTTACGCCACTGTGAATTGACATTTCACCAATCCCTGTTCAATAAACTGGACAGCAAAAGCACCAGCCGTTTAGAAGGCTAGTAAATCTATGGAGATGGTACGTGCTGCACAGAAACAGGCATTATTCGGGACTTCACGTCATAGGAACTCCACTTTTAAATATCTTGATAATTTGACAGAGGCGCGCAGAAAAATAAAAGCAGTTTATCCAGAGGAACGAGACAGTCTGTAAAACCCCGGGATTGACCATGCGTGTATTCTCCTCAGAGGTCACGCAGCCAGAAGGCCCTCGCGCAGAGCTGCGTCGCAGAGTACTGGGTTATGAAAGAGAAGCAACGCGCCTGATGCATGTGACCGAGGCCGCCTCGGACGCGCTCCAGCCATGCGCGGCAGAACGTCACTGAACTCAGAGGCTGCTGGGCTAGGAATAGAACACAGCTGTGAGGAGGAAGAAACGGGGCGAAGAAAGACGGCGTTATACTCTTTAACTACAAACGCTGACCAGGAAACGTCAGGCAAGAGGGCTGCCGAACGTAAGACTCTAAAGACATCCTACACCCTTCTTAAAACCAGACCTACTAACTTAAAACAAGCGCGTCTCAGAAGCGCGTCGGCGGGGTGTGTGTGCGCGCGCGTGTGTCTGTGTGCCTGCGTGTGCGTCTGCGCCTGCGCAAGCGCGTCCACAGACCCCGATCGCTGCGCGTGCCCCGGTCTGTCTCCCTTGAGAGGCATCTGGGCAACAATAGTTCTCGTTGGCGGCAGCGCTTCGTGCTGCAACGCCAGCGAGACCTAAAAAGGAAAGGACAGTGCGCTTGGAGTTGTACGGAAATCGATTATAAACCCAGGCTTTCGAGCATGCCCTACACGGAAAGAGAACCCAGAACAAGCACCGATTCATGTTACATCCACATCCATGGACTATGATTTCAGTTGGGATTGCATCGCCAGTGCCCAGAAGGAGTAAAACACCTGAGCTCAATGTTATTTAAGAAATTCCACCTAAACAAAAATAGAATATGCCACTAAGAAGACGATAACAGTACATGCTCGAGTTTGTGTTGGTTTTTGCAAGTTTTAATAGTCCCAAAAATCTGAGGTGGGTGTTCTTTTAATCTATCTAGCGTGAGTTAAGGGATATTACATAAAGAAGAGGGCCCCTTTTGACTTGTCCGAAGCGTGGACCTACACCCCTTAGTGAAAATCTACTGCCATAAGTGTATTTATTATTTGCTTGCGAGGGCAAGCACATGTGCTATAGTTATGGTTTTGTTGAATAGTTGCGTGGTCAACAAGAAGTGACTTCCCCTGCTACCAAATCAAAACAAAATTGAAACAGCCATTGGGATGCCCTTAACAAGTAAGGTCTCGTTGATGTTGTTGGGGGGGCCTCAATCTTATATCCTACAAGAAGAACTTGGGGAACCATGGCTTATTGATAGCAAAAAGGGAAACTGCACGGAGATGGGGGAGCCCAGTGATCCCACAGCTGTGAGACTGGAACCTGGAGATGGATGTATACTGTGTTTGGGAGAAATGTTTGTTCGAGGGTCGGAGCTGCCCAAAGACGTTTGTGAAAGTGTGGGGTCGTTTGTCTGTGGGAGAGTAGGAGTTGGGCAGTGGCACATCACATCAGGCTTCTAGTGGGTCATGCATGGTGGAGTTGATATGGCAACAGAGCCCCAGGCATGTGGAATTGACTCACCTCAGCACGATGCTCTAGTGCGAGACTTTGATCTTAAACAGAGCATGGATCCACGTGCTAACTGCCAGGGTTGGATGAGAGGTCAAGGAGGAGAGGACCGGTTACCACTGAAGTGTTTTTGGGAGTTGCCTGTACTGATCAATTCCCTGCAATTTAACTCACTTTTAATAAACGATTTTGGCTGATGGCATTTGTGTCCCACTATAAAGAAAAAAACCTGTGAAAAACAGTAAAAGAAAATGACAGTATGGCAAATTGACATGTTTTGTGTATTTGTTGGAGCTACTTGCTCATCACCTGTTGTCTTGGGGCACTCCATCGTCAATGGACGACATCACTGCACAGAGGGAAGGTGTTTAAAGTATGCCAAGCATCAGATTGTTCACAGAAGCCCAGTAAAGAGAAGCCATCAGCACAACAAAGATCCTGAGCTTTTGGGTCATCCTGTTTATGTGTTTGGATGGGCTCTAGCTCAGCATTGTTGTATCCTTTGGATGGGTATCCTAGAACACTTTGCTATGCCTGTTGGGTTCCTACTTCCATAGGGCTTGTTCAGTAAACCACTCCAGGAAGGCCCCGAGGACCCCATCACCCGGAGCAGACATCAATAGAAAGGGGAGGGGGCATGCAGACTCCCATCTCAAGCCTCAATACGTTTTGGAGACCTCATTCCCCATGGTCGATCTTACAATTAAAGGGGAGGGGGCACCCAGCCCCCATCCCTGAGCCTGAAAAGGCCCATTGGAACCTATCCAAAGGGAAAAATAAACAAGCATTGGGATAACCAATAGGTCTCGCTTTTGGGACCTTATAAGCGTTTAGCCATGCAACAGTTGCATAACTAAATACTTATAAGGTCCCAAAAGCGAGACCTATTGGCTATGCCAATGCTTGTTTTTGTTTATTACTGCTCTGTAGTAATGGCGGCGCACGGGTGCCACCATTACTACATAGAAGAAAAAAATAGGAAAAAAAAACTGGCTCACAACTAAGCGGCCGCGAAAGTGAAAGTGATCGCGATCAAACATCAAAGTGGCCATGTGGCTGCGAAAGTGAGGCGCATGCGCCCGCGCACATGCACTGTAGCTCTAGGCTACAGTGGTAGCACTTTTTTGAGCCCTCACAAAAAGTCTCGCCATACCAGCGCATGCGCTGGGTCAGGCGAGACCTAAAAAGGAAGGGAGCACGCAGCCCCTCTCCTCACCCTTTAAGGGCCCCAGGGACCCATTCCCCCAGGGCTGGCTCAATCACTATGTTCAGGGGGGCCCACCCCGAGGACACAGTCGTTTTCATGCCCGCAAGAGCACTTTCCTGTAAATAAATGTCTGCTCCCAAACTGGCTGGAGCATTATTAAGTTCCTCATGGGTAGTAGCAGATGTTTCTGCCCTTCACTCAGGAATGCGGGCAAGACAGGTGTGTCTGCTTCCACTCATTGAGAGCTTAAAAAATGCTCCCTCTGGGTGGAAGAAGACTTTTGTTTTCCTGCCTGCACACTTGCAGGCAGGAAAACTCAGATTGCTCCCACCCGGACGGAGCAAGCAAAAACAGCTTCTCCCTCTGGGTGGGAGCAAAGCTGGCTCCCGATGCACCTGGGATGGCTACACACGGGGAGCCGGTGGGGCCACTGTGGCCCTGGGGCTCCTCCCATATCCTCCAACAGTGTGTGTTGTGGGTGACCCAGGAGGGCACCGGGGTACCCACCTAAGATTCTGGGGAATGAGGTCCCTGGGGCCACTATTGACCAGGGGAGTGGGGCTGCACACACCCATCACCTTTAAAATACGAAAGGCCCTGGGTGATGGTGTCCACTATTGGCTCGAGGTGAAGGCTGCACGTACCCTTCCCCTTAACAAAAAATAAAGACCTTGTGGGTTGGGTCCCTTGGGCCCTAAAGACTAGAGGAGGGGTAGCTGTGTAACCCCTCCCCTCAAATAAACTAAAAGGCCCTGGGGGGTGAGGTCCCCAGGTCCCTAAAGGCTCAGGTGGTGCACACCGCCTCCTCAGTGGGTGGGTTCAGGGAGGAGAGCTGTGTGCCCCTCTCCTTGAAAATTAAGAGCCCTAAAGGCTTAGGAAGGGGAGACTCATGCCCCGCTATAAAATGGCTCGCAGGGGGTACCACTGGCCTGTAAAGGCTTGGAGGGGGGGCCGCAAGCCCCCTCCCAAAGGTAAAAAAAAAAGAATTGCAAGCTCCTGCAGGTACCCAAGATGAATGCTGACAGGGGAGCCGCCAGACTGTGTAGGCCCCGGGGCTCCCTAGGGAGCCCTTTGTGGTTGGTTATTGACAGGCCCTGCATCCAACCCCACCCCATGCACGGATGAAGGGCATGCAGGGCTTGGGGTTGGCTGTTGGCTGTTTGCTGTTTGGGAGCAGGGCCTGGCTGCAGGCTAAACCCTGCATCCAACCCCATGCAGCGCAAGGCCAAAGACTGTGCGCTATGTGGCATTTTTTTTTACAAAGTTTTATATAGCGCAAGCTTGACCCGAATCGGGTATCAGAGCACTTTACATAGCACCAGTTGCATTACATGAGGACACATTCTTTTTTTTTTTTTTTTTTTTTAGGCACAGGGAGATTAAGTGATTTGCCCAGAATCACAGGATGTTCAGCGTCATTACCGAGACTCAAACCCACTTTCCCTGATTCGAGGTCAACCGCCCTAGCCCTTAGGCCAACTCCTCTCCAATTAACGCAAAAAAATACTAGAAATTCACTGAAAAAAACAAAGGTTAAAGGGACATTATAGTTTGGTGAAAAAGTCAGTTAAAACATACCGTTTTAAACCAGCAAAACCACTGAAATTAACCAGTTATCGTTATCTCAAGTAACTGCGACTCATGCCCTCAGGTAACTATAGCTTGCCCCCTCATCATGCAGTGATTATTACCCCACATTTTAATTTGCACATGCCATGTTCTATGGCATTATTGGTAATATCACTGCAACGTTTGCAATAACAAAATATATTCGAAAACTGTGCATAGTGGAGGCATGAGTTACAGTTACCTTAGGGCAGAGTTATTGTTACTTGAGAGAACTATAACTGGTGAATTTAGATTGTTTTATTAGTTTAAAATGGAACGGTTTAACTGACATTTTCACCTACGAATAATGTCTCTTTAACCTTTAGTTTCCTTACTGTATACTTACCTTCACAATATTGGGGTCGTCAATATTTTGGCCACAATGTTTTGGCAGGCTGGGACTAAAATATCATTATTCTGATAGAAACCCCTCCCACCACATAAAGATCTGATCCTTTTACGTCACAACAATAATTTGTAGTTTTATTATAGTTCATTGCTCGTGCTGTTAACAAATTCAGCTGTTGTAGCAGCAAAATATGTTTAACATTCCTAGCGACCACCCTACCTTACTCATCCTCAACTACGACAGAATTTTTTAAACTCTACTGTGTACTGGCACAGAACAGAGGGGCATATTTACAGCCCCCTATCGCCATCACAATGTCACTTTTAGTGGCCTTGTGATGGCAATAGCAACTTTGTCTTATTTACAAGGCATCGTTAAGCCACTTAACGTGGCTTGTAAATAAGGCCCCCTTTCACGCATTATTTGGTGTGAAGGGGGGGGCAATGGAGAAAGTGACACATTATACATCCTGTATGTTCCCTTTGAGTAGTTGGCTCTGGCATTCATCTTCTGAGTCACCAAGCCTACTTGTGAGCAGGGCTCGTTCACCATATTGTTCTTGTCCAGTCTGCTTTGTTACAGGTCAGTGACTTTATGGTTCACTTTTTTTCTCAAAACTTTATTTTGTTTTTTTATTTTTTAACACGATAAAGCAGACCTTTGTTATACCATAGAAATTCTCTCACATGTCGTCACCATGTCTGATACCGAGGCTGACAGCTTTTCCATGCCATAAATGTACCATGATTTAGACCACCACAAAAGGGGGATTCGGCTGCTTCCATGTGAACTATTGTTAAGCATGGTGCAAGGAAGAAACGTGTGAGAAGTTTGCCCGAGTGTGTTGGCAATGGAATTCTAATTCCTTACCGTGTCTCCCATCAGCAACACCAGAGGGATTCTAGAAAGGGTCTTGTTCGCATGTGCCATTGTGCCTCTCTCACAGCACCCTCTCAAACACAACTCCGGAGAGCCAAACATTGCATAGAGTCTAGTTGCAGTGAAATATTATTGTAAAATAATTGCATATCCATGTTCCTTGTGCTGAGCGCAAATAATGGATTTTGTTGCACGGGCCCATATGTGTCCAAGAATTGCCGGATATTTCCATGTCCTTCTGTTTCCCATGACAAAGCTTAAGCTTTGGCAGCTACTGGCGTACTATCAATAATCTATATAGAACCAAAATGCCTCTTCTCTTTGAGGTACTCGTTAAGGATGTCTCCATCGAAGCTGAACCCCTTGATCCTGTTTATTTCTCTTTGGTTTGCTGTGCCCTGTTTGAGAGTTGAATATAGGATGCGGTGTAACTACCAGAGCTGTCGACTTTGGAGCTGGGGAACCGGGTTCAAGTCTTGGCGTCCCCTCAACATCCTGTGATTCTGGGCGAATCGCCCTGTGATTCTGGGCGAATCGTTTAATCTCCCCATGCCTATCAAAAAGGAATGTGTCTTTGTGTAATGTGACTGGTGCTCATGTAAAGCGCTCCAATACCTTCGGGTCGAGTTCACGCTATATAAAACCGCAAAAATACAAGCATTGGCATAGCCAATAGGTCTCGCCTTCGGGACCTTATAAGTATTTAGTTATGCAGCAGGTCCCAAAGGCGAGACCTATTGGCTATGCCAATGCTTGTTAGTAATAGTAGTGCACTATTTCTATTTTAGTATTAGTGGTGTACAGTAAGAATTTTCTCCATTTCTTTAGCACTTTGCTCGCTTTCTGAAGACGTGAATATTGGCACCTGGCTAGAGAAGCAAGACAATTGGCCAGGAATCTCAGAAAATACTAAATGCCAACAACAAATACCTGTGACGCATCCACAGTCACTGCCCCGAGTTGAAAGCCATGCACTTTATCTGGCGGCACTACTCTCTCGAAAATCCGAAGCATAATTTAGATCAGTGTTCAAATTACATTTTTCTTTCAACAAATCGCCTGGCCTTTCTAATAATGTGCAGCAGGTGTTCTTGCATTTTTGAGAAAGACAACGCTTCATTACCGAGGGCTGCTTTTTATCCTTCTGTTTTCCAATCTTTGAAGTTTTTCTCATACAGTCGATAACACACAAGGGAATAACTGACAAGCGACCCCTGGAACAGCGACAGACCACGGGAGGAGAGACGAGCGTCTGTGGCATTAGTGGCGGCTGCTAGGGAATGGTGAAGGGAGGGGGACGCGTGTTAGAAAAAGAGAAAAGACGACTTAACGCCATGTCGCCTCTGTCACTGTTGAGGACCTCGAAATTGGCAAATTACGACTTATTGATTAAAACTTCACCTAGGCCAAATCACTGCTTTGCTGTGTGGAAATTGAGAGGGCTCGCGGGCAGTTCGAGAGTAACGCAAGACAGGAAACGTGTGGCATGGCATTGAATTGAAAGGCAACTGACACGGCCACACAGCGTTTCCCTTGCGGGAGCGAGCAGGAGCACCATCTGTTTGCAAGATAATTACAAACAGATGTCGCCAAAGCTCGCTCCTGCAAGGGAAACGCCAAACATGCATGCGTTGCAATAGAAAGCAATGCAAAACGTGCACGTTTTTGGCCAAAAAGCTGATCGATTCCAAGAGGTCCCTTCCTATGCAACACATGTTCGCTGCATAGGCGAGACCTAAAAAGGGAGCGGATTTGTCTAGATGGAAGGTCTGCTGACGTTCTTCTCGGAGTCCAGCTGCCCTGCTTCGTGTAGTCCGGCTAGTTTTGCCTCAGGGGCGGCAAAGCAGGTTTTAAAACACCTGTCATATAATCCAAGTGGGAAACTGGGTAAGAATGAACGTGAAGGGAATGATGACTCTCATCTGTGTCTTGTGGAAGTGATTCAGTGTTGAAGTGTTATCTTAGAAAGTTACAGTAGCCTTCCCTATTCATTGCCTTAGGAAATTCCCATAGGATATTATGTGGGGATAATTTTGAGTAATAACTTTCTACTATATAATTTCTTTGAAGTGCTTTGGAGAATATCTAAAATGAGGCGAAATGGTGTCTCTCTAATGTAGGGGGATGTATGACGTTACAACGCGTGCTGTTACAACGAAACTGTTACAACGCAAGTGGATTTACAACGCAGGCCATTACAACACAAGTCTTTACATCGACTTGCACTAGATGGCGTGCTAACATTAGAAAAGTGTAATTTACTATTCCAACTCCAGTCCACTTAACAGTAGGGAAGGTGTTGGGATAGTAAACTACACTATTTGTAATGTTAGCACGCCATCTAGCGCAAGTCGATGTAAAGACTTGCGTTGTAATGGCATGCGTTGTAAATCCACTTGCTTTGTAACAGTTTCGTTGTAATGGCAGTGCGTTGTAAAAGTTGCATTGTAAAGGTTGTTCCCCAATGTAGGGTGCTAGATGCGGAAAATATGAGACCCCTTCACATATAGATCTAAAATAAGTTTGACCAGAGTCCAGGCTGCCTCGAGTAGAGTATTTGAAGGCCCAGGAGTACACAGGCCAATAGATTTGGTGAAAATAATGAAAAGTCCAGAAGCACTTACCAAACATTGCTGTTCAGTGGCCAAGTGAGGGAGGGGTTGCCCTGTTTCTGTGATAAAACAGAGGGCAGTGTCCATGGGGAGGGCTAATTTATAAGAAGAGGGTCTTTTTTTTTTTTTTTTTTTTTTGAAAACCTTTATTGACAGTTCAATCAAGAACAAGTATGGGCCTACAACCCCCCGGGGCCGGCCGCTAAGCAATCAGAGCAAAAAAAGGCAAGTGTAAACACAGGCAGCACTTCGGGGAGCAGAATCGTAATGCTAATACTGTGAACAAAGTAGGTAGGGCACCAGGAGAAAAAGGTTTTCATTTTATAATGAAACAAGGCAGAAGGATCAGGTGCCAGACAATTTTCAAACAGCAATTACAGGTATGCAGAGTAATAAACGTAAGCGATTTAAAGCAATCCATTAGGTCAATGGCGCAAACACAAGAACATCAGGATGGGGAAAAATGTCATAAGCAGTTGCGCCTGCAGTCCCACGCCAGAACTCCCGGAGAGCACCCCGGAAATTGTGGTACACACGGAGCGGCAACGAGTCATAGCAAAGGAGGTGTATCACGCTGATCCCAGAAAAGAAAAACAAAAAGAATCAGAGAAGAAAAAGGAGGCCATGGAAAAAGAGATAAAAGACTAAAGAATCACCTCCCCCAACCCCCCACCCTGCACCTCTGCAGATGAGTACGGCCCCCCCCCCAGCAGTGTGCCTGTCGCCCTGGAACCAGACCCGAAATATAGGAGAATAGGGAAAAAGAAGTAGGAAAAGAACCCCACCAGACGGGGGGGGTAGAGAAAGTATTAATAAACTGGAGGAGGGCCTTCAAAACATACCCCCGGCTTCTCCCTCCCGCACGGTAAGTTTCCCCCAAAGTGAACAATAAACGGCACAAAATCTATCTTCTCAAAGAAAAATGGGGAGCATTATGCACCTATTATGCTGTTAGCTATGCCAGGAGAGCACGCAACCCCTGAGCCCGCCCGTCCACTAGATGACCACCCCTGAAGGATCAGCCTCATCCCTGACCACTCTTTGGGAGTCTGCCCATGCCTACCCCTCGACCCAGCACCATATCCGATGTTCCAAGGTAGAGGATTGTCCAAAAACGTCCGAGAAGCGACGCACACAGGTGGGGTGGAAGTCTCTGAGCATCAACACAGTCCGCAGCGTGGAGAAACAGGCTTCCCAGTGCTGCACAAGGATATGCACTGCACTCCAGGTCCAGGAAGGCAGAAGCAGCCAAAGCAGACAATAGTAGCTGGAGTTGTCTCTGGGTCGCAGGAGGGCACGTACGGGACGAGGCTACCACATCCCACTCAGGTCTAATGCCTCCGGGGCAGATCAGGTCCTCAGCTGGACGAACACACTGTAGCATACGGGCCGGAGCGTCCAGCCGTGCACTAACCTCAGGGGTGGCCGCCAAAGTGTCCTCCTGTGCGCAGTGTGGGTAGTCCCTGTGTACGTGCGGACAGGCGGGCCGCCACTGCCCCAACGCCGACGCCACACCGTCAAGCTTACTCCCCAAGACCCCGACACCATGAATCAAGGAGGAGTGAAGAGCACCAAGGGCCTCGAGGAGGTCGCCGTACCCCAGCACAGCTCTCTGCGATCGCGCTGCCACACTCCCGAAAGTCGCACTCTCACAATCCCGCTGCGGCCCAGCGGACAGGATGGTAGGCTTCATCGCAACAAGATGGCCGCCAAGTATGCCCGACCCTCACCGGGGCCGGGACCCCGGGACAAGCGTCTCGATGTCCACGTCGCTGGTGACCGGGTTCCGGGGGCAGGCGAAAAGTTATCCGTTGCGTGGTCACGGGCAACAGTCGTCCCCACTACGGACCAGCTCCCGTAAAAATTCGGGGGCGGCCCGCAATGATCAGGGCAGGATACGGGCGGCGGCTGGGCAGCTCACCATCAAAGGCAGGGGCAGCCACCGGAGGGTCTGAGAATTGCACCCCCGGGCATGCACTCGGTCCGCTACGCTTGACAGTAGAGACGACCACGACGAAATGTAGGCCGAGTTTGGCACCGCTCCGGTGGACCGACTCCACCCAGTCACAACAGGCCGCTGTTGTTGAACTGCCACCCGGCCACGGCGTCCACTCGAGGTCCCGGCTCCAGGGCCGCACAGGCCGCAAAGTTCAAATGCACATTTCTCCAGCGATACCGCAGCCAGAAACCTCGGAGTCACACAGTCGGGTGCCTCTCTCCTTCAAAAACACGACCGCGTAGCACAGGTTAAGGATCTCGTGCAGGATATCCGTGCGGGATGCGGAGGTTCACGGAGCCGGGAGTCTACGCTGCCGTCCCGGTCGCCATCTTGGCTCCTCCCCATGAAGAAGAGGGTCTTAATTGTACTCCTTGATGTGGAGATTATTGTTGATTTTCTGTAAAAAGGCTCCCTAGCTACAGCAAATAAGGAAGGGGAGAGACAGCAACCCTGGCGTGTTAACCTGGGTTAATGGTATACAGGGCAGGGCTCGGGGGTACACACGGGTGGACGACATCCGCCCAATATTTTCACAGGGTGGACGCTGTCCACCCTGCCAAGAAGTTGGGCCCCACTCAAAAATATGCTGAATTCATCCCGGCAAACACCGGGACACATTCAGCAGCACCTGCACGTTGTTGTCTGCTTTCGATCGCAACAACGTGCAGGCGGGGAAGGGGCTTTCTAAGTTCTGACTCCTGCTGAGCCTAGAACAAAGGCCCAATTTGAGGGGTCATCAGGCCTCCTTTTGTTCGAGTCTCCTGGCTGGGAGTAGTCAGGAGCCTCACACTTAGAAGCAGATGCAGAAGAGGGGAAACAAAGGCTCACACATTTTTAACACTTCACACATACTTAAGAGCGGCGGCTTGTCACTTTGTTCAGTCCCTGTTAACAAGCTATGCATGCTGTAAGAATGTCAGATGCATTGGTCTTTCCCTGTATTTACTCAAAATATATGTAATATATGTAATTTATATCGTGCTTACTACCCCTGAGGAGGCGTATAATGTAAGTACCACTATTTTCTTGTAAAGCACTATGGGTAGAAGAAGTTTGCGCTGACATATGGTAACATTGTTTTATGCATAGCTTTCAAAAGTGTGAATCTTCTGCCTTAATCAGGAGGGTTTGCGTGTATAAATGTGCTCCAATATACTCATGATAGACCTTTTAAACATATATGTGAGGGCTCAAGATCTGATGTCCATTCTTATGATGCCACTTATCGTGATGTTGCGCGCCGCGATGTCACACGCCGCAATGTCACACACCGTGATGTCACGCGCCGTGTTGCCACTTGCATTCTAATTAACTAGGTTAGTCCCCCCACTTCTTTTTTTAGGACTTGTGCCCTGATACAGGGGTTCTTTAGATCATTGATCTGTAATTTAGTGATGGGGTTATTCAAATTTGCCTGTATAGGAAGACATATTTTGGCCCAAGTTTAATTGATCTGGGAGAGAAAACAAAAGCCTCCAAACCACCTTGTCAAACGCCTTCTCTGCATAGAGCGGCCAAAGGACCATCCAAGTAGGAGACTTGGACACGACTATCACGTCAAGAGCCAGTCAGACATTATCTTGAACTTGCCTGTTTTCAAAAAAAGTTATATAGGGCTGGATGGATTAGGGGGAGACAGAAGTCCTCCAAGCAACACTACTTTGGTGTTGAGATTCATATTGTATGTTAAGAAAGGCCATGGGACATTATGAGCCACAATTCCATGCATCCTTATTAGGCTTTTTAGGAAATTGGCTTGCCGGTTGAGCGGGGAAAAACCCTTCTCAAGCAGCAACCACAATTCCTGTGGGGGGAAAGTCACAAGCAAACCCCAAATTAACCTGTGCTTAACCCTCTAGTAGCTTGGCACAGAGCAGTCAGGCTTAACTTAGAGGCAATGTATAAAGTATTTATGCAGCACTTCAAATAGTAATAAACTGAAAATACAACACAATAATATTTCCACACCAATTTAGAAAAATAGAGTAAAATCTAATACATGATTTGAGATCAACACAACTAAAATCCAATTAGCAGAACAGGAGATATGCAATTTTAAAGTTTTGGTAAAAATAAAGTACTGAGAAGCAAAAAGAGCCAATTGCGGTTATCTGGTCGCAGTAGACTGGGTCCAAGCCAAACGCTCAGGTCAACAGCAATGGAGTGCCGGCGGGACACAGGTCTGAGTTCAGTCGGCTGACAAAATACCTTGTGGGCCTGAGCGTTGAGATTTGAAGTCCTTGCATCGAGATGCACGGGCGGGCATTGAGGATCCATCGACAAGGAGCTGTGATGCCAGGTCCGCGATCAAGGAGCTGTCAACAATGAGCTGCGAAGTCTGCCATCAAGAGGCATTGTGCAGTGGCAGAGCGAAGGAACATCGACAAGGAGCTGCGATTCATTGCACAGGGAATGAGAAGTGTCGCTCTGACCAGTGCCAGCATCAGTTTACATCAGCGTCGAAGAAGCCGCTGGTGTTTGTGAGGACTTGCGATGAGATGGGTCAGAGTCGAGGATGAACTGTGTTGCGCTGGGCCAGGGCCTGCAGGCTAAAACGTGCTGCGTCGTGATGCATGGGGATGCGTCAAGGACGAAGAAGCCTGTTCTATCCACATGGCTTTGAACAGGGGGCCAGTCAACTAACAAAGCAGTCCTTAGTCATCAATCAGGTCAGCAGGGCAGACTATACAGCTGGGCAGTCCTTCTTCCTGGCAGCGTCCACAGGTCCAGAAGTGATCTAAAGAGTTGGGTTTAAGGGTCCACCTATCTGTGGTGGAAGCTTTGAAGTAGGAGGATTTAACCCCAATGGTGTTTGAAATTTCCTGCCTTCCTGCCCTGCTTGTGTGGTGCCACAAAATATTAGTGTGAACCACTGTGTGAGTGTGCTGGGGCAGATTCTTTGTGATGTACAAGTTTGGTAGGTTACAGGTTTGCCACCCCTATCAAGTCAGAGATGGCCCACCCTGCCAACACCTATTTCCCCTTTGTCTCACTGTCTGTGAGCAATACGCAAAGACAACTGTCAGCTACACCTAGTCATATGACCCATGATACAACAAGCTGCAGGCACCAAATGTTTGGATAAGAAAATGCCAACTTTCTAAAAGAAGCATTTTCAGAATTGAGACTTAAAATCCGACTTTACCATTAAAGAGGGTTTAAAATTACAATTATTTAGACACCAGAGTCGCCAGTCCTACCTGCTTCCAAATGAAAGTTATCACTTATTAAATGTAATTAGGTAACCCAATGTTATTCTAAGGGAGAGGGAGGCCTTGCATTTGCGAAGAACAAATGTAAGACCTTTTCACTACCAGGATATTTAAAATGTAACAATACAAATACAACTTTTAAAATACACTGCAACCTGCCCAATGGGCTGTTGAAGGCTCATCCAGAGGGATGGCTTTTCTGTATTAAAAAGGGAGGCTTAGACTTGGCAAAAGGTTAATTTTGCCACATCGAAATGGCAGTTTAAAACTGCTCACACAGGTGCGTTATTAGATAGATTGGATAGGTATAATCACGTGGACTGTATTATTGCTGCTAGATGAAAGACACTGTACAAGTGCATTTTAAACTATTGCACTTTAATTAGGCTATGAATTTTAAGATTTGGGGAAGTGTAGGCTGTTTTAATGAGATCATTTTATATTACCAATTTGAAGTGATGTCTTATGTAACCGGCACGAAATATGGAACCGAAATATAATGTACCTTGATATTATTTTCAACCTAATGTATTATACATGCTATGACATTTAAAGACATGATATTAGCCAGAACAAATTGGTATAATTAAGCTCTTGCCGCAACCTAAATGATTTTTTATTTTTATTTTTGTTTGTAATGATTTTTATTAATCAACAATAAAGAAATTCTTCTTCACTTTACTAGGGACTAAAAAGTAAATTAAATGTGCCATTTGGTGTTAGCTAATTTCACTATTTTTTAAGGAGGAGCACAGGCACTTTAGCACTAGTTAGCAGTGATAAAGAGTGCAGACTCCCAAGGGCCAAAAAAACCTGGTTCAGAAAACAGGAGAGTGAAGAGGAAAAGTTTGGAGATGAACGTGCAGAAAGGGCCAAGTCCAACAGGCTTCAATTAGAAACATTTTTCTGATTCTGCTATTGTTTCTGCCACTTGCGTGAAGTCAAGAAGTGGTTAAAGACCTTAGCCAGAGTTGCACACAATAGACCTTAAAAGGCTTTGTACAATGCAGCCGTGTAGTCAATTGGACCCGGTGCTTTGTTATAGGAGAGGTCAGTGATAGCTCTAGTAACCTCCTCTGAAGTGATATGCTCATTTAGAGTCTCCAAGATCTCTTGTTCAAGTGGGGGAAATAGCATCTCTCAAATATTCAGTTTGAACCTGTACCAAGATCTCATCCTGCTGGTATAGGGTTGAGCAGGAAATGATGAACATATGGGCGATCTCGTCTGGGGATGTGGCCATTTTCCCAGAGGGGCTCAGAATCTCTTTCATGAAGTTGCAGGGTCGCTTGTGTTTTTAATTTATGGGCAAATAAGTGATCAGTTTTATCCCCTCTGGTGTAGTAGTGTTGACTTGTGAACAGCATTTTGTGAGCTGTTTCACGTAAGAAAAGGTGTTTTAACTTGCTTCTGGCTTGTTGGAGATCTCTATATATGTGCCAAGAGCCAGTGGATTCATGTTGGGCTTTGAGGTCTCTCAGGGGCATGTTTAAAAGTCCCTATCGCCACAGGAACATCACTAAAAGTGATGTTCCTGTGGCGATATAGGCTTCGCCTTATTTACAAGTCAGCATTAAGCCACCAACGTGGCTTAACACTGCCTTGTAAATAAGCCCCCTTTCATGCTATACTTAGCGTGAAAGGGGCGTGCAATTGGTGTTGCGGTGGGCGTTCCACCGCAACACCCATTGATTTTGACGCTGCCCCCTATTCGCAAGGGCAGTGTAAATACGGGGCTGCGCCATAATTAAGAACAGGGAAAACCTGGTCTTAAACAGGCGCAACAAGGAGAAATGTTTCATTACTCCTCGTTTTTGCAGTTTCTAGTGTGCTGCGTTGTGCAGCACACATAGAAACAGCAAAAGGCCCTTGATTGTTAATGTGCAGTAAGGTGTCCCTTCCTGCTCATAAACAATCAATTTAAAAAAATTACATTTTACAACTTCTATTTGTGCTGCATTAGGAGCACAAATAGAAGAAACAAAACGCCATTTAAAGATTGTTGATGTGCAGGAAGGGACACCTTCCTGCACATCAACAATCTTCCACTACAATGCAGGCACCCTTGTACTATGTTGCAAGGGTGTCTGCGTTGGGGCTAGGCAGCTAGAATTAGTGCCAGCGCAGGGGGAAACGCAGGGATGCATTGTATCCATGTAAATACGGTGCAGCCCTGTGTTTTGGAAGTTGCGGAGCACGGCGTTAAGCCAAGGAGGCTAACGCCGCGCTCCGCCACTTCCTAGTAAATATGCACCTTAGTTTTGTAGCCTTGTTCAAGATGAAAAAGGTAGTTGTGTATGATAAAGTTTACCTCTAGTGACTGTCCCTGGCTGCATCCTATATCGTGCCCCATGAGACTTCTTTGCTTATTGTTCTGTGGTTCCTCTAATTGCAACA
Source organism: Triturus cristatus (assembly GCF_964204655.1). Taxonomy (NCBI): domain Eukaryota; kingdom Metazoa; phylum Chordata; class Amphibia; order Caudata; family Salamandridae; genus Triturus; species Triturus cristatus. The sequence goes on from NC_140590.1 coordinate 1,015,072,668, forward strand.
ACTTGGTCATGGAATGCACCAGTGTCTACCAAATGGCTTTGTAAGGAATAGAACATCATCAAATAAAAAAGACAGCGGAGCATGGTCAGAGAACACCTGCGGACCAATGTCACTTGTTGAAGTCAAGTGAACAACGCAGTCGGTGCGTGTCATGATCTAGCAAGTTAGTCTGTTGCAAGAGGGCAATATTTATTTCCTGAGCATCAAGCCACTTCAAAGTATTTTATGTTTTAATGAAGAATTTGGCCTCTGAATATTCTGGGTTACTATCTTCAGTTTAGACATTATGGGGCAGATTTATCAAACTGCCATGCAACGCAGCGCAGCAAGATACCTTGCTGCGCTGAGTTGCGTGACAGAGAATGAGGGCAGGAGTGCCCCATATTTAACATTATATGGCACATTTCTGTCCTCTGCTTGTGCTGGTGCACTAGGTGCTGCCTAGCATTATCCCTTGCACCATGGCGCATGGGTGTCTGCTTTGGACGCAGGATTGTTTTTGTGCAGGAAGGGACAGCTTCCAGAACAGAAGCAATCCTCTGAGGCTTTTTCCTCTTTCTATTTGTGCTGCAGAATGCAGCACATGTAGAAAAAGAAAAAAAACGAGGAGAAATCAACATATTTCTCCTCATAATGCATCCCCTGGGAAGGCCTAGTATTCTGACGCACTCCCAGGTCTAACACTTATGGCAAATATGGAAATACTAGAATCAAAATAGGGGAAAGGAAAAAAGGGGATTTTTTCAATTAGGTCCAGCATACATGCCCAATAAACTATATAAACAATATTGGTATGCAGTTCCTATTAAAAAGAAGACAGGTTGTAACCGAGAAATGGAATATACTGAAACACAGGAGAGGGATCTCCTTATTGGAAAAAGGCCCTCACACACCCAACAAGTAGGTGTCTTGCTTCATCATCGGGTCTGCTCCTACTCGGGCCGGCGCTGCAATGCCCGATCAGGCACTCGTGATGGGGCCTACTTCACGGAGATCTTTATTCCAAGGCCGATGGGTGATGTGCAAGTAAGGGTCCTAGTGTTGTGTTGGTGAATGTGAAATGTGAAGTGAAATTTAAAATAGGGAAAGATAGTCCAATCAAAACAATTTTAATGAGGTTGGCTACTCCCCTAATTAAAAAGAAAAAGTAGCGCGTATATTCACTTAATGTTGTGAATTTCTACGCTTATAAATGAGGTCAACATGTTTCATGCCTTAGTATCAAATAGATGGCAATTCCTCAGGACCTTATGGAGTACTACCTACACTTTTTGGTAGTGGTCACCTAGCACCAAGCAGTGAAAAGTGGCCACCCTTACAGCACCCTAAAAAGTGGTGGTACCTGTAGTTCCAACAAAACTTATTAAGTATCAACCTGTAATAAAAACACAGTAACAACCGTCAAGATAAGACAACAACAATGTCATGTCCATTGAAACAAATAGTATTAATTAGACTAGTGCATCAGAATGTTTATGCAGTGCGTCATGTGCATGCAATTGGCCAGTGAATGATGGCATGCTTTGTGCACACATCCTGTACTAAATCAATGTATGAGCATACTGGTGATGAAGACTTAAAATAGTGAAAGTTGCGACACGTCTAAATAAAAAATGTATATAAAGAAACCTCACCCTGTTTGGGTCAGTTGTGGGCCATAGCAGTACCGGCCATTGTAGACACTGAATTCTAGTGTCCTGTTATATGGTGAGAATGGTTTAGCTAAGGTAAAACACTTAACATTACCAGCAACAATGAACAAATTAGAATCTCATTAGGAAAAGAACAATATATTTACGTATTCACTTTAAAAAGATCAGACACCTGTCTGATCGAGATAGGCAAAATGTTCTATTCCGTCAAGTATAGTAAGCAGAAAAATGCGTTTGTGAAAAGTCTGCCGCTTGGAATTGCGCGGTAGACCAGGCATTGTCCTGGTGGTAATAGAACCCAAACGAGATTGTCGAAGCGTTATTATGCGTGAGAGCAGCAAGTCATGTTCCAATTAATGCTATCGCTCGCCACTCGTAAAGACATTTCAAATTAAAAAGAAATTGCATCAGGGCCTGAAAAGGCGAGAACGTAAGTGCGCACACACTTTCAGCGCTGAACCAGCAAATAAGGACAGCTCCCGTTTACTCACGGCCTTATCTACATAGGGATGACCACTAGGCAAGTGAAAACACGAATGATGGAACACAGGAGCATATACAAGACCCTTGCACCGCCGGTGCGTCACTTTTAAAATGGGAAATAGTGATGCACCGGTGGCGCAAGAGGCTTGTAAATAAGCCCCTGATTGTCTTTCTCAAGTTTTGAGACACCTGCATCTAAACTGAATGAAGAGTGAAATATAAAGAGCGTAAAATAGTGATAAAACTAGAACGAACATTTGAAAATGATGTCTGAGATAAGATATCCTGCATCCCAAAACAAGAAACCTAGGTTCCACCAGCTAGTGGTAGGGGTAGCCTCCCTTAGGTGGACCCAGTCCCCATCGGCATATAGCATGTGAGAAACATCAGTGCTGACAAAAACCTACACTTGTGAACCTCCTCCAACAAATAAGGTAAATTATTCATGAGGGGACAGAATGAGTAGGGGTTAAAAAACAACTAAAGGAAATTAGCCATTGATAATAAAGTTTGTACCTATATTATCTGAGTTGAGTGGATAGGTGGAAAAACCAGCAGCTATGTATCTTCTGGGAGACCTTCGTGTTGCTCTTTGTCCAGTAGACGACAGAGATGTCTTGTTTCAGTTCTGGGCTTGTTTGACCTTTGGACCCTTTCTGCATTTGAAGGGATCTCCCCCTCGCCATCAGGAAGGCTCAGTATTTCTTGAACATCCTGCTTGTTGGTAACAGAGTGTTGATTTCCTTGATCCATGAATGAAAGGCGATCGGGGAGACCCCACCAGTAGGGGATATTTACAGAACTCAGACGTAGGTGCACCATAATACCTTGGAATTCTCTATGTCTATTTAGAAGTGTAAGGGGATGAATCCTGGAATATCGAGATAGTATCCCCTTCAAATTGAATGTTTAAACACCTCCCCGCCGTGGCAATATCGTCCTTCAGTCAGAACTAAACGCGAGTCCGAACTTTCCGTGGAAGATTTTGCTGCTGCTGGACTGTCGAGTAAACCCTGTGCGTTTGGTCTCTCTTTGGGTGCCTTTAAAATGGGTCAGAAAAGTTTCTGAACAATAGACAGGGTGGAGTTTGGAACAGCGGGATCGATTCCCTCTGATCTTCAGGTTATTCCATCGTGACGGTTCTCTCCATTTTTTGATTTTATCTTGCATCTCACGCCGAGTTCTTTTTAGAGATGCAATTCTGTCCTGCCTTCCATCTTGCTTGTGGGATTTCTCTATAGTGGTTGATTTTAGGTAGTCTACCCTTGTTTAAGTGCATTGAAGATGATAATCTAAGTCCCTGGGAGACTTGGAGATGTTCTGGCGAAAAAAAGATATGTCTTTACCCAGGTCATGGATAAGGACTTGAATATCTCCCATGGAGCAGGGAGAGTGAATATCCTCTGTGATTGCCAGCTGAAGGGAAAGACCATACATCTTATACAGAGTTATTAAGGCAAAGGTCTCTGATTGGGGGAGCCTTGGGATTCATGTTTTTGTAGCCATATTGGATAGATAGTGTGGATGGTTTCGGCGAGAGGTTCCCGCGATATTTTGTTTCTTCCATGGACCACTCTCTCCTCTTCCAGGCCCCTCAGATGGTCGCTCTAGGGAAACAAGCCACTTGTGTTATACGAGTTATATATTTGCCCAATGATTATGGAGATCCCACATAGGTATCACTTTGGTATTCCCCTCTCCTATTCAAGCATTAAAATTTTTAGCTGCAAATCGGCAGTTCCTGTAGATCCGCTTGAAACACTAATAGTTCTAGAACTAGTGGTGGGTTATAGATATAGTATCAGCTTTTCCTTTAGATTAGGGCCCTGGCAAATTGCATGAATAGTAAGAAAGAAACATTCCTCCAGACGTTTCAAGAAATCAACCTCCGAGTACAACCCTCACAATCTCTCCGTTTGTAGACTTCATCACATCCTCTGGTCTGATCCACATAGGACTCACTGCTAGTGCACTCTGTTCATCTTCCTTGTGAGGAAGTGTTAGACCTGTCAGCCCTAGGGTGGTCTACCCCGTTTTTTGCCCTTGCTGCCTCATTTTTGCCGCCATCTTTTTGTTGGCCCTTGGTCTCTGGGTGCCTTACCACTGCTAAACAGTGCTGGGGTGCAGGTGCTCTCTCCTACCAACATGGCTGCCACAGGCCCCTGCTACTGCGGAGTGGCCATTGCATACACACACTAGTGGTTAGGAGCAGTCTGGGACATTTGGATACAGTATCTTTTTCCAACCCGTCTTTTTGTCCCATAGACTATTATGTGGAAGCTCCTGGAACCTTCCAGCCCTGGGAGGGATTATGCTTTGCCGCCTTTGCAGGAGGGTCACCTGACCTGGGGGTATAAGAGGAAAGGAGGGAAACCTGACTAGTCAGTTGGGGCACCACTGGACCTGGAGGAACCTCTGCCGGAGCGTAGGCGGTTGGGCCTAGGGGAGAAACCTACACTACTGGGGACTGACTGAGTCTAGGCCCTGCTGTACCCAAGTTAGATGAGGGACTCTGCCTGCCTACTGATCTTGCCTGGTGAGGGGGCAACCCAGGGGACCATCTCCAGTGTGCTGCAGGGACCCACCCTGCCTCTGATGCCTGCCAACTTAACCCCCTTCTCATCCTTCTAAGCCTACCAGGGGGATCTGCCATCATCTTCCACCCCTCCCCCCCCAAGAGAAGTGCCGCCCTGGAGACGTGGACTGTCTGTTATGAACCCTACAGGAGCCACAGGTAAAGCGCTGTGCACACCTAGCGCTACCCTGCCGGGACTGTGCTCCTCAGAAGATTAATCTGCCCTTATTGTTCCTAAGCGCTGTGGAACTTCTGAGCACTACTGGCCCTAGCATCACTGAGCTGCTGCCGTGCCTCTCTTTTCCCCTGCCGTGTCTCCCAAGTGCTAAGGTCCCAAGCGCTGCCAGCCATCACCGCCGCAGCCCAGTACTCCGCGGGGCTACCGCTGTGCCCCCTTCAGGTTGTGTCGCCCTAGCGCTAAGCCTGCCAAGCGCTGCATGACCCCCAACTCGCCGCTGCAGCCCGGTACCTGCGACCCAACACTGAGACCGAGGAGCACTGGCCTGCCGTGGATCACCGCTGCGGCCCGGGTGCTGGGAAGAAGCGAGCGTTGTCGGTGGCGCCGACGAGTGCACTGGGGGCCGGGAATCACCGCTGCGGCCCGTCGCCTGCTGCCTTCAGGATCGCGGACTGTCGACATCTCCGCCGCGGCCCCCGAAGCTGTGAGAGAGCCGCTGCGGTACTGGGGGATGCCCGCGCTGGGCCGGCGAAGCCAGCGTGTCCTGAGTCAGGTGACGGGGGCGCCGGTCGCATCACCCGCCACGCCCCAGCTATCCCGGAGCAGCCATTAGACGAGGCTGCCGCGCCCCAGCGAGCCGCGTCGGGATTGGCCGCTGCGGGCGTGCTCCAGTCGGCCTGGACTCGGCCCGGTACGCGGTGGAGAGAGAGACGCCGGAGAGCCGGGACCGGGTCCAACACCCCTCTGCATTGCCCCATCGAGAGTGAGGGCCGCGGGGAGCCCGTTTTGCCTGCGCGGGCTCCAGCTGTCCCTGGAACACCCTACCCACGGCGGAGGCCCCAGCACGAGGTAAACCCGGGACGAGGAGGGTGGAGAGAGTGCTGAAATAGCGTGGGCTGCCCCGGAGTCACCCCTGTCCAGCAAGGCAGCCCCGCTACCGCCCCTCCTTCAAGATATTGGCCCTGGGCCCCAGGACCCCCGATTAACTGCTTGTTGCCCCAGGTACAGTTCAGAGCTGGGGGGACTGAGTGAGGAAGTGGACTGCTGTTCCCTGCCGACTGCTGATCTGCACTACGCCCCCCAGAGATAGGCCACTAAAGTACAGGCGTGCCCTGGGGGTGTCTGACACCGTGATGTTCCCCTATTCAAGATCTGGGTGACTGATCTGTTCACTCCCTGAGGCTCCTAACTGGATCTGTGCCTGTGTGGGGGCTAGAAGGGATTACTTGTCGCTAGGAGGCTGTTGCTGCAATTCACTTGAGGGGAATTTACACCCGTCCTGATCTGAATGAGTTAAATATTGCCCTGTGATTATCTGTTGTAACTATTGGAATTAACTTATACCTGTTTTATGCCGCTCTGATTTGGGTTGTTGCCCTGAAATGCACTGAGTTATGCTGTGATGAATTGACTGTTGCCCTGCAGATGCCCGGTACCTTTACTTAAATGCGATCGTAACTGCTTATTCATGAAATGAATTGAATCTCCCCACTGTGAAGTAGATAAAAAGTCTTGTGTTTTCACTAAACCATCTGTTGTTGTGTCCTTCATTGTGTGCGCATGGCTGGGTCCGTGTGCGTGAGTGCTGTACCAGTGCTTTACACATTGCCTTCGGGTACCTTCCTGCCTCGCGCCAAGCTACCGTGTCGGAATTGGCGACCCCAGTTCTAACAGGAAGGCTTTCCCATGCTCCAGACGTCCCCCACAACGGGGGTCAACCCCTGGCAGCACCCTGGGAGACAATTGCTAGTCCCAATTTCCCACTGGCCCCACCAAATATGGGACAGGCATCTATAGTCTATCCAGGCCTGTCCCAGTCCAAAAATGTCTCCCCGAGGTCCAAGTCCCTCGTAAATGGTTCTGATGACTCCCAAAGGGTGACCTATGAGCAGTGCCATCTTGGATTTCGTGTTTAGAGGGCCCTGGGTAATTAGCGGTGATTAATCACTTCTTGAAGCATTTTTGTAGTATCAAAATCTCTCATCTTGGATCGCGGAGAGGTTCATGTGACTAGAGGCAGCAAAACGTTTTTATATCGATGGCTAAGACAGCCTGGGTAGGGCTTTTGCTTGGGAGCTCTGGGAAGATGCATGGCGTTGGGTTTCCGCCTGTACCAGGCCCCCTAGGGTTCACCCTTTGAAGCTTCTGTCAATTTAGCACTACCTTCACTCACACTGAGGGCCTCCAGCCCTTGCAAATAGCCACAATGGCACTCAGAGTTAAGTTCAGGCCCATATTATGCGTAGCCGAATGTCCAACTTATATGATCCTATCCCTCTTCCCACTGTTAACCTGCAAATCTGTATTTTTTAAGCAAGCCTCTTTTTTTTGTTGAGTGCCATGTCTGAGAGTAATTAAGTGAAGAGTCACACATATGATACTGGTGTCCACACAGCCAGTGTATTTAGGTCCTTGACTATCTCCAGAGGGTCATTGTGGGAAACAGAAGAATCAGTGCACAAGAGAGATGGGCATCCCTGGGTTATATTAAGGTCATGATCCCCTATATAAGTAAATCAGGTGTTACAATACGTTTTTGCCAAGAGTATGGCACAACAGAGATGGGATTAGGTCTATTTTAGGGATCAGAGTCAGGGTTAAACTAAAAGATGTTGTAATGGGAGAAGGTAAGGCTAAGAGTGGGAAGAATGGGGTATAAATTAGGGTTGTTTTTGTAAAGGGTGTGATTAAGATTAGGTTAGGACAGGTTAAGGGGTTAGGTTAGAGTTCATGTTAGGCTAAGAGTAATGAAAGGTGCTATTTGGTGTAAGAAGGTGTGGAGTGCACCAAGTTTAACACAGTGAAACCGTACAGCCAGTAGTTGAATTATTCACCCAACTTTAAAGAAGTTCCTAAAACATACCCAAACCAACAGATATCTTGAAAAAACTCAAAGATGTATTCTCTTTACACCACATACATACTAATAGACAGGTTTAAATAAAATATTTATTTTTAACGTAACCTTAAATAGTAAATATAGAATTAGTGACGCATATAAATAAATAATATAATCATCTGGTACAATGTTTGTTTGTGCTGAACACCATTTGAGAGAAATCTTTAAGTTCATTTAGGAAATCTTGAAAAGTGGCTTCTTTTTTCCCCTTCGTCGCCGTCACTGAGCACTTCACCTAAGAGGAGACAACAGCATGCAGATTAGTTCAGCTCATCAGTGAGTGGAAAAAATGCAAACACAGCTTTACATTGATTGTATCTCAGCTGGGTCTGACTCATACAGTACGTGTCTATCAGAAATTAATCGGCTTCAAAGAAACAGCAGAGACATTTACGGTAAGGCACAAAGGTGTCAAGTTTTTTTTTTTGCAGTGTTGGCTTGTGATATCTGGAAGTATGGGTTGGGTGTATTAATACCTGCCCAAAATGCTCCGAGTGAGCGAGCAAAGTTATCAAAGCTGACATCCTCTAGTGATGTTTATGTTGGTTCTCACTTAATATTTTTTTTAAGAATGTGGTGCAAATAGTGCAGTTTGTTGATTTTTTTTTCAAATTAGTTGAAAAGTCGTAGGTTCTGGTGAGGCACTAATGAAATATTAAAATACTTTCGTGGTGTGCCGAGCAAGCCAGGCCTCCTCAAGGGTCATATTGGCTTAAGCACAATTTCCTTAAAACATTTCTAAAATCATCTAGGTGATGCATGAGGCTCGGAAAATGCAATGTCATAAGACCTATCATTTTATGAAATCTTTCTGCACTGCTATATTTAACACTCTTTAATTTTTTTCGTTCTGCCCCTTCCAGGAAGATTCTCATTCATATGTTATGACTAACAGGTCTCCTAAAGTGAGAGGTGTTGAAAAGTAAAAGAAGCGTTGCCAAAGCCAGCATTTTTTGTTTTATTGTGCCTCTTCATTTATTGACGAGTTTGAGTGTGTGGTTATGCAATTTTTTTGTAGGTAAATGCAAAAATTAGTCAAAGGGTAGATGAATGAATGGATGAGTGAGTGCAATGTAAAAGTAGAAAATGGAGAGATTGGAAGGAGTTGAACAGATTATTAGAAGTGAGATAAAGTTTCATGCGGTTGAAGAGGAGGTGTTGTACTATTTTGGAGAATGAATGAAGCAGAGATACTGGGCAGTTAAGAACACTACACTTTTGTCTATTTTAACAGGGGTAAATATACCACAGTTTAAAGGATGAAGGTGTGGGTACCAGATAAGTTGAACAATTAAATATTGAGGGTAGGCAGAATGTGACTTTGCAGGCTGGATCAACAGGTATTTTGGATCGGTGATTGAAAGGGTCAAATGAGGTACAGGAAGGGTTAACAGAACTGGGTATTGGAATGAGCTCTATGCGTGATATAGCGACAAAGTCAGCAAATTTAGTCACCAGTATAGCGAAACTTCCAGTGTAGCAAGGGTTTGTTTCATTTTTTTGTTCTCCAGGAGAAATAGATTGCAAAATCTGTAGCAGACAGAGAAAGAAGACAGATAGTTGTCCAAGAAGGAGCAAGGTTAATAATTGTGCAGTTTAGGTGTGGTTGAAGAGTTGAGGTTTGGATGTAGACCAATTTAGCATGGTTGATGGTTGCTGAAACTATGTCCAGGGTAAGTTTGTATACCTGTAGATTTTTTGTGGTCTTATTCTTGCACCATTTATGAAGGAGTCCATCCATCAGTGTTTTTCGAAGAATTAATGTATGATGTACAATTAGAAAAACAATAAAATATTACACATATCCCCTGCGCATATGGGATCTTTTATCATCCTTCTGCCGTTAATAATCAAGCTACGCATTTTTTAAATGGCCAACTTATTTCATGCAGCCATGTGGATTTTGCAATTGACTAGGCCCTTCAGCTATGTTCCTGTCACCCTGCCCTTGTGGGTGAGGTGCAGCTGTGACAGTAGCAGGGAGATGTGGTGACAGGCCCTTGGTCACTTTGACCTTTGACCAACCACTGCTCATGCTCTAGCTTTTTTGTGAGAAGAAGACTTGCTCATTTGCTTTCCATGCTGTATTCAGAAATTCAAGTGTCACACAATTTCCCCATTTTCAGCAGAAATGTTAAATATGTCCACATTGCACACAAGCATTATGTTCTGCATAAACAAAATAGGTTTGACTCTGTCTGACCAAATGTGGACACAGACTGGCTGAAAATGTCTAAGGGGGAAGCACATTCCATAATTATCTTGTTTCACATATGTTGACTAAAAACATTGAAATGCTCCTGTACAAACTCTATCTGAGAGCAACCTTATTTCAGTCATTAACTGTGTACATTTGTCTTTATTAAACTGCTAAGTAATCAATCAACAATGTCAGAGGAACGGTTGTAACATTGAATGATGAATAAGTGGGAAGTATTAGGCGGTCCTTATGATTCGTTTTTTCTTGAACTGTTTTTTTAAAATAATAGGGTAACTTTATGCCCATTTTATGAAGTTTTTTTAGATTGATGAGGTATCTTGTGAGTAGGAAATGGTGGCTCTGAAAGTGAATATGAGGGTCTCAAACGTAGGGGGGCTGAACAACATGGGGTGTGTTCAGATAAAAGTATGGTGCATATATGTGTAATGTAATTTTATAATATGATTATTTAATGTTTGGCATAGATTTCTTTTTTTTTTTTGCAGTATCCTGGTAGGGTCGAAAGCAGACCATTAGATAACTGGATTGTCCTGATGTAGAGAACCAAATTATGTGGAGTCATGAAATGTTGACAATAAAAGTTCAGGAGGACTGCAAAGCAGCGGTCGCTATTGAAATTATTCGATCCAAGCAAGATCTCCACCCCTCTCGCCAATATCCTGAAGATTGGCTCGAAGGATAGAGTGGAATACCGTACGAAACGCTGAGCATAATTTCTGGATGAGATAGATGAGCAACTCCTCTCTCATCCTGCGTCATTGCTGGGAGAGCAAGTTCAGTGTTCAATTAACCTTGGTGACCGGTTTGTGCCTGGTCACGGACAGCATTGTTACCAGTGAAGGAATTTGATCTTTCTGAGCTACTTGGAAATTGAAGGGAACCAAAGAAATAGGGCAGGAATTGCTAGAGATCAAAGGATCATCAGAAGTTTTTGCTTAGTGGCGGTGTCACTATAGCCCTTTTTCATTGAGAAGGAGCAGAGGGAGTCAGGAATGAGATGTTAATAATTGATGTATAAATATCGTCAATAGCCTCATTGGCTGGGTGAAATACTTCATCAGGGCAAGCAACCAAGGAGAAGCAAACTTAATTTTGAAGGCCATTGTGGATATGTCAGCAATGGAGACTGGAGAAAATCCATTAATTGTATTAGTTATTGCAATGGTCAACCTCTGATGAGGTGACACTGTGTGATTCAATGATAGCTATAGCAAAACAGTTAGAAATTGATGCTATCACCATAGAATAAAATGATGCGATATTGACTCACATAGCCCTGAGGAAGGCATATCAGAAGGAAAGCAGAGAGGAGTGTTTGAAAGTTCTTTCAGGTTCTAAACCCTTCTTTTGTGCTATCATTCGTAGAGGTAATTTACAAACAGATAAGAATTTAAAAAAAGAGCAGTTTATTCAAGCACATGGTTAATCCACCGATTGGTGTTGCACACTGCCCACATTTGAGCCGGAGTCTGCATTGGGCCTTTGTCAGATAGGATAGGATCGATATTATCGGAGAAGTTTTTGGCGAGAGAGAAGGTCCGACCAGCTAACAGGCACAGTATCTGTTAAACTTAAAAACTGGGATTTCTGCAAAAATGTGGTAATTGGAATGACCTGCAGGAAGCGATGATGAGGAAAATAGTTGAGTTAATCCAAGCTAGTGCCAGAGTCTATAAGACGTTTTGTTTTTTCAGAGGTGCTGTCACCAACTTTTATCTTAAAATCAACCAAAATAAGCAAATTAGCATCAGAACGTGCAAGAGAGGCTATCAAAGATATCGAAGATAGAGGTCACACCAGGAGGGCGATAAACTAGTACTAAATGTAGTCTGGAAGGCCAATTCAGAGCACGAAGTTTAGTTAATCGAGCACAAGCGGGGTGGTTAGTGGATATTTTCATATCATGTCGATAAATTACAGCTACCGCACCCCCCCCCCCTTTTATTAAGATGTTCAACATGCCAGATATTAGACAGTTCAGGGACCCGATAAGAAGTTCTAGAGCAGACAAGTCCAGGAGTCATAATTGTGATAAAAAATATATACTTAAAAAATTTCAATAAAAAGGTCCCAAGTGTCCGTGCTATGTTTGGCCAAGGATTTAACATTAAGAAGCCGAGCATAACAAGTCTTAAACTGGCCAGCAATAGGCCTGTTAAATGTGGAAATGAAAGGCATAGAATTTCGTATTTGTATGTCAGAAGGAAAACAATGAAAACCAAAAGGCAGCACTGACATAGAGAATCCTACAGCTTGTAGCTGATCTCTGAAGTTCTGGATCCTAAGGGAGGGGAGAAGGATTTGGCAAGTGGGACAGGACTTGTTTGGGTTCTGGTCATGGACCGCTGCATGGACACTTAGCCTGTGCCCTAATATGCCCTAATATGGACCTCTGTCATCCTGCATATTCCCAAACAGGCCAGAGAATACTAAAATGCTGACTTCCAAAATGTGGTAAAAAATTGCTGCGAAAAATGAAGCGAAAACTCGGGGGACAGCGACTTACACTAACTGCTTCTTCCATCCACCAAATGAAAATGTATTTTTAACTGCACCTGTCCTGAACCAGATGGGAACAATAAGTAGAAAACCTAATTTATCCACCATCGTAGTTGTGCACTCTTCTCGTAAAATAATGCCCGCAGTAGGTGGCAGATTAACAAAGTACATACCCATGACACATTAGAGCACAATAAACAGTCGATAAAATGCAGTTCGGTTGGTACATAGGATAGTGTGGTGCAGCCCTGGTCTAGTTGAGCTGCACCCGACAAGCTCACTGACAGATTGCGCAGCATATTTGCGGCAGTCTAGGGCAGTGCTTCCCAAACCTTTTAAAATGACGTCCCACTTTTTAGAACAACAAACTTTCGCAACCCACCTCGCTTTAATTTCCATGAGGTGGGAGATTTTGTAATGTAACTAAAGCATCGTGTGGCAGCATACTGTTATTTACAGACAGTACATTTACTATTGAAATGGCCACTAAATTTGCACAGATATAGGTTTTACTGATAAAAGTATATTGCACGCAAAAGATAATGCTCAGAAATCCGGTTTCAGTGAATATTTATCATTTGTGCATCACCAAGTAAAGTGTCTTGATTATTTGATCCTATAAAAATATTTGCTTCCATCACACTTCAGAACTACAAAAATGTGTTTCATTCATGCTTTCCGAACTGCTGAATGCGTACAGTTAATTTACTGGTATTTACATTTTGTTGTGTTACAAAACGTGACATCCTACACCCTTGCACGCTCTCTGTATCCCCAAAGAATAACTCACTTTCCTTTTCTTTCTCTGACTGCAAAGTGAGAGAAGTTTGTAAACACCAATCCACATGTCAAAATAACATTAGTAGAAATGTGTCAAAAGAGATAGCCTGACATTTGACCTATGCCATTGAAGTGCAGCAAATGTGACAAAACAAATACATACATTTAAGGATTCTTTATTTATTGTTTGGACTTTCATAACCCCCACAAATTTGGCTCATGATCCACCAGTGGATAGTTTCCACGATTTGAGAAACACTGGCTTGAATATTTGAGCATTCTTCTGCAATGGTTGAGCAACAATCACATGTAATGGAGAGTGATACCAATGCTCTGACGTGTTCTCATATTGCAAGACCACCAATTCTTTGTTATTTCCTTTCTTGTCACATTTCGTGGGGTTAATAGCACAGTGAACACACGTGTATGTGGGGCCAGATGCAGGCACCAGCGGCAGATCTTCCATCAGGGCCGGACTGGCCGTAGCGGGCCGGTGCGCCGCACAGGTGGGGGCTGGTTTTGGGCCCCTGGGGGCCGTTTTTGTTACAGGGCCGTTTTTGCAGCATAGCTGCAAAATCGGCCCTGTAACAAAATCGGTCGAAAACCGGCCCTGGCAAAGAGCTCGGCGGCACAACCCCCCCACCCGGCCAAGCACTTTGCCAGGGCCAGTTGTGGTTCCCAGGCCGGCCCTGTCTTCCAAGTGAGCAGAGGAGCATCGCCCCCGCTGCAAAAGCAGAGGTGAAAAATAAAATGATAATATAGAGAGAGTTTATTACCATTTTTCACAGCTGCTCTCAGCCCGAGCCAAGAGTCAGGAAGGGGCTGGGTATTGCATCAGCGAAGGAGGTGCCCACTCCTTTTTAAAGTGTGTGTGTCACTTTGGCCGGCTGTCTTGCGATGGCCAGCCTGACATGCACACTTTTAACCTCTGCACCCAAACTGTTGTAGACAGCTGGGTGGAGAGAAGGCACAGGTCTCCTGTGCGTAAAGGAGCGTAGAGCCAGCCCGCTCTAGCCAATATTGGCGCCACTCTCATGCAGCTGAACATTATCAGTAGCATGAGAGCAGAGTCTGGAATGGTAGAGGGGAGTTGGCTAAGGCTACGAGACTCACGCTGGGACTTCAGACAAGGAGAACGCAGAGGACATGTGGGCAAGTAAATATTTTATTATTATTTTTCTTTTTTGAGCAACTGCCAGGCATTGTGAGAAACTCCCACTGCCTTCAACCTCAAGTTCAGAGCTCTCAATCATGGCTCGTTTTAAATAAAACGCTCTTAACGAGCCATGATTGAGTGCTTTTTGGCACCAAGACTAAAGGCATCTATCACACAGCCTGTTAGTGAGTTAAAACATCCACTCCGCTCCGCCGCCCCTCCACATCTATAGATCACCACCCGCCACTGGCTGGCACTGAATACAATAGGTACCAGAAACATGCCACTTACGTTGCCGTGCAGTCGCACCAGGTTCATGTAAACACCGTCCAGTTGTCTCTGGTGAGGCTGGCAAACAGTCTGTTTCAGAATGGCGGCTGCCTGGCACCACATTTCACAAGTGTCCCGCTCTCCCTGAAAAATACAATTTTGCGTTATATGCTTCACAGTCATACATCTTGTTACAGTATGATGCTACTCTATGAACAGATGTTATAATGGAATGTAAAATCACCTAGTGGTTTAAGAAAGCGAGCACCAGAGCACTGTAATTTTTACTTTATATGTGAAAAAAGCAGAGGGCGATGCTCACTGAGCTATCCGTTATTCTTAAACTATACTTATCTGGTTTTGTATAAAAGCATGCAGAATACCCACTCAATCTGACAAAAGTGTGGCAGTATTACACCTGAAAATACGCTAAATTTAGACCTGGGTTGAAAATGCACCACTTTTTGTGTTGCTGCTATATCCCTTCTTTACTCTCTCCATCCGTATGTGTCTGTTCATCCCCATCCTACGTTGTACAACTTTATAACAGATGTTCTTGATCATATTTTAAAACCAACAATTCCGCCGCTGCTTGCAAAGTGTACATTTTACAATGCGACATTAGCTGCATTCAACCTTTCTTATCTTTGCACCATCAACCATTGGTGAAACAAAAAGATATGATCAAATGATGTTAGCCAATTGTAAGGCAGCGTGACAAATCGCTTTTTTGGCACAGTATGTTTTTTAAAGTACCTTTGACTATTGTAAAGCAGGACTTCTCATTGAAGCCCGAGGTCCGTTCACGCCAAGGTAACTACTCTAGTCCACCCACAGGTAGTATAGTTTTATCCCACTGTCACTTTGTTCTTTGGTGGTTGTGCCCTCCTTCCTAAGCTCTTTTACTGTTTTTGCAACAACGTTTTTGGTATGCAGCTTTCAGGAGGTTAAGATCACTCTATGGCTTTTCACTTACAATTCTGCTGAAGTAAGCATTATATTTATGTATT
Source organism: Triturus cristatus (assembly GCF_964204655.1). Classification (NCBI taxonomy): domain Eukaryota; kingdom Metazoa; phylum Chordata; class Amphibia; order Caudata; family Salamandridae; genus Triturus; species Triturus cristatus. The sequence goes on from NC_140590.1 coordinate 1,015,088,391, forward strand.
GACTTAATTGATTAGTTTAGCATAGATGTGTGCCTAGAGGTAGCTTGTGTCTTTTGCGCCCAACCCCCACGTCTCAGCGTAGTGCTATCTGTATTTTCGGTTGAAATATATATATTTTTTAACTAGGCATCTAATCCACCGTTTATTGCATCATTTTCAGATTTCAACACAAATGTGTTTTGGGCATATCAACGATGATTAAAACCCCTGCACCTGTTGTATAATTTGTTTAAAGGGACCTTTGTAGCAAAAAAACAGAAACATGACATCCTAAAAAGTAAATCAACGAGGGTGAAAAGAATAAACCCTTCTTTGCCTGAATGCATTTTGTGCCACTATCTATGCAAACTCATGTTTTCATCATAGGCACTGCTCTCAAAGCCACAGTTAGTTCCAAATGGCCATTTAGGAGTTTAGCTGAATCCCAAACATGTTACATTTCTTTGTATCATCTGAGGTCTTCAAACGTAAAGTCATGTAGACCCTGATGCACAATTATCTTTACTAGAAAGAGGCTCTTCTAGGACTGCCATAGTGTGAACACAAGATGAACCCAAAACTGAAGACAAGCTTTGGAACATAACTGGTAAGTTCAGCATGAAAGAGGCGCCTCTTACTACAAGAAATGTGAATCTCTTCTGCTAAATGCAACATTGTATAGGTTTAACAAAAATGTATTTTCTTCTAGGCGTCAGATCAGCAGTAGTACTAAAATAGTGTTTCTTGGCTGCCATGCAAACAAAATCATTAATTGCCCATAATAAACAATTTGAATCGTATCTGGTAAATGTACATATTTGACTTTTTTATGAAAAAAATGTATTTTCCCCAGTATGTCCAATAATGTTTGTTAAATTATCAAGATAGCTAAATACTAATTCGATAACATGCACGTTATTTGCTTTGAATTACATAATAAGCTGAAAAGGTGTCTTTTCTTGCTTCCTAATTTGCATTCATCTAGATATTTAGTTGTTATTGTTAGTTGTAAATACTGCTGGATATTTTAATCCTATATTCTCAGATCATTCCAGGTCTCTGGTTTGTAATAAGTTTGAATTAATTTAGCTTGCTAGCATTGACCTTTATCTAGAAGTAAAAACGTAAAACACTTTGTGCATCTGACCAAGATCTAATTGAACATCTCCATTTGTATACTGTAATCAATACATTCACTGAATTCTGGAATTCACTAAAAACAGATAGTGTATAGAAAAGGGGATTAGCGACAGAAAGACACAATGGAGGTTGAGTGTCTGGCAGAAGGGATAAGTAGAAAAGATAGAAACATGCGGGTAGGAGAGTTTAAAACGCAGTTGAGTTCAAAATTCTGAAATGATCTGCAATTGGTTCATTTAAAAGCTTATGAACATCATCTGGCATGTCACTCCTATAATGTCTATTGTGTAGGTGTGTAACATTTTCCATATCTGGGATGCATAGATATAGGGCCTGATTCTCAAAGTAAACTTACACCTTTGTGTAAGTTTACGATTGCTTCCTATTCAAAAGGTATTTTACGAGAAGTATCTTTACGATTGAATGACATGATTCACAAAGCTTAACTTACACTTTGGTGTAAGTTTACACATGTTGTAGTAACTTTACAACTTTTTGGCATTCACAAACTACGAGTGTATATTTACTACTCGTAAAATTACAAGTAGTAAAATTAAACTTGTAGGGCCTGATTCACAAAGGTAAACTTAGACGTTTGGTCTAAACGTCTAAGTTTACGACTTTGGGACTTCACAAAGGGCATTCACAAGTAGTGTCTTTACATTTGCACTCAGGCCGGAGATCTGACCCGAGTGCAGATGTAAAGACTAATTTTAGTGATAGCTATGACTGAATATGTTGCTTCGGCATATGCAGGTGTTGCGGATACAGTTGTGCTGCTACAGCAATGTTATTGGTGGTATGGCTTATATCAGCAAGCCAACAAATATGTATTTTACTGTGACATTTGTCAACAAATTAAAGCTTCCACTGAGGCTCGTCCACCGCAGACACTTCTGTTAATTTCTAGCACACCTTTCGGCTGCATTTAGTCGGACCACTTCAATCCATACCTGCCTCCGCTACAACTACCAGCAACACGACTGAAGTGAGTACTGAACTTTCTACTGCATCTTCTGCAGCTGATGTTGTTTCTACAGATCCACCACTATTGGACAAACTGCTTCTGGGTATTTTGTTGGTCACGATGATTTTTCTGCAGATTCTTTTAATGATTCTTCCATTTTAGAAACTCCTCCTGCACAGATCTGTGTTTTGGTTTCCTGGCTAAAACACACCCAGCTGGTCCCACCTTGGATACAGGTTTGGATAACACTTTCCTTGATTTTTCTATTTATGTGGATTGGATTTGTGAGTTGTGTTCTTGCTGATTAATGGGCACTACCTTCAAGAACACTCTGCTGTGGAACTGGTGGACTGGGTGTTGGCCCCCACTCTTCTTCGTATAAGATTCAAAGAGACTTGTCCTTCATGAGCATTTCAGCTGTTCCAATAACTGATGGAATTGTTTTGGATAAAGTTCCTTACAATATATTCGATCCTACAGAGATCCTGCAGGTACCATAGATTCTATGGGGGATGTAATAGTGTTCAACACACACATATTAATTACACACAATGGGAATATTGTCCCACTCCCCAACAAGGGAGTTCCAAAACATACAACATACAGAGATGAATGTACATATTTTTCAGGATATAACAAATCATTTCGAATATCCTGTTATTTTAAACTTGTTCCTACACCCCTGAAAAAACAGATGCTTATCAAACTAAATTAATCTATACGGAATCATTAGTTACACAATTGGCTATGATTATTGGAAGGACACCATAGAGTTGAAAACCATTTGGGGTACCAATTCCTGGAAGGTCCAGGATACAGATACTCAAAGGATTTTCCTGAATGACACTGTTCACCAGACTACATGTCTGGGATTGGCTAAGAATAAAGAAATTAATGCAATAACCATTCCTTTGTTTGCACCATTTGAGAATTGGCAACATTTAATTTTACTCCTGACAAAGTCGATAGTATGTTGCAGAATGGTACATTTAAGACCACACTTTCAGGTCCTCATGGGTGGTTATTATGGCCAGTGGACACAAATGGATGTTGTGCCCGTTTTTTGAATTTCAAAATGGGGTTTAAAGCTAGCCGATCTGATCCTCGTCTTTCCCAATCACAACACTCAGCAATTGTTACTATGTATTCAGTGGGAAAATTGTGTCAACAATGGTTGTAACACTCTACACTATCTGCAGTGAAACAACATCTTTCTCTCCTATCAGAGGACATGGACCTATCTGATTTCCTGTTTGGTCCAAAATCTCTGCGTACTAAAAGATTTGTTTATGCTACATATAATGAAATTTGGAAACTGTCACAAATGGAAGCTGCTGTATGTGTAAGACAAATTGATAAAGATTATTTAGGTAAAGTGCTTGCTGTTGCTGATAATAGTGTTGATACATCATTTTCTCGCATTTACAATTTGAACAACATTGTGTCACCTGTTATTGATATCATGCAAAGTGACATGTCTTTATTGTACCATGGCATGGGCAAAGTCAGCTTAGATCCATCATGCAGTCTAGCCAGACCCTTCAAACCCTTAAAAATGGTCTCATCCATTGGTGTTACCTTAATTCCAGCCAGCTATTCATGCCTTTCAATTTGACATGTAAACAACGACCGATGGCAAAAAAGACGCAACTTACACAATGTTACATCTTGAGACATTAGAACGGCTCCCTTTCACTATAGCAAAACCTCTTCCGCTGTATGGTTATACATGGCGTAATATCTCTGCCAATTTCAACAGTTCAATTTTCAGCTTGCATGAAACATTTCCCTGTCAATAGGTATGAGCCCCTCGGAGGCAGCTTCATTCATGAATTATGGTCCCTCCTATTTTCTTATCGTTGCGAATGTATAAATGAGGAGGTCTTCCTTACTAGAAAACAATGCAAATTTTCTGTCAGACATTCACTCATTTGTCAACATGTTACCATTTATGGCACCTGTAATGCATCAGTACAGAATTTGGCCTGTTTTCTGAAACCAGTCCCTTCAATTGTCCCCCTTATTCAAGTTCTTTCGAACTGAAGCTACTTAATGTCAAATGATCACAAATGTTGTGGAATGAATGTCGGGATCACATAAATGTTATCGGTTTCCTAGATAGTCTCCTGCTCCAATAACATGCTTTTCCCCCCTCCACAAGGAGGATACGATAGCTTGTTGTGGCTTTCCATTCCAACGCTGAAGACAGATTTTATCAAGCTAAGCAGACTCAAACCACTATTGTTTCAAAAAGAAGTAGCCCTCACATATGTTAAAAAAACATTCAAAATGTAGGTGGCAGGGACATCCAGTGAAATACAGTCCTTGTTAAACACTGACCTCTCAATACATTTCAGCAAATTAGTTCATCACATCTTTAATGCATCTAATACTGGCGTCATTGTTCACTTTTTTAAAGTTCTCAGTTCTTGCATAGTCAGTTTCTTCCCAAAAATCTTTGGAGTAATACCTACTTTTATTCATTCCTTTTTAGGTATCGCTGAGCCCAGCGCATGCGCTGGCTCGAAGAGACATTTTGTATGTGGGCTCCAAAAAGTGCTACCAGGCCAGCCTAGAGCTACAGTGCATGTGCGCGGGCGCGCGCGCCGCGCTTACTTTCACTTTCGCTCCCGCACGGCCGCTTTGATCGCGATCGCGATCACTTTCACTTTCGCGGCCGCACGGCCGCTGTGCTGCACAGGCCCAGCCTCCTCTGCCGGCACACCTACTGTTTTCATTGAATCACTTGTGTTTACGTCAGAATCAGGAAGTTATTTTTCCGACATGACCGCTTTGGGTGTTAGCGTGTTGAATTAGCACCGTAAGTTTTTCAAGTCACAGGTCCAGTCACATAACCGTGACCAAGCCTACTCTGTGTTATTTACCATTTGGGATGGTACTTCCTCATACCTGCTTCCTCGCATAACCTTCAACGCCACTTGCAACCCCCATTTTTGGCTCCGATAAATGTCACCGAAGCCTCCTCTGGCGATCCACACTCGAGGCTCCTCCAAGTCCGCCAGGGAGATAACTGGCAACTGCATCGCTCCGGCCTGCTCAGGAAACGTTTCCGCCATACCTGCTTGAGACTCAGATTCGTTTTGACCCTCCCTTCCTACTACGACATGCCTCCCAAACATGCCCATGTCTTTTTCGATTGTGTCATTCATACGAGGTAAAGTTCTGCAATGTGCTTTATTTATTTACATCTACACAGCGCGGACATGCCTCCCAAACACGTCCATCTCTTTTTCGATTGTGTCATTCATACGAGGTAAAGTTCTGCAATGTGCTTTATTTATTTACATCTACACAGCGCGGGCGTTACCCGAAGGTGTTGGAGCGCTTTACATTAAAACAGGTTTCATTACAAAGAATACAGTTTTACAAACAGTTGCTAGTTATGTGTTAAGCAGTTTCACATTCTGTCTATATGTTGGATGAGAAGCCCCGCGAACCTGACGGCCGACTGGTCTGTTTATTATCCGCTTCAATAGAACAAACAGCGCTGTGAGAAAAGTCCCCAAAATGAACAGGGCTGCGGCACAAAGCTCTTCCATCAAAAGCTCACCATTCCCCCCTTCTTTCCGCACGAATCCTGGGCCTCGGATAAATATTTTACAGCTCAGGCTGATAAGGATGTGTTTTCAAGCGCTGATTAAGATATTCGGCCTGCGGTGATTTGTAATATATGAGACGGTGCAAAAGAACAGGGCTTTTCCCTCTCTCCCTGGGAAACAAATGGAACGCACCTTATGACATATTTTCTTCAGTGGGGGCTGGCATGCTATAAATTGATAACCGTGCCTCGAAATATTAATAATGTTGTAGTGAAAGATGTGCAGACATAGCCAGGAACGAAGAAAGCAATCCGCCATCAAAGAACAACACTGCAGGCCTAGCACAGTTGCCGTCGCTGTCACATATAATGGAAACGGTCCCAAGACAAGGGGGAAGTTCTGTGCTATCTTTACACATTTTTTGCCAGTGAGATCATTCGATAGTTTGGCTAGTGGCCTGAAAGCTGTGTCCGCAAGTATACATTCCCATCCATCCTCAAAGGGATATGTTCATGGACACAATCGCAAAGACAAGCACGCGCACACAAGCATTGAGATCCAGAAACTGTTACCAACACAAAGACACATATAATCACGGCCTCCCTAAATTTCTCTCACACATACACACACTCACAGACCCGGCAGCTCGCATGCACACGCATGGGCGCGCTCTTACACACACACACACAAACACACACACGCACACTCCCCACACTAACACATTTCTACGGATACACAAACAGGCACATTCACAGACACACAGGCATCCTTCACCCACACGCTCACAGACACCTACACAGGGATACAGAAACATAAGCACATTTACAGATTCGCACATCACACAGACACACTTTCACACGCATAGGCAAACACACCAAATGAATGCAAGTCTTGCTAGAGCGGCAATAGTGCCATACATCAAACATTTGTTACCTTTTGTGGCCTCGGTGATTGCACATGACTAAGAACAAGTCAGTGAGAACATCAGAAGAAAGATTAAACCAATCTAGGCCTTTGCAAAGCGCATCAATCATCCCATGCAGCCAGCAATATTGTTAGTTCAAGTTAATACTTATTCGCCCATGTAATGGGCAGCCGCCCGCCCTCCACCTTCCCATCACTCTCCCCCGAACAAGTCTGCACCAAGCCTAGCCTGGAAAATGTTTTTATTATTAATAATATCTTTATTGGGACCAATGCAAGCCAATAAAATACAGGCTACTGAATAATTCAGAAACTTCCCTCAATTTGCATTCTTGCTGTACCAGGCTGCCAGCGCGCAGCACATGGCTTCAGAATTATGTATTTTTGCAACAAGAAAATGTGTAGGAAATAGAGATACCCAATGCACAAATGTTCACTGGTACCTGGAATTACCATAGAATTGTTTTCACTAGATACACACTGTACTTTCCATCGAATAATAATCAGAAGGAAAAAGCATTTTAACTTTTTATTTTATTTCCACTGTATACAATTGAGCGTGACTAATTTGAAAATATTGTTTTCAGCGTGCCAATCTTCCATATTACCAATAAACTTGAAGTGTCACCCTTTTTTGTTACGGTGTCGTTATATAGGTAGCTTGATATACGCGTATTTTCTCAAAGTGCTGAGACCCAGAAACAGGGCAAATAGAGCTAGAGTTGTGTTGGGGAAATATTATGAAACTAAATGTACATCTTTTAACTTTGATCTATCAAGACAAGAGTTCGAAGGTGAAGCTGAAAACTGGGCTATATTGCGATAAACATATCTACTTAATATTCAAAATACAATTGTTTTTTTCCATTTATAGATTTTTTAAGCTTAACTCTTCACTGTCACACTTCTAGCAAGTGATGGACATTGAGGTGCAACATAATCAAGCTTTCCCTAATCTGCGTTCCTTCACGAAGATGTAGGTGACATTCAGTCAGGCAAAATCTATAAACACATAAACATACGCAAATGTATATAAAATCCACGGAGTTCTGCTCATCATGTGGCTCCGGCACCGGGGAATTGGTCGCTTCCTGTTCCCGAAATTAACCGCCACCTAGAATTCCTCCCCTGCTCCCAGATGTATCCCATGTCAGCCTTCACCATGGAGCCCTTGGGTAAGTAGTCCACTGCTTTTGGAAGAGCACGGGCCACTCTAGTGCGTCTTTTACAGAGGCAGTGTGTGACTACAGCAGTTCATCAGAGAAGTAGTCTAGTTCACACGGAAGTTGAGTGTGTCACTGTCAGGGAGCACTCTCCGCAGCAAAGCTTCCTGAGCGTCACTCCAGTGCCGCTTGGTTGCCAAACGCAGCCGGTCATCAGCACATAGCCGCCAAGATTTCAGTCTGCTTATGTGTGATTTTTCCTTTTTTTACAACACTTTTGTGTGTGACAGTTCAGAGCTTTATGTGTCACTTGATTAGGGTGACCAGATGTTGAGAAGCAAGTACTGGGACAGGTCAGTTATATAAGCAGGAGTAAAGCCTCTAGTCTCACTGTTACATCTCGTTTCTGAGAAGTGCAGTACTTTCTAATTAACAGTATTATGTTTTTCTTGAGAAGTGCAGATACTCTCTCTCTCAAAATAAACAAGCATTTGCAATGCAATAGGTCTCGCATTTATACGAGTTTGAGCTATTGACATTGCAAATAACAATGCCTTTTATTTTTGTTTTCGTTATTAAAGCATAAATATGAAAACAAAACTAAAAGCCATTGTCATTGACAATGCCAATACCTCAAACACACGTAAATGCGAGACCTATTGCATTGCAAATGCTTGTTTTCCAGTGTGTTTGGGGGCAACCCATTGGTGTTATTCCTCATTTGCGGCATTTTGGTTCTATTTTTGCTCCTCCGCAAAGGATGTTCCATCTCAAAGCCCTCTAGAAACACCACTGGTCCAGCAATGTCATGAACACATGGTAAGGTTCTTTGGAATCTTACTGCTCCCAAAACTAGATCTTATCTGGTCATTGACATTCTGACTTGTCTGGTCTGCCTGTGTCCAGCCCGTTTTTCATTACCTATGGTGCCCCTTTGAAAGGGCACTGAATATTTGCCTGGCTCTGCCAGCGCTGGTTCCTGTGGACATGAATCTGTAGATGGGTCTATTAATAACCCATTTTCAGAGTTGTCCTCTGAGCTTGTGGCAGCTCACAACTCGAGGTGTGAGCCTCTCTCTTCTGAGGTGATGAGTGCTTTGGCACAAGTCTCATTGAACTTTGGCTCTAATGGCATGGATGCAGGTTGCCCTGATACTTCCTCAGCATCGGTTGATGGCGAGGAGCATGTCTGCTCTCTGGATGATTTGAACTGGGCTATAGCGGAGTCATCGTTTGCAGAGATTGAGTCTATCCTGGACTCACTTCCTATTAAATTCATGTGAGACATGATGAATACCTCCAACACAACTTAATCTGGCTACCATTCAAAATTGATATGTAACTTTTTGTATTACTATCATTAGAATATTTTTTGAATAACTTGCTTATTAGCAATTTTGAATTCGCTTAGATTGTGCTTTATAGTATCTATATAGTAGCTCCGTTACTAGCCCGACTAAAAGGGGGCATCATTAGTTTCCTTTGGAGCAAACTTAGTTGGCTCTTATTTTAGTTTGCTTGCACATTTAGGCTGTTTTCCCGTGCACACGTTACGCTTGGCACGTTTATTTTTGTGCCACAACAGTATTTTAGAAAAGCACTGCACGTGTTTTTGCTATTGCTTCTGATTGAACATCTTGTACAAGGTCAAATAACACTGTGCCGGGTCCTTGTGATCGGTCAGCAAACATAGCTTGGCACTTAGACACTACATACATTCACATCTGCTGTTTTCAAGAAGACCCCTCGTGACAGATACACAGAGACAGGAAAGTTTTAAAACAGAAAGAAGACATTCTAGCAGAGTAAAGGTCCCGACAAGAGAGAGAGAGATTCCTGCCTGAGATGTAGGACAACTACATAGGCATATCAGGTGTGGGGGTCACAACTTAACCCAGAGATCTATAATAGAACACTGTGTTTAAACAGTGGGGGTGAGCAGAGGCACATAAATAATTCACTATGTTAGGACATCTTATTGTTTATAGTTTACTTGTAATGTATTCTGGGTTGCTAACTTACCTGTCACTCTGGGAAGGTTAGGAAGACAGTTAAAGCACTATGAGCTAGTTTGGATTTGGGTTTATATGTACTGATGCAGTATGGTGACATAATCTCTACATACTGATCTTCTGTGGTCCCAGGCATAGTTCTGTTTCTAAGCTGAATCTCTGCAACAGTGGCTGTCTGTGGGACCACTGCCCCTCTCCCAAATCCCTACAACTTTCTTTTGAACAGTTGAAGCCATCACAGACAGCTATCAACCGCAGCAGAATACCATCAGACTGGAGACAAAAAAGTGCTATCACAACAAGTATTTGAAAAGCCAAATGGTCAGATCTTTAAATTAACAAGCTATTTGCTCTGCCAATTCTTGTTTACTCAGGCATGCATATGCTTGTCTGCCAGACATGGAATATGTTGGAATGGTGACCTATTAAAGTAGACTCATTCCAAAATGGTCACCATGCATCATGATGCATATACACACATCTGGGCGTAACCACCATTTTTTTATTTTTTTATTTACCATTCCAAGATGGCGGGTGCTTATCATGGAGCAGTAAATTAAGAAAAAATAAATATGCACAAAATCGTCTTTTGAGAAAGAAACAGCCGCAACAGACATGACTGGGAGGAATGCTAATGAGGGTGGATGGAAGGAAATGTCACCGAGCAGTGACAGCATGGGGGGCAAATGTAAGAGCAATATTTTAAAACAAAACACAAGTGGCTAGGGAGCAATGCACAAGGCTGGGGGAAACTCAAAGGAGGCAGGAGCACGTGGTAGAGACAGCAGAAAATCACAAGTGCTGAAAATGAAAGAAAAAGAATAGTTCCCTACTGTAACTTCCGCTACCCCAGGCAGTTTGGTAAATAGGCGTCGATAGCAGTGCACCACTGGTTTTCAACGTTTGAGAGAAGTTTCCGCGATGTAGTCGGCATTAACTGTTATTACTGGAGGACAGCTGCCTCAAATATTCTTTATTTCAGACTTACGTGTTGGTGGCGTGTTCAGCAACGTTTTTGGCTCAGAACGAACAACTCTAGACATGCAGGTGAGCTTTAAAGACACCGCGACCGACCCTTTACTAGAGGAGTGTCTCAGGCACCCATGGGGATTACTGGTTCTAATTACACAGATAACCAATATTTGAACTAATATGCTGGAGTCCCTGTAAAATATCAATAATGTCCTGATGCATGAATTATTCACGCTCATTTATTTTGTACCCTTTCAGGTGTTGAGATAAGCACTTTTTCTAGTTTTGTTTTTAGTCTATCAGTCTTCATTGAAACTGAAGGTGCACAAATGTGCTTCTGCCCGGCCCAATAAAGCATAAAGGACGCAAAGGTTTCATTTTTATTTAAGTGCAGCAAAAGAATAAGCAAAGACCACTTTGACGGGCATATTTCTTTGCTGAACACCACTAAGACTTGATTAGGAAACATTTCCACCGTGCCTCTGCATTCGAGAATTGTGTGCAGACAACGTTACCCAGACCCTTTGCACGATTCAACATGAATTAGTTAGGAACAAAATGGTGGCTGTTTTGCTTACCTCTGTATGATGAAAAATGTTTGGGACCTTTTCCTGAGCACATGGCATCTTCTGCAGGAGCAAAGAAGGAAATGCCAGAATTAAAACGGTATCAAACCATACAACAACCCTCCCCTCCTCAGAGCACAAACAGCCCTATACACTTAAGCCTTTCGTCCATGAGCTTGCTCCTGCAAGTTGCTTTGCGTGCATGCACCCTGAATGTTGCAAACTAGGAGGCCTTCCTGTCTTAAAACTATTTAAAGAGCACAACATGTTCGCTAGAGAGAGTGAGTGATGGTCAGCGGCTACTCGCAGAAGCGTGACGCTCTGTCTCGCTCCAGCCAAATCACACCTCTTTTTGGTATCGCCTCACTTGCCTTTGTATTCTATATAAAACAATGTACTTCCTTTTTTGTCTTAAGTGGTGAGTAAATGTTTTATTTAAAATGTGTGTATTGCTTGCCCTGAAAGCCTTCACTGGTTCGTTGACCAGTTACAGCATCGGTGACTGAAGTCCGCCCAGCCCCAATGAAGCCCCTTTATTGATTGGTCTCTGACCTTTGTCTAAGTGGAAGGCACAGTGGAGGAAGGGGGCTGCCCTCCTGCTACACAAAGTTAGTACCTGGGTAAATTATGACAGCCAATAAGGGAACGCCTTACAATGCAGTGGGGGTTCATGTATGGCGAAAAGTGATAGCAGGGCTTGAGGGAATGATCCTGAACTAGAGGCAAGAAGGCATCATGCCAATGATTTTATCATTTCCTAAGATATGTATGCCAATGCACAAGCGGTCAAACCTCATACAAGGTACAACACAAACTGAAAAATCTGACCAGAACCGGTAGACCACATCCCACATGCACAAAACAAATAGAAACTTTCTTGCCTCACTGTCCATAGATTAAAGCACAGGATTACATGCTCCTGGAAAATGGACTGAGACCAACAAAATATTCAGAATCAAAGCTAAGCTGAAGGGGAGACTCTGGTCATGAGTTGATTGACATCCTATTGCTTTCTCTGATACCACAGTGAAAACTATCTGAGATCCATGTCTGGCTCCATGAGTGTAGACAAGGGTCATCCCACATACCTTCAGGAGGTCTAATTAAACACTATTTAAATGAGTTCCGCTAAGGCACTTTATACATCTTACAAGGCAATCTTGCATGGATCCGGCCTTCGTCAATTGTTGTGGATATCCACTGCAGAAATAGTTGATACAGGACAGTTTTGAACCACTGACATGAAGGAAAGTGACTCTGGAGTTAAAAACCAAACCATTGATCCATCCAATTCAATTTGTTATTTAAATTCACCTCAAGACCTGTTTACACCTGACATGTATATGTGCTTTTCATTGGAGGATGGCAAGAACACATGCATAAATAGACATTCAATGACGCAAGCATACACACCGTTGTCGCTGTGATTTGCTCCAAACTTCTGATGACCTCTTCTAACATGGGACCGACCGGAATCCTCCTCCTCTTCTTCCTTCCTGCTTCAGTGGTGCACACTACCAGTATGAAGACCATACAGACCAACTGAGACACCCAGCCCATGATCCTTCTGTGGCGCTGATCAGCAAATGCGAAAACACGCTACTATGTGTTCTCTACTGGGTGCTTCTGATGGTAACTCAGCATTGAATGCCCGTTTATATATGCTGGGAGCGACGAAAGCGCACAAAACACCTCTTAGGAAACTTCCATTGAATCAGTTCTTTTTGACCTCATGAAGTGTGACCCGAAACAGTTAGGTGGCATTTTTACATTTTAAAATTTGTATTATTCATGGATTTTCTCACTACTAATGAGATTTGAAGGTGTCAGGGTGTTTCTTACTATAGTGATGATGTTGGGTAAAAACTTGTGAGACGTAGCTCAATTCCCATGATGCTAAGGTTTGCCCTTCACAAACTAAAACCTTCCACATTAGGAGTTTCCTGTTTCCCTCGCAAAATCATACGTTGCACTTTCAGAAAAAGCTTTCAGCTTTACTCTCTACTTGGTTTCAAAGGTTTTCACGCTTCATTAGAGGTTTTTCCCACCAGCAACCCCAACAGAGAAGTGTGCCATCCAATGAGGGAAATACATTTTTTGCAGGCTGTTGATGAAACGATAAGATGAAACCATCAAAACGTGAGGGTTGTCGAAACCAGCAAGAAAGTGTGACAAATACATTCGAAACTAGTTCGTATACATTGATATTTGTCAGATATAAAAAATGAAGGATAAAAAATGGAAAACTGAAACAAGGCATTTGTGCCAGCCAGGGCGGAATATAATGCTCATTGATTAAGGAAGGAGGGTGCCCTACGCAGGGCTGGATCAAGGATTTTAGTTGCCATAAGCAAAGGGGCGGGGAGAAGTCAATTTTTCGCATTCAAAATATTAACCTGTAACAATATTGCCTCCACAGTATAGACCATCACTATATTTTGAAGGTAGGTACACATGGAGTTAAAAATAGTAAGGGCCTTATTTAGTGTTTCATATCAAACAACAATGTCTCAATGTGGGTTTCATTGTAAGGAACAAATATGGAAAACAAAAATAAATATAAAATTTTGTTTAAGGAGTAAATCAACGTGGGGAGAGACACAGGGAGACAGAAATGAGTTGAAGTATTTGTATTTGGAATGCTTAAAACATGTTGGACATATTAAACATCATATGTACAAGTCACATGGATAAGAAGCACTGCGTAACATTACTGGAAATGTAACCAATAAAATACTGTGCACAAGTGCTCGTGAGAGTTGTGACGGCGCAAGTGACACATGAAGTGATATATATTCCAGTGCCCGAATCAATCGGGCACTGGAAAATTCAAGGCGTGCAGAGAGCACGCCTTGAATTTTCCAGTGCCCGATTGATTTGTCGGATATTCAGTACTCATTGACTGGGTTCTGAGCCGCTTTTCTTCTCACATTCCCGATTGCACACACGGATCTCCCAAACCATTCCGAGGCCGTGTCCAACTGGTGGTTCCCTTGCATCCGTGCGGCCACAACACTGCCCTAAAATTATATGTAACCAGTCCTGATGATGGCCTAGATTTCTACAGGCCGAAACGCCGTTGACTCCAACAGCGTTATTTTTGGCGCCCTCATGTCACGGGCATACGATTTATTGTTCTTCGTAATTTTTCAACATTGATTGTTCGGATGCCCTAATTTTACAAGACTTATTGTACCACTGTATTCCCTGTTGCGCCCTGTTTTGCCTCTGTATATATCACTTCATGTGTCACTTGCGCCGTCACAACTCTCACGAGCACTTGTGCACAGTATTTTATTGGTTACATTTCCAGTAATGTTACGCAGTGCTTCTTATCCATGTGACTTGTAAATATGATGTTTAATATGTCCAACATGTTTTAAGCATTCCAAATACAAATACTTCAACTCATTTCTGTCTCCCTGTGTCTCTCCCCACGTTGATTTACTCCTTAAACAAAATTTTATATTTATTTTTGTTTTCCATATTTGTTCTTTACAATGAAACCCACATTGAGACATTGTTGTTTGATATAATATACAGCCCCAGTCTCACTGTGGTTTACGGGCTACCTCCTGTGGTCTGATATTGTCTTATTTAGTGTTTGGCGGTCGGGCGACTCTGTCACAGACGTGGTGGATGTTCCATATACATTAATACAAGTGCATTATAGCCTATGGCACTTGTACTACTGTGGATGGGATCACTGACACATTTTGACTGAGTGTCATATCCGTCAGACTCTATATAAGATCCTAAATCAATACATCCTTATATATGCTTACCTTGATGATGCAGTGGTAGTTCATATTGTAGATGGATATTGGGAAACATGGATATTATTGATGCCAATATTGTGACATTCAACTAGTAGAGCGGTAGTTTGATGAAAGTGTTGATGGTGACATTAATAAAATGCACCAATTTCCACCTAGTATCTTGGCACTTTCCAGGCAGTGAGAAAGACAAATGTAATCCAATGACTGCCACAACCCTACACTGTGAAATGCGCAGGCGCAGTGAACAGCCAAGTGATCATCCTCCCAGGGAAGGGCACGTAGTTGAAATAGCTCTTTTGAAAATGTGAGTGAACTAAAAGGGAAGTCCAGAGTTTGGTTGCAACAACAGGAAAAGGCCTGCTCTCTATGTATGTGCGTCAGAATAGGGGAACCTGAACTAAAGCTAGAGCGGAGAAGGGAAAGTGTGGGAAAATATGTGAAAAGAGAGGGAGAGAGACTCTGGTGAAGAAAAGTAGGGCCAGCACCAGCAAGACTGCACATGCACTACATTTAAAGAATGATCGGTTGGGACAATTATACCATTGAAGTTTGGCTAAATGAGTGAAACATTAGCAAATATTTGTTCTTTCAATATGGCTGCCACCATGGTAGCCCTTTGTGGCCAGTAGTACACTACCTCAGGAACCCACAGTTAGTGGTTAATTAAGTGGTTATTGATTATTCTTTATTATTGTTCTTGTGCTTTCAACAAAACCATCCCAATGATGTACTCCAGTTTGTTTTTTGTGGCAAATCAATCGAAAGAATAGGAGTAATTATTAGTGGGAGGGAGGTGTGAGGGGGTAATGTAATTTCATGCGGCTGGTTGGTTGGGTAAATAGATAGGCTAGAGGAGATTATGGGCCTTAATTAGAGTTTGGCATATGGGATACTCTGTCACAAACATGGCGGCTGTCCTTTCCGCTGTATTACAAGTGCATTGTAGCCTATGGCACTTGTAATACAGAAGACAGGATATCTGTAACATTTTTGAGGAGTATCCTGTATGCCAAAACAAAAGGCCTTGGTATTGTTATATTGCAGGGATGTAGTATCATAGCAGAAGAAGTTGTAAACTATGAAACGAGATGTGGGCAATTTGCAGACGTACAGTAATAGAGAATGAGACAGACAGTCATGCAATGCTGAATAGGACGAACAAGTAGAGAGAACGTTTGAGACGATGCAAGGCAAGATGAGAGTCATTCAATAGAAACAAAGGAGAGGGAATCGATCAATAGTTTGAAATCATGGGCAATATTTCATGTAGGGTTTTTGGAATATATTGGGAGTTGGCTTTTTGGATTAGCATGCAATCTAAGGATGCAAACCCATAGAACAAAATGACATTATTTGCATGTGAGCAGCGTTTGTATAGCAGTTAGCTCCCATATGTGCAGCACTGAAGCACTTATGTATACTGATAGCCCTGTACACTGTAATATGAGGAGGTTCAGTGATTTTACCTAAAGGTTGATACTTGCAGGAAATTATGAGTGAACATACTTAAGCGTTTGATAGGCCCATCCACACAAGTTGGGTGCTGTCTTTATTGAGAGAGGTGTGAGAGCCTTGGGTGGTAAGAATTTTGTAATTCCCTGCAGATTCTGGCACTTTCTCTCATAGAATTGCGAGGTAATTATTTGATTTCACCTCATGTTTAATGTTTGCAGTTCATTTTGGGTAAAACAAAAGTCCTCATAAAGTGCATGACCCCGGACTTCCCTAAGTCTCTAGTTTTGAGTAGATGCATCTGCCAGTAGACAGTGAATCACCATCATTAAAATGGCAATTCTACCAAAGTTCCTGGTTACTTTTCAGACATTTCCCTTGTATTTATTTATTTTATTTATATGTAACGTTTTATATAGCGCAAACTTTATTTATATATAAGGTTTTATATAGCGCAAACATGACCCAAGCGGGTATCAGAGCGCTTCACAGAAGATCAAAGACAACAGGGAGGGAGACAAGTAGGTCAAACATCAGTCTGAAAGTGCAGGGTAACCAAGTACACAAAATGCATGGTCTCAGGGGGGGAGTAGGTACATTGCAAGTTCAGAAAGTATGCATAAATAGTGCTTTCACTTCTTTTTTGAAAGAGGACGTTGAGGCATTCAGTCTGGTTTCTTAAAGCAAGGTGTTCCAGATTCTCGCAATACCAGAGAAGGCTCGGTTGTAGGTTTTCTTTCTTTGAGATTTTTGTGGTTTCAGCAGCAGCAGTCAGTGCTGCTTAGTCAGAGTAACCCAGAAATACAAATGTCAATCCAGGAGAGCCCTGCCTATAAGAATTTGATTTTTTAACAAAGATCGAGATGATCCAAGTTAATTTAGGTGATGCAAATCATGGCCAGGATCAGCTGTCTAATAAGAGCATTTATTATATTGCCTGTCTCTATTGCCAAGGAGGAGTGTGGAAGAGGAGATAGGCAGATGTCCTGATGCAATTCCCAGAGGTAGAACTGGCAGTAGGTGTGCAGCAGACCCATGCACGTGCACACACACACTGGGCATGCAAGGGTGGATGCCTCTATTTTTGCCCCAGTCTTGCATAACCAGTGTGTTTGAGAGGCTGCAGTGAGGGCACAGAGGTTCTGGCAAAGTGGAGGTTTTACAAGGGCTCAAGGTGAGTAATAAAGCACACTGACATGAACTGAGCCCAGCTTCTGGATCCTGGCCTCCCATTTTTATTGCCTGCGCCTTGAAGATCTGTAAGGGATACAGAGCATGAAGCAGCTATTGCTGATTTAGTGCATCCTATAAATTACTGCTTTTTATCTGACATTGACTGGCAGGTTCCCAGACAGTACAACGTGTAACCTGTCTGATTCGAGGTTCTGTGAAACCTAGCAGTACCCTAGCTATATGTGATTGTAAAATGTATCTTGTTTTTATTTCTTTGGCCTGTCATTGAGATATCTGTACTACAACCAATATTTCCACCCTGTCCTCTCCCAGTACAAACTCATAATATATAACAGGGACTCAACACTTCAAAGGCAAAATGGAAAAATAAAATGAAGAAAGATGCTATGTATAGTTGAAAAAAAGATGGGACATATGGCATTGCACAGATAATTTTTTAACTGATTACACATTGCTCTTTACCCATTTTAAAAAAGAAAATTGAGAAGAATAGTCCCCTACTATGTCACCATTTATTTATGGTTTTCTGAGGAGGATGAGCCCTTATACTGCTGGGCAGGAGTATAGCCTGACACATCACAAACGTTTTCAAACAGTTCATGAAAGAATCTATTTTTTAGGGGTGTAGCTGGGGGGACCAAGATGATGGATGTCGATCCGTGAGCTCCCAGCTTCCCGGATTAAGCATCCCCCATAATAACATAACAGGTGTATTTGTAAAGCGCACGATTACCCGAAGGTGTCCTGGCGCTGAATAACAGATGTTTATTGTTACCCAACTCAATGGTACTCATTTTATCGACCTCAAATGGATGAAAGGCTGAGTGGACCCGCCGGGATTTGAAATTGTGACCATGAGGTCAAACACAGGCCCCTGCAGTGGCTGCTTTAGTCCACTGAGCCACCGGACCCGGTAATCTTGTCACCGACATGACATTGGGCCTTGGGGAGTGTGCCCTGTTAGCAGAATCATCTGGGGCATCAGAGTGTAGGTCAGCCAGTGGAGAGGAAGTGACTGCGGTTGCTGGCACGCAGCTGAGAGTAGAAGAGTGGCCAACTGCGTATTGGTAGCTAAGCAGTAAATAGTCAAATCAGTGGCCCCATAGAGAAGCGGACAGTGCTGGTGGGTGCAGGGCTGACCACCTGAAACCACTCATGACCTACAGAGAGCAGGGCAGATGTCGAAAGTTTGCCGACAGCATGCTCACTGGCCTGAGGAGTCACTGAGGCCACAGGTGATCATGCAGCGGGACTGCTTGGCGGAAGTCGAGACCATCACAAAGGAGAGAGGTGCCGGCTGTGGGGCAACTCCTCAATAGTCTGAGACAGCCGGTGGCAAAGTTACTAATGTATTGGCCCTGAAAGCAGGCATTTAGTGAGCTGTGGGAGTAGGACCGTTGACCTGGGGTGCCAGGTCCCCACAAAGACATGGAGGGCCCAGAGGCCAGCAAGGGGCAGTGTCCTGTGGAGGGTCCGCCAATTAACTGGGACCTACAGTGACTGCTCCTCGGAGGAACATATGGACAGCACACCGGAGCTGGTGGCGATTGGGGCCTGCCTATTCGTGTGGCCCTGGAGCTTGTGGGTGAGCACCATACCTCACAACTAGTGGATTGGGGTGTGGATCACTTGTGGCAATAAGGCTGTGGATAGCGCTGCATTTCACGGCAGCCAGGAGACTGTTGCAGAGACCTGTGGGGAGGAGCCCTCCACCTCCCGATCTTCAAATAGAGGGAGTACGAGCATTGGTCGGGCAGACGTTGGTCCGGTGGGGGGGGGACTGGTGACGTGGCAGCTGCCACACAACCATACTGGCCGTACCCGTAGACGCCACTGGTTCTAAAGAGTCAGTGACATTACAACCCTCAGCTGAGGGACTTTCTGACCACTGCAAGTTGACTTTCAGCTGGGATATCAATGCAAAGGTGCCCCAGGACATCAGAGTAGACTTGTGTAAACGTGGGCCAGAGCACACTAAAATGTATGAATTCACAGCCCCCGCCTCTGCAGATAAATCCAGGGGAGAAGAAGAGACGGCCGTGAGGTGCACAGGGTCCCTTGATGCCGCCGAGATCCTGTAGGCCATACGAGCCTCGTGCACAGCCTTGGAAACTAACATTGGAGAGGGGTATGGATGTAGCGCCCTTGCGGAAAGACTTGTGGAACACTGTGGACAGAGTGTAGGGGGTAGAGGTATGCATAGCCAATCTGGAAGACTCCTTAACAGCGCTGAAGGCTGAGGTCACCCACCTGACCACCACCTCTAACATCCTAGAAAACTGTGCTGCCGCTCGTGCCCTGAATGGGGAGGGGGCAGACACATGGACAGGGAGATTTGATCAGAGCTCCTTCCCGCAGTCACAATGCACCTAGAGGCTCACACAAGAAGCGAGAAAATCTACAATGGCCCTTGTACTCTTCGGACTCAGGCACAGAGCGAATGGGCCAAAGGCACAGGCTAAAACTACTGAGACTGCTAGTGATATGGGCTCCAGGCGGGCTCAAGGGGCCGCCACCTCTGAGCCGGCCCTTCCGGCAGCCCAGGGCTGAGAAAGGCACCCTGAGCTGGACGTGGTAAACTACTATGGGGTTTCCCTGGCTGTGGGTTGATCTCTACAAACTTGCTTTACCACCAACAGCAGATCCTATTGCTGAAGTGCTTGGGCGGGGAGGGGGAGTCAGCAGGTATGGGTAACACTTTGTTGGGTGATGTTGTTTGGGGTGACAGATGCTTCTGGGGTGAAAGTGTGAGGTGGGGGAGTAAGGGGTGTTGACTGGGGAAGTTTTGTCCTTTTTGGCTGTAATTTGTAATACAGTGCATGCATGACTCATAGTACAGACTAGCCCCCAACCACTAACTAACTGTCTGATGGGTGTCTCGGCAGGGCAGCCTTGGCGTAGGCCTATTGGAGATGCAGAGGGAGACCTCCACTAAACTGATCTGTGTTACTAACCACCTAATGCCCGGGCTCAAAGTTATGACATGGAACCACAGTGAGCTGATTGACCGCATTAAGCATGGAGCTATCCTTGGAATGGTGAGAAGACAGGGTCCTGATGTTCTTTTGCTGCAAGAAACCCATCTGATGGGTACTAGATGCCCAATCCAGGTCCAATGAGAATACAACAGGGTGTTTCACAAGGGGTATGCCAGGGGGTCCTGTGGGGTGTCCATTCTCTTACATTGGTGGGTACCCATTGTGGTGTCC
Organism: Triturus cristatus; assembly: GCF_964204655.1. Classification (NCBI taxonomy): domain Eukaryota; kingdom Metazoa; phylum Chordata; class Amphibia; order Caudata; family Salamandridae; genus Triturus; species Triturus cristatus. Next base: position 1,015,109,308 of record NC_140590.1, read on the forward strand.
CGAACAGAATCAGATCCGCAGGGTAGATATGCGACAGTTGAGGGAGTGATTGACTGACATACATACAACTAGATGAGTGTGTACGTTCCCCCACAGCTGACGGGAGTGATGCTGGACACACTCACAGCCGAAGTGCTATGACTGCCTCATGGACGTACAATCATGGAGGCCTACTTTAAGATGAAAACTTCTCGAGAGTTCTTCAGACCATCCGGGGGTCAGAGTCATAGCATGCACTGAGGTAGTCCACAATCCGTCACCTGAATTGGATATCTTCTTGGAATTGAATACGGGGTCCATATAGCCCCATGGCACCTTGTAGGAGGCCGGCAAGGCCTATATGGGGTTGGGTGGTGAGATCCCATTTTAGGGCAAAGGAGTAGCACACTAAGCAGCAGATAATTGACTTGGAAACAGGCATAGTTCACTTAGAGCAGAAGGACAGTAGGGAAGAAACTGAAGAACACCAACTCATGATCAACAGGGCATCATTGCGACAGCTATTAATCAAAGAGCTGTATTAAGTATCAAAAGGAGAGCGAGCATTAGAGAACTAGTCCTTATCCCCAAAGTTAATATGTATCATCAAGAGGAACTAGTCTGAGGGTACGTGAGAACGAAACTGTATGATTTTTGTAATAAAAGAAAAAAGCTTTTTTTCTTTTTTAAAAAGCCCTCACCCACTAACCTAGTTGGTGGCATGCTTTATCATCGGGCCCACCTGGTAACACCGAGTCTGTCCCGGGTGTGCTCGAACGCCTGATTTACAACAGAGCAGGTATATTTATTATATTATGTACTGTATTTTGCTGTTTGCACCGATTGTTGTGGAGGGAGATCGCGGTGACATTTCTTCCATTTCCGGGCTAGAGGCGAGGGGAGGCGGGGCACATCACCTGACCTCGGTCACCTGACTAAGGGCTTATATGCATAGCAGTTGCCTCGCGCAGCGGACGCACATTGTGAACCTAGCCTACAGCTGACAGACTATTCTGCTGGTAACTTATTTTTAAAGACAAAAACAGAATCCATATTTTTAACCATTCTTGTACTGTATTTTGCTGTTTGCACAGATTGCACCGATTGAATATTCTGCTTCTTAAAATTGTATTTTGCACTCGATCTATACAAAACGCCATTTTTTACCTACCTCTCCACCTCTGACGCCCCTCTTGTATCGCATCCTCCCCGTTCCACCACGGGTGCTCCCGGTTGTTGTGGAGGGAGATCGCGGTGACATTTCTTCCATTTCCGGGCTAGAGGCGAGGGGAGGCGGGGCGCATCACGTGACCTCGGTCACCTGACTAAGGGCTTATTTGCATGGCAGCCACTTCGCGCAGCGGACGCACATTATGAACCTAGCCTACAGCTGACAGACTATTCTGCTGGTAACTTATTTTTAAAGACAAAAACAGAATCCATATTTTTAACCATTCTTGTACTGTATTTTGCTGTTTGCACAGATTGCACCGATTGAATATTCTGCTTCTTAAAATTGTATTTTGCACTCGATCTATACAAAACGCCATTTTTTACCTACCTCTCCACCTCTGACGCCCCTCTTATATCGCATCCTCCCCGTTCCACCACGGGTGCTCCCGGTTGTTGTGGAGGGAGATCGCGGTGACATTTCTTCCATTTCTGGGCTAGAGGCGAGGGGAGGCGGGGCGCATCACGTGACCTCGGTCACCTGACTAAGGGCTTATTTGCATAGCAGCTGCCTCGCGCAGCGGACGCACATTGTGAACCTAGCCTACAGCTGACAGACTATTCTGCTGGTAACTTATTTTTAAAGACAAAAACAGAATCCATATTTTTAACCATTCTTGTACTGTATTTTGCTGTTTGCACAGATTGCACCGATTGAATATTCTGCTTCTTAAAATTGTATTTTGCACTCGATCTATACAAAACGCCATTTTTTACCTACCTCTCCACCTCTGACGCCCCTCTTATATCGCATCCTCCCCGTTCCACCACGGGTGCTCCCGGTTGTTGTGGAGGGAGATCGCGGTGACATTTCTTCCATTTCCGGGCTAGAGGCGAGGGGAGGCGGGGCGCATCACGTGACCTTGGTCACCTGACTAAGGGCTTATTTGCACGGCAGCCACTTCACGCAGCGTACGCGCGCAGCGGGCGCACCAAAGGCAAGCCCGTCTGCGCCCATCCGCGCCTGGCCGGGACCAGGGGCCATAAACCCTGGCCCTCACCCTTTGCACGCACCGAAAAATCGAACTTTTACCTCATAACAATTGCTAGCCCTTAGTACTACTAAGAAACCTGACTGCACTTGGTGCTCTGTGATGAACGACACTTCAAATATCTGTCCCGGATGCAATTTTTCTTTTACTTGCTGCTCCTCACGCAGGAATGCTATGACAACCTTCTCCTTTCTTAGTGTGAATTGTCGCTCTCTTCCAAAACATCAACTTGACATCTTTGACCTCCTTCATGATGTCAAGCCTGACGCCTTATTCCTCATGGAGACCTTGCTCCACGATAGCTCAGATCCAGATGTCGCAGCAGCCTTACCTTCCAATTATGTCATTTCTAGAAAAGATAGATTGACTTCCCCTGGTGGCGGCATCGCCATTATCCACAAAATTAATTTTCAATGTAAATTTACTACAGTAGACATTCCTCAATGTGAAGCCGCCTTATTCAAGCTTAACCTTACCCCCCACTTTACTTTTTCTGCCTTCTCATTTATCGTCCTCCTCGACCACCTAACTCTTGGGCTACATCTTTTCCGGACTAGCTTACCCCTTTGATCATGAATGCTAACAACTTCTCAATGCTCGGCGATTTTAACTTGCATTTAGAAAATCTTGCCAATGTCACCTGTAGCAATTTTATTTCTGATCTTGCCGCTATGAATATCTTTCTATGTAACTCAGGTCCTACTCATAAAGCTGGTCATCTCCTCGACCCCATCTTTTCCAACCTTCCCAGTCTTCATTGTGACCCAGCGCTACCCATTCATTGGTCTGACCACTTTCTATTGTCTTTCACTATCCAAACTCCCTCTACATCCATATCTCTATCTCATTCTTTGAAGACCACCAAAAGAGACTGGAAAAAACTTGATATGAATGCTTTTAACAACGCCCTACGTTTGAATAGTCCTTTACCAGATTCCAATATTGAATCTTTCTCCAATAATGTTCATAAGTGGATTTCAAATGCCATTGACTCCTGCCTCCCTCCCACCCAGAATAAATTTACTAACCATCGTCCTCCGGCACCTTGGTTCAATGATATTTTAAAAATTGAAAAGTCTAAATGTAAGTCTCTGGAACGCAAATGGAGGAGAGACTATCTGCCAGAACTTAAGACAGCATACATTGAAGCAAAAAAACTCTATCACAAATTATGTAAATCAACCAAGGCTACATTTGTTTCAAATTCTATCACCTCGGCTACAAATTGTTCTAAGACACTTTTTAGCATGGTCAAAAGGCTCGCCGGATCTGAAAATTTAGCTGTTCCTCCACCTTTGGGAAGTGACCAATGCGAGGATCTTGCTCAATTCTTTGAACAAAAGATTGAGAAAATCCACCTTGCTATTGAGAATTCCACATCTGATAGCAGTCTTTCTACTACACCATCTTTTACTACTGCTCAGAACTCCCCGCATCTAGATACCCAGGAACAGCCTACTAACAGGTCACCGATTACGCCCACTACTATGGCTCCTTGTCTTGATACCTGGCCCCTTCTTAATATGGAATCTCTTAATCTAATTCTAACAAAAGTAAAATCAGGTTCACCCAACGACCCTCTACCTCCCTCTATTCTTAAACAGTTAGAGTCTTCCCATATGCATATTGTTCTGAATATTCTTAATGCTTCTCTCAGTGAATCCGTAGTTCCAACTCTTTGGAAGCATGCTATGGTGACTCCTTTATTGAAAAAGCCATCTGCTGATCCCCTCATTTTGTGCAACTACCGCCCGATTTCACTCTTGCCAATTTTTTCCAAGATTTTAGAGAAACACATTCATTCTCATTTTGCCCACTTCGTCGAACAGAATAATATCTTTCATCCTTCCCAATCCGGCTTTAGGCCCAACTTCTCCACGGAAACTACTCTCCTAGGCGTCACAGAGAAGATCCGCCACCATCTTGACTGTGGAGAAACCGTGGCGCTTGTTCTACTCGACCTCAGCGCAGCGTTCGACACCATACTACATTCTACACTTATTAAAACCTTAAGATCTTTGGGCCTAGCAGGCTCTGCTCTTGACTGGATCGTCTCTTTTCTGAGTGGCCGTTCTTTCCCCTCATGGAGTCACTCAGGGCTCAATACTTAGCCCTCTGCTTTTTAATCTGTATGTAAGACCTCTTGCAGATATAGCCGATCAAGCTGGCCTCACTCTTTTTTCTTATGCAGATGACTCACAAATCATCTTCTCCCTCTCTTCCTCTGATTCCCATTCAACACCTAACCTTCAACATGGCCTGACTAATATCGCCGCATGGATGGCCAAGCACCACCTTAAACTTAATGGTGACAAGACAGAGGTTCTAATATTTGGTAAGGAGAAAGGCCATTTGGGGTCCCTCTCATTGGCCTACTGAGATGGGTACCCCACCGATACCCTCTAGTCATGTGCGTAACCTGGGCGTCTACATTGACGACACTCTGTCTTGGCACCAACAGGCCGTCAGGGTCGCAGCAACATATTTTGCCATCCTGAGATGGCTGCGTAAAATCATTTGGATGCTACCCCCTACCACTCAAAAAAACGTGATCCATGCCCTCATAACCTCAAGGCTGGACTACGGAAACATCTTGTTACTTGGTGCAAATAAGACTGTAACCCGTAAGCTGCAGCTTGTGCAAAATGCTGCAGTTAGACTTCTATGTAAAATTCCAAGAAGTTCGCACATTTCTGGTCACATTCGTGATTTGCACTGGCTCAGAGTGGCTAGTCGCATAAAATTCAAAGCATTAAGTTTTATGTTTAAGATAAGACAGGGCTTGGCGCCTCCGTATCTGCGTTCTCTTGTCAGCCCTTACATTCCCATACGTCACCTTCGCTCCTCCACGCAGGAGAATTTCATGATCCCTCGCTTTCGTCTTGCCAGAATGGGTGGCAGATCCTTTTCCTAACTTGGCCCTTCCCTCTGGAACTCCTTGCCACTCACCATTCGCAAAGAAACCAACTACTTCCGTTTCTGAAGATCCATAAAGACCTGGCTTTTCGACCAATAATCTTTTCCGTGTTACCTCATTAGTCTGTTTCACTGCTGTCTTGGCGCCGGGAAACCCTTTTTGGCTAGCTGTCGTGCCTTATAAATTTAATTATAAATAAATAAAATTTATTGAGTGTGCAGTGAAGTGATGTGAAAGTGAAGTTAAAAACTGTCCAGTGGTCCCATTACCCGCAGGGTTTATTTTAATGTTTGGGGGGCCTCTGGCAGTAATAAAAACAAGGCAGTGGATGTGCGTGGAGTGGTAACTAAGAACTCCTACATCCAAAAACTGTCTACATGTTTCAGCCAGGCCTTGAATGTGTACTGGCTTTCCTCAGGACCTAGAAGTATGTGTGAAGTGTGAGATCTAAACCAGACTTGTGTTAGATCAAAAGTGTGTTTGCCGCATTTCTCACGGTCACTACAGCAGAATACTTATGTACGTGACTAATACCAACTTTGCCTAAATTCGCAATTCATCTTTATGTTTGTTTGTTTGTCTTGTTATATGTTTTTGAATTACAGGAATGTCTTAAGATGGAACTCCCCTCTTACACATAGTGTACCTTAGTGCGTGCAACATGCGATGCAGTGTGCGCAACGAAATTCGTTTTATTTGTTTATATGATTACTGACCTCTAATCGGCCGTAATCCATAGTTTACTACCCCCCACCCTGCCCCTCCTCTGCCCCACATCAGCGCCAGGCAGCACTCCCACCACAGGCCGCTATTGACTGCAGCCCTGGTCTCACCAACACTGCTGTACACCATCACCAAGCCGCTTTTTGGACTGCAACCTGTGGGCACCACTTGCCGCACTGCTCCACTTCACACTGCAGACTCGATGCCTGCCGGCGCTCCTGAATTCCACATCACAGAGTTCGATCTGCAACATGTGTGACTGCAAGGGCCCGATGTCTCCTGCACAGACCTCTAGAACCCACGTCGACGATGCTCTGCATTTCCAAGGTACTGTTTGCGGATCTTACCGACACCATAGCTGGTCTGTAATGCCACGGTCAGCCTGAACTGTTGGATTTGTTTGTTGATAACTCCGTGATAACCCTGGATAAAGCTATCGACTTCAAGGAACTGTATTTTAAGTATATTTTTGCAATATTTGTATCTTGATTACTGAATGTTGGATTTTTATTGTTTTGGTCTTGTTTTACACAGATAAATATTGGCTATTTTTTTTAAACTGGTGTGGTGTCCTTTTGTAGTGCTTTCACTGTATTACTGTGTGTTATGTGCAAATCCTTTACACATTTCTATCTGAGATAAGCCTGACTACTCGTGCCAAGCTACCAAGGGGGTTAGCAGGGGTTATTTTAGAAGTGTAATCCCTCTTACCCTGACTAGAAGGAAGGGTCCCTACTTGGACAGAGTGCAAACCTGCCAACCTGAGACCCCCTTTTCTAGCATGCACTCACAGATATGCATGTTGGCAGGACACTGGGATCAGATGGGATCCCTATTGAGTACAACCATAGATTTTGAAATTCCATCTTGCTACCCCTACTGGACTTCTACAATGAGGCCTTAGCGAAGGCCACCTATTTGAAGGCCTAGACCTAGTGTCCACAGTGGTGCTTCATAAAGTGGGGAGAAAACCAGATGAATGCCCCTCATAACAACAAATTTCCCTCACTAATAGTGAACTAAAACTTTACATCAAAATGTTGGCCTATAGGCTATTCTGAGTAAACCTCACTCTGGTGCATTCAGATCAGTGAGGCTGTATGCTTCAACGTGGCACCAGACACTGCAACCGCCGGGTAGAAATGGTGGTAGCCTACAGAGCATACCTAGTGGATGAGAATTTGTTACTGCTCATAGATATTGAAAAGGTCCATCGAGATTGTTGTCGCTTTTGAACCGCGAGGAGTGCCACATGTCCAAGAGGTCCACACCAATTGTAGTGCTGGACGAAGGACAGATTTGTCCCCTTCTCTCATACATCTATACGGCCTGAGGGCACATATTAGCCTGATGATTCCCACTGTGGAGGAGACATCAGACAACTCATGATTACTTTTCATGTTTGGCCCAATGGATGGACATTCTCAGGATTTTACATTATATTTCTGATGACATATACAAACAGACCTAGTTACCTCACTTTTGGTTGACAATCGTAATTTCTCAAATTTTCCCTGTGTCCTGAAGAAGTCCACAGTTATGTGGAAGAACGCATTGGCTGGTTTCTGGCACACAATGATGATGCAACAATACAGAGAAGATTTCTAATTAATTCTGAAACATTGAGGACATGTTTGGAATTAGAATAGATATTGTAAAAGCAGTGTATCTCTGATTGCTTTGTTCATCAGATATTGAAAAGGAGTTCAAAACCCTAGTCTGACATTTCCTGTGGAGCCTGCTGAGCTGCATGGGCTTTTGGCCTAAATTCATATCCTATGTGAAGATATTATACACTAATCCCAGGGCACAAGTGCGAGCCAATGGCACTCTATTGTATGCCTTCCATATGGGAAGAGGTACCAGGCTGAGATCCCCCCTGTCTCCCATATTATTTGCCCTGACAATGGAACCTTTGGAAACATGGGTCAGATGAGATGTTCAGGTGGAGGGGTTTCTATGCAGATATATTGCTATTCATATCACATCGGGAATCCACAGGCCCGTGTATATTTCAAATGATAGACCTCTACAGGCAGGCCTCGGAAAATGCAAGTGAACTGGAACAAATCCCTTCTGGTGCCCTTAGTGATGTGGCAGGACCAACAAACTGGCAAACTCAGATGCCAGTATGCAGACTGAATTTTAGGTTCTTAGGTGTGCACATTTCACTAGCTGACCTAGCATGGCCCCTAATACTCATCCCATTGATGGCCAAAATGCAGGCGGACCACTCAATGTCCTCGGCAGAGTGTCACCTTTTAAAATGCTAGTATTGCAGCGCTTCTTCTATGCCCCTCAAAAATTCGAGTATGCAATTCCCCTGAGATGGTTTACCGGGGTCCAATTCAAAATACGATCCTACCAATGGGCCGTACGGGTCCCATGCATCGCATTCTGATAATGCACCCAATTTACCTTTGACAAAGGTATGGTGGCTGCAGACATATGGCTATATTACTGGACCTTACAGCTAGTTGTGCTGAACAACTTGAAGTGTAGTTCCTATTTTCCAAATAGGCTGTACGCATTGGAATAATATACCCTATAGATTTGGCATAGGACTGAGGTCAGTATGCCCCTATCGAGTATATTAATCTTAATTACTTTGTGCCAGCTTACTCAGAGGCCACTATTAACTCCTTGTTAACAAGAAGGGAGTAGTTTCTGGCAACCGCATAAACATGACAACTTTGTTTCCCTTTAGAATCGGAACACTCTCAGAATCGTGGAAACAACAGATAACAGTTTCACTCAGCTAATCGTGCATGCTTAGTTTCTTCAGAGTTACACAGAAAGAATAGACCGGCGTTTCAATAAAAGGATTTATAGAACAGTCTTGTTTCTTGTAAGAGATATGAGCTGTTACAATCGTAAGACAGTATGCGAGATATATTATGTACAGTGTAAGCAGTAGAGAGAAATAATACTGCGCTAGCATTAGCTTGTAGTTATGACACATATATTCATATACATAAATAACATAAGCTAAAAATTCGGGTACTCATAACATGCTTCTCTAACTAGTTCTACCCCAGTGTACCTAACCTAAGTATAGTACAAGGTGAGAAGTAGGTGATGTATTCTATAGTATGGTAGGCTATAGTATGGTATGCTACAGTCTGGTATGCTTAGTCTGGTATGCCAAGAGTCCCTCTAGGTTCTAGTCAACTACATACCTTGAGAATGAGAGAGGTGGGAATCTCTTTCCGAGTCTCGAACTCTAACACCCCGTGAAGGGAGTCAGAACACTGGAAGCTGGATTCTCTGTGAGCAGGTATGACAGTGTCTCTTATCAGTGCGTCAGGCCGGGACACAGGCTCCTATAAAGTCGAGGTCTCCTCCTACTTGCTTGGGCAAGGAAAGGTATATTTATACCTGGTAGGTGCCTTGGAATGTTAGCACTGACGTAAAGTCGGGCAGAGGAAGACGTCAGGAATTAACCCTTAACCTCTTCTGTGCCCATGACGAGATAGTCTCGTCATGGAGCACGGTTGCGCTGTGCCCATGACGAGACTATCTCGTCATGAACCCCACCCACTAGTGCAACGCCCGGCACAGGAGGGGGAAAGGGCGTGGCACTGAAGGGGTTAAGGAATAGCGGTTCATACATAATAAATGAGTTCTTGGAGAAATCAATAATCCTGTGCTAGGGGAACTCCCAAGAGCTTAAGGGTCTAGTTTCTAAGAACTCATTGTGACATTGGGGTGGACGGATGTAGGTGACCATGCTGTATTTGGATCGCATGGCTAATGCCTAAATAAGGACTGGGATCTTATGCCTATATAAGGGCAATGCAAATTGTGCCTATTATACGGACACCTAAAGCGGAACACAACACCCACTCCACTTTCGAATGAACGATAATACTAAATGCTAAACGTTAAATGCTAAACATTAAATTGAGTACCACATGTTGCAAAAAGAATTGTGAAAGCATACTAAAAGAAGTAGTTTTTTTTTTTACTTTTGTTAAACATGTAATGCAAAGGTACTGTAAATTTTAAAGCAGTTTTTAATTCTAAGCATATATCGGAAATAAATGCAATATGAATGAATAGAAATATATACATATGATGAAATGGTTGACAATTATTCAAAAAACAAAGCCATTTCATAACATGGGTCTAAAAGAAATAGTGGTAAATAAGGTGACAATGTGTCCCTTGAAGTATTCAAAGAAGTCCGTTCTATATGAATAGTTCTACTGTAAGCAGATTGAATTACCATGTATTTTCAAATTTAGAAAAAAAAATGTCAATTTTAGGAAGAGTTCCAAGCTTTGTTCTGTTTTGAAAATATGGAGGCCAAATTCATAGCTTCCCCGGTACACTGTGAGCTGAATCAAAGTCAGTGTATGGGTCTGGTGTAAACATGAAATCATCTACTCCTATAGACAAAAGATCGTCTACCGATGTCGGTGACAGTTGGAACACCTCGTTTAGAAGGTTAACTGCACAGAGATGTGAAGCATCGCCTTCAGCATGGAATGGAGCAGCAATGTTTGCGTCCGTTGTTACCTGTGAGCCTGTTGATCCATCTCGTACCTCAGCAGCAGCAGGAAGCGTCTGTGAGATCCCAACACATGCCGTCATCAGGTTTGGTAGCCTCTGGGGACAACACAGAGCATGGGCCGTTATCGGGTCCAGGAGAGTATCAATATCCGTTGGCATGACTGATGGGAGTGTTAGACAGATGTCTAGCACACATTCATCACCGCAAAGCAGGCAGCGTAGAACAGGTAAGATGCAATCTTGCCAGATTGGTCTAAATGACAGAAACCATGTGTTATTAAGTTCCCATAGACGATTTATGCCCTAAAGTTGCACTATGCGCCCACGGCACTTCCGTTCTAGGAGAGCTTTCTCCAAGTTGCTGGGAGTGACGCCGGTGGATAGGCTTACCATAGCGTAGTAGTAGGAATAGAAACAGGATTCTTGCAATGAGTGCTAGAAGTAATGGCAGACCACCAAACACCGAATGCAGGAAGTTTGGAATGATTCCGAGGACTGCCTGAAAAGGTGTTAACAGTCCTGAACATATGGTCTTAAATACATGTACAATCCCGCTCGTATCAGACATGTTTAAGATACGTCCCATCATTTCTACGAAATGTATAGGGCAGTTTGTATGTATTAGATCCTGTATCTCAGTCGAAGTCCTTGCAATTTGTAGATCATAGGTTTCTTTGGCCGAGGTCAGAGGCACTTTCTGTTGCAAAAGCATGGTTTTCATTCTGCTTAACGTATAAAAATGTATAAAAGAAACATTCAATGAAGGCCATAGAGGAAACTCCCAGACTGTGTCTATTTGGGGGAACAATACTTGCATACAACAAGTAACCCTGGAGCTAATCGTTACCAGATATGGGATTCCTGGCAACATGCCACAGCAACTTTGATCATTCAACATGAGGTAACTCCCGTTAGAAAGTTGGCCAAACGTTGGATTAATCACATCAGCTGGTGTACCCTGCAGGTAGCAGGACAAGTTTGCCACAGAACCATTACAAGCCCCTTGTAAAGAAATGTCCTGACATATGCGTGATCTGCTCAGTGCATTTTCACAGTGTGTACCGCTGAGAAACACTTCACGGCTGCCACTCCAACATCTGTATTCGTAAGGTAAACCCCAGGATGTCTTAATGTATTCTTTACCCAACCTTTCATATTTGCCTGCTTGCATTTGTTTGAGGCAATACCGAAAATGAAAATTAGTGACAGGCAGAGTTATTTTGCCATGGATAAGCCATTCTGTAGCTGGTTTTTCTGCTAGCGTAAATGGTAATTTTTCCAGTTTTTCAATGCTCAGCACTGTATACTTTGCTCCCCTTTGTGCCAGTTTGATCTGTTTATCCGTGAGATTGTATCCTGAAAACAGAGACGACGTGTTGATAAAACGCCAAGGCACATAGCCAGCACGCAAGGATTGCAGCGTCCAGCCTAATAACACAGTAGAACGCAATTGAGATTGGCCTTGTTGTAACATGGCTAAATCTTGTTCCAGTATGTCAATAGCAGATGATACAATGTTGTCCAGTGAATATATTCTGGATGACAAAGTTGTTAACCGATTGTCAACCACAGTGAGAGATTTCTCTAAGTTGATACGATCAAGCTCACATATTCTTTCTGCGGCCTCTGCCTGTGAAACCTTCCAAATTTCATTATAAGCAGCATAAATGCCGGCATATATGAAACGTTTTTGACGCGGTTTTCTTGGTCCTAGCAAGAAATCCCTAAGGTCTCGAGTGTAGATTTTTGTAATCAGTCGAGGCACAATTTTCCTACACTGTATGTTGTTACTATCCCCGGGTGCTGGTGTTGAACATTTTTTTTTTTAACATACTTTATTGATGACTTTAACAGTTTTGAAATGTACCAGTCATTCTACAGAAACAGTCTTTTACCTTTACATGAATTGCATGATATATATGACTTATAATGGTTATGTGTGACATTTCGTGAACGATAATATCAAGGATAATGATCTCCAGTAGTGTCGGTAACACCACAATAATTGATCTGGCAATTTAAGTCGACAATAGAAAACAACTACATTGCACTCAACAAATGAACTGAATTAAACCATCCCCCCCCCCCCTCCCTAGCCCGCCCCCTCCCCACTCCTGGTCAATCATGTTATGGTTTCACCAACTATTACTCTGTGGCTTCAACGATATAGGTCACAAAGAGCAGCATTATGTTCGGGGTTTTAGCAAAGCTGTGAGTCTGAGTTCCGCAACCTATCATGAAAGGATCGTATAGGAATCCTGCGTGCTACTGGGTTAGGATATTCTGCGGGGGTAGAAGATCGAGCGACTCCAGCTGAAGCAGCATGGCCTCCCAGTCCAATGAGATGGGTTGTTTCCGGAGCCCCTATCCTCTTCCCTGCGAAGGGCTGCACCCTCCGGCCTCCCCCATTGCATCATATCACTCTGCCATGTGTATGCAGCTGGGCTCCTAGGAGACTTCCATCGCATGGTAAGAGCTCTCATTGCCACGATAAGGGCCAGGTCTATGAACCGTAATTGTGCTTTCTGCACTTTAGGGCGTCTGCGGAGGCCTACGAGGCAATATAATGCGTCTTCCGGGACAGGGAGTCTAGTGACTGCGCTCAAGGCGTCCCGGACCCCTACCCAGTAGTCCCTAAGGCAGGGACAGGACCATAACATATGTAGGAAGTCTGCCTCCTCCCCCCTACAGCGGGGGCAATGATGTGGGGATTCTGGAAATATACGATGAATCCTCTCAGGGGTAAGGTATGCTCTATGGAGGATCATCGTCTGTATAAACTTCAGTCGTGCATTACGTGATACTTTTTTGGGGTGTTCCACCATACATTCCCAGGCTTTATCCGTAAGGGCCTCACTGGAATCCTCAGACCAACGTGCCCTAAGGGCAGTGAGTGGGATTGCTGCATGTGTTCGGATCCCAGTGTACAGCTATCTGACCAGGTGTCCCCCCTTCCCCAGGTAATACAGAAGGTGTACCAGATTGTGTTGTTGGGGTTCGTTGTGCTGGTGTTGAACATAACGTGGGTCTGGCCTATGGATAGTAAAGCCCTGTATTCTATTCAGGAATCTTTCTTGACAGATGTTTGTGTCTGTGGGCCAGAGCAACCATTTTTTCCAATCAGGATCTGACCTGTTGTTTTGTAGTATTGTGTCTACTGTGACCGCTCCCTGTGTAGTGCTATTACTTGCAGGTGTCAGTACAGAAGGTGTGTTCATGTCTTTGATCTTGGCTAATCCAAGGCAAGACGTTTGTTGCACAGTGTCATTCAAAAACATTATTTGCTGTGGGATGATACAGGCTCTAAATAAAGCTTCAATCCCCTGCACTTGCCAATCTTTAGAACCCAGACAGATTTTGTGTCGAATGTGTCTTTCCAAAAGTCAAACCCTTGTCTCGACAGTTGGGCAATAAATGCTGCAGAAGAAATCTGTTTTGTATTAGTTAACATATTTTTCTGTCCTGTTTTGTGTACATTTCTATAGAAAAATGTTTCTGGATCCGATGTATTGTACCCTGAAAAATATGGACATTTGCAAACGTTTTTGAACTACCCTTTGGTGGTGTAGGACAATGTTCCCATTGGTTAAACATAAACACATTTCTAGGTGTTGCAGATTTATGCAAGAAATGATGACCATAGTGGTTGTAACAATAAAGCTGTTCTTAGTCCGATGAACCCTCTAAGTTTTCATTGTTAGAGAATGAAGCAGACGTTTCTAGATCAGACATCATGTTATTAACAGTCTCAAAGTTCCAATCATCAGAATAGGTACTGGAGGTAATAAAGTCACTTAATGAAATTTTAAATAAATGTGGAATCTTCAAAAGTTCCGTCGGGCCGAATATGTCGAAATCGGTTTTGTCCCAAACTGTACCATCCTGTATAGGAACGGCTGTGATGTTCACTGCTGACAAGTCTCTTGCTTCACGATGGGAAGATTTGTGTGGCTTTAAAAGTAAGTTTAAATTTTTACTTTCAGTGTCCAAATGAATGTATCTGCCATTCATAAGCACGCTAGGAGTCATTACCAAAGCTAGCCAAAGCAGAAAGAAAAATATTCCAGAAATAATCCATAGTTCAATCCATGATGAAACCAGATAAGTGTCTTTCAGAAAATGAAAAAAGTCTTGTACTTGTTGTTTGAAAGTTTTTAGGGCTGGCATCGTTTCAAGCTCACTTGGATCCTCAGAAAACGTTTCAAAGTTAATGAAGTAGCCAGAAGCAGTTCGGTCAATTATTGGAATTGCATCAGGATTCATTGAAATCGCTGGAACCAGTTGATCACGTGTTACGTTGGTGTAGACTGGTGTATCTGAACGAACTGTTACTTGCGTTGCAAGAGGGATGAGTTCCATAGCATTGTTGCTTAGTCCTTCATCTATTACTGCTGAATTCTCAATGGTTACGAGTCTTTCAGTCTGAACCTCTTGGATAGTAGCGAGAGGAGGGCGTCTGCTACTAGGTCGGAGTCCACGAGGCCTACTATTTAGTATCGGCCACATAGTGTGGTTTGATGAGGTCGATTGACACAAATCTTTTCTCCTTTTTTCCAGCAAGGGGCGGCAGAAGTACTGTTCTTGTTGCGTGGACGGCTAGGACAGGTACTGGTTGTCTGTAAGAAGGTCCAAATTCCTTCTTGTCCGCAATCTCCTCTCTGACTAGATCCCCCACTTTAGGGATCCAGATAGGCCTTGCTGGGACTGCCGGTTTTTCCCCAGTGGTGGTTGGCTTCAGGAACAAGTTGCTTTGTTTTGATCTTAGTTCATTTAGATCCTCTAAACAGCCAAACGATCTTTGATATCAAAGGGTTTATTTTCCACCACTGTGCCTTTACATTCGAGATCAGGAACCCACATTCTTGTCCCAAATAGGACCTCATATGGAGTGACACCCCCTAGAGAACTTCTTGGCAAA
Organism: Triturus cristatus; assembly: GCF_964204655.1. Lineage (NCBI taxonomy): Eukaryota > Metazoa > Chordata > Amphibia > Caudata > Salamandridae > Triturus > Triturus cristatus. Next base: position 1,015,124,582 of record NC_140590.1, read on the forward strand.
TTATTTAATGAGCGTTGGACCCCATAAAGATGTTTGAACCACCCATCACCCGAACCTAATACTCTAACTGTTATAGACTGCTTTATGTACCGTTTTTTCCATTCCACAACAGAATTTCCCTCAGGATGGAACGGAGAGGAGTACCGCAATACTACACCCAAACTGGCCATGGCTTCTTTGTAAGCCCGAGAACTAAACGCAGAGCCCTGGTCAGAATGTAGTGTGCCAATTGCGTATGTGCCAATAAAGACTCGCAAATCCTTTATAACAGTTCGAACGTCAGCCGAGCGCTGAGGCCACAACCATAGGAACCTTGACTTAGTGTTTTTGGGAATGCATTTGTCATGAAGGACGCCTGCGCGTAGATAGTCTAATGCTGTCTAACAATGGTATCTGTACTGGGCAGGCTTCTTCGTAGTCTGGTGTCTGATGGCATTCTGCACTACGCTGTCTATTGCAGTCTCTGCAGTCATTGATAAAGATGTGAATCAGTGTATTCATTCCAGGCCACCAGTACATCTCTTTTAATGTTAATATTGTTTTAGAGATCCCCTGATGTGACAGACCCTCCCCTAGATGTGCTTCATAAATCAAAGCTGCTCTGCGTTCCATGTTTGGAATTACCCTATCCCCCACTAAGGGATTCGAGGAAAAGGAACGTTGTTCGCATCAATTACATAAGAGTACTTGAGTGGAAATGTCTTTGGTAACGCTGCACCACTGCCTTTGCTTGAAGCATTGACAGCCAACAATATCTCACTGTCTATTCTTGTTTTTGAACGAATGATTGCAGCTACGGAAGCCGTCTGAACAGCCCCCTTTGCGGCTTCATCAGCCAATGAATTCCCTGCAACGTGAACGCCATCACGTTGATGACTGAGCGTGTGTATCACGTGAGCTTTTGGTAGTTCGTTTCTCAACTGAACTACTTGTTCCCAAAGCGTTTTATGCTTTATTGTGCCACCTTTTGCATCTTTGAATCTGTTTTGAAGCCACTTCTGTAAATATTCATTATATGACTGAACACAGTAAAAGGAATAGCACACTATAAGTGTGGGGAATTCGCGATCTGTACTTTCAAGTGCCAGTTTGAATGCTTGTAGTTCAGCTCGCTGAGCTGTACAATCTCCTAGAGATTGAGTTTTAGTGACCATTGGTCGGAAGTTACCATCGTGCATGCGACCTTTAACAATTGCGCACGCTGCACTGTAAGCTTGCTTACTCCCTGTAGCGAGTTGTGCTGATCCGTCAGTATAAATTATAAATTTGTACTGATCAAGAGGCAGAATTTCAGTGGGCAGAGGACATTCATGTTCATATTGCAGGAACGCTTGTGTTTTTAAATCAGGATCAAAAACCTATTCCACATCTGTTGCAGCAAGAGAATTAACCCATTGTATTCATCTAGGCGGTAAAGCTTTGCATTTGGAATGCTCGCTTTTGTAACCGCCTCTAAGGCTGGTACTGTAGTCACGACAATAATGCGTTTCCCCTGAGCTAGTGTTCTTTCTTTTGCTACAGCGGTTTGAACTGCTGTCAGTATTTTTTCTGTTGAAGTGAAGTGCATTTCTGCTTGTATATGCTATTAGTACTTTTTCACCCTCATTAAATGTTAAATAGGTGAATCCGCATTGACCCGAAATTATTCAGATCACTAAATTGTGTTTATTTATGCGCGTTTGGAAGTGGTTTGTTGCTAACATGTTAGCTTGGAGTAAACGCAGGATGTCTGTATGTTCCTGTGTCCAATGTTTTGTTGAAAAATTATGTTTTATTAATTCGTAGAGAGGTTTAACCCTTTATTCGTAATTTAGAATGTAAGTTCTTTCAAAATTTAGGAAACCCAAGATGGATTGTAAATTTTTCAGCGGTTTTGGAGGTTGGAGCAGCTCACACTTTTCTAAAAAGTTAGCTGCCAGACTTTTGCCTTTACTAGAAATTTCATGTCCTAGGAAAAGGACATCGAGATGAGCAATTCTGGATTTTTTTAAGTTGAATTTATAGCCCTCGTAGGCGAAGCCCAGTATAATGGTACTCACCCTGTTCAAGTGCCTATCTAGGTCATCATCAGTCAGATAGATGTCATCGACATATGACAATGCCTTGTCATCATAAATGTGTATTAACTCTGTTACCCTTTCTGAGAATCACCCCAAGCTGTTTTTGAACCCTTGTGGGAGTCGACAAAATTGACTCTAAGTCCCCATTATTGAGAAAGCTGTTAAGTACCTGCTTTCAGGTGCTATGTTTTGATCAAAGAAACCATTTGAAATGTCCAATGTGGTTTTATATTTTTTATGCAAAATATTATTCATTAATGCTGTACTATGTGCATTTTGCACACCAAATGATTTAGAACAAGTGTTCAAATGTCTGTAATCCAAAATAAGACAATATGTATTGTCTGGTTTGGATACAGGAAACAAAGGATTGTTCATTGAGGAGGTGCATGTTTCAATCACCCCTTAGTATTCAAGTTGATCTAAGATCTCCCTGACCTGTTGTTTAGCTTCTTGCTTTATTGGGTACTGCCTTTGTGCAGTAGGTTGATTTTTTAGCTGTAATTTGTGGTGAGGTGAGTCCTCATCCCATCCTACATGATTTTTGTATAATGCTGGGGCCTGTGCAACTGCCCATTTCCTGGCATAAATATATTTTAGGTGAATTGGAATATGGTTGGCGAAAGTTGGCATAATGATATCCCCTGCATTTGTCACCCTGAGTGGGACGGGTATGCTCAGACGCGAGTCCCGTGCTCTCCATGCCACTGGAATCAAGCTATCCTGGCTGAAGAGGGGTGAAACCCTGAAACCGGTCCTAGGATGCTTGGTTCCAGTCCAGGGAGGACCTGGCTTGGCAGTTCGGTCTGGACTGTTCCCATGAGGTACAGGGTCAAGACTGATTTGCATATGGCTGGGTTCAAACTGGAATGGCATGGTGAGCAAAAAAATGATGGATTTAGGCCCAGATCTCTGTACTGGGGTGAATGTATGACATTGTTCTGCATTCTGTCCATCAACTGTTGTTTTTGCATTTGTCACCCGAGTGGGACGGGTATGCTCAGACGTGAGTCCCGTGCTCTCCATGCCACTGGAATCAAGCTATACTGGCTGAAGAGGGGTGAAACCCCAAAACCGGTCCTAGGATGCTTGGTTCCAGTCCAGGGAGGACCTGGCTTGGCAGTTCGGTCTGGACTGTTCCCATGAGGCACAGGGTCAAGACTGATTTGCATATGGCTGGGTTCAAACTGGAATGGATGGTGAGCAAATAAATGATGGATTTAGGCCCAGATCTCTGTACTGGGGTGAATGTATGACATTGTTCTGCATTCTGTCCATCAACTGTTGTTTTTGCATTTGTCACCCCGAGTGAGACGGGTATGCTCAGACCTGAGTCCCGTGCTCTCCATGCCACTGGAATCAAGCTATCCTGGCTGGAGAGGGATGAAACCCCGAAACCGGTCCTAGGATGCTTGGTTCCAGTCCAGGGAGGACCTGGCTTGGCAGTTCAGTCTGGACTGTTTCCATGAGGCACAGGGTCAAGACTGATTTGCATATGGCTGGGTTCAAACTGGAATGGCATGGTGAGCAAAAAAACGAAGGATTTAGGCCCACATCTCTGTACTGGGGTGAATGTATGACATTGTTCTGCATTCTGTCCATCAACTGTTGTTTTTGCATAATGATATCCACTCCATGTGGGCACTCCCTGACACATTTTGGTGGCCAGTCTTGTTCTGATAGAAGTATTTCATAACCCCTTGAAAGTTTCTCCCAAAAGAGTGCTTTCACTTTTCTTGGTATGTCTCCCTCCATCCGGAGTGTTATTTCATATAACTTTTGTGGAGTACTAATCCTGGTGTCTACAGTCTCTTCTGTGATGTACTCATTCAAGTCCACTAGCTCCAAAGTTCCTTCAGGTTCTGGCGAGCTATTGTTACTTCTGCTGCTCTGTCCAGCATTGTCTGAGCCCATTCTCCGTTCTTGAGCTGTGTTCTCTGTATTCTCGGCATGTCTGATCTTCAGACCTGCTCTCTTCTTTTTGTTGATATGAGGTTTTGATTTATTTTTCTGAACGTGTTGATCGTCTTTGGACCTCACGCGTTCTTCTTTGTGATCTGACCGTCCTCTTCTTTCTGATGTTTGTGATATCTGAAAGGTACGAGAGGAACGTGAATCAGTATCCTGATACCTGTCAGATTTTCTTAAATTATCCCTATTGCTGAGGTGTACCTCCTTTCAGAGAGCTCCATTTGAGGAGACCTACCTAGGGATTGAGAACGTTTCTCTTTTGAATTTTGTTTATTAGTTTCCCACTTCTTTTTAGAAGATGTAGGATTTTGTTATAGAGAGTCCTTCTCAGGACCTTCAGACAGTTTTGGCTTCATAGGTTTTTTACCCAAACTGTCTCTGCCTAATTCTGCATAAGAGTTTTCTATTATTCTGGGTAGTTCATGTTGATGTTCTGTTACATCAAATTCCCTTAAGCGTTGGCGGATCGCCAATGATGCTGCCTCCCCTTTAATATTAGATAATATTATTGTTGAGACCTGGTCGAAGTTTTTCAGTAATTTCATACCTAAATTCAGAGCAGGCTTTGCCCCGTATTCGTTTTGAATTTGTTTCAGGACATGTGGTACTACTGCAATGGACGGAACACCATGTGTTTTAGTATAGATGGCAGCAAAGACTGTGCCCCAAGTGGTGCAGTCTTCCAGTTGTGGTATGATCCCCATTGGTAAACAGATTGTTAGGATTCTTTGTTTCTCATAAGGGTTAGTATTTTGAAATACTTCTTCGATTTGAGTAATTTTTTGAGCTATCCAGAATGGAATTTGTTCACGTTTTGTGGGCATTTTACCCATGACTGCATGTAAAGTCTGTGAAGTCATTTTTAGTGTATACCCCGTTGAGGGGTTTGATTTGGAATGGTAATTGGTGGTTGGACTGTGAAAGTCCGCATGACATATTGGACTAATTATCTGTAAATTTTTATTAACTCTTGTAGGTGAGTGAGTAATTCCTCGTCTGACATCTCTTTGATGTCAGGATGAAGTGTGTAGCGGGCTAGAATCGGCCATGTTGCTCCTGGTTTACCTAGTGGACCGAGCCTGGTAATGTTTTTGTGATGTTTTAGGGCGCCTTTAAACCAGAGATTATGTCCCTAGTATGTGAGTGGAATTTCAATATCCTCGAAAGGAATATATTCCTCAGGTGGTTCATCTTCTTTAAAGAAGTGAAACATTTTTATGCTGGATTTGATTCTGGGAATACAATCCATGAATAGAATACCTCTGTCTGAAAGGATTCGTGTGCCTCCATCACGAAAACTGCTCTAACACCTCTTGGTGTTAGGCCGTGTTTTATAAGTTTTAGAGTGATGGCTCTCCTTAAGTTTGGAGGGATGTTTATAACACCCTCATCGGTTTCATTTAAACCTGTAAAATTAAAAGCTGTTACGACTGCCAATTGGAATCTTGGTGTAATGACATAACATGGAATGTTGGGAGTGAAATACTTACAGTTGGCTGGGCTGAGCAGCATGGTGGCTGATCCTGGTGGGGTCTTGATCTGACTAATCTTCTTGTGATCTTGTACCTGTCTTGAACAAACCTCTCTGAACCACACCTACCTGCGTGAACTTGATCACTACAATTTTTGATGACGATCCTGAAACAAACCTTCTTCTGTTACTTCATCAAACCACAAGCAACATTTAAAGTACAGATCAACTCAACTTAAGCTTAAGCAACTGGCATCCTGACCCCACCAGTGACCTACATCGGTCTCCCACTGCAGTCTACCAGTTGTTCCTGTGCGTCTGGGGAAGTGCTACTTCACGAGCTGCCCTTTCAGTTTTGGGCGTCTACTCCCCATCTTCTCTACACGTCTTTGCTGTGCCTTCTGTGAGGGTAAGCCTGTAATTCAACGACGTCTGTCTTCAGTGCCACACATCGTTGTCTACACTGTCTGGTGAAGAAGTGTGCTGTTTCATGTGTGCGCTAGCCAAGCTTTGAAGGTGACTGCCATTCCCACTTAAAGTGTCCTGCACTCCGTCTCAAGAACCTACTACATTAAGATGGATGCTTCGTAGGGTGAATTTTCACTTACAGTAAGTCCCTTCTTTCACTTCATTGACGATGCGCACATTGTAACTCACAGGGACATGTTATTTCTATCTAACTCTACATTAGGCTGCCTGATTTCTGGCTGCGGTAGTGCTGACTTGCACAAACACATGGTCTTGGGGATCGTTTTTTTTCTTACTTGAAGCTACAAGCTACGAGTACGTTTCCACCAATTGTGACTTTTGGATCTGATGTAGCATATTTCTACAACTGGTCTTCCATTGACCTTGCCAGCTTCTCACACAACGGAGAGCTCTGGAGTTTTGGTGACGAACCTCAAACAACTACGAGTTTCCACTAAGGGCTGAGTCAGGTACGAATCATCTTTGTCTTTGACTGCTGGCCAACGCTGAGACTTCTTTTCTGCAGCGGTATGTAACTGTCATCTTCATGTTTAAATTTAAAAGAAGCTTGTGACAAGCGCGTGACTGGCGTGCACTCTCTCACCTGTGTTCTGCAGCCTGTCACGAACCCCTGTGATGCATTCGTTTCTCCGTGGGATTTCTCAGCTGCTGGCCAACGTTTAGGGTCACACTGTTGCTGGGAGCCACTCGGCACAGCGTGATGCAGAGTGTCGCCTTCTTGGATATGAAGCGATACCAAAGGAGATGATGGACGGAACGTTTGAGCAAATCAAACACTCACCCCCAGTCAACTGATTTGGGTTTAATCCATCATTATTCTTTAGCTCACTCCACCACCCCAGTTCAGACATGGCCATATGCAAATCAGTCTGACCCTGTGCCTCAGGGAACAGTCCAGCCCGAACTGCCAAGCCATGTCTTCCCTGGACTGGAAACAAGCATCCTGGGACCGGTTTCGGGTTAATAATCCTCATCAGCCAGGCTATCTTGAATCCAGTGGCAAAGTGAGCAAGGGACCCACGTCTGGGCATACCCTGCCAACTTAGGGCGAACAAAGAGATACCAAAGGAGATGATGGACAGAACGTTTGAGCAAATCAAACACTCACCCCCAGTCAAATGATCTGGGTTTATTCCATCATCATTCTTTAGCTCACTCCACCACCCCAGTTCAGACATGGCCATATGCAAATCAGTCTGACCCTGTGCCTCAGGGAACAGTCCAGCCCAAACTGCCAAGCCATGTCTTTCCTGGACCGGAAACAAGCATCCTGGGACCAGTTTCAGGTTCATAGCCCTCATCAGCCAGGCTATCTTGAATCCAGTGGCAAAGTGGGGAAGGGACCCACGTCTGGGCATACCCTGCCAACTTAGGGCGAACAAAGCGATACCAAAGGAGATGATGGACGGAACGTTTGAGAAAATGAAACACTCTCCCCCAGTCAACTGATCTGGGTTTAATCTATCATCATTCTTTAGCTCACTCCACCACCCCAGTTCAGACATGGCCATATGCAAATCAGTCTGACCCTGTGCCTCAGGGAAAAGTCCAGCCCGAACTGCCAAGCCATGTCTTCCCTGGAACGGAAACAAGCATCCTGGGACCGGTTTCGGGTTCATAACCCTCATCAGCCAGGCTATCTTGAATCCAGTGGCAAAGTGAGCAAGGGACCCACGTCTGGGCATACCCTGCCAACTTAGGGCGAACAAAGCGATACCAAAGGAGATGATGGACGGAACGTTTGAGCAAATCAAACACTCACCCCCAGTCAACTGATCTGGGTTTAATCCATCATCATTCTTTAGCTCACTCCACCACCCCAGTTCAGACATGGCCATATGCAAATCAGTCTGACCCTGTGCCTCAGGGAACAGTCCAGCCCGAACTGCCAAGCCATGTCTTCCCTGGACCGGAAACAAGCATCCTGGGACCGGTTTCGGGTTCATAACCCTCATCAGCCAGGCTATCTTGAATCCAGTGGCAAAGTGAGCAAGTAACCCACGTCTGGGCATACCCTGCCAACTTAGGGCGAACAAAGCGATACCAAAGGAGATGATGGACGGAACGTTTGAGCAAATCAAACACTCACCCCCAGTCAACTGATCTGGGTTTAATCCATCATCATTCTTTAGCTCACTCCACCACCCCAGTTCAGACATGGCCATATGCAAATCAGTCTGATCCTGTGCCTCAGGGAACAGTCCAGCCTGAACTGCCAAGCCATGTCTTCCCTGGACCGGAAACAAGCATCCTGGGACAGGTTTCGGGTTCATAACCCTCATCAGCCAGGCTATCTTGAATCCAGTGGCAAAGTGAGCAAGGGACCCACGTCTGGGCATACCCTGACAACTTAGGGCGAACAAAGCGATACCAAAGGGGATGATGGACGGACCGTTTGAGCAAATCAAACACTCACCCCCAGTCAACTGATCTGGGTTTAATCCATCATCATTCTTTAGCTCACTCCACCACCCCAGTTCAGCCATGGCCATATGCAAATCAGTCTGACCATGTGCCTCAGGGAAAAGTCCAGCCCGAACTGCCAAGCCATGTCTTCCCTGGAACGGAAACAAGCATCCTGGGACCGGTTTCGGGTTCATAACCCTCATCAGCCAGGCTATCTTGAATCCAGTGGCAAAGTGAGCAAGGGACCCACGTCTGGGCATACCCTGCCAACTTAGGGCGAACAAAGCGATACCAAAGGAGATGATGGACGGAACGTTTGAGCAAATCAAACACTCACCCCCAGTCAACTGATCTGGGTTTAATCCATCATCATTCTTTAGCTCACTCCACCACCCCAGTTCAGACATGGCCATATGCAAATCAGTCTGACCCTGTGCCTCAGGGAACAGTCCAGCCCAAACTGCCAAGCCATGTCTTCCCTGGACCGGAAACAAGCATCCTGGGACCGGTTTCGGGTTCATAACCCTCATCAGCCAGGCTATCTTGAATCCAGTGGCAAAGTGAGCAAGTAACCCACGTCTGGGCATACCCTGCCAACTTAGGGCGAACAAAGCGATACCAAAGGAGATGATGGACGGAACGTTTGAGCAAATCAAACACTCACCCCCAGTCAACTGATCTGGGTTTAATCCATCATCATTCTTTAGCTCACTCCACCACCCCAGTTCAGACATGGCCATATGCAAATCAGTCTGATCCTGTGCCTCAGGGAACAGTCCAGCCTGAACTGCCAAGCCATGTCTTCCCTGGACCGGAAACAAGCATCCTGGGACAGGTTTCGGGTTCATAACCCTCATCAGCCAGGCTATCTTGAATCCAGTGGCAAAGTGAGCAAGGGACCCACGTCTGGGCATACCCTGACAACTTAGGGCGAACAAAGCGATACCAAAGGGGATGATGGACGGACCGTTTGAGCAAATCAAACACTCACCCCCAGTCAACTGATCTGGGTTTAATCCATCATCATTCTTTAGCTCACTCCACCACCCCAGTTCAGCCATGGCCATATGCAAATCAGTCTGACCATGTGCCTCAGGGAACAGTCCAGCCCGAACTGCCAAGCCATGATATGGCGGAGTATAATATTCACTCATTAAGTAGGTTACAATTTGCCAACCACGTCTATGTTACAACTGCAGCGGTTCCAAGAAAGTTATTTCGTGACAGGAACGCCACAGTAAGACTATGTTCTTCAAGTCTTGTCTGATTGTTTGCCTTCTGCCGTTTTGAGAGACGCAGCTGCCATAAGTCTCCCGGCATTGCGTGACACGGCGTGCCTTCTTGAAGGAAAGATGTTGTGAACATTTGACTTTAGCTACGCGTCATCACCTCCCATTTTGCCTGCACTACGTTTCCGAAAGAGGAGGTTTTTCTCTGAGGATTGTTAACATGAGCAGTTGTCGTTTTAACATACCCTCTGTGGTGAATGGTTGGACGCTCTGCAACAAATTCACTCGTTGGTCAGAGGAACGTCTTTAACATTGACATTTTTATTATATTCTAGGAGGTGGCACACATCTCTTCATTTTCGATGGTTTGAATAATAGCGTGCTAGTGCAGCTCATGTTATTGTTGCTTTGTGATGTGCCTAACGTTATATGCTTTGCCCCTTCCCGCAGTTCTCCAAAGGAAAATTGGTGTTTTGTAATTTTAATGACATGTTGTATGCACATTTCTGAATTCATTTATTTTGTTGGGTTTCTATAAGTCCCGGTCTATCAGTCCAAACTCAATGGTGCTACACGGTCTGTTCCCTTACACAAGGGTGGCCCTACACGGTGTGTTTTCTTTTGGTTGCCATTTAGTTTATGGGCCCTAGGTATACACCATGTAGGTACACGCTATCATGGTACACGCCATCAAGAGTCTATAGTTTCTTTACTGTCTCATGCATGCTTTAGTTTCCCTACACGGGAATCGCAGTGGGTCTTAGTCCCATATGCTCATTGTACATTCGTACACGTCTCATATGTGCACATATTTATGTTGTTTTCCTCCTGTGAGCTATGCGAGGGTTACAGTCATTTTTGCATCACTACATGGGTTCCTACTCATATCTGTTTGTTGACATCGCTCAACCTCTCTTAGTTTTCACAATGTCAATGTCCTTCTTGCATTATAATTTGGGTTCTTACCCATATCTGTTTCTTGACATTGCTCAACCTCTCTGCATTATTATATGGGTTCCTACCCATATCTGTTTGGTGACTTTGCTCAACCTCTTTTTGTTTTCGATGTCAATTTTATAACGACTATAGTTTCTATGGGTCTTAGTCCCATCTGTTACTGTTGTAATCCCTCATCTTTTAAGGGTTTGCTTTCGGGTTATAGTCCTCCCGAACCTCACATATAGTTATGTTTTCATTTTATTGAACTTTTTATTATTAATATGCTCTGTTGTCTTTACACTATATTTTGTTATTATGATGGTGTTTGACTTGGGTGAGGACTATCATTTGACTTTTCCTCATCCTCCTTGTTTTCTTGCTTCTTTTCTGTTTCTTTTGTGATGTTTTCTCCTGGTGCCTCGTGTGGATTCTTAGTTTTCCTCAGCTTTTCTCCCGTGTTTTCTTTCTCTGTGTTTTCCACATCCTGTAGTCCTGAGTTTTGTAGGTTCGTTCCTCTTCTGCCTTCTTACATTCCTGTTCTGGCCAGTGGGTATGTTTTTGGGCAGTTATTCGTGGTTCTTTTTCTCTTTTTTTCTGACAGTTATTATGTTCTTTTTCTTTTGTGTAAAGATGGTTCTTATATCTTGGTTTGCCTCTTTTCTTTGCTTCTCTTATCCTTTCCTGTTGCTCTTTTCTTTCAATGATTTCATGTTTCTTATTTCCTCCGTTTTTTCTTGTTTCTTCATTGTTGTTTTTTTTCTATATAGAAGAAAGGGGGATATGTTGTATCTTGACTCTGATGTTATTCTAGCCCTGCCAATGGAATCTTGGTGTAATGATATAACATGGAATGTTGGGAGTGAAATACTCACAGTTGGCTGGGCTGAGCAGCATGGTGACTGTTCCTGGTGGGGTCTTCATCTGGTCTTGTTCTAATCTTCTTGTGATCTTGTAACTATCTTGAATAAACCTCTCTGGACCACACCTACCTGCGTGGACTTGATCACTACAGTCTCTCTGACAAAAGCAGTAACCCACTGACCTATTTACATTATGTGCACTGCTTGGTACATGTTCTTAGCAGCAGGCACATAAACCCTCTGCACTTCTATTCTATGAGTCAAAACTTCCACTAGACAAAACACCATCTCTCTCTACTAAGAACAGTAATCACTGGAGTTATCATGACATTTTTATTGTTGCCGAAAATTGTTGGAGGTCAGGAAGAAGGCAGCTAATGCTTTTAAAACCATATTATACTTGCAAACACGATGCCCCCACCTAAAGTCAGCGCCCGGTGAGGTCGCACTGCCCTAGAGACACCCTGCTTAAGGGTGCTGTGACCTCAGTGACAGATTCACTGTCTCTCTATGGTGTGCTGCTTCATAGGCCTGCCTGCAAGACTGGAGGTGAACTTCAGAATTAATTGTGGCGGACAGGCCCTCAAGATTAACCCACACTTGCGACTGCTAAGACACCAGGGCTTTTAAGATCTTGCAGGGCCTTCTAAGGTCTAGCATAGGAATGTGCTCCCTCAGGGAGAGTGGTCTGGTGGACTGATCATGAAGGCTGAACCTGGTTCCCCAGTTCCAAATTCAGCATCTCTGACCATAGTGCCACATCCTCTCCACCAATGAACACCATACCGCCCCACGGAGGGAAACTTTCACTGCACTGACCCGCTATAAACACCTGGATGTGACTCATTTCAAATTACGCACTAGACAAGAGAAATATGCTGCCTAAAAAAATTAACAATATTCTAGAAAAAGCAAACACTCATAGGGAATGCAAGATTAAGTAAAGAATGGGGTGCCGCTCGCAGCTGCTGGTGAAGTTGCCTCTATCCCTACGGACTTCTGCAGTGTGGGACTGCGAGGACCAGCAGTCCACACCACCTCCAGCTGGTTCCTCTTCCCGCCCCGCCTCCTTGGTGCTCAAAGCGGCTCGCGGCCCCCGCTTCGCGGGAGCCGCTCGCAGCTGCTGGTGAAGTTGCCTCTATCCCTACGGACTTCTGCAGTGTGGGACTGCGAGGACCAGCAGTCCACACCACCTCCAGCTGGTTCCTCTTCCCGCCCCGCCTCCTTGGTGCTCAAAGCGGCTCTCGGCCCCCGCTTCGCGGGCGCCGCTCGCAGCTGCTGGTGAAGTTGCCTCTATCCCTACGGACTTCTGCAGTGTGGGACTGCGAGGACCAGCAGTCCACACCACCTCCAGCTGGTTCCTCTTCCCGCCCCGCCTCCTTGGTGCTCAAAGCGGCTCGCGGCCCCCGCTTCGCGGGAGCCGCTCCTAGCTTCTGGTGAAGTTGCCTCTATCCCTACGGACGTCTGCAGTGTGGGACTGCGAGGACCAGCAGTCCACACCACCTCCAGCTGGTTCCTCTTCCCGCCCCGCCTCCTTGGTGCTAAAACTATATATACTGACGCTAGTTGCTGCGCGGGACGCGCGCGGGACGTGCCGGGCGAAGCCCGGGCCAAGGGCGGGCCCGTTTGAGCCCGTTCGAGACCAAAGAGACTGGGCTGGGCCACCCTCTGCGTATGTTTAGCGAGGAAAGAAGATTTGTGTAACCAAAATTTGCTCGAGGCTTGCCTCATGACAATGGTGGGAGGAACGGGCAGGGGGAGGAATGCTGCAGTCGGCGCTACTATGGCAGGTACACTGGACAATTTCATCGTAAGAGCTGCTACCCTCCTTGAACGTGAAATTGACCTCACAGAGCGCCGCCTTTCCCTTGACCCTGTTTCCCATAAACGTTCATCATTGGGTAAAATAGCATCCTCTGTTACTCCCAAGGGAGATACTAAAACTCTTACCCTAAATGATTCTATGGTCATGGACGAAGACAGTAATAACGTATCCTCGGAAATAACTATGGAAAGTAAGAACGGTAAAGAAGGGAGAGGTACTGCTAGGTATTTAACTACTAAAGCAGCCTCTACGACCGCTCAAACAGAAGGTGTATTTACTCGAGCACAAACACACGCTGTTGCAGAGGCTACTATTTTTTCCCCTGGTCAAACCTCAGGAGCTAAACCGAAACAGAAGACTGTCCAGCGAGAAAAAAAGGGCAGACAATCGAGATCGACGAAATTGAAAAATACAAAATCGGTATCCAACAACCAACTAAGTGCTGTTGACCAATCCCCGTCTACAGTGTCTGCAGATCCAGCTACGAATCTGGACGAGGGACTTTGCTCTAAAATTGGGGAACTTTTCGCCCTTTCAACTCGTCCTATTTTGGACAGACTCAAACTTATCGAGGAGCGTCTTAAGAAGCTCGAACAAATGGCCCTGTCGAATCTTGAACTCAACCAAATGCTGAAGACAGGCCCACTAACAGAGCCTAATGAGGCAAGTAAGGCCAAGGGGAAAACTCTTGTGCCTACGGTTCCTACTTCAGAACCTCCGAAGGGATTACATAGGGATAAAGGTGAGGATATATTATCCACTAAAAACACCTTAGACGCTAATGGTCTTAAAGATCTACTTATAAAAGATAACACATCTCAAAAATATTCTGATGCTAATGAAAAAGCAAAATGTGGTACGGTTCAGAATCCTAACGAGATAGAAAATATCTCTGTTCATAATAACAGTAGAGGTTTTTTGTTACCTAGTTTAGATTTGCCGCCAGAATCCTCTCCCTATGTCATTGTATTGGCAGGGGTTCCTGGTCTGGAAAATAATGCCATTGAAACATATCATGAGTTAAAGAACAAAACAACACACTGGCCTAATACTAATCGACCACTTCCCCCTTACATACATGGTAAAATTGTGTTTGTTCAAAGAGTCAGCTGGGTGGGTAAGGGTAGCAAAGACATACCAGGGGATTGCATCGTTGTTAATTTTAAAGATACACAGGCCGTAAAACATATCCAGCAGGGGCGGCCAATTATGTCAAATACTAGAATTCGACCACTTCCCCTTGATTACTTTTATGGTTTCAATCCTTACCAATCAAATAATAGTACATGGGTAAAGGTTGGGAGGGGCAAATTAGATATTGTTACTCAGAGATGTAGGTCAGCCCCAGTAGATTATGGTTGGTTAGAGGCCTTCCTGACAAAGAATAGATACAGTGGTCTAGATATGGTTGATTGACTGTGTCCAAAACTTACTGACCTTGAACATGCACGGGAGGTGGTAATTGATGATAGGAACAAGCTAGTTAGCGATCATAATACACTTTCTGGCTCCTTGGCAGCTTATTTGCCGATTGACCATAAGGACAAATCTAAAAATGTCCTCTTTACTAGTGAAGATGGGGAGCAAAATAATTACCTCTCATTGATTGAAAGCTCAAGAGGAGCTCCTGTAACTGGGGTCCCCGCCCAAATTTCAAACGCGAGTACACTTAAAGATGTTGACAGAGTCTCCGATCAACATTTTACGATTATTGGCTTACAGGAATGTTGGACCGTGGATCCCATTCATATGAATGGCTATTGTACCTTTCATACACCGGCAATTAACACTATAAGGGGGAGAAATAAAGGAGGTCTTTGTACCTATGTATCCAATTGTCTAAAAGAAACAAAAATTCATTTTGCCCCCTGTATCTGATTTTTATCAGATACTGACAATTACGTACGGGGGCAAACAAAATATAATCTTGATACATTTTTATAATAATATCCCAAAAGGCGATCGGGCCTCGAATTTTAATGAATTAAACGAGACCCTTAAAAACATGGAAGATACACAAGCTGTCGATACCTGCGTGATCTGGATGGGAGATTTTAACTCTTTTTTATGTCCTCATAGCAATTTAAACATTTGCGGGTTGGGTGAGGCTACAGATGACCCTACAGCACATTTTTCCCATATGCCTTTGGGTAATTATTTAAATGAATTAATGTCTCGCTTAGACATGGGGTTTGTTAATGAACTTTGCTCCCCTTCAGTCCCCTTTAACACTACATTCATAGGAAGGGGCTGTAAGTCAGTTATTGATTTTATGTTAATATCTAAACGGTACTCTAGCTATATTCGCTCATTTGAAATATGTGAGATAGTAATGAGTGATCATTTGCCAATTAGCATGTCTATCTCCTCCTTCGAGGGTAACAGAAAGGCCAATTCAGTGGTTCAGAACCTATACAACTATAGGCTGGGACTTGCCAGGAAGAATGGTTACACTCTAAAATGGGATCAAGTGGAACCAGTGGCTTTTTTTAGAAACTTAATACAGTCTAAAGAAAGGGAATTTGATACCTGTCTTTCTGAGAATGATGATCCTACCAATATGCATGACGCATTTCTTAGCATTTCTGAAGAAATACGTAATTTATTGTTCAAACCTCAGAAACTAAGGGAGAGTCGGTTGAAGAGGTGGTTTAACAGGGAGTGTAGCAAGACTCACGCCTGCTTAATGGCACAGTTAAAACGAGACCCCAGGGTTATGGCTGAAGTAAGATCTGCTAGATCTGCATACCATCGTGCACTGAAAAACAGAAAAATACAGATAAAACAGGAAGCATGGCAGACATTGCAGGAAGCCTGCCAAACAAAAGATAATATTGCTTTTTGGAGAGCGGTAAATGCTCCCTTTGTTAAAGATAATGTAACAGATACAATTGAGGTAGCAATTACGGAAGAGCGATGGGTGACTTATTTTGGGGAGCTTTACCAAGCAGAAACCGTGGAAGCCTCAGAGAGGGGGTTCAACTTATCAGGGCAGGACATTGCGCCCTACCCAATAAATGTTAAATTCATATTGGAAGATGTGCTGGTAGCTATTGACAAGAGCGTGGCAGGGAAGGCCCCGGGCCCCGATGGAATTCCTGTTGATATCTTCAAGGCTAATACTGCCTTGTGGGCCCCGCTTCTAACAAATGTCCTAAACAGCTTTACTAAAATAGGATTTCCTTCTACTTGGCAGGAAGCTATTGTGGTTCCTATTTTTAAAAAAGGTGACCGAAACGAGCCAAAGTGTTATAGACCGATTTCTCTATTGGACTCGCTCATGAAGATTGCTGGAAGAGTTATACTTAATAAACTGCAATTATGAGTTGAAGATAACAGTATTCTCTCACAGTTTCAATATGGTTTTAGGGAAGGTTTGGGAACAATAGAGCAAGGCCTGAACTTAGCTCTTCTAGTAGCCAAATATGTTGAGGCTAAAAATGAAAGCTTATTTCTTACTTTAGTTGATCTAAGCTCTAACAAATGTCCTAAACAGCTTTACTAAAATAGGATTTCCTTCTACTTGGCAGGAAGCTATTGTGGTTCCTATTTTTAAAAAAGGTGACCGAAACGAGCCAAAGTGTTATAGACCGAGTTCTCTATTGGACTCGCTCATGAAGATTGCTGGAAGAGTTATACTTAATAAACTGCAATTATGAGTTGAAGATAACGGTATTCTCTCACAGTTTCAATATGGTTTTAGGGAAGGTTTGGGAACAATAGAGCAAGGCCTGAACTTAGCTCTTCTAGTAGCCAAATATGTTGAGGCTAAAAATGAAAGCTTATTTCTTACTTTTGTTGATCTAAGCTCGGCCTTTGATTGTCTTAATCACAATAAACTCTGGCTAATAATGCAGGAGATGGGAGTAGACCCAAACCTCTAGATCTTCATTAGGGAATTATACCGAGGGGCAGGTGCCCGGGTTCGTTATGGGGATAAGGGGGATTGTACCTCCAAATTTCCTATAGGGAAGGGTGTGAGACAAGGCTGCATATTAGCCCCATTTTTGTTTAATTTATATATTAATTCGGTAGCCTCTCACCTCTTGGAAGATAAGCAAGATTATCCCAAAATTGGAAATTCCTACATCCCCATTCTTTTATATGCAGACGATGCAGTGATCATGGCTCGGACTCAAGTGGGACTCCAGAGATCACTCAAAAACTTTTCAGATTATATAGGCAACAGGGGCCTAAAGATCAACATAAGTAGACCTTCAACATGTGTTGTACTAAAAAGAAGAACATTACTTGTAAAATCTTTCTATCTAATTCAAAAATTGATACACTAAACACATTTTCTTATTTAGGTATCAATTTTTTAAAAAAGGGTTCTTGGACTGTGGCAGGCGAAACAAGAAAGTTGGCTTTTTCTCGAGCAATCGGGGCAGTTAAAAACTTTGCCAACAAGGTGGGAGGACGCCCAGTACCCGTTTTAGTAGACATTTACAAATCTAAATGCATAACGACGGCGCTATATGGCACAGGGATTTGGGGGATAGCGAATAACCACAGCATACAGTCCTGTGAGAATGCTTTTCTTCGCTATCTGCTGGCAGTGCCTGGGTCCACTTCCACCTACGTATGCCATCAAGAGCTAGGCCTACCTTATATTATGGATCTTATTAAAGTTGACCCCATTTTGCTGTGGCACAAAGTCTGGTCCTCTAATGAGACAGTCCTGAATAGGGACATAATCATGGATTGTCTAGGTCTTGAGGGGGTTTCAATGATTTCCTGGTTCAAGTACATAAAAAATGTATTTGCGGCTATGGGTCCCCTGGAATACTTTGTCACACCGGATAGTATGGCAGGAATGTCAAGGAAGAAGCTCAAAGAAATATGTTTGCAATTTTTAGAAGACAAACGTTGGCAGTTAGAGAAATGCAAGAGCACTGTTAAGGCTAATTGCTTATTTATACAAAACCGAGGCATCCAGCCATACCTGATGCAAGTGTCCAGTTGCTATTCCCGTATGTTATTGACTCGCTTCAGGGTGGATACCTTTTTTAGATTAGTTACCTTTCCGGAGATGAACTGTTGGACAAAAGAATTAATCCCTTGTCCATGTGACCTGGTTTCCGCCCAATCCTCCCTTCACTGCATTCTTTTTTGTAAATCTTATTCAGGACCCAGGAAAGGTATTTTAATTCCTGTCTTAAGAAAGTTTGGCTTGAGTCAATGTAGAGTGGCACTGATAAGATTACAAATGTTGGATGACGAATTGCTTATGTCCTCGGTGTCAATGTTTCTTAAAACCATTATTAGATTTAGGACCTCAATGAATTAAGTTTCTAATTGTAATTCTTAAACTGATTCTTAAAGTTTTATCATTTAATCACCACGATGTACTTATGAATGAAATGTTTTAAAGTGTGCTTTTATGGTTTTTTGATTCTAAAATCGAATAAAGCTGTTTTTGAATTTGAATTTGAAAGTAAAGCATGTGAAATGTAAGCAGGAATAACATGGTTACCTTTTTCATTTTACACTCAGAAATGAGTGAGTGCTTTTGCCGGAAAAGTTAAGGCCATGACTACAGGGCATAGAAGGGACCTGTTTCAATGCCCATTGCTTATATCCTTACAAAACGTAAGCAGTATGGTTTAAAAAGACCACATTCCTCAACACACAGCGCTGTACACATTTTATTTCCAATTCACCCATCAAGCAGGTATTTCATTACCTCCAGGAATTGAGCACTTTCCCACCCATGTTGTTCAAAGAGAGATGAGAAAACAAAAGTAGGGCTTCACTGGCGTAATGTGGTGCTAATGTGTTTAGGTGTGAATACATCAATCTGGCCACTTTGCAAACACTCTGTCTTGCTTTAGTTAGTTATTTAATTTTCATATTTTGAATGTTTTCTTTCTCTCCACCCCGAGGCTGCACTTAGAAATTGAAAAATGTAAGAAAAAAAGGACGTTTCCAGCAAAGGTGTTTTTCTTTTTTGGATCCATTTCACAGGGGAGCAAATAAACAAAAGGAGGAAAGAGAGGGTAATCCCAGTTTCTTAAAGTCCTGGTTTTCACTAAATGAGGAGGAGCGAGACACAAAGAGAGGGAAGAGGGGGAACAAAGGGGGGGGGGCAGCTGCCAGCGGCAGGAGAACTGGACACTGTTCTTGTTTTCTCTGGGCATGAAGGAAAAGACAGAGGGCCTCATTTATGAAAAGTCACGCATCGCTGTTTTCTCGCAGCGATGCGTCACTTTTCATTGCGCCCTCCTTGCGACACCAATGATGCATCATATTTACAGTATGAGGCATCATGTCACAAGAAGTTACAGATACGTCAGTATTTCTGACGTATCTGTAGACGCAAAAATGACGCATTGCTGGAGTGTGTCACAAATTTGACGCAACTCCAGCAATGGGTCATTACACATAGGCAAGTCCCATGTGAAATGTGCCTGCCTCAGTCTTATGCCTGCCATGAGACAGGTGTAAGATATTGACACATTTGCATCCTAGAAGTGGCGCAGTGAAATCGTATAGATTTCACGGCGTCACTTCTACGACCCTTTCCTGGGTCGGAACACCCCCCCCACATACATTATACATGGCGCAGGTATAAAGTGGCGCAGGGGTTTACAAAGTGACGCATCTACCTAGATGCGTCACTTTGTAAATATGGTGCAGCAGGGCTAATTTTTTATGCTGCTGGCGCGTCAGAAAGTGACGCATCGGCGGCGCAAAAGGGATGCAAGGGCTCATAAATAAGCCCCAGAGTCCTTTTCCTTCTCTGCCAGTTCCGGCCGTCCCCAGAAGCAGAGCCTTAACTATCAGCCTTGGCAATTTCTACCATCTGGGATGCATGTTTAAAATAGGAAAGTAGGAAACGGAATCTATGAAATTAGGGGCACGCCGTCCCTGCTAATCCCGCCCACTCCGACCACTGGATCTAACTGAATTATGTACACACCCCTTATCTGACTCCGCTAAAGTTGTGGGGGGTAGGGTGACCAACCGTCCGTAAATTTCACGGACCTTCCGTAAATTGGATCTCACGTCCGTTGTCCGTGACTATCCCTTTTACGGACGCCTTTTGTCCATAATTTTGGGCATTGGGGAACAGCACTGTTCCCCTGCCAGAAGCCTCAGCTCCCTGATGGGGCCGTCTCGCACTCCTCCTCGGAGCACAAGAGCAGCCCCACCCGCCCATTGTCATTCTGTCTGCGGCTGATTGCCACATACAGAATGACAATGGGCCAGTCTGAGCTGTTACAGCATGTGGTGCCCTTCTCCAGCCTCAGTACTTTGCAAACATACATGTTTAGTAAGCATCACTTAATCAGAGCAGGTATCCATCACAGGACTATACTGTGATGTTTACAGGGTACATAACATCTGATTCCTCAAGAAAAGCATTTGCTCCTAAGTGGTCTGTGATACAATTTCTTATTTATCAATGGATACCAAGCCAGATTAATAGGACATACATATGGCCGGACACCGAACTATTGCCACCTTGCGGTCCTTCATCATAATTACCCAATGGGAGGCAGAGGCTCAGAATTGGGCCCCCTTAGCGTGAGCAGTAACACACACACGAAGAGAACAAGCCTGAGGAAAAGAGAGGTGACGGGAGAGAGCTACGGGCGATGTCCTGAAAGCAAAACGGCTCAGCAAGTCCCTTCAATTTGCAAAGCTCCCCTAGACCGTCAGGTTTATATATCAAAATGATGCAAAAGATGAGAATTATCTCCCGACTGCCCAAACCGCAAAGTTGGTGTATGGATAGGGGAAGCTCTGAAACCCGCCCCCCTGTACCCTCCCAGGTGCCAGGATAAAGTGGAAACGGAGGGAAGCAGAGCTAAGAGGGAACTAACTGCAGAAGAAAGGGAAACCCCAAGTGAGATGGAAACGGAGGAAGTTCAGCAACTTCTGTTGCCAAGCACAGTCCTCCATGATTGCTGTCCTTTAAACTGGCACTGCCAGTTCCCGACCTTACTGACCTGAACTTCACAGCCCCAACCGTAAAGGGCCATCCCCTGTTTGTGCTAGCCGCTACTGTAATTTGCTAAGGCTATTGGTAAAAGCTTGCTACAGATATTTTTCTGAAGAACTGATCGCTAGAGAACCCAAAGTCTGAGGCTGATTCCTGACACATTGCTGCAGGGCACAAGTTGGGGGTACACGTGGGTAGAAGGTGTCCACCCACTATTTTCACAGGGTGGACGCCGTCTCCCCTGGCAATATGTTGGGCCCCAGTAAAATATGCTAAACTTGTTTAATTAAATTTTCCGACACCGGGCCAAAGTTAAGGGGCCATCCTTTTGTTCCAGTCTGATCCTGGCTGGGAGCTATCTGGAGCCTAACAACTAGAATCCAATGCAAAGGATAGGAAATAAAGGCACACAGCTTATTGGTGCAACACTTCACAAGCACTTATTTGAAGACAACATTTTGACTTTGTTCAATCCCTGTATAGAAGAAATATGCATACACCTTATGAAATTAATCCTGAAGGTAAAAGGTTGGGGGATGAGTGAAAGGATGGATGAGTGGATGGATGAATGAGTGGAAGGATGGATGAGAGAAAAGGTAAATAGATGTATGTATGGGTGGGAGGGTAGATGGATGGGTAAAAGGGTGGGTGGATGAGTGAAAGGATGGATGGATGAGTGAAAGGGTGGATGATGGGCAAGTGAATGGGTGGGTGGATGAGTGAAATGATGGATAGATTGATGAATTGATTAGTGAAAGGGTAAATGGATGGACGGATGAGTGAAAGGGTGGATGTAAGGATAGATGAGTGAATGAAAGGGAGGGTAGATGGAGAAAAGGATGGATAGATGAGTGAAGGAGTGAAAGGATAGATGGATGAGAGAAAGGATGGATGGATGAGTGAAAGTTTGGATGGATGAGGGATAGGGTCAATGGATGGATTCATGAGTGGATGAGTAGATGGATGGGTGGGTGGATGGATGGAAGGAAGGATGGCTAAGTGAAAGGGTTGATGGAGAGAGAAAGGGAGGATGGATGGATGAGTGAGTGAAAGAATGGCTGGATGGGTGAAAGAATAAATGGCTGGATGGATGAGTGTATGGATGGATGGATGGGTGAAAGAGTGCATGGATTATTGTACGAATGGATAGGGTGAAAGGGTGGATGAAGGGATGGATGAGTGAAATGATGGATGGAAGGATACATGTTGGATAGGTTTGCAAATGGTGGAATATGTTTGGATATGGATGGGCTTACTTATATACTATTGCGCAACCTGCTTTGATGTGTCTGTAAAACGTACCTTTTGTCCCGAAGTTTTGTCCTTAATTTTGACCTCCTGTCCTGAATTTTTGTCCTGAATTTTGACCCTTTGTCCTGAATTATTTCACTCACCGTCCTGAATTTGCACCCATGGCAGTTGGTCACCCTAGTGTGGGGCTCACGAGCACCCATCTTCTTCCTGTTCGCGTTTGGGGGGAGGGTGTGGTATTTGGCCGCCACACTGACAAAAATGGACTGGCGCAAGGCGATGGGCTGAGCGCTAAATTAGAGGAACCCAGCTATGCGGCGAAGGGGTGCCCCACAAACAAGAACAATTTGGGTCAAATTATGAGGTTACTAAGTGCTCAACAGAGTTGTATATCACAGCAAGGTTGTGTATGAACATTCTTAAAAAGCTGTACTTGAACAGGAGCGATGTGAATGCTTCCTTTCGCGACGAAAGCAATAAAATTTGGTTTATAAAAAATAATGTATTTTTTTAAAACAATGAATGAGAAAATTGTGCTGTGGAATGCATCATTTGGTACCGTTTTTTCAACATTTTGATTTGCGGAGAACCCCCCTAAGAGGGGAGTCAAACTAACTATATTGCTCAATCCTTTTCAAGGAAATTGACATATGAATAATAAATTAATCCTGATAAATACTCGCACAGTGCCCGATGAACTATAGCAGGTTTGTTTTCATCTATCTATGAAATGAACAGCCACACGATGGAGTCATTTCATTACAAGTACATTTAATGAAACCCTCATGTTATTTTATTCGGTCGAGCTCACTGCACAGTGCTGCAGTTACACCGGCTCTGCCCAAGAGCCGGTCCCTTCTCGTCCCCTCGCTTCTTCCACTGCCTGTAGATGCGCAGTGAGGGAGAGGAGTTTGAAAACGGGGCCAGCACAGCGGAGTAAAGCGCTGCGTGCACCGCGGGCAGCCCCGCCAGTGCTCATGGGTAACCTGTCGCTACCACTTCCGTACCATAAACCTAGCATTGTTCAGTCTGTTTAAACTCCTGCCTCTGCCGCTTTTGTACCTATCTGTTGATTTCATCCTCTTCATTAAATTATGCTAAAAGAATAAGATATTCTACAAAACCTCAGATGATTTGCACATTTTTCACGTGTAAAGTTTATAATTTTAAGCAATGAAAATCACCATCCAGAATAACTGTGTTCACATTTTGTAGCAATTAGTTGTGGAGGGAGTGAACTATGATGCTGGACACGTAACGAGGCAGCCCCGTCTCTGACGCTGATCCAGCGCCCATCCCACACCCATCCATCACAGGTGACCCTATCAATAAAAAGGCCCAGGGGCGGCCGGTGACCCTCAAAGTGGAGAGTCGTCGAGCCAGTGCCAAACCCAGTGGCAGGCACTGTGATAAATGACAATGCCTTTAGACTCGCATTTCAAAGCTAATAATCCTGGCTGGTTAACAGATTTGATATTGGGCTGTGACTGAGAGCTCTGGAATTAAGGCTGAAGGCAATGTGACTTTCTCACAGTGCCTGTCAGTGGGCGAAAAAGGTAAAAATAAAACAAAAAATGAATTTACCTTTTTTGTCTTGATTGCAGTCAGCGCGAATGCTCCTCGGACCTCAACCAGCTCCCCTCTCCTAATCCCGACGCTGCTTTCATGCTGCAGATAAGCAGCAGGAGAGCAGCGTCAGGATTGGCTGGAGCAGGCTGCCTCGACGCTCAAGCAGGCACAAGGGGCCTGTGCCTGCTCTCCAACCAGCTGTCTGAGACATGTCAAGAAAGCCAGCCAAAGAGACATGCGCTGTGTAAACTGGTGGAGTGAGCACCACTCCCCTGCTGCCAGTGAGCAGTAGCCCCGCCCCCAAGCACTGCCGGGGCTAGGAACAGTGAATAATAAAATGGTAATTTATTTTATTACCATTTTATTTTTCACTTTTGCTGCACTGGCTGCAGGGTGGCGACACTCCTCTGCCCTAATTGGGAGGGCCGCTGGGCCCCGATGCATGAGCCCGAGGCCAGTTAAATGAACTCCATCATGGTGCCCATGTTCTTTACTTCGTAACTGGGCCTAGGACCTATGACACCACATTGGTGACGTGGTGGTCTGATCCTATCTGTCACCCAGGCCATGGCCCATACATGCCAACATTCTAGAAGGGGAAATTGGGAAATTAAAAAAAATAATTGTGAGGATGTATTTCCCTAATTGACTTCTACTGAATCAGAGGCAGTTTCAGGTGGGAGACAGGCAAAAATAAAGCCATTTTTTGCATTAACATATCATGAGCATCCCATCTGAGTCGGGTGTATTGGCATGTATGCATGGCCAACCCTGACTCCACCTGTCGCCCATGCCATATGGGGCAACTGAAGGTCGTCATGGAGTGGAGAGGAAGGAGCTGCGCCATCCGTGAAGCACAAGTGAGGGGCATATCCTGGCTCCGCAAGGTGAAGAGGTGAGCCACTGCAGCTGCAGGAGATGCCTGGTGTGCAAAGAGCCACAAGAGCTCCCCATGACCACCGACCAAGAAGGGTGACACTGCTCCACTGATGATGCTGCCAATGTGAAGACCCTGAATGGCTGAAACCCCGCAGCAATGACAGTGTGAAGAGCCCTATGGGATCACTTCAAAGAGCCTGAGGCAGGGCAGTAACACCACCGTGGGCGGAAGAGTGCCCTGCTTCCATATGCCCTAGTAAAAGAGAGCCTCTAGTGAGAGCCTGCAGGCGCACGTCAAACACTGGTGCGGTGCATGTCGGCGGCTGCTAGAAGGTGCGCATGCATGCCATACAAGGGAGTCAGTTGCAGGAGGCCAAAATAGAGCAGTGGCTCTGGACACTCGTGGGCATTTTACTACAGTGGCCACCCTCCTACTGACACAGTGCCTTAGCTGTCCCATCGCCACCCAGCCTAAAGCACGGCCCATCAGCTACACCAAGTTACTGCCTCCACTGGAGAGAAAAGGTCTTTCATTGACAGCTATACAAAAGGAGGGGCTAGATAGCAGCTCCTAGGCCATCATCATCAAGGAATTTGATATATCCTGCTGCCCAAATGCACAAAGTCTGCTCCAGTAACTAAACCCATCCCAGAGACACTGTTGGCCAAGGAAAGCAGTAAGGGAGACCAGATGAGGAAAGCATGCCATGAAGCAAATTAGAGACATTGCAAGGAGGACAGTAACATGTAGATGACAGTCAGCCAGGCCATACAGGCGAATCAGAGTGGCAAATCCTGCAACATCCCCCGGCCAAGAACAGAATGCAGCGGCCAGCCATAAGAACCTCCAGGTACGGTCTGATGCCCCAGAAGGAGAGGCTATGTATGACTTCTCAGTCAGAGGACTGCAAGTGAGCAAACCGACTGACAAAGGGGGAAGCATGGACACAGCCAGACCTGAGACGCAGGACATAACCAGGAAAACAACCCTCACGGAGGTAACCTCTGCACCGACACAAAGCCTATAGACCTCTGCTCAGGTGGCCGCAGTCAAGGTTTTCAAGACGAGAGGTCCAACTGGCGACCAGCTAAGACCCTAGGGGAGTAAAAGAGAAGAGAGTGGCATGATCCAGAGAGGCCAGAGTCTGAAGAGGAATAATTCTGCCTGTGGTGCAGCCAGAGCACCGCAAGTGGGCACTCTGACACTGATTGGCAGTATAGCATGGATGCTGTGCCATACAGGTGCCATAATACCCACAGCCCTGCCACAAACCTGCTTGAAGCCCATTGAGGTGAACAGAGGATCGGATGAGATGAGCAGTGAAAGGGAGCAGAACGCTTCAACCTTACATCTCACAATGAAGAAGAGGAGGCATCAGAGAAAAACGCCTGTATCATGAGGTGCAACCCACAGAGTGTCACCCACTAAAGAGACCTAGTCTTCAGAACCCCAGAGACACCACATTGATTATCAAGGACTGCCAGGTGGACATGACCCCAGGCAGGAGGAGGCCTAAGGAAAGGGAGGCCAGACCCGAACGTGGACAGAAGCACTTGACTGCTCTACTGTGGTCCAGACACCATGACCACATCGTCCCACACCAGCAAGGCACACTGTGCCACCCCCTTACCAACTATGCCTGATTGCAGCAAAGCCTCAAAGTGCAAGAACTGCACAATCCAGAGAAGGTGCAGCAAAAGTAAGGCTCTCTCCGTCAATAGAACAGGAGCTCCAGGAAGGTCCCGGAAGAGAGAACATGCAACATGTGGCCATGCGCCACATGGCACTCAAGAAGACAAGGAGACCTAACACCCGAAACCGGTGACCAGACCAAAGAGACAGTCGACCACGACAGGCCCTGTTGATCGGTCCCGAACAAGGTGCAACCACAGCACCCAGGAAAAATGAAAAGAGTCATGTGTGACGAGAAGTCTTAATGACATATTTTGAAAAGAGGTTTCATGGTGAAGCACCCAGGAGAAAGAAGAAAAGGAAGTGCGACCAGCTGATTCACACTGGGAACCTGCCAACCAACCAGAAAGAGATCAAGAATGATCAGGTCTGAAAGACACGCTCAAAAAGATGTGTGCCACTAACTGAGTGCATCTACCCACTTAAGCGAGCCATCAAGAATGACCTGCTGACAACCCAGCGGGAGAACCGAGAGTAAGCAGAAAGCACAAGCAAACCAAAGTCCCGAGATTAAGCTTCAAGCCTAAAAGATGTAGATGTTTTTTACAAAAATGTAAGCACCTGGTCACCATAATTCCAAGTTATCTGTGACCCAAGATTGAATGCCTCCGACCATAAAGGCAAGTCATTGGCACCTATAGGACAGATTTATTACATGACTGGAAGCCCGATCATGCCAGTCCTTGTTTAGTGCGTCGACTCTACCACCCATGGAGCATCGAACAACCTAAAGGCAAAAGGCACCATTGACACTCTGGAGAAGCAGTCAACCTGCCACTACCTGCTCACCCCACCTTCATTCTGATCCCAGTGGTGGAAGCAGACCTTGACCCATCTACCCCTGTGGTTGCATGTGTGACGAGGTAGTGGCTCCTCAGTGGTCTTGCAACGTCCCAAAAGCAGCACATATTCATCCCCAGCACAGACACACACAGTCTTGTGTCAACCCATTCAAAGGGTCTCCATAAGCGACAGATGGCCCCGACATTGCTCTACCAGCAGATGCCAGGAGGTAATGGATCCTCAGTTGCAGTACAACAAGACTGTCTTTAGCAAGTCCAGAAAGACCACAATCGAAGGCTTCGAGATGGACTCCAACAATGCTCCTGATGCACCATTTGAATTGTTGACATCAACCACGAATCATCCTTAGCATCAGCAGGATGGACCAACTCTATATTATGGACCTGATTCCATCTGGTATGCTACCAGAAAGTCCTTGACCTCACTGAACCAGTGTTTGTGTCCTGAGTCCTTCAGGTTAAATTATGGATGTCAGTGGAGATGTCCTGTTACAGACAGTCTCATCTATCCATGTGTCCACTGCTGTACTGCTGATTGACTCTTGACAGTGATCAACTACATGGATTCCAATTTATTTTGATTTGCATAAACAGATTGAACTGTTGTACTTTCATTTGGATTTTGGGAGGAATTTAGTGTCCTGCTGGACATGTAATGAAGCAGTCCCTCCCCAAACGGTGAACTAACACCCATCCCCACACGATCCATCAAAGGTGCCCCCAGTCAGGTGACCCTATCAATATAAATGCCTATGTGCAGGAGCCCGAGGCCAGTTAAGTGGTCTTCATCATGGTGTCTGTGTCTTTCTTTATTTTGTATGTGGGCCTTTGGCCCACAACACCACAGGCAGTATATAGATACATTGCTACCAAACTGAGCCTGTCATTGATAGACTGACCTGGGAAAAACACATTAGGTAAGGGTACAAAGGCAAAAGCCTTATGCATTATTCTTCCTCAATGGCCTCTCAATGTGTCTTAGACTACATGCCAGCAAGTGTACTCAGTACGATCAAGTGAACCACCCTGAAGGGCAGGGATTGGTCATCACAGTGCTTAATTTGTAAAAGAATATGCGCCGGGGCCAAAATTCTTGCTCAGAAGTCTGCGGGGCCAGCAGAATCAAAGATTGAAGTGCCAAATGCAAGGCTGCATAGTCTTGATTCCACATGATGTCTCATGAATCCACCACCAGACACACCCTGCCTCTTTATGTCACTCTGGCAGACTCTTTTTCATCTCTACTTTACGTCCTTTGTCACTGCTTTTCCATTGGTTCATCACTGTTTCCATGATTGATTGACACCAGTACTCTCTACGATCATGATGGCAGTTAGTATCTGTGAGAGAGTCTAGTAGAGCTGGGCGAGTCGTTTTTATTCTAGTCCTTAAAAAGTCTAGTCTTTAAAAAGAGTCAATAACAGTCTCCTCTGATTTAATGACTGTTGGCAATGCTGCCACCAATGAGAAAAATATTTGCACAGTTGGACGGAGACTTGTTGTATCCTGCCTGTTTTCTCAGACAGAGGTGTGCTGTTTGTTGCAAGAAATAATCCAAAAAATCAGATAGGAGGGAGAAAGAAGGGCTGAGGTCCACTCAGCTTCCTTGTCTCAATATATCAAAAAATCAATAGGAGAGTGGATCACTGGTCCTGGGAAACCAGGGTATTGCATGGTTAGTACTTTTGTACTGTTTAAGAAACCCTCATTCACGTTTGGTAAAGGATCGGGATTAGCGGTATATCTTGATTCTCCGCTGGATTTGGTATTAACGTGATCGCATAATCATTGGGTTAATCCAATGCTTCCTCCACCCGGAGGCTTTTACCACTGGTAGTCACAGTAGTGATCGTGAATAAAAAAGGTGAGGTGATTGTGGTGAAAGAAAGTGTTGTTTAAAAATCTCGTAAAGCCAGTAGATTTCTTTATTAGTACTGGATTCGGGATAGGTTTAAAAAAAGATTTCTAGTTGTGCACATATCCGACTTATTATGGTCAAGTGCACTTTTTTAAAAAAGATTTGTGTCCAAAAAAGGTCGACATGTTTCAGCCCTCGTCAGCCCCTAGGGGTCAAGTGGGCTTTCTTCAGGACCTGGTGCAGAACAGAGTGGCCTTAACTACAGGCACCCTTGTGGATGTGCGGAAAAAATTGTTTCCTTTTTGGTCGCACATTCAATCTTAAACCATTGTGAAAAGTATTTGTAGGGGGAGGGGAAAGAAAGGAAGGAAAAAACACAAAAATCATTGTGAATTCATTCACTATATATGCAATCATAAAATGGCAAAACTTTTTCTTGAGTGAGACCCCCTAGGTGGGGAAACACTTGGTATGGCAAAGTTCGTCCCTCCTTTAATTGTAAGAAACAGACTCTATTCACAATCCATTTTGTCATATTCCCAAAGGGGTGATAAACCAAATCTCCAAGCATCTCCTCATTACCATCACAAGAAGTGCGTGCTCTGTACTCCCTTGTGAGCGATTCAGGTTAAGGGGTCAAGAGAAATAACACTTCTAGATGTTCATAGAGGGTGACTAGGATTTTGGTCATCACATGGGACCACGTTGTAAATCGGGATGAGGCTGGGCTCATTTGAAGGCTTGTAAGTAGATACATTTTTGGACAATAAAGTTTTTTCAGACAGACAGAGCTAAATAGTACGGGACTCTCGTTTGTGTAAATTCTGTGGCTAATTTTTGCGAGCTCTCAGAGGTAGTCACCCTGTAATATGAAACAGAACCTTGAAAATGAGAAAATACAATGCGCTATTATATTTCTTCAATGGCTTCTAAGTCGCGTAAGGCGAGTGAATTGCACGACATTGTGAGCGCGCTAGAGACAGAAATGCAGAAACTGTCGTGGTTACCTGGTCTCCTTGGTTACAGGCCACAACGGGTACTCTAGGGGGGTCGCTTCACGCTCTAATGGTGATTGAAGAAAAAGCAGTGCTTCAAAGAAAATAATCTTAGGAATACGTTACGTTTTTTCGGCGGTCTGGATCTCCTTCCATTACCTCTTTGGCGTCGGTCTGTGACCTGTGCTGACTCTGCCTCCTAGGACCCGGTGAAGACAAAGGTTCCGGGTCGACTAGTTCTTTTGAAGGCAGAGTGGTCATAGACATAGGAAAAAGACTCACTGGTTTCATCAATAGCCGTCTAATTATCATGTTTTGAAAAGAAGAGGTATTCGTGGAAAAAAGTTATTAAAAAAATTAATAAAATTAAACATAGTGGGTTCTTGTATGTCTTGACATAAACATTCGTTAATTGATTCATTGTATTCTCCATTAACTTTGTGTGTATGGTACCGTGATCTCTAGAAGCAATGGGTGATCACGTTTTTTTCAACAAGGGTTCGATTGCATTGTTTCAAAAGGTGATGATATAGGTTTCTTTAAGCTCGGGTTTGTTGGTAAGGCGTCTCTGAACTGAACAGAATCTAGTGAGTAGATAGGTCATTGGCACATCTACTTACTGTGGGAGATGGAATGATACATAATGTTATGGCCGCATTGATCAATGCTCGTATTCTGGGTGAGGTATTAGTAATATCTCTCTCATTTTGTCGAGAGAAAAGGAAGAAATATTTATATAAGTTCTCAAAATTCACGTTGATGGGTGTTGATCTATCAATCATGTGTTCTTGAGGCTGAGCCATGGGATATTATCGTTCAGACCTCGTCTGTGTGTCGATATACCCATCTTTGTTCCTTTTCGAACAGTGTTCTTTCGGCATTGAAGTTCCTAGAGGGTAGAGTCTCTAAAATGACCCATTGGAGATCATCAACAGTGTGTCCTTGCTCAAGGAAGTGACAACTCATCTTTGTGGTCATTTTCTTACATTTCACATTGCTTCTATGTTCACATAGTCTCGTCTTGGCTTTTCGTGTGGTCATGCCAATGTATCTTAAACTGCAAGGGCATGTAATCATATAGATTACATGGGTGGTATTGCAGTTGGTGTGTGATCTGATGGTCCATTTTAAATCAGGCAGTAGTTGCAATGTTTTAGTCGCTGTAGTTAGATGACATACTGAGCAGGTGCCGCATGGAAAGTGTCCTGTTATGGGTGAGTTGTTCCATGGCCCTCGTGGGATTTCATTGATGGTTTTCTCTGGAGGTCTTGTATGGACGAGTAGGTCTTTTAAGTTCCTAGTCCTTCTATTCGAGAACCTTGGTTTCGGCCATTTTAAAGATCCAGAGGTGAGGATCTTCCAGTTCTTGTTTACGATTTTCTTGATGTTATTGGACATCGTACTATAGGTACTCACACAGGTGATGAGGTCTGGTGTTGGTTCTTTTGTGATGGTTTCGAGTAGCACTTCTCTCTGTTGATTTTTCGCCCTCTTTTGGCATTTTTCGATGGTCTTGATTGGGTAGTCTCTTGTACGGAGTTTCTCACTGAGTTCCCTAGCTTGACTCTTGTAGTCTCTCATCTCACTGCAATTACGTCTTAACCTAAGGAATTGCCCATAAGGGAGATTATCTCTTAATGGGCGTGGGTGAAAGCTCTTATAGGACAAGAGACTATTCTGCACCAGGTCCTGAAGAAAGCCCACTTGACCCCTAGGGGCTGACGAGGGCTGAAACATGTCGACCTTTTTTGGACACAAATCTTTTTTTAAAAAGTGCACTTGACCATAATAAGTCGGATATGTGCACAACTAGAAATCTTTTTTTAAACCTATCCCGAATCCAGTACTAATAAAGAAATCTACTGGCTTTACGAGATTTTTAAACAACACTTTCTTTCACCACAATCACCTCACCTTTTTTATTCACGATCACTACTGTGACTACCAGTGGTAAAAGCCTCCGGGTGGAGGAAGCATTGGATTAACCCAATGATTATGCGATCACGTTAATACCAAATCCAGCGGAGAATCAAGATATACCGCTAATCCCGATCCTTTACCAAACGTGAATGAGGGTTTCTTAAACAGTACAAAAGTACTAACCATGCAATACCCTGGTTTCCCAGGACCAGTGATCCACTCTCCTATTGATTTTTTGGCAAGAAATAATCCACCATGGCCAACTGCTTTGCACTACCTACTGTGATAAAACTATGAAAACAAATCTCATCTTGCCCTATATTGCACATGTACACATCTAGCTAGCACCTTTGATACCATTCATAGACATTTTCTAACTGTGAAATTTCAGATTGCCTGATGGAATCATAGGAGGAATTGCCTTATGCTATTCCCTATAACATGACTTTGGCCGTGATCTGCTTAGGAAAGAATAAGGGTTATACTGAAGCGGTTCCACCTGTGAGTCGGGTTGAGCAAAGTTGCTTTTTTGTGCTCTTGTTTAACTTTTTTATTGCTTACAGGAAATCTTCTTAACCCTGAGCCCAATTCTTTCCCATCACACTCCTCCTCTTTGTCTCCCTCCTACCTTCATTGTCTTTGGCACCTATATTAGCTTGGTACTTGCAGGAGGTCGATTGAGGGAGTTAGAGGATATGCAAAAGGGATGAAGTATTGTCGTAGAAAGAAAATAAATACTCCAAGAACTTTTTGAAGTAAGTGTTACTACGCACTGCATTTACCATACTGCATCTGAGCGAACTGAGTGTTGGAATGTGAGACAGTGTACTCCCTTCCCCCTTTGTTTGAGAAAGCTCTTTGAGCTGATGAGCATACAAGCTCTGGTTGATGCAACTGTGATCAGTGAATGGAACAGAGAGCTGGTAAGACTGTGAGTAGCACTTCCAGTGCCTCCAAAACAACTTGCTAATCTCTACTGATGAAGGTCGGTTATCCTGAAACACTTTTCTAGAGATACACAGCACTGATTGCACCAACAATGGTGAAAGCTAAAGACTTTTACTGTAGTAAGTGTTACTGTGGACTGCATTCACCAGAATGCATATGAGTGAACTGAGTGCTAGACTATGAGGCAATGTGCTCTCATCCGCCTTTGTTTGTTAAAACTAGGACGGGGAGACATGGGAAGTGGTAATGACTTCACTTTTCTATGTTGACAATATGATTCTGTTTAGTCAGGGAGCCATGGGGTTGTAATGCTCCCTAAAAAGATTTGTGTTAGACCTGGCATCCTTGGTGTGGTTACCCCCTAGGTTGCTGCCTTCAGACCTCCTGTTTTTGCTGACTGTGTTTTTGCTGGCCTTAGGACTCTATGTACGTTATCACTGCTAACCAGTGTTAAAGAACGTGTGCTCACTGCTAAAAAAAAAATGGTAACATTGGCTTTTACTCAATTGGCATATTAATTTACTTATAAGTCCTAGTAAATTACACTACATGTGCCCAGGGCCTTTAAAGTAAATGCTACTAGTGGGCCTGCAGCACTGATTGTGCCACCCACTTAAGTAGCCCTTTAATCATGGCTCAAGCCTGCCATTCTAGAGCCTGTGTGTGCATTTTAAACAGACATTTTGACCTGGCACAATAAACCTTTTGTCAGGCCGAAACCTTCCTTTTTAATACTTATAAGTCATCCCTAAGGTAGGCCCTGGGCAGCCCCATGGGCAGGGTGTAGTGAATTTAACAATTTGGACATTTATTCTTAGGATTTACATATCTTGGTAGTAAAAAAACTCTTAGGTTTGTTTTTCACAACTGCTAGGCCTATCTCTCCCATAGGATAACCTTAGAGTTGCCATATTACATTTTATAAGTGTGATCTCCAAATTGGAAGAGATGATTAGTTCATAATTGATGTCTCAAATCCTAATTTAAAACTTAATTTATGGTGAAGTCAGATTTTTAATTGCAATTCTGAAAATGCAATTTTCTTGCCTCAGCCATTTGTGCCTGCAGCCTGTCTCTGGTCACATGACTGATTGTAGTTGGCAATAGGGGTTTTTGTATTCCTCCTAGTCAGCCACACACAATGGAAGCTTAGATGTGACTGCCTGGGCCATCACTGGCGCGATGGGAGGGAGGAGCTGGGCCCAGCCTCACTCCAACCTGAATAGTCTGTGTCCTGTCTCCACACAATGGGCTGCATATCCCCGGTAGTTGATCTGATGCCAGGGCCAGGAAGGCAGAGCATCTGTGCACCTCAAGGGCATGTCTCTAGAAGCTTCTCCCTACTTCAAAGGCACAACTGTGTCTAAAATAAAGACCTCAGACGCCACCACTTCAGTACACTTCTGAACCTGTGGGTGGATATTCTGCATGGAAGAAGGACTGCTGTGCTGCTACAAGGACTGCCACTCTGCTGGGCTGCTGCTCTTCAAGGAACCTCTGCCCTCCTGTGCTGACCTGTTGCCTGCTGCCCTTTTGCCTAAGGAAGAAGAACTAAAACGGCAACTCTGTTGTGAACCCAGGACCCCAGAATAGCTCAAAGAGCTAGTCTGCTGGCCTCCTGATCTGAACCTTAGGGACATAACAGCCTCCCTGACAGTTCCTGGATGCGTCTTCAGCGAGTGTTTGTCCCACCCCGAGAGGTGCCATTCAGGTCGGAGACCTTTGATGTGGCTCTTGAGCTATTAAATTCAAACTTTTGGGTGATGTCCGGCCTGCACTTCGCACCCTGCTAACTGCCGCCCTTGATGTTAGAAGTGCACAAACACATCACAATACACCAAACAGACCCAAAGTACCAGGAACTTCTGGTAGAGGAGATGACATCTCGA
Source organism: Triturus cristatus (assembly GCF_964204655.1). NCBI lineage: Eukaryota > Metazoa > Chordata > Amphibia > Caudata > Salamandridae > Triturus > Triturus cristatus. Next base: position 1,015,159,585 of record NC_140590.1, read on the forward strand.
GGTTTTGGCTAAGTGGCAGATTAAACTTTTCAACAAATAAAAACGAATGAGATTTGTTAAAATAAGTGGGCAAAATAATGGATACAAATGTATTTAGGCAACACCTAGGCAATTTTACAGATGACCTCACATAGATCCCACACTCTTTTTCCTTACAAAGTGCTCCATTGTAAGGATATGGTCGCAGCATGCCCTGACCCTTCGAGGGTTGGGAAGAGCTCAATGATGAAGCATGTCTCTGTATAACATTCAGTGAGGGAGAGTTGCTTTAAGAAAAAGTGTCTTTTTTCTTTATTCAGCGGGCCCACCCTAGATGACTCGAGGCTGACTCTCTCTTGATTGTGTCACTGTATATGAGGAAGATAAGTCATGACCTTCCCTCTCTTGGTTTTTCCAAGAATATTGTGGAACGAATATCAAGGGGCAGACTATCAAAAGGTAAGTGCATATAGAATAGTATAGATTTGCCAGTCCAAACACAACATCTAGGTACCTTGAAAATATATTCACTGTGCAGTAAAATCACCCAGTACCGTCCAACTCGGAATCAGGGCCATTGTCTATGATCCCAGGCTCACTCACGTGAGTCTTTGTGGCAAGATAGAGTTAAAAGGAGTAACAAGTTTCATTTTTTCTAAAACATGAACTTGTGGTCTAACCACATAAAATCTCACTCCTGGCATCTCCTACTTACTCTGACTCTGAAAGAGGGGGAAATGACTGCTTGCAGCACAGCGGTGTGCACCCTGAATATCAAATCCAGAAGATCAAGGCATGCAAATATCCATGACAAAATATTGAATCCAAAATATCGAAGGTAACTAAGAATATATTTTTACACTCAACTCCACACATATGTACCTTGGTGATATATATATATATATATATATATATATATATATATATATATATATCACCTCTACCGTGCAGTAAAATCACTCCAGGACCCTGCGATTATGACTTTGTCTTCAAGGAATGGGGAATGCCCGCGTTTGACGTTTGAAAAAGAAACAGCATAAGACTTTGGGTGCTCCTGCAGCCAAAGTCTTGTGCAATGTTTCTGTCTGGAAAAATGGGATTGGATTCTTCCATACCCCTTAAAACTGGGTGTTGGAATACCTCACAACTACCAATCAGGCGGAACAAAATAAACTTATGAAAGATGCATTAATTTCGTTCCACTTAATGCCTTATACAGTTCAAATCATCGAGACTTGTGTGCTCCTTAACCTATGTTTATTACTGTGAACACAGCATAAAGAAGAAATACATAAATGAAGCAATTTTATTTTTCATTCAGCTATGTGTGCAGCTGCCAAGGCGCTTTATATTGTGCCACAGGTATGCCAACAGCACTTAGCATTCTGCGACTTGTCGTTCTTCTTTTGACATTCTAGTTATAAGCATAAACTCCAAGAATGTATAATGATATTGGCTCACTGAAAGCATGACACATGATCGGAGGCTTATCAAAGCAGCCTAGGTTTACACGACAGTACGCACAACAAGCTGTGTTCTGCTAATGGAAACAACCATGTGCTATCAGATGTACAGCAACCAGTGCTCCTGCGATGCACAACACCCAGTGCTCACTTCATGCACAACAACCAGTAATGCTCCCCTTTGCACAGCATCCAAGGAGATCTGGAGCTCCAGTTAGGACCATCAGCCAGTGCTCCACTCAGGTGTATCACCCATTCCTCTGATGAGACGCACCACCCAGCATCACTGGATGCTTCTACGAGGTGCACTTGGTGAACATCACCCTGTGCCCTTTGATGACAATTGTCCTGTGCTTCAGTGATGCAGATCACTCCGTTCCTTGTTCCAAAGTAGAAGTGGAACAATCCAATCCAATCATCTCTTCTGCTCATTGGCATTACAAGAGTATACCACGATTTGATCAAGTATGAAGGTATTGGTAGGCCCATCAAGATCAAAGTCACAGCACGAAGCCTCGAAGTCATGACTTATGTCGCGGAGAGTGTTCCTGAACACAGTTTGCGAGCTTGAAATGTGTTCCTTTCCACAAACATGAGACAGGAGTGCCAAATGATATCCCAGCATTTTGACGAACTCAGGAAATTTGTACACTTGTCACTCACCACCACCTCCTCCAGCACACGTCTGTAAAGGGAGGACTATTTCTTTACCTTGTACCTCAAAACTGAGCACTGGCAGAAAATGTCCTCCTAGCTGGTAGGTGCCCAAACCCCTCTATAGCAACTTGGCTGGTATTAAAAGTTATTGGACACAGTTACTGGTACAGGTAAAAATAGTCATGCAGAAGCGATACAAAGTAGTAGACTTCCAAATGATAGCTTATAATGATAGTTGGTCATTTGTAAAGCGGCATAACAAATATTACCCAACACACGTAACACAGTGGCGAAACAAATCAAAGGTGTACTTGAGATTTACAATATATCAGTGGGTTTCCCCCAATTGGCGAAAAGAACACTGCTCTAAAAAACAAACCAGCAAAAATACTTGACTGAAACACCAATGATTGCCAGGAGTCTATGCCGCAAACACCACCAAGATGCACAACGAAAGATAGAAAACTTGCCAGCACCACAGGACCATAAACTCTGACAGAATAGTTCCTTGCAGCAGACTGCAGGATGAACACTGTAGAACCAAGAGCCACCTATTTCCATGAAATTACAGCATGGTGGATGTACTTGTCAAAGGGTAGAAGGTTTAAGCTCCTGCTCTTAGGAGAACAGAGCAGGTTGTCAGAAGATGACCACTGCATGAACACAGATGAGTTGAGAAGGCCAGGCTCTATGTGTAACCAGGCACACCGGAGACAGATTGGTGCACAATTCACAACATTGGCACAAACAATTTTCCCACTCCACCTAGTGTGGTAGTGTGGATGCACAAAACTTGATTATAACACGTGGTAGGAACACACAGTGTAATACAGTGCATAAATAAAGTGTGCAGTGGCATCTCTGCTGGAGGCAGCAATACTTTCAATCTAGCTGCTGAATCATCTGATGTCTTTACCTGCACACAGGGCTGCTGCATGAACAGTTGGCAAGACATGACAGACCAAGACTGTTGAAACACCAGCAGCAGTTTCTCCAGTTAATGTTCTCTTGTTGCAGCCAAAGAACTCATAGATGAGAGAACCTCATTTGATGAAACATAGCGGCCTCATGTTGTGTGCACATCCAACACACTGAAATCTATGCTGTCGTCATTGGCATCAGATGAAGCAGTTATAAATAGGCAGACTGGCAGGAGGTGACTTTATTCACAGTACATGTGACAAGTACTCTCCATCAGCTCCTCCAAATCTAATCACTGGAACCCATACATATCCTGTCTTACAAAGTCCATAACCAGAAAATGAAAAAAACGGTCTTACAGGCACAGGATAGTTATGGGGTGTTTGAATTAAATGCAATAATATAGATTTAAAACAACGTGTAGAAAGTACCATGAAAATAAACTGAAGAAAATGCTTAAAAAGAAAATGTACACAGCTGTCACACATGCTAGCTGTTTTATTGCAATGTTAAAAGTCGTACTTTTAGAAATGTTAACGGACCTAATATTTTTTTGTGAAAAATGAGCTCATGCACAATTAAGATATAACAAAGATGGGAAGTTTTGACCCTCGCTAAAAGATGCCATTTCATTAAGAGATTAACATTTTATAACATGATTCATATTGTTGTAGAAAAGTTGCTGTTTTGTTAAAAGCTCATTGGTAGAATTGATTGGAATATAGTTTTAAAATGGAAACCTTATCTGAAGAATCAGCAGAAAATTTCGAATTCTGAATCCCTAGAACTAAACTCGTTTTGCCTTTTTAGGTTATGTAATTGTCAAATGTTTATAGTTTTCCTAGAAGCTGTTTCAATTTCTACATCACTTACTTCCGGTTGAAGGATAGTCTAGTATACCTATTGGTGGGAAATGTAGCCGTAAGCGGAGCTGAACCTTGTTTTATATTAGTTACAACGATTTTAGGTAATAAATTGTTAGTTCATTGTTTCTTGAAGATACAGAGAGCAGTAATCTGGTTCTCGGGAAAACCTCGGACTGTGATTGGATGGAAAAAAAGCAGAAGATGCAACAGTTGCTGATACTAACATAATGTATTGTTTATATAAGTGTGTGTTTCAAGATTAGTCTAGAGCTCCTCATTTCTCCTTACCTCCCTGGCCAGCCTATCATGGTGGCTCGCATATTGCAGACTTTGACTGAGACCTTTTCCCATTGCCCCAGGCTCTGTGCTTTATTGCGTTGAGACTCCACTGAGTTCCTTGAACTTCTCTTTATGGGATGTTCTATTTTGCTCTTCCCTTTGAGCTGAATTTACTGAAGCTTTATGCTTGCTCTCACCCTCTTGAAACAGAGTTCTTTAAGGGCTCCAGCTGACTCTTTTAATTTATTCTCAGAATAGAAATTCCTTTCTTTAAGGACCATGCTTATTATTGATTTTTGCATTGTATTGACACTAACCTCATTTGAATTATCAATTGATGAATGAATCTGATTTACTACAATTAAGAGATAGAGTGATTAGATTTCTCTTCTTGCTTCAAAGGCAAAGGTCCACCAACCAGACTGAGCGATGGTTAACCCAAATGACTTTTGTAAACCATTATACTTAATTTAACCTGACTCTTGCACCAGCAATCCCACAGCATGAGTCTAAAATTGCTTAACCTAAGAATAGGGCGTGTAAAGAAATCACTTGTCTGTTGCAGTCTCCACCAGAACTCTTCTCACCCACGTCTCGGAGGCTTCAAATATAATTTATGAATGCCTGTATTCCACTGCATTGTATTAAGATGTCTGCAGCTGGTGAGAATTCTAATATTTTATTACAACCTATAACTGGCACAGGACAATGTCATTTAACAGTTGTAACAGAATCCTTACATCCCTTTCAGAGTAGAATCCTGATTTAACTTGTGCCCCAAGGAAGGTGACAAGTTAGCAGGGTTCAATGATAAAAAAGAGAAATATGCATTTGTGCAGTGTATAAAGAAGTACAGACTGGGGTTGCTGAATGTAACACACCCTTCCCCTTCCAAAATGAACACGAAAAACCAAACAGCTAGGCAAAAGGCAATGATTGAACATAAAAGAGAATGGAATATAGGGTAATAATACAACATGGTAAACATAATAATATGAGGTAAAAATGTTCTCCGCAAAAAAAAGAAAAAAAAAAAAAAAAATGTTCTCCGCTAGATCAAAAGATCTATTTCTTTGTATCTGAACTAGATACAGGTATAATCCTTAATTTTTACAAATTGAGTCCTTATCCTAGCTGACAGTTTGACCTGAACTACAACAGTGTCTTCCTTATGGTCAGCAGACACTTCTTAACTCTACTGTCATCACACTCTACATAGACTTTTCTATTAACTTTAGCATTTGTGTGTCCTAACTGGATTCTAGGAAAAGTATTTGTTTTTAAATTTGAGTTTCTAACCAATTCTTCATTCTCATAAACTTGTTTTCTTCTGACACAATGATGGCATTTCCCCACTCACCTCACATTCCACACTTTCCCATTTTGGGTCACCAATCTATTTTTATTTGGAAAACCTTTTTATTGGATTTTAGTATCATACATGTCATACAATAATCAGACTCATCTGCTGCGGCATTACAGTTGATGTCAACATTTCTGCATTAGATAGCCGAGTGTCTGTTGATGGGGGGGAGGGGGGATTGCCTCTCCCCCTTTAGATGAGATGCCCGGAAACATACTTGAAGATGCTGTTGGTAGGGTTGCTGTGTCACCCATACCCGTATGACAGTCACTAGTCCTTTGTTCCCTGTATAGGGTGATGCTAAATGGTAATCCAGTATCTTAACTGAACTGGAAGTGATGGATCGGGGGGGGGCGTGGGGTGGGGGTAGGTGTGGCGCAGCTCCATGTTGTTACTCTAACTGCGGGCAATGATTTCCAACATTACTAACGGTACGATCCCCTGAGGGTGGCCTGGGGGGTGAGACAGTGTGGAGGAGGGGAGATTTTGGATGGGTCAATGCGCGCTGGGCCCTGGTTCCGTCTGGGTGCTTTGCGGAGGTTCTCCGCCAGTAATTTGTACTTGCTGGAAGGAGCATCGCCCATTCCAATGAAATAGGGTGCCGTCGCATGCCGCGAGCCTCCTCCTGCCGGATGATATCTTCTACAGCCGTGCCCCATTTCATTACCGACCCCCACCATGCTGCTATTGGGGGACCACCCGGTGAGTGCCAGTGCATTGCTATACTGCGTTTTGCTAGAAGTACGGCCAGCATGGCAAATTTGGTTTCTACCTTCTTTAGCTTCTTGCACTTAAAGATGCCAAGGGCACATCCTTCCCACGTGTGGAAATCGGTCAGACCTGTGACTGTTTGTATCTTAGTGTGTACCGTTGCCCACAGGGCTTGTATCGTGGGGCATGTCCAAAACATGTGGATGAATGGGGCGTCCGGAGTGTGGCAGCGGGGGCAGTCAAAGCGGGACGTCGGGTAAAAATGCTTAAGCTGTGCCGGCGTGACATAAGCAAGGTGCAGCACGTTGAACTGGACATTTTTAAATCTTTGATTGCGGGACACTTTTTTGTGGTGTTCTAGGGCTATAGGCCACTCTCTATCATGGAGGGCTCGGCCGAAGTCCTCCTCCCAACGGAGCCGTAATTGCGTCAGTGGTGCATGTGTTAGGTCCATAATGGATTTATAGATCCACGTAACGTGATGTCTGCCTGTCCCCATGTGGTGTAGTGTGTGCAGTACCGGGTGTGTCTTGGATTCTCCGTCCCCAAGGTCCCAGGTCCGTCTGCAGTCTGCCACCAGCTGCCGGTGTAGTAGGATTTGACCGACCGGGAGCCCGCTTTCTTCGGCCAAGCCTGCGAACGTTGTCAGCTGGCTGTTGGTGAATAGGGCTTCAGCTTCGGTGAGCATGTGCGCGGTCCAAATTCTGTGCTCTCCCGCGGTGTAGTACCCGTACCCCTTAGGGAGGCCAACTAGTGGCAGTAATGGAGAATACATGGGTGTCCCCTTGGACAGACGGTGAACCCGTAGGGTGCAGGATCTGGCCACTTTAACCAACAGTGGATGAGCAGGGTTGGGTTTGGTCCCCGGGAGGAGTATTCGGGTTAGTTCCGGTACTGTTACCTGTCCCTCCTGGGAGTCCGTCTCCCCGAGGTTGCAATGCGCTGCCAATAAATAGGCTTCATAGGACGGGGCGCCCACCCCCCCTTATCACGGGGCAGCTGCAGGTCTGATAGGGCCACTCTGCATCGGCCCTTCCCCCAGATCAGGGAGATTAGTAATGAGTTTAGCTCTCGGAAAAAGGACCGCGGTGGGATGACCGGTACATTAGCGAAGTAATAAAGGAGCCGGGGCACCATAATCATTTTGGATAATGCTACCCTCCCTATGGGGGCTAAGAGTAGGGTCCGCCAGAAGCTAATTTGGCTTTTAAGCCCTCGAAGGGCTCAGTAGTGGTTGCCCTCCAGGAGGTCCCGAGGCGTGTGGTAGAGTCTGACACCCAAGTATCGCGGGGCATCCCCCGTCCATGCTAGTGTGGCATTTCCCAGCCTAATTTCGCTGTGGGGTATATTCGGGTGCAGGGGAAAGATAGAAGATTTATCCCAATTCACCCTTAGCCCTGCAGCTCTCTTGAAGTCTGAGGGCGTGGTCCAGAGAGTAGTGAGGTCTGCTGTGATATCTCTGACATAGATGAGGAGAACATCCGCATATAGGGATACGCTATGTGTGCGGCCTCCCAACGGAATGCCCCAATGCTCGCCCACCTCTCGTAGTCGTGCCGCCAGTGGTTCCATGGCTATGGAAAATATGACGGGGGACAGGGGGCAACCCTGGCGCGTGCGCGCATGATCGAAATGGGGGATGAAATGTGTTGACCTATTCTAACCCGCTTGGTGAGGTCAGTGTACAAGAGCCGGGTGTACGCTATGAATTGGGGCCCAAAGCCCACCCTCTGGAGCACCTCAAATAAATACTGCCATGCCAGGGTATTGAATGCTTTCTCAAGATCCAGCACAAGGCACGCCGCATGTGGGAACCTGCCCCGCACACCGTCCTGGATCTGGAACAGCCGGCGTATATTTTGGGAGGTATTTCTCCCAGGGACGAATCCGCTCTGGTCCGAGTGTATCAGTATGGGGAGTACCTCTGTGATTCTGTCCGCTAGGATCCTCCCTAGTACTTTGCAATCCGTGGTCAGGAGGGTGATGGCGCGATAGGAGGCCCGCAGTAGGGAATCTCGATCGGGTTTGGGGAACGTCACCAACACGGATTCCCGCATAGATTGAGGGAGTAACCCTACCTCCAACGCTTCTTGAAAGACGGCAATGAGCTGTGGGACCAGTTGCTGAGAGAATGTGGAGTATAATTCTATGGGGAAATCGTCATGTCCTGGAGCCTTGTTTTTGGCCAGGCGGTTAATGGCGGATTTGATCTCAGCTGTTGTGAGAAGAGGGTCTAATGCTTTCCTCTCCTCATCTGTTATTTGGGCTATGGTGTCTGTGGTTAGCATACAGCGAATATGTTCCCCCCTGTCCTGGATCAGCTCCTTGTATAGTGTGGTGTAGTAGTCGTGGAAGATTGATAAAATGTCAGCTTGCGTGTATACTACCTCCCCAACAGCATTTCAAATGCCGGTGATCGGCTGCGCTTGCGTGTCTTGTTTAATGACCCAATCTAGTAGGGTGCCAGCACGGTTCCCTTCATTGTGGACTCTGGTGGTGTACGTACGAAAATTATATCGCCGTAGGTCAGCACACGCCTCCTCGTATTTGGTTTTGGCCTCTGCCATTTGCGTGGGAGAGAGCTCCCCTTGATCTGCTGCCTTAGATAAATGTGCCACTTGTTGTTCTGTGGTTTGTACCGCCCTCTCCAGTTTTTGCCTCACTCCTGTAATTTGCCGGATGCATGCTCCCTGTAAGACTACCTTGAAGGCGTGCCACTCGAGTGATCTAGCTGGTGTAGTGCCCGTGTTTTCAGCGAAGTAGTGTTGGATGGTTTCTGACTGCTCGTGTTGGAACACTGGGTCTGTAAGGCAGTCCTTGGGGAGGCCCATGTAGGGATCGTGTTGTGGGTGGGCGCCATGCGAGAGTCACGACATGCGCGTCATGGTCTGATATGACCCTGCCCATATAATCCGAGTGTCGAATGCGTGGGAGGATGGACTGTGTGCACATGAAGTGGTCTAAACAAACTCGTAAGTTGTGGGGGATAGAATGGAATGAGTACATTTTGGTGGTCGGATATGTACGCATCCGTTAAGGACCAGTGGGTGGCCCAGGTGCAGAGTCCGGCCGTGTGTTTGTGGGCTGGGGAGTGTTTGGTGGGGGGGTAGGATCTATCTAGTACAAGATCTAGGGAGCCATTGTAATCCCCTCCTAGCATCCACGGGGAGGATGTGAACCGTGCCAGGGCGTTGAGTCACCAATCTATGAGGATTAGCTTATACCACCTTTTTCAATTTTCTGAATTTACACCAACTTTTAATGATGTGCGCAGGTTAGAGATCATTTGCCCATTCACATAGTAAACAATCAGGTAAACTCAATTTCGTCTTTCCATCATATCCAGCATTAGGTACATTCTGCTTCACTTCCACACGGTCAGCTGCCCTATGTCTCAATGGTAGCTCTTCTTCTGTTTCCCTTTCAGCCTATCTCTGAAACCACCATGAATACACCTTACACCTCGACTCCCTGCCCTTAAGTAGTTTGAAAGGGTATTCTTCTATAATGTGTGGGGTGTGAAAAGGCGAACCCCGTTTTTCATATGGTAATGGCCTAAACACAATTGCCCTGAACAACATTTTAAAATCTTTCTATTTGCCTTGAAATGTGTGTAACACGAACTTTTTCATATAAAAAGAATCAATTGGACCCAATTGTCCATAACTAGTGGTTCAGGGCACCATCGATGGCAAATATTTCTTTAAAAAGTTCATTGCTGATATCAATGGTGGCTTGACTAACAATCTGATTTCTGGCCATTTGGAATGGTAACCCCCCATGACCAAGGCAAATCTGGATTCTCTTGGCAAATTGTGAAATGGTCAAGAAATATCGAACATCACTTTCTGCCAGTGATGTTAAGGCCAAACCACTGGTGTGAGGGAAGAAGATGATTTAGTATTCAATCCATTATCACTATCACACCAATACAAACCTTTGTTCACCCACTGGTCGGTCACACTATCTATTTCCAGCCACCAAAAAGACAATTTCAATATATTCTTCAATGAGGACATACTTAGATGACCTTCATGGGAAATTTCTAAGATTTTCTTATGAACGTCTGGATTTATTCACTTAGTTAACAAATTGGCCACCACCAGTGAAGTACCTTCTAAAATAATTTGCACTTCTCCTTCTTTAAAGTCGACCCACTAATCTGTAATCTCAATCACAATTCCCCAAAGTATTTCCTGAGCTCATCTTCATCTTTTAAGAAAATGGGAATATCCTCCTAGAAGCACCATATGAATTGTTTCAGGTCCTCAAAGATATGTCACAAGGTTCTATGAAAAACAAATGTTGCTGATGTTAACCCAAATGTTATCCTCTTGCATTCAAATAGACCATATAGAGTAATAAATGCAGTTAGATACATGGATCAATGGACGCGCACTGTGTTGTGGTATGTAGATTTAAGATCTAGTGTAGAAAAGATATTTCCCCTTCTAGAGTGGGGACCGATTCACTGACTTTTTTTTCAAACATATTTTAATTGGCATTTGAATTAATGACAATGTTACAGATTCATTATGCCAATTGCTTTTTGGCATATTGCATGAGACATTTAGACATAGGACTAATTGAGTAATACATTCTTATCTAGTATATCTACCTCTCTTAGCGATATCTTATGTAAAGCATTAACATTTCCCAGTGGTATCGCTTCACGTCTCTATAGTTGTGGGCATAGCCTACAATTGGTGTCTCGTGTGCATTTGCCTTCTCGTTTTTGATCAACCCACCTCACGAGGGTATTTGCACGGATATCACCTGTTTGCTATTTAATAAAACTACGATCAACCAAACAAACAAAAACATAGAAAAACATACAGGTGGTCATTTCTCACGGTAGCTCAGGTATTCAATCGAAAAATGTAAGTCACAGGGGGTGAGTGGTCGGGGTCACACTTATGATTCCTTATTAAGTCTATACTTGTCTCACCATTTTTTACCTTTTCAATTCAGTGCATGGGTGAGTGAAGAGAGGATGCAGATACAAATGTGCAGTGGTTCTTCTCTTTTAGCCATCACCTCCTCTCCTTCCTACATGTCCAGTGTCTGATGTTTACCCGGCCTATAGGCCTCTTTGTAGGGGTCCATACACATTATGTATTCTTTATGTCTCATCAGTGTCATTTCTCTATGGTTCATCCCCGTCCCTAGTCTCATCTTCGTCTTCCTGGGCCTGCATCCGGTGTTCCCAGCTAGACAATACCCTCCGTTGCTCAGCTATAGGACGACGTCTCAGGGCTTGAGACTCCTCCCGGGCCAGGACTCTGTCCTCCGCCCCTGCCCAGTAAGTGACATCTCGCTTCCAGAGTCCCTCCGATGGTCCAGTAGTGGATTCCAAGACATGGCTATCCTTATTTTAGCTAGTGCCATGGCCAGGTCGATAAATCTATTGCCCACCTTTCATTTAGGAGGTTGGGAAAAGATTCCAAACAGACATATCTCAATCGTAGAGTAAAGTGTGTGCCCCACCATGGTATTTATCATTAATAAAACCTCATCCCAAAATGGGCGCAGTCCTGCACAAAGCCAGGTCATATCTATAAAGTCTCCGTCATTATGATTGCATCTTGGGCATTTACATGGTCCTCCTCCATATGTGACCTGGAGTCGGTGGGGAGTCATGTATGTTATGTGGACGTAGTTGAACTAAATGTACCTCAGCCTAGTGTTACAGGAAATCCCCATGTGGAAGGACAGAATTCTGCTCCATTCCAGGCCAGTTAAGTCCCTGTCCAGGACCTCCTCTGAGCAAATCCATAGTTTATGTAGGGGAGCCAGAGATGCACCAATCAGTGATGCAAAGAACCACCTCACCTGGTGGCTGTCCGTACCTAGTGTAAGCAATGAATGTAGTACCGCATGTGTCTCTTATTCCTCCCGGCCCTTCCCCAACAGTGCACCGAAAGTTCGGGCCAGAGCTTCGTATCAAAGAACTGCCCCGGTGGAAGGCCGAATCCCTCAACCAGGTCCTCAAATGGCATTAAGACTTTCTCCTGATAGCAGTCCCCTACCGTCTCCACATCCACCTCCAACCATGCCGCCAGTTGGTCAGTATTGAATATCGTCCCTGGGTTCCCATGAGGTAAGCAGACCTGGGGAAGTACCGGTGTGTACCGAGAGGTCCCAGTTGTTCTAGTCATGCATCGTTTCCAGCACTGCAGAGCTGCCATTCGCAAAACCGACCAAAAAGGGACAGGTACAGATGGGTCTAGTTTTTTAGCCAGTAGTAGGGTGGGGCGTGCTTCGGGTTCTATCATGAAGGTTCCCTTCCGATTTGCCCCATCCAGCCACTATGCTAGCCAGTGCTTTCGAGCGGCCAGGAAGTATAGTTCAAAATTCGGCACTCCCATTCCACCCTCCATCATGGGGCACTGCAACGGTTTTAACAAGACCCTCCATCGTCCCTCCCCCCAAATTAAGTCCCGCAAAGGGGAATCCAGCTGTCAGAACCACCCCGTAGGCAGTGTAATCGGGAGGTTGATGCAAAAGTACAATAGGTGAGGAAGCATGACCATTTTAGTCAGGGAAATCCTAGCCATAAGGGGTAAACGCAACAAGCACCAAAAAGGAACACATGTCTTAAGGGACCGGAGAGTCCTGTCCAAATTTCCTTCCCTCAGATCTTCCAGGGAATGAAAGATTTGAATACCTAAATATTTAAAGGTATTAGGTGCCCAATTAAGGTCTACGGGGAGGTCCTGGGGGCGTGGCATGGCTCCAGCCGTCGGGTACAGGTAGGTCTTTGTTTTGTTGACCCGTAGGCCCGACAAGTGTTAAAATTGTCGCAGGAGGGTTAGCGCTGTATCAGAATCCACTACTGCATCCTCCAAGTAAATCAGGAGAACATTGGCGCATAGAGATATTATGTGGTTCCGCTTATCTACTGTTAAGCCTAGTCTTTGCCCCCCGTCTAAATAATGTGGCTAACGGTTCAATCGTGAGAGCAAATAAAAGGAGAGACAGGGGGAAACCCTGCCTGGTCCCTCAAAAGATTGAGCCAACATCGTTTTACCTGTCCTGATCCGAGCAGTGGGACATTCACATAACATTTTTACCCATTTTACCCATCCTGCTCCAAGATCCCTGCATGCCTTTACTGCAAATAAATAATCCCATCCTATAGAGTCAAAATCTTTCTTCAGATCTATGGACAAGATTGCAGCTCTTGGAAGGGATTGCGACTCAGGGTGGTATGGTACTGAGTACAGTCTGCGCAAATTGAATGAGGTGTTCCAAGATAGGATAAATCCGTTCTGGTCCGGATGGATCACTGTAGACATATAAGGAAGTATACACAGTGCCATGACTTTGCTAAGTATCTTAAAATCCATATTGAGCATGGAAAGAGGTCCATAATCTACAGTTTGGGTACCTGGGGTCATGATCTTAGGGAGCAGAATCACAAGCGCATCACGTGTGGACGAAGGAAGCCGTCCAAGCTTCAGAGATTCAGCGTAAAGAGTCACCAAGTGTGGTGCCAACTTGGAGGCTTAGACTGAATGGAATTCCACAGGGAGGCCATCTGGGCCCGATGTCTTGCCCATGGCCATACTATTGATAGCTTCCAGAATCTCCTGCAGTGTCACCGGGCCTCCCAGTGTCTCTTGTGCCTGTCTATCTAGTACCGAGAGTTGTAGGGAGGACCAAATATTTCTTACCTCCTCTGGTGTGGCTGGTGACGGGGCAGTGTACAGGGTTTCATAATATGCTCTGAATAGCGAATTAATCTCCTCAGGGTCATGAACAGACATACCAGTTCCAGACTGGATATGGGTAATCGGCGATCCTCAAATTTCAGGTCCGATCAGCCAGGCCAGCAAGCAACCGAGCTTTCCCTTCTCCTCCTATACTTTAGTGAGATATGTCCTGTAGTCATGGCACCTTAACCGCTCCAGTGTCTCATTGTATAGGGCACGCACTTCTCGTAGGGTCACCAAGGATGAGGCTTCCAGCCCCTAGGTGTTGTCTAATTTGGGTAGTCTACCATCAAAGTTCTTTAGTTCCCTGTGCAGTTCTCTCTGCACTCCTTTTGATTGCCCCAAACAATGTCCCTGAACCACTACCTTGAATGCCGCAATTCCACTAGTTCTGTAGAGGTTGTTTTTGTGTTAGTCAAGAAGTAAGAGTTGTTAAGAGCACAAGGGTTTCCCGGAAGAGGGTGTCTTCCAGCATGAGGGGGTTAAGTCTCCACAAGGGAATCAGAGGGCATCTCCCTCATGGTTGGTGGGTCATCCTTAACAGGCTATGGTCCGAGAGTGTACGTCCCAGATATTCAGTGTGAACAATCGAGCCACTGAGACTAGAAGAGCATAAGAAGACATCTAGTCATGTATGTAGTCGGTGTATGGGGGAGTAGAGGAGTTGTGCCTATCATCCGTGTGTTGTGTCCTCCAAATATTGTCTAACCCCCAATGGTTCCACCAGTCACGAAATCCCACTGCTATGCGGTGGGCCTGGGCTCCAAGCAAGGGTGGATGTAAGCCATCCAATGAGGTATCTGATACACAGATACACAATTAAATTCATCCCCTAATATCACAGACTCCATCGTCAATGTAGCCATACGGGACATGAGGTCTTAAAAAAGGCCACCTGGTCTTGGTTAGGGGCTTATACAATACCAAGTGTTATATCTCTGCCAGACAATTCCCCACTAATCAGCACATAGTTGCCCTCCTTGTCTATCAAAGTGTGTACTGGCTCGAAAGGTACCCCTGCCCGCACCCAGATCAGCAGGCCCCGGGCATAAGAAGAATAAGTGGTCATGAAAACTTGTCCTCTCCATCTTCTGCTGAGTTTCTCTGCTTCCCCCCGCAGTAGGTGTGTGTTGGACCCGGCCTCGTGGCGTGCTCCTAACCCTCTTGGATTGTGCTTGTCCCCCGCACCGGCCTACACGGGCCGCCACTTCAGGCCGCCAGGGACCCCTCCTCCCTTCGAGGTCCCCCTTGGATTGTTTCCATTTTCCTACACCTGCCTCAGCGGCCCCCTTTTCCAGGCCGCACAGGGACCCCTCATCCCTTCGGGGTCCCCCCCATGCTTGCTCCACGCACCAGCCCACGCAGCCCGGCTCCCTCCGGCCTCGGCCCCACCGAAGCCCCGACATCGAGGCACCAAGATCTGGCCAGGGGGCCCCGCATGGCCACTTTACCACTCCCGGAGGAGGAGAGTTTCGATGGGACCCCCACCGTCCCTCAACACCTAGGTGCGATCATCCTCCGGCCTCCCCGGGCCTGGCGCCTCTCCCGCTGGGCGTCTGGCCTCTCCCAGCCCGGCCTCTCCGCCCCCCCAGGCGCAAGGGTCCGGACATCATAGGGCTCCAGACCTATATCTGGGGCAACCCCGCAATGGGACAGTAGTTGTATCCCGGAGTCAAGAGCCCTGCTGATGGAATCGCGGTTGACCCTACGGAGAAGAACTCTTGCTTGAGACTATACCTCGAGCCCTGCTGACTGCGTCGCGGCTCCACCTTATTGAGACAAAGAACCTCACGGAACATCGGGGCCCTGCTGACGCTGTCACGGCCCAACCTCGCTGAAACCTCCCTCGGAGCCCTGCTGACGTCGTCGCGGCTCGAGCTGAACTGAAACACCTTAAGAGCCCTGCTGACCTGGTCGCGGCTCGAACTCCACGACCTGATCGCCAGAGCCCTGCTGACGCCGTCGCGGCTCGACCACTCCGAGATCCGGAGTCCCTCCAGCTTGAGGATCAAGAACTGGGCCCAAGGTACCCTCGTACCAAGCTGCTACTAAAGACTGTCCCGCTACCCCGTCCCTACCCAAGACTTTGAGACTCTTGTGGATCCCTCGATCCCCCTTGTACATATCGATAACCGTAACTTCTTAGATGCTGATAAAGAACTGCTCGTCTTGATAAACATCCTCGAGTCCTGTGTGGTGGTGTTACTGTGCTAGTACGTTATAGGAGAAGGACCTCTCCTAGGAGGCTTCTCAGCAGCGCTCGGCTACTTCGTGCAGTGTGGGGGCCCCTCTGGGTGGTCTCTCTGACTCCCCCGAGGTCCGCCTTCCAACATTTGGTGGCCAGCGACGGGATCCGAGTCGAACGCAGATCGTACAAGCAAGTAACCCACTCGCTATCCATCCAGACGAACAGAGACCATGGAGTTCCAACCAGAACGATTGGAAGAGTACACGCACAAAGAGTTAAAACAGTTCTGCAAGGACAAGGGCATTACGACCACCGGCCTAGGTACCAAGGAAGAGATGCAGAAAGCCCTGAGAACCTGGATAGAGTCCGAGGCGGGTCCCTCCCAGAGTGAAGGTCCCCTGCCCCTGAATGCAGCCACGCCACCAGCACCGACCCCAGCGAACGGAGGGAGAAACAGCCTGGAAACCGGCCTCTCCGCGGAGGAAATACGAGAGCGGGAGAAGGTCCGGACCCATGAGCTAGAGCTCGCACGACTTCGACTGGACGGCGAACTCCTGCTGGCCGAAAAGAAATTGGCCATGGAACAGCTACGGCTACAAGAGGAGATAGAGGAGAAGAAGCGGCATCGAGAGCTGGAGGAGAAAAGGCTGACCCTCGAACACGAGCGGGGCCTCAAAGAACTCGAGCTCAAGGCCCAGAAGGGGGAGACCGGCACCCCCAGCAATAGAGACGCTCTGCCGCCCACCGAAGCCAAGGTCCATATTCCCAAAGATGTCGTCAAGGAGTACTATAAAAACGACGACATCCAGCAGTGGTTTAAGGCGTACGAGGTGGCCATGACCTCCCATCGGGTTCCCCGGAAGGATTGGGGTGCCGGCCTATGGGGTCGGTTCCTTAGCGAGGGCCGAGACACCCTACTCCAGCTCCCGGAAGAGGTGATGACCTCGTACGACCATATGAAGGAGGCCCTGCTCACCCGCTATGGACTAACCGCGGAAATGTACCGCCAGCGTTTCAGAGACTGCAAGAAAATCCCCGGTACCACGTGGGTAGAGTATGTTGACTTTTTCAGCAGGGCCCTAGAAGGTTGGATCAAGGGGAGCAAGGTCACCACCTACGGGCAGCTGGTCGACCTCATTATTTGGGAACACCTCTCCGACAACTGCTTCGTGCAGCTAAGACAACACCTCCTCGACAGCAAGCTGACCGAGCCACGGAAGCTCGCCACCGAGGCCGATCATTGGGTCAACACCCGAGTCCCCCGGAGCTCGATGAGGGAGTACCAGAGAAACCCCACCGGACCCCCCCGCCAGTGCGGCGGGGGAGGAGGGTCGAACAGGAATCGGGACATCCCAGCCGGGCCGCCCAGGAGTCCGCTTCGGGGGCCGCCTCAGCAACACACCTCCCCGAACCTAGCCCGAAGAGGGACGGCGCCAGCCAAAACCGGACCCCGCCCACGATAACCTGCTATGGCTGCCAACAAACAGGACACTATGCCAGCGACCCTGCCTGCCCCATGAACCGACGAAGTGGGACCAGCGGGCCCCCGCCCAGACAACTAGCGGCTGCCGCCCTGGGAGAAGGGGAGGAAGAGGAAGAACCCCTCGACGGGGGGTCCACTGAGTGGGAGCCGGCGGCCATGTCCCTGGTCTGCCTGGGCAGCCGAGAAATGGTGCCCCGAACACCCATCCCGAGCAACACCCAGAAGTACCAACAGTGGGTCACTGTCAATGGACGACGGGCCGAAGCCCTCCGTGAGACCGGAGCCAGTGTCACCGCTGTCCGCTGCCACCTGGTGGCCCCCGAACAGATCCTGCCGAATGTGCTATGCCCCATCCGGACGGCCGACAACAGCGAGAGCATGTGCCAGATGGCCCAGATTCCCTTCGAATGGGGAGGGGTGACGGGCATGCTGAAGGTGACCGTCCGCGACGACGCTCCGGTGGACTGCCTCCTGGGGAACGACGTCGAGAGTTCCCCCTGGGCTCAAGTGGAGCGGCGAGAGCATCTCCGAATGCTAGGACTACCCGAATGGGCCTGCGCCACCACCCGGTCCATGGCCGCCCAGGCCCCCCGTTCGGCCATGGCCGCCGACACCGTCGAGCCCGAGGGGCCCGTGCCCCCACCTGCCTCCAACGAGGAAGAAGCGGACACCGATGCCAGACCCGCGGTGCCCCCCCCCGGACGAGATCGCCTCTCTCGGCACACTCCCGGAGCCTGCCCAATGGCGCCACGACGGGGGCCCCACCAGAGAACAGTTCTTGTGGTAACAGAAGACCGGCCCCTCCCTTGAAAGAGTCCGGCAGCAAGCGGACTCGCAGGCCAACGGTGACCAGACCGGAACCCACCGGGTCTATTGGGCCGAAGGACTACTGTACAGCGAGCAGAAGATTGCAGAACTGGGGGCCAGTGGAACCTTGAAAGGCATGATCAAGGGCCTGGAAGAACCCCTACGGCGGAGATGGGATGTCCTGCTGCCGTGCCTCCTGTTTGCCTATCGGGAGGTCCCGCAGAAATCCCTGGGGTTCGGCCCTTTCGAATTGTTGTACGGGCATCCAGTCCGAGGACCCCTCAGCCTGGTCAAGGAGGGCTGGGAGACGAAGCCCCGAGATGCCCCTCCCGACGTCTACAGATACCCCCTGACCCTACGAAACCAGACACGAAGGTTCCGAGCCCTGGCCGAAGCCAACCTCGAGGCCAGCCAAGAGGACATGAAAAGGTGGTACGATCAAAACACCTCTACCATCGAGTTTGAGCCGGGCTAGCAAGTCTGGGTCATGTCACCGGTTGACCCCTGCGCCCTCCAGGACAAATGGACCGGGCCCTTCAAGGTGGGGGAAAAGAAGAGCCCTGTCACCTACCTGATCGACATGGAGTCTCCCCGGAACCCCCTTCGGGTTCTACACGCTAACCGGCTCAAGCCCCACTTTGCCCGGACCGAAATAAGCCTACTGCTAGCGACCGACGACGGGGGTGAAGGCGACTCCGAGCCCCTACCCGACCTCCTGCGGACCAGCGACCACAACGGGACCATCGAAGGCGTCCCACTCGCCTCCTCACTGACCCCGGAACAGCACCACGACTGTCAGCAACTGTTGCAGCCCTTTGCGGCCCTCTTCTCCCTCACTCTGGGGGTGACTCCATGGTGTGCCCACGACGTCGACACTGGGAACAGTCCCCCCGTGCGACACAGAGCCTACAGAGTACACGACCGGGTGCGGGCCTGCATCCAGGCTGAGGTGGCGAAGACGCTGGCCCTCGGGGTCATCGAGCCCTCCGACAGCCCGTGGGCCAGTCCCGTCGTCCTGGTGCCAAAGGCCGCCGCACCAGGCACCCCCCCGGAGCTACGATTTTGTGTGGACTACCGGGCCCTGAACGCTGTTACCAAGACCGATGCCCATCCCCTTCCCCGGGCCGACGAGCTCATCGACCGCTTAAGGGCAGCCCGCTACCTGAGCACTTTTGACCTCACCGCCGGGTACTGGCAGATCCAGCTCACCCCCGGTGCCCAAGAGAGATCCGCTTTCTCCACCCCTGATGGGCACTACCACTTTCGGGTGATGACCTTCGTCATGAAGAACGTCCCGGCCACCTTCCAGAGACTAGTGAACAAGGTCCTGGCCGGGCTAGAGGCCTTCAGCGCGGCTTATTTAGATGACATTGCCGTATACAGCAGCCACTGGGCTGAGCACCTGGGGCACCTCAAAGCAGTCCTGGCCGCCCTCCAAGGGGCCGGGCTCACGATCAAGGCCAGCAAATGCCAGATAGGCCAAGGATCGGTGACCTATCTGGGCCATCAAGTAGGGAGCGGTCAGGTGGCTCCCCTCCAACCGAAAATTTATGCCATCCAGGCGTGGGAACCCCCCACCACCCAGACAGCTGTCCGGGCCTTCCTGGGCCTCACCGGGTACTACCGGCGATTCATCAGAGACTATGGGAGCGTTGTCGGCCCCCTCACAGAGCTCACGTCAAAAAAGCAGCCCAAGAAGGTACACTGGACCCCCCGCTGCCCGACGGCCTTCGAGACTCTCAAAACGGCGATGTGCCCTGCCCCCGTGCTACAGGCCCCTGACTACAGCAAGGAGTTCGTGGTGCAGACGGACGCCTCTGAATATGGAATTGGGGCCGTCCTGTCCCAGGTAGATTCGGAGGGACTCGACAGACCCGTGGCCTTCATCAGCCGACGGCTGCTGCCCCGGGAGCAGCGGTGGAGCACCATCGAGCGGCAGGCCTTCGCTGTAGTGTGGGCCCTCAAAAAGCTCCGGCCCTATCTCTTCGGCACCCACTTCCGGGTCCAGACCGACCACCGGCCCTTGCGGTGGTTAATGCAAATGAGGGGCGAGAACCCCAAGCTGCTGCGATGGTCCATCTCGCTGCAAGGGATGGACTTCTCTGTTGAACACCGGCCCGGCAATGACCACGCCAACGCCGACGGCCTGTCCCGCTTCTTCCGCCTCGACGAGGAGGACCCCCAAGGAAATGGGGGACTCTCCCTGCCTTCGGCTGGGGGGGACGCCTGTTGGACCCGGCCTCGTGGCGTGGTCCTAACCCTCTTGGATTGTGCTCGTCTCCCGCACCGGCCTACACGGGCCACCACTTCAGGCCGCCACGGACCCCTCCTCCCTTCGAGGTCCCCCTTGGATTGTACCCGTTTTCCTACACCCGCCTCAGCGGCCCCCTTTTCCAGGCCGCACAGGGACCCCTCATCCCTTCGGGGTCCCCCCCATACTTGCTCCACGCACCAGCCCACGCAGCCCGGCTCCCTCCGGCCTCGGCCCCAGCGAAGCCCCGACATCGAGGCACCAAGATCTGGCCAGGGGGCCCCGCGTGGCCACTTCACCACTCCCGGAGGAGGAGAGTTTCGATGGGACCCCCACCGTCCCTCAACACCTAGGTGCGATCGTCCTCCGGCCTCCCCGGGCCTGGCGCCTCTCCCGCTGGGCGTCTGGCCTCTCCCAGCCCGGCCTCTCCGCCCCCCCAGGCTCAAGGGTCCGGACATCAAAGGGCTCCAGACCTATATCTGGGGCAACCCCACAATGGGACAGTAATTGTATCCCGGAGTCAAGAGCCCTGCTGATGGAATCGCGGCTGACCCTACGGAGAAGAACTCTTGCTTGAGACTATACCACGAGCCCTGCTGACTGCGTCGCGGCTCCACCTTATTGAGACAAAGAACCTCACGGAACATCTGGGCCCTGCTGACGCTGATGCGGCCCAACCTCGCTGAAACCTCCCTCGGAGCCCTGCTGACGTCGTCGCGGCTCGAGCTGAACTGAAACACCTTAAGAGCCCTGCTGACCTGGTCGCGGCTCGAACTCCACGAACTGATCGCCAGAGCCCTGCTGACACCGTCGCGGCTCGACCACTCCGAGATCCGGAGTCCCTCCAGCTTGAGGATCAAGAACTGGGCCCAAGGTACCCTCGTACCAAGCTGCTACTAAAGACTGTCCCGCTACCCCGTCCCTACCCAAGACTTTGAGACTCTTGTGGATCCCTCGATCCCCCTTGTACATATCGATAACCGTAACTTCTTAGATGCTGATAAAGAACTGCTCGTCTTGATAAACATCCTCGAGTCCTGTGTGGCGGTGTTACTGTGCTAGTACGTTATAGGAGAAGGACCTCTCCTAGGAGGCTTCTCAGCAGCGCTCGGCTACTTCGTGCAGTGTGGGGGCCCCTCTGGGTGGTCTCTCTGACTCCCCCGAGGTCCGCCTTCCAACAGTGTGTCTCCTGGAGCATAGCTATCTTTATACCCCACCACCTCAAAAGTCTGTGCACGTTATGCCTTTTCACCGCTGAGCCCATCCCCCTTATATTCCATGTAAAAAATGTCAATATATTATGTGTGTGAGCCATGGTGAGACATCTTCACTCAAACAGTGCCCCCTCCTCACCCCACTCCGAACCATTGGGAACTGCACCCCCCCTGTAATTGTGATAAACTAAACCATAAGGAAAACACCCACAACAAACAACTCCCTGATCCCAGAGCAGCCTGGCAACGGCCATCCGCCCAAACTGTGGGTGAAGCATTGGTCTCGATGAAAGGATCCAAACCATACATGGGGGAACGATTCGCTAATGATAGGTAATGTGTGGTAGTCAATCACTATGCTGGCTTTCAATGCCCTGAGATCCACACAACCCTACCTAAGTTAAATCTTGTGTCAATATTTGCACAGCTTTCCTGATTTGCTGGTAAACACTCAGGGAAACTGTTCCTCCACTCACCATTGCGACATGATTCTCTTATCACTAGCACTTACTATTAAGCTATTGGATTCAATATCATCTTTAATTTCCATTGGCCTCTCCGTTGTAAAACGTTCACACTTTTTCTGTGACAGATAGTTTGAGATCAGTATTCCCATCCTTGAATAGTATGGTAACTCTGTCAAATTCAGTGATAGCAATATGTGTCCCTCAAAAGCTTCAGTTTAAATGTATTTGTTTTCTAAATTCTCAAGGCTGACCAAATCCTCAAACTTTTCCTGGCATCTTTCCTTCACTGCAATGTTCCCTGGAGACCCAAACCATTAGTCATCAATCGTGTCAAAGTACACATACTTAGGAGGACACTTCTTTCCTACCTTTATGTTTTCATTAACATCATTCATTACTAAAACAACATCATGCTCTGTTTCTGGTAGCATCTCCTCATTGCTCTTTAAATGAGATGTTTAACACTTCCTATCAACAATATTTACATTTCTAGCTTCTCTTTTTGTCCTCCTGCAACCTCCAGCAAAGTTTTCTATTTTCTGATAAATGTTACAATCTTTTCTATTTGCAGGAAACGTTTTTATCGATGCCAAGTAATTGTTACTGCTACACTTATAGCACACCATTGAGTCTATTGCCCCCCCTGTTACTACAACAAGTGGCCCTACACATCTCCAAGCTTTTTTTCACACTTTTATTTCTCGACCATTCTCTTCCATGGTTCACATTGCGCTATAGCTTTAGCAGGGGCACTAGCTTCTTCTAGGAAATAATTTTCTAAGACCCATAACTGTTCTTGAATTTTTCTACTACTGATATTTACTATGATCTCATCTCTGATCGTGTTCCCACTCATTGTGTTGAAACTGCATGACATGGATAAAGACCTGAGATTGGTAAAAAATACATCAAATGTTTCTCTTCTCTCTGAGCTGTAGTATAACATTGATATCTAGTTAAAGCAATGCTGGCATTGGACTAAAATCTTTTTCCTATCGTCATTAATGCTTCGTCTTACTCATTAATGTCTAGTAGTACTTCTGGGAAATAAGCTGTGGTAGAATTTTAAACACTCTCTGTCCTTCAGACTTCATACAATGTGGCAACATATTCTTCTCTCTATCGCAGATTATTTTGTATCCTTCGTTTGCATATAAATAAGTCATGAGGTTCTCTTACCATTTTTTCATGCCCTTGGTAGATCCCCTTTATTCTGTAGAAATGTTGGTGGAGGATCAATTTGCATTCTTGTAGCATGCTGTTTTGGGACTACCCTTGTGCTTTCCACCGTGTGCACATCACAGAAGGCAAGGCATGCACCACAATACTGTTGTTTGCATGTGTGCACGTCACAGTTGGAAGTCTTTGAACTGTCCTTGTTTTCCCTAGTTTTCCTGTGGATATACCACAGAAGGCTGGGCATGTATTATCAATTCTGCTTTCATTGCACTGTCAACTCTCTTTATGTGTGCACATCACAGCTTTTATAATGAACAATATCCCTGTGGTTTTGACTCTGTGCACGTCACAGAAGATTCACTACAATTTCTGCTGATCCCTGTTCCCTTTCATGGGTTAATATGGACAGGAAGAATAGATTCGTTTTACCAAAAACAGCCTAAAATATAAAAGAAGGATGTTAATCCCTGCAGTAATGCCAATTTGTTCATTCATACCGTTTGACAGATGGTAGCGCTTCTGTTTAATGTTTGGCCTGATTTCATCTAGCAGGTTGTAGTAACTGTGTAGTTCGTGTGAAGGCGTGTACATGCAGTTCCGCATAGTCAGAGTTTGCTGCAGTTTATTTCAAGATGGCCGCCATATGAGCATGTACCTCCTTACCCCAAAGGCCTTGTTATAACTCTGAGTGGTTCCAGTGAGATGTAGTCAATGCCTGTCACTGTGTATTTACTTTGTGTCTTCAGTTTTAATGGCAGCAAAAGGGAATTCCATGTTAAGTAGTAAATAAGTAAATTAATTGCACAGTTATCAAAAACCATTACAAAAGGAATTGGAGGCCATTTGACCACTAAAATTACTGTGCTAATTAAAACTTTCAATATGCAAAATTGCAATTTTCCCATTGGCCTACAACAAATGTATAAAGAAGTGGATTACATCCCAAGAAATAACTTACTTCTTTCGATCCAAAAAAAGCAGCATAATAAAGCCTCACAGGGCTACACAATAAACATATCATGTTTAAACTATATACATTGAGATGCCATGCTCTACAAAATCTGGATACTATGAATTCAAATAACAGTCATTATATTTTGTTTCAGATAGGATGTTGCAGGCACTTATCTAGAGGGCTACCTCTGTTCATGTGTGAGATGACTGGGTCCCTAGTAAGGCCAAATAGACACATGCACTATAAAACTAGACTTTGTTCCTGGGTGAAATAAAAGATCTTCGAATGTGAACAGGTTTGGTCGATGGTTTTCTTCCATTGGATTATTGTCATCAAGTTGGTCAAGGCAGTACCTCTAGGCATCAAAGTTTGTCAAATTGTGATCTGTAACTTCCTCCTGCGTCTGAACTGCATATAGCATACATTTCACGAGTCTTGCTGCCAGTTGCGGTGATTGCAGGAATCAACAGGCAGAAATAGCTTCCTGTCATGATCTTATCTGCAATTGCAAGAAGGCCGAAAGTAGCCAAAAGCGTCTCTCCACCAATGATGGCTCACGGATACAAATGAAGTGCAGTGGGGACTCTGCTGCTGACCCACGGAGTCTGCAGACCCGCTCCGATGATCCTGTTAACCGGCCAAAGCAGTACTCTTTAAGATAAATTATATCGCACCTTAACCGTAGTAGTTCTTATTTACTGTGGAGGTTCAGCGAATAGTCCAGAAAACCTGAAATTCAGCCATCATTGTATAGAAGTGGAGTCGAGTTAATAAAGGCAAGCCCATTTACAGCTTCAATGTCAAGATCTCGTAGGATTCATTGTGCCTGCTTCAGAAATGATCTACTTAATTCTTTAGGAGGAATGGGGGATCCATAGAGATCTTCAGCCTTTCAAGAATCCATTGAAGCTCTCAAATATTTCTGCCATCCTCGGCTTTTATCGATAAGGAGTTGCCAGATTGTGTGTTCTAAGGAGCCATTACCTGCGTTCTTTGCTTTTAATCCGTATGCCAAAAAACACCCTTTTAGAATCAAGTTTTGCCTGGGTAGATTATATTCCAATAACAAGCACGCTGTTGGAGCAGCATTCAAGAGTGCGAATACTGAGCGATAACATTTATTTTGAGCTTGATACAGTCATGACTCTAGGCGGTCTCTGAATGTGAACGCTCCATACATTAAAGTTGGCTTTAGCTTTCTATTGATGACCTTGCTGACCACCCACAAGATGACGCCATTCGTTTTTAGATCTCGCCTACGCAGCGCGGATGCGTTGCATAGGAGGAGACCTTTAGAAATCGATTCCGTTTTTGAGGCAAAAACGTGCACGCATTGCATTGCTTTGAATGGCAACGCGTGCACGTTTGGCGATTCCCTTGCTGGAGCGAGCTTTGAAACCGTCTTTTTGTAATCAACAGATGGTTCCTGCTCGCTCCCGCAAGGGAAACAGGCGCAAGTCCCCTCCTCTCTCCCCTCCCCCTGCTGCCTCCTCCTCTCCTCGTCAAACTTGTTTTTTTTACTTTCAGTACGAGGCGCACGCGCTTGTCTTCTTTGTGTCAGCACACATTTCTTTTACATTCCTGCCTGCTCCTGCACCTTGTTCCATCTTCTTTTCTCCGTTTGTATCTTTCCACTCTCTTGCTCTCGGTGTCGGTGGGCCCCTACGGCCTCAAAAATGAGTAACGGTGTGGCGGGTGCCCTCACAGCCAATCACCGGCTCAAATTAAGCACTGACAATGTGAAAAGTTGCAGCTGGTGCTGATATCTATGCACATTTTGTTATGAATTGGCCAAAGGGAAGGATTAGTCAAACGTGTGTGCAACACACTGCTCCGCAAGTCCCAAATGTGTTCAATATAGATGCCTCTCCAACCCCCCTCCCGTCCCCCCCCGTTCCCCCCCCTTCTTTGCCTTTTACAGACGAAATCCGAAAGCATAGGAGTAGCCCTGGACAGACGGCACTGTGCCCTCCCGTGACCTTCAGTGACAACATATGGTGTATCCTGAGGGACCTAAGCCCCCAACAGATTTCCGAAGTCTCACTAATCAATTCAATACTAGGAAGCACTTTAACCAAGTCCTGAGCAATCGATCCCTATGACCAGAAGCCTTGCCACGGAAAGGGGCATCCGCTAGCCCCCTGGCAGTTTCCCAGGCCCCACGATCTGAAAGCCCCAGCCCGGCTCGGAGAGGGGACTGTCCAGCTGTCCTCATCAAAGCGTCGGGACCCTCTCAAGTAGCCGTGCGCTTAATAAATACTCCTTGATTGATTGAAAACTCTGGCATTAGCTGCATATGGTATAAGTCGTTTTGTGAAGGGCGAGGGGCTCAGTTATATTCAAGGACTCCGACCGCGCGCGCCAGTCAGAGCGCCGTGTTATCTGCACCAGGGCCCCTCATTTCCTGACTCCCTCTCCCATCAATAGAAATCTGAAGCCTCCGCGAGCTAATGGCCGACGACTTCATTTGTTGAGAGAGATAGGAAATAATTATTTCGTGTCACCTCTAATTGCTAATCTCTGGTCCTAATACATTCCTCTGTTCAATCATTTTGTTACAGTGCGTATAATAATAAAAGGCGATTATATTTTTCTTTCTCTTTTTTACCTTTCTCTTTCCGTCCCCCTTCCTCCCTCCGCTTCAAGACCTTCCTTCCATTCTTCCTTCCTTCCTTTCTCCCCTCCTTTCTTTTGTCCTAATTGTATTACTTCTATGAATTTATTCCATTATTTCCTTCTTCCCCGACTTTGCTTCATGTGTATCTTTCTACCCTTTTCATTTCTTTCGTTCTGCCTTTTTTAGGTCTCGCCTGGCGAAAGCAGCGCATGCGCTGCACTCGCCATTGCTAGAACCTTTTGCAATCAATTCTGCCAAAGCTCCTCCGGATGGACAAAGAAGGCAGCCTTCGCCAATCAGCCAAAGGTAAACATGCACGCGTACGTGCACGCGTACCTACGGACAGTGGACAGTCCAACGCCATCTTGTTTTTCTTGTTTTGCTTGTGCCATTGTCATGGCAACCGCAAAAAGAACTATTGATGGACAGAATCCAGAACAATGTCATACATTCACCCCAGTACAGAGATCTGGGCCTAAATCCATTGTTTTTTTGCTCACCATGCCATTCCAGTTTGAACCCAGCCATATGCAAATCAGTCTTGACCCTGTGCCCAATGGGAACAGTCCAGCCCGAACTGCCAGGCCAGGTCCTCCCTGGACTGGAAACAAGCATCCTAAGGCCAGTTTCGGGGTTTCACCCCTCATCAGCCAGGATAGCTTGATTCCAGTGGCATGGAGAGCACAGGACTCACGTCTGAGCATACCCGTCCCACTCGGGGTGACAAATGCAATCTTGTGTGTTTTGCTGTTCGCCCTATGTGAGAAGGGTTTGCCCAGACGTGGGTCCCGTGCTCACTACGCCACTGGAGTCAAGCTATCTGCATGTTCGGTATACGAGAGTTTAAGCTATTGGCATTGTAAATGACAATGCCTATTTATGTTTTAAAAGTAAATCAAAAATAAAAGGCATTGTCATTTACAATGTCAATAGCTCAAACTGGTGTAAATGCGAGACCTATTGCATTGCAAATGCTTGTTTCACTCTGTTGTGCTTCCTCAATCAATATCAGCTCACTCCCTCTCCATATACCAGTTAGCCTTCTTCCTCGCTTCCTTATTCTCATTCTAGCTTGCTCTTCTTTTTTCTCTTTCTGGGTTGTTTTTCTTTAGCACCCTGTCATTTCCCATCTTTCGTCTGTCTACTTGCTCCATTTTTTTGTATTTACATATAGCTTTCTACTCTTCGTAGTGTACGCTGATCATTTGACCCACGAACCTCAAGGGAGCCCTGCACAAAATTCACAGTTCCCTCTTCCTCGGAAGATCCGAGAGCTAACATGTCCGCGGCAGGAGGAACATCTTTTGGTTTGTCATCGTCTAGACTAGAGAGTCAATCAGTCCATTTCTCAACTTTCACCTTTTTTTGCGCTTCATACCCACCTATGAGCTGCAGGAAGCACTACTTTTCATTGAGAGACTTTCCAGTGATTCTGACGACTTAATTTTACATTTTGCTTGGCATCCACATTTAGATGGGAATAATGGTGACTATCACAGCAGGGACATCGTAAGGATTTTGGGGCCCATGGCTAAAAGTATTTTGTAGGCCCCTCTTCGGAACAGGTTTGATTTTATGATCCATTTCCAGCTCTTTCATGCCCTTTTTGGCCAGGTCACACTGGCAGTGCACAGGCAGACTCCTCCGAATTCTAAAAGTGTTTACATCTTATATTCAGGGAGAGTGACAATATTGTAACACAGCAGGAGCTCACTAATAGTACTGCAAATAATCTCTGTGACCCCTCTCTGTTGTCATATGAAAATGCAGGGATGCGCTGTATTTACAACAATATGGCGCACCCCTGTGTTTTCCTTTGCAGTGGCGCTAAAAAAGCTGCCCAGCCAACACAGACACCCTTGCGTAATAGTGCAAGGGTGGCTGCGTTGCAGGAAATTATTTCATGGGCGTCATTTACAAAACAAGCATTGGCATAGCCAATAGATCTCGCCTTTGGGACCTTCTAAGTGTTTAGCCATGCAACAGTTGATGTTGTTGCACCAAGAATATTGTGCTGGATAACTTAACACTTATAAGGTCCCAAAGGCGAGACCTATTGGCTATGCCAATGCTTGTTTCTATCTGCTTGCAGAAAGTAGAAGTCAGTGCCGCACGGGCGCTCCTGATTGTGGCACAGCTTGAACCGACTAAGTTGTTGCCACTATTAAGATGTCTGCAACCAGTGAAATTTACATTAATTTATTGCAAAGTCTAGCAGGGACAGCAGAGCTTCATTTAACAGACTTATTGGAATACTTACATCTCTTTCAGAATAGATGCAACAAGGCAGTGGACAAGCCAGCAGGATACCATAATAAAAAGAAAAAACATGCACTGGTGCAGTGCATAAAGAAGTGCAGGCATGCATACAGGGCTCTGCACATCATAGGACCAGCTTACGGTAGTTGTTGCCTTCACTTCCACCAATCGACCAGACATGTCTGCTCAGCCTCACTTTCACTAGCACACACACCCCACTGCTGCAAAAGCAGAAATGGCAGTGGCGGCTCCTCCGTTGAGGCAGTGAAAGACAGCCCTTGCAGCAGTGAAAACATGAAAAATAAAATGATAATATAACAAGTTATTATAATTTTATTTTTCTTCACTTACTTGAGCCAAATCTAGTGACGGGCGGACGAGGCCAATCCTGATGGGCAGCTACAGCAAAGAGGAGGAGTGTTGGCACTGCTGCAAGTGTGCATGTCGATTTGGTGGACATGCGCACTTAGATCTTTCCACCGCGCTATGCTGTACAGCCAGAGGGAGAACAGGCACCTCATCGTAGTCCCTTAGTGAGTGCAGAACCAGGGCACTTAGACCAATCCCGGCGCTGCTCTCATGCTGGATAATACCAGAATGAGAGCAGTGTTTGGATTGGCGTAGGGGAGCCTGTGGACTGCTGGGAGTCGAGGAGCTGAGGCTCAGAAGATCACAGAGAGATTGCAGGTAAGTATGATTTTTTTATATTCTCCTCCCCGCGTTGCCCCCTGCGCTGCCCACTGCTGTCTCACCACTTTAATGCCTCAGCAGCCGCCACTGGGAAAAGGAGGTTTAGCTTTCTTCCACAATGCACCCAATGCCTAGAATGACCTCCCTCTACACATTAGTGCCTCCTCCTCACTTCTTGAATCCTGCAAGAAGTTGAAAACCTGCCTCTTTGACTAACTACCGTTGGTGGACTCACTCACACTCCTGCAGACACACACCTATAGATCTGATCCAGCGCCTGGATACCCTACTGGGTGATAAGCCATGATTTACAAGTCAAGCTAACATAACATAACATAACATTACAGGCTGCAAATCGAATGTGAATTGTGAGCTCTGGATCCTCGCCATACTGCTATTGATTGCTTAACATAACAGGCTGCGATGGCTGAATATAACAGTGAGACATAAGCTAATCTTGGATCTGCACACTTCACAGTATCTTGCCTTCGAAGATTTGATTTAATTTGAGCAAAGCCTCATTCTGAGCTTCTAAAACATTCCTTCTCATACACCAACATAATCTCTGCACCTAGAAAGTAACCTGCGTTCTTCGTTGCATCTGTCCTTATACACTTCCTCGCAGTGGAGAGTGGCAAATGCTGAAAAGAGTGTAGTTCACATACACCACTATATTTTTTTTATGGATAGGGCCTTGTTTAAGGCCCTTAAAGCTTGCACGTGCACATACATATTCTGTTAGTTACTGACTCATATAAATGCCCATTGAGCTCTTACATGTGTAAATTCCCCAAATATTTCTCAATCTATTGACTCACTGAAAATCAAACACACCTTCGATACAATCACTCAGCCATCCAACAGAAACACATAAAGCAGGAACTACGCTTTCTCTATTCATTATATTTAAAAAAACAAGCATTGAAAATGCAATAGGTCTTGCCCTCGTTTAAGTTAAAGCAATTCTGTTTGTTATTAGGTGGCTTTTTAGCTTTGCTTTTATTAGTGCTTTTTAAACTTTCATGTACATAGCATGCATATGTATGCATATATGTATATGTATGCATGCATATATATATCTCCAAAGAAAATCCTAGGGCTGGTCCAGTGACACCGGCGCAACACCAAGGCACAGACTCCACAAGCGATGATGAATCAAGTGTCTTTATTCCAACATAGATATATCCAAAAGTGACGCGTTTCGGCCGCCAGACATGCGGCCTTGTTCACACATTGGGCTGCATAGCAGTGAGTAACATTTATACACATACATGGTGACACATAAAACGAATAGTAACTTTATTATGTTCATGCAGTGAGTAGACGTTTTGCAACATGATGTGCGTTTTTACAGCAGAAGAAATGCTTTACTGTCAGAGAATGTGGTAAGTCATGGATTGTGACTCATCAAGCGATATGGAAAAAAGACTAACTGTGCCATGTGGCACTAGAGGCTAATAAAGAAAGTACTAGTGTGGGTTGGACGATTGATGGCAGTGCAACAAGGTGTGCTATGTGCCTGCGGCTAAGGACTATGGAGCTCCAGAGGCAAAGTTGCCAATATAATGCTCAGTTGCGGTAAGCTCAGATATTTTACACTGTGAAAAGAGATGTAATATATAGCAGGCAAACACGGGTACTATTAGACCTGGCCAAAGCTAAGTATAGATGGAGATCTTAGTATAGCGAGTGTGTGTCAAAGTATGGGGAATCACTTGTGAAAAAATAGTGAGCGAGCGCTGGTCAAAAAGGCTATATCAAATAAAATAATTTTAATTAATTATTTAGAAAAAGAGTGTCTACTTAATGCTGGCAAATGTAATGTTACACATAGATGGTGATTATGTGTTAAATACGTGTAGTAAAGGGAGAGGGAAGGTGAACCGAAAGCACATAGTACTTTACCAGAAGCTAAATAACGTGGTGCCGACAGTCGGGAACCTGACGTGCTCATTTAAAGAAAACCGGCACTTGGTTAATGTGGGCGCAGGTTCACCGGTGCTCTATGTGTGGTTCAATTTATGAGTGAATGTAAATGTAAGAAGTCAGGATAACGAAGCCTAAGAAGACCAAAGTCAGGGTTATAGATAAATGAAGCCAGTCTTTACTATTACAGTTTCGGTTAAACAACCTTACCTAGCTAGAAATAATAAATAAAAAATAAATATAAAGAGAAAGCGGGGGGAAATAAAGAAAATGTTATGTATCCAAGGAAGGGGTATAAGACTCACCCCACGTGAGACCAAGGTTGTGTCACATATCTCAATGAACTTAAAGGAATTGAAAGCATTAACAAGTGATTGCGATCGACATAGGTCTTCCTTAGTTAAGCATGGAAATAGGTCTACCATGCTAACAAGCAGAACAGCGTTAAAGTAGAGATGACTGCGCTAGTACACAATGGCTATTCAAGACAAAACAAAATGAAATAGTAAGATGGTACAAAAAAGAGATATGGCTGGTAGTACACAGGGGGTGTATATACAGGTATCTAAGAGTAGTAGAGAGTAGTAGAGCGTAGTAGAGAGTGAGTAGTAGAGAGTGAGTAGTAGAGAGTGAGTAGTAGAGAGTGAGCAGTAGAGAGTAGTAGAGAGTAGTAGTGAGTAGTAGAGAGTGAGTAGTAGAGAGTAGTAGAGAGTGAGGAGTAGACTGAATAGTAGAGAGTGAGTAGCAGAGAGTGGGTAGTAGAGAGTGAGTAGTAGAGAGTAGCACAGAGTGAGTAGAGAGTAGAGAGTATTAGAGAGTAGTAGAGAGTGAGTAGTAGAGAGTGAGTAGTAGAGAGTGAGTAGTAGAGTGAGTAGTAGAGTAGTAGAGAGTGAGTAGTAGAGAGTGATTAGAGAGTAGTAGAGAGCAGTAGAGAGTAGTAGTGAGAAGTAGTGAGTAGTAGACAGTGAGTACTAGAGAGTAGTAGTGAGTGAGTAGTAGTAGTAGAGGGAGTAGTAGGGAGTAGTAGAGAGTAGAATGTAGTAGAGTGTAGTACAGAGGAGTAGATAGTGAGTAGTAGAGAGTGAGTAGAAATTAGAGAGTAGTAGAGAGTAGTAGTGAGTAGTGGAGAGTGAGTAGTAGAGAGTAGTAGAGAGTGAGTAGTAGAGAATGAGTAGTAGAGAGTAGTAGTGAGTAAGTAGTAGAGAGTGGTGGAGAGTGTGTAGTAGAGAGTAGTAGAGAGTGAGTAGTAGAGAGTAGTAGAGCATGAGTAGTAGAGAGTGAGTAATAGACAGTGGTAGAGAGTGAGTAGCAGAGATTAGTAGAGAGTGAGTAGTAGAGAGTAGTAGAGTGAGTAGTAGAGAGTAGAGAGTAGTAGAGAGTGAGTAGTAGAGAGTAGTAGAGAGTGAGTAGTAGAGAGTGAGTATCAGAGAGTAGTAGAGAGTGAGTAGTAGAGAGTGAGTCGTAGAGAGTGATTAGAGAGTAGTAGAGAGTAGTAGAGAGTAGTAGTGAGTAGTAGAGAGTGAGTAGTAGAGAGTGAGAAGTAGAGAGTAGTAGAGAGTAGTAGAGATGGCGTAGTAGAGAGTAGTAGAGAGTAGTAGAGAGTGAGTGGAGAGTAGAGTGTAGTAGAGAGTAGTAGAGAGTGAGTAGTAGAGAGTAGTAGAGAGTGAGTAGAGATTAGAGAGTAGTAGAGAATAGTAGTGAGCAGTAGAGAGTGAGTAGTAGAGTATGAGAGAGTGAGTAGTAGAGAGTAGTAGAGTGAGTAGTAGAGAGTAGTAGTGAGTAGTAGAGAGTGAGTAGTAGAGAGTAGTAGAGAGTGAGTAGAGAGTAGAGAGTAGTAGAGAGTAGTAGAGTGAGTAGTAGAGAGTAGTAGAGAGTGAGTAGTAGAGAGTGAGTAGTAGAGAGTGAGTAGTAGAGAGTAGTAGAGAGTAGTAGAGAGTGAGTAGTAGACTGAAAAGTAGAGAGTGAGTAGCAGAGAGTGGGTAGTAGAGAGTGAGTAGTAGAGAGTAGTACAGAGTGAGTAGAGAGTAGAGAGTATTAGAGAGTAGTAGAGAGTGAGTAGTAGAGAGTGAGTAGTAGAGAGTGAGTAGTAGAGTGAGTAGTAGAGTAGTAGAGAGTGAGTAGTAGAGAGTGGTTAGTAGAGAGTAGAGAGTAGTAGAGAGTGAGTAGTAGAGCATAGTAGAGAGTGAGTAGTAGAGAGTGAGTAGTAGAGAGCGAGTTGTAGAGAGTGAGTAGAGAGTAGAGAGTAGTAGTGAGTAGTAGAGAGTGAGTAGTAGAGAGTAGTAACTTGGTTACTATAAGTAACTTGGTTACTATAAGTCTCGAGGCGAGGAGCGCATGCGCGCTCCAACGCCAGCCGAGATCTAAAAAAAGAGCTGGGCCAGGACCTTACACGTTTACTGCCTGACCCTGCGCGAGGCTCATGCACTGTCAGACATGTGTCTGGGGAGGGGCGTCACTTAAAGTCACCCCCCCTCACTCTTCATAAATGCTGTCCCAAAACATTGGACTATTCAGGCAGAATTGTTACTTTATGTGTTAAAAGTCAGCCCTTTTTAAATGCACCAGGCAAGTGTTGCGATCGGTTTAAAATGTCATTTCGACTCATACACGAGGTCAGCTCCTCAATACGTGAATAAAATGCAGTGATTTGCAATAGTATAATTAATGAAATGTTGTTTTCACCTTTCCACACTCTTAGCGCTTCTTTAGCTGCCCAGTAGTGTCTCTTCTTCACACTACTCTCACGTCCCCCCAGATCATGGTAACGTCTCAAACTCTCCACAGGGGCCACAGGGGCCACCCTCTCTCAGTGCCTACCAGGGAAAGCCCCTCACACTGCCCATGCAGTGCAAGCTTCTGACAGTTCCCAGCAGTGGAATCAGCCTGGCTCAGTAGGGTGCCCTCCCTGTGCCCCGGCAATCCTTGGCCTCTCTGCTGACATTGCAAACAGAAGTACAGATGTACTTCTGTTGGCAAGAAGTAGAGAAAAGCAGCAGTGTGGAGAGATGGCGCAATCCCTCTGACAGGATGAATGTATGACTCAGGGGGTGCTCAGCACGGGGTCCAGGGAAGGCGCTGTGACGTGCGGGCAAGGCGAGCTGCAATTACTCCTACGCTCTTTAAACCTCAATAATAAACATGCATCACTTTCAAATCACTTTACAGAACACATTACGTATATTCGTTCTTGTTACATTTCTAAGAACAATCGTCACACATTTTTGGAACGTCGTAAGGACTTTCAGAAAGACATGCCTCCTAACACACATGCTCCCGATTACTACGTTTCTTGTCCCACAACACACATTGTCCCCAAATTCATATCTTAACCTAAGAAAAAACTAATATTAGTGCACTGAAAACAGTGCTTCTTTTGACATATGCCTCCACATCTGGCTGGTGAGCACCCCCCCCCCCGCCTCCTCCTACCCCACAGCCTTGGGGAGGGCTTGTTGAGAGCGGGCTCTGTTCCTACCTTATGTGATGGAGCTCCGTGCAGGGACGCAGCAGCCCCAGTCTGTGGAGAAGTCCCAGGGGCCTAGGCGCTCGTCAGCAGTCTTTAGGGAGGGTCTCCTCAGTGACGGCAGCTCAGTGCCTCGGGGGACGGCTGGACCCGGCCCGTGCCCTGCAGCTGAGTGCGGCGCCCGGATATCTGCACCGCAGCACAATCTTCCCAATAATAACCTTCTTTTCCAAGACTCGAGCGCTGTCCTCCCCAGGTGAGCTGATCTGAGCCCGGCTTTTAAATAACTTCCTCCCCGAACACACCCACCTAGCCATGCCATTGGCATGAAACAAGAATCAATGCCAGCTACGAAGCCCCCTCCCCCTGGACACATCCTTCCTCGTCCCGAAGTGGCCCCAGGCAACCGGGCTCATTGTGCGCCCTGCTACTCTTTAACATAAAGTAAACTTTTTTTTTCATCCTTTGGAAGTCAAGGACTCTGTAACCTATTTCGGCTAATTTGCATGGACTATTGTCCGACATGATCCAAGACCAATTAACATCAAACCCTGATCACACAGCATAATTCTCCTGTCTTCAATTACTAGCTGCTAGGCCTCTCCCTACATTGTAGAAAACTGTGCGTCCTCGCTTTCAAGCCAGCACACAATAACAAACATCGATCTCTTAGCTTTATGGGGCCATGTGTTTGAAACACATGGCCCCATAAAGAAAAGAAATCGTTTGCGACGAACGGAAATCAGGCGAGCCCGTCCAAGTGGGCCGTCTGAAAAAGCCAAAAGTACACGTCATAAAAAGCTCTTTTCCAATGGCTGGCCACTGTTTAGCATAAACGGTGACGCCAGCCAATGGAAAAGAGGGGCGGGGCTTAAAGCCCTTTACTGAAGCTCCTCAAAATCATTAAATCTCGGCGAGCGAGCTGCGCATGTGCACAGCCACGCTAGCCGAGACCTAAAAACAGGCCTTTTGCCTCTGTCAGTACTTTTTTCTTTACTGGGGAGAGGTAATTTCTTCAGATTTTGCAATGTTTCTCTATCTCAGTAATGTGTTACTACTCGCATTCGTAATGTTGTCTGATTTCAAAAGAGAAAACGATCTTGCAGGATACAATCAAAGCTCTTTAAATAGTATTTGCTCAAGAGTGTGTAATTTCTATATGTCTTCCTGTGTTAATTAGCTTTCCTTGTCTGTCGTTCATACACTTGCCTTTGCCTTGCTATAGAAGAAGTTCATTAAAAAGTGCAAACAGGAAAATGTTTTAACTTTTCCAATGGTATCCTATTGCACAAACTGGTCCTACGAGCCCTCAAGTGCCTTTTCTGTCCTATTGGGTTTTTGGAATGGTGCACCATAGAGCTTCTTATACAGAGTCAATAAGGAAATGCATACAGATGGGTATTCCTTTTAATCATCTCTTTTATTAAATAAATTCAAGTTCTTTGCATCAACGCACAACATCCAGCCAACGCGTTTCGTTCAGTTTGCACTTGAACTTCATCAGGGCTTTGCAATATTAATTCAAATGAGTGTTCAATTTGATCCCAGGCCTCTTCATGTGAAGAGTAAGGCATGTGCATCGTTGCAATATGTTTCTCAGTCATGCACAGAGCTGGCAGGTTTAAAAAATAGCATGGCCTCATATTAAGGCCACGAGTTTGATAGCCCGTAAAATATGCCGAAAATAAGCGGCAACCCGTCACATCCCCAACCAGGCCAGAATGCCTTTTCTGTCCTTCCCTCATTCCAAAACTCTCCTGCAGACCTCTCCGTAGTGCAACTGAAGCATGGGCTCCTTGTTCGATGGGTGCGGGTACTGCTGTCAGAATCAGAATCAGAATTCTCTTTATTCGTCTGTGAACAGGCATAAAAGCATGCAAGACGTGCAAAAATAGCAATAAAATGCATACAAGTTATTAAAACACGCAAATAAAATACATAAAATCACCAGGTTTCGGATAAATGACCAACAATAGGCTGGGAATAACGAAAGTGAAATTAAAAGTTGAGAAGGTATTGCTGTCGTGTACTACCAAACAAGAGGCAACCTGGACCATTTTTCTTGCCTACATTATTGTCTTTGCCCTGCTTGATGCACTGTGGGCTCAGAGACGTTTTAATGCATGGGCAAGGTTGGCAATTGCCCAGGGCTCCCACCTCCCAAGGGCCCATTGGAAAGTGAACTTGTTGTGTATCTTCTATTTCTCTGTCTCAGCCCTTAACATATAATTCAATATTGTTTGACATCACGTGACTTGAGTTAGCAGAAAATGGGCAATACAATTCAAAGCTGTTGACACTTTGTGGATTCTGGGCAATTCCCTTTATCTCCCCGTGCCTAGGACCAGCCCTAGAGACCCCTCACGGGTGATTAGCCGCGTTATACAAATCCGAGTATTAATATGCCAATTACTCCTGTTAATCTCCAGACACTTCTAGATAGAGCACTCAGGGGCATCTAACCTGTTTCGTGTGCAGAACCCAGCCTCCTTCAAAGCAGTTCTCAAGAGAGAAGAGCTGTGGGGGGAAGTTCCCTGATTAAAATCTCTTTCGTAGTTTCTCTTAACTTTAATACTATTAACACTTCTGACTTACTGTTAACGTGTTATTTCCGATATAGGCCTGCACCCTGAAAGCACAGGCTTGTTATTTCTATGTCAGCGAAACCCGGAACTCAAGTTATGACTCACCAGGACTTGCTGCCCACAGATCTCAGAAGCAGGGTCCTAACCCACTGGGCTTTCTTGCAATAAAGATATTTTTGTTTCTGCATGAAGTACTGACTTTATGCTACATTCATAAGCATGACTACCGCCTTGTTAATTGTAATTGTAATAAAGTGGGCTATTACAGTGTTCAATGTGTACAAAATAAGTGCAGAACTCCAAAGGGTTTCTTAAGTGCCTGGGACAGCGCTGCCAAGGCTGCTTATTTTTTATTCCAGTCTCTCTCTTGTAGGTTCTTTTTCATTCCTACTTATTTGCCATTGTTTCTGTTTCCTGTCTTTTCTTTGCTCCTTTCTCGCTTTTGCTCTGGGTGAAAGTCGGATGATCAAAAATAAATCTTGTTCCCTAAAGAGTCCCAGTGCCAGCCGCCTACTACCACCACCACAAGTAAAGCTTTGTAGCTTAATCAATTACAGCATCTTGGAAGAGCAGGAGTCCGTGCACAGCCCTCTGGAACTATTTCACAAGGTACAGTTTTATCTTGGAACTACCAGTTGCAGAAAAATAAACTTTCACTAGTTCAAGTTTTCACACCTCGTATTAATTGAATCTGGGTTGGAGTAGGAGACATCTATACACCTTTCCTATGAGATGTCTTAACGTGCCAAGTGAAAATATGACACATATTCAACAGTGACACAGACTTCTTTTCCTAAATCAATTTATGCTGCCAAATGTCTCAATATGGACAACTTACCAAGCCAGGAAACAATGTCCTTCAGTTCTAGCTTCACAAGCAACCTCTTTCAACTTCACTGATAAGAGGTTGCCTAGAATTCTTTCAGCATCTGAATGACAGTCATAAAACCAGTCTTCCCAAATGTCTATCTTTGTTTGAGCTATACCCTTCCAAGTCAGTGGCAACTACTCAGTTCTGAAGAATTCATGGAATGGACAGGAGTGTCATGATGATTTGAACATGAGTGCTACTGGGTTAATCATCCAAGTAACTCAGTCCTTAATTTGTGCTGGTGTTTTCCGGTGCTGGGCACTGGTACTTACTTCATAACACCAGCACATATTTAAATACAGTCCACCACATTGTAGCACTGTCAGTTATTTTTTAAAGTATGTGAGAAAGCGTGTAACAATTCAATATGCAAATCAGAAAATAATACCAGGGTGCTCATGCCAGTCTTATAGCTTTGGGTCACCTAGAATAGTCCAATTTGTCATATTATTAGTACTGCAACTGTATGCAGGTGTCGTTGGTACTGGTATTTAGGAGCATTGTCAGCAACCCTTACCATAAGTGGTCCAACAGCATTAACCTCCTCAGAAATATCTGCTGCCTTATCACTTGTCTTTTTACAATGGAAGCACTAATTAGCTAATGGCTTTTCTGCTGTGTACTTTGTATTTTTACTTCCTTTACCATAGTCCATAGACTATCCTGAATCACTTTTTAAATTAACAGATATGACACCGACTTTAAGTGAGCAGGTGTAATAAAATCCTTAGAAAATACTAGTAGGTCAAAGGACTAATGCATCCACTCCATGAATCTGTATTTTTACCTTAAGGTCCCAGGTTGAAGCTCCAGCCGGGCCCACTTAGCTTTTCATTCTAGCGGGGTCGATAAAATGAGTATTATTGAGATAAGTATCAATAATCCTCCATTATTGATCAATAACGGGAACAGACCTCTTTAGGTATGAAAGTGCATACTACAAACATATCTGTTATGTTATGTAGATTGAATAACAAGCTTGGAAAGTGGGTTATTAGTAGTGGTAAATATGAATCTACCACTGGCAATAAGCCCACTAACGCAGTTTAGGGCTCATTATAGGTCTAAATCAATTATTCCCATGCTCAACCCTGAGTAGCCTGGCTGTGATCGGGCAGGTTTAACTTAGGAGACAGGTATGTAAAGCATTTAAAAACATCAATTCAATAAATAATTAAGACACACGCACACAATAAAAATCCCACACCAATTCATAAAAATAGGAAATATTTTTATCTTTACAATGACACCGAAATGACAAAAATCCAATGTAGGGAACCGGAGATATTACAATTTAAAGATTTAATACTTTATAGCACTTAGAAATCTATAGCGCCACTGTGGGACATTTAGTCGCATTTGAAGTCAAAGTTTCAGGCCGACCACGGTGGAGCCCTTCTTGGATACCCCTCATAGTAGACCTTGGTCAAAATTTTACCTTCGGACTAGGAAGCTTTTCAGGAGCTTTTTCTGTTGGGGGCTCTTCACGAGTCTGGATTCGGTGAGGGTTCTCCAGAGGGCTATTCAGGGAGCTCCTGGTCAAACTCTAGAAGTCAGGCCTCTGGAGCATTTCAGCGGGACAAACTAGCATGTCAGGCCATCTCGAGGTTGGAGGTGGCCTACTTGGCTCTCGCTGTAAGTCGGTCCCATTATGGAACTTTTTTCCACAGTTTTTCCAAACTTCTCCACACTTTTGAAACTTCTTCCTGAAGATTCCTTTGAGGGTCCAAAGCACCCAAAGCACAATCTAAGGGTCTGGGAGCTTCAAGATGTTCCTTGAAAGGCTGGGACAACAATTCCCACAATGCACCTGGACAAAACCCTTACAAATCCACTGGACACAGTCTAAGCAGGGGATTCTTGGTGGTGATGGTCCAGGTGAGCTCTGTTAACCTGTAGCTTGCAGGGAGTCCACTCTTTATTCCTCTTGAAGCAAGGTACATCCACAGGTCTGTAGTTCCAGATTATGCAGCAAGCGCAGTCAGTCAGAATGCAGGGCCTGGTGGTGCAAATTAAGTTTCCAGCTTGGTAATCCTTCTCCTTCTCTGAGTTTCAAGCAGCAGATCTGAGAGGCTCTGCTCCTCTCTCATACTAATGAGTCTTCTCTGGGGTCAAACCAGAGAGAATTCCTTTCCAATGAGGTGCAGGGCTGCACCCCGGAGCATGACCACTAACTCCAAAGTGTGACATAATCTTCTCCCAGAACTAGTTAAACTAACCTCCAGTACGGCTCATTTCCATAGCTCTCCTCCCCTACCATCTGCAAATGCCTGCCTTAAGCCTACCATCTGACTGAGTCAGAGGGGCTGGTGGATTGATGGACCTGGCATTCCCTGCCTGTCCTATTCCCCCTTTGAAGCTTCATGCTTCACGACCCCTCCCCCCCTGCTCTAGCAATCCTG
This sequence comes from Triturus cristatus, assembly GCF_964204655.1. Lineage (NCBI taxonomy): Eukaryota > Metazoa > Chordata > Amphibia > Caudata > Salamandridae > Triturus > Triturus cristatus. Next base: position 1,015,200,896 of record NC_140590.1, read on the forward strand.
TGTAGCAGAGCTCTCTGCACCAGATAGCCTCTCACTGGATAAACCACGTATCACTTCATCAAAGCAGCCTGGCTAATACTGTTAACTCTGATCAATCAGGAAAGAGGGCAGAAAGGCTGAATTTTGGCTTACAGACAAGAAAGTCTTATAACTTCTTTTCTGTTTACTTTCGGATAAATTCAACAATGGCATATTGTTAAATGTATCAATACCATCCTCCTAAGTCCTTGAATTGTATTTTCAAACAATCAATCAATCAGGGAATTGTAAAGCACACTACTCACCTGTGAGGGTCTCAAGTTGCTGGGGGGAGGATTTTATTTTTAATTCCTAGCGATAGTTATGTGTTCATAAACTATTACAATGTTTCCTATGGAGCTAGGTATCTACTATGGGGAAAATTAACTGGCCAATTTCTCCATCACCATGGCATATAAAACATCTTTTATAAAGGCCCTGGTTATAGTTACATGATCCCCCACCCCTAGGACACCTAGAGGAGACTCTAGGGGTCCTGAATATGCAACAATAGTGTAGATCCTCACTGTACAGTGCTCCTAGCACCAAAGTCGATTTTGCGAATGGGGAAAGTGAAAAGGGCAACTTCTCTATCCCCAGGGCATGCAAAACATCTTTTATAATGGCCCTCCTTATAATAACATGCCCCCCCCCCCCACTCCAGGGCCACCTATGGGAAACACTGGGGGGTACTTAAGAATCCAAAATATTAACGTTTATCACTTTTTAAGTCCCCCTACCACCAAAGTCAAGTTTGGTCACAATTTCTATTTAAAAGAAGTGCTGCAAAATAGGGCTGCTTTTAAAATGACCTCAAGATCTCAGCAGCGCACAATGCAAGTGCATAAAGGGTTGCTTGCCTCTAAATTGCCATGCCCTATTATATACTAGGGACTTATAGGTAGTTTTAACCCCCCTGCCCTATTATCTACTAGGGACTAATAGGGTAGATCATGCCAATTGTAAGTGTATCCTAATATATAGTGTACATTCATGTATGTGTGACTTCACTGTGTTTCACTTAGCCTGGTTAGACAGAGCCAAGGGACAGTCAGAGTCAGTTACCATCCGTACCAGTTAGCAAGAAATGACAGGTTCACAGGCCACACAGGACGACTTTGCAACACGTACACAAGCTTGTAATAAGGAATACAATGGTGATGCACATTGTGTTTATAGATCAAGCTACTTACTGTAGGCCCACATCCACTGCCTGGCCAATTTGTTGCAATCCCTGAGACTTTAACTATGCATAGTTTCTGCCACATCAAAGTCATATCTATCTAACAATGATTATTCTTTCTGTCTAGGTCTAAAGATTTTTATTAATATATACATATTTTTTTGGTGGAGTTTTCCGTAGCGCAATCTAGACTCAAAGGTATCAGAGCGCTTTACATGAGCACCAGTTGCGTTACAGATGGACACATTCATTTGTTTTGTCAGGCACAGAGAACACATGAGGAATTATCAATCATCTATTATACATACAGAAGATAAAAGGGGACCTTCAAAGTATATAAACATTAAATCCAGTGACCTAGAAAAAGTAAAGTGCTACAGGTAGGTCTATGAAAACCAAGACTACCCTATCTATTAAACAAAAACTTGCTATCATTTAAAAGCGGGTGGGAGACAATCCTTTCAAGGATAGCATAGAAAAGAAAGGTGATCAGGCAGTCAGTGAAGATCGATTCTCGGCCCGTTCTTCCTTCCATCTATAAATTGGAGCCCAGATACGCCTGCCAAGCTTTCTCCCACTTCTGCCCTTTCTATCATAGATTCCCTTTTCCAAATTAAAAATGGAAAGCAGCCTAGCAAGCCATTGCTGCAATGTTGAGACCATTTTAGCAAGCCAGGCAGAGGCAATACAGATTCTCATTACTGCCATGGCCAAGGAAAGGAAGTAATGCGACAGATCTTGCGTATTCCCGCTGTTAATCCCCAGAAGCATTAGCTCAGGCGTTAACGCCACCTTTAAGTTCAGCCTTTGGTCTAGGAATTTTTCAATTGCCTTCGCTAATGTTTCCAGCTGTGGACAGGTTGAGAACATATGAACTATATCAGCATCGGTGCTATTACAGCGGGGGCATCTAATTCCTTCCTGTCCCCCCCACTGCACTATCTTCGCCGGATAGTAATACAATGAAAATATTGTATTGAAATGATGGGCTTGCAGCCCTGCTGTACACAAAATAGTCTGTCCGAAGTCTAAGGACTCAAGGAATCCCTCTTGGTCTATACTAAGTTTATCTGCCCATTTCTTCCTGTGCTTCTGTAGGTCGTCCTGCCTCAAAAGAGAAAGTTCTGCATACATTCTCCTAATAGTACACTTCTCATCGTCCCTTACAGCCTCAATTGTTTTGACTTCCTTGAAGCCAGTCAGTCCTTTTTTAGTTCCCAGAAAACTGCATACCTGATGATATTTTAAAAAGTTTCTTTTATCAAGTCCAAATTCAGCCTGAATGTCTCCAAATAATCGAATTCCCTCTGGCCCTATGAGATCGCCTACGTTCCGAAGAACGTGCCCTTCCCACTGTAACATTGCGCTATCCGAAAAAACTCCTGGAAACATAGGATTTCTGTACATCTGAGTATAGAAGTTGCCTCTGCCTAAGTCAGTTTTCGTTCTAAACGCTGCCCAAATCTTAAATGCTGCCACCAGTGTTTTAAATCTTGTTCTTTTGTAGTAACTAGGTTCGCTATATTTTAGTAAGCAGTTCCACGCATTCTCCCCTAGTAGTAACTTATAAGCAACTGGGGAGCTGGTTTTAATCCATGGTTCTTCAACAATCCCGCCTACTAACCCCCACATATATTCTAAGGTCTGGGAACGTCCAGCCTCCTCTCTCCCTTGATAGCTTCATATACCTTTGGGCTCTCCTTGTTTTCCCCTGTGCCCAAATAAACCTATCCAAGATGTTTTCCAGCATTGTAAACCATCGTTTCTCAATTTCGAGTGGGATAGCCCTAAAAAGGTAGAGCAGTTTGGGTAGAAAAAAACAATGTAACCACATTACACCATCCAACCACAGACAGGTGGAGGTTATGTATTCTGTCAACGTGTTTTTTTGCCTTTTGGATTACTGGGGCCATATTTCATTCTACCAGCTGTCCCAGGTCAGACGTGATGCTAATGCCTAAATATATTGCAGCGTCAGTTAACCGGGAGTCATCCAGTTCTACCATCCTGTTCTTTACTATCTGAGTCTTCTGTCGGTTAAGTGCATACCCAGAGATCAAGCTGAAGGCTTGGGCTTCTTTCTCGATTGCAGCTAAAGCAGTATGAGAATCGGGGGTGACCACAGCAATGTCATCTGCATAGGCCAGGATTTTAGGTTCGAACCCATTAAATCTAATTGGCCTGATTACATTATTGGCCTCCATCTTCTGAATCAGAGGGTCAATGTATAGGGCGAAAAGCAGGGGCGAGCACGGCCAACCCTGCCTGGTGCCCCGTGTGATTGACAACGGTGCTGTATACCCCCGTTCAGTCTCAGACGGGCTATCGGTGCTTTATACAAGACCTGTACTGCACTGAGGAAGGAATTCCCGATACCATACCATTTCATAACTGTCCACAGATAGTCCCATGAGACCCTATCAAATGCTTTTTCAGCATTCAAGAGTATGAGAGCCATAGGATCCCCTGAGACTTCAACTGCGTCAAACAAAGTTATAACCCTACGAGTATGATCTGTTGTGCCCCTCCCAGGTATAAACCCATGCTGGCGTGGATGGATCACTTTCCCAATAATATAGTGTAAGCAAGTCGCTGAGGCTTTAGACAGTATTTTAGCATCACTATTCATTAACGTGATCGGTCTATAAGAACCTGGCTCTCTCGGTGTTTTGCCTTTTTTTAGAAATATAGTGATATCTGCCCCAGTCCAGGATTCAGGAACAGAGTTCCCTTGGTGAGCTCTACGGACAGTGTCCACTAGATCTGGCACTATTATATTAAGAAAGGTTTTATAGAATTCCAGTGGAATCTGGTCCGGTCCTACTGCCTTGCCAGAGGGGAGACTGCTAAGTGTGCCATAGATCTCCTCCATGGTCAGTAAAGTTTCAAGTGACTCTGCATCTTCGGGGGTTATGCGCTGTATGGGTATATCACTCAAATAGTCTAAGATCTGGCTCTCCTCCCCTCGCTGTTCCTTACAGTACAAATATTTATAGTATTCCCTAAATTCTTCCCGAATCCCCGGTGAGCCCTTAATCAAATTTCCACTAGCGTCTAAAACTTTGAGGATCTCTCCTGCCACGCTCTTTTGTCTCAGTTGTGCTGCCAAGATGTGATCCACCCGCTCACTGAACTCATAGCATAGCTCCCTCCTACCAAGGAATCTTTCAGCTGCCTTGGCTGCGGTAATGTCCCCTATCTCTGCCTTGGCTAACGCCAATTTAAGCTGTATGTTATCCGGTGAAGTGCCCAACGCCAAGGCAGCTGCGAGCTCCTCTTCTACCTCCATTAAGGTTTTATACAGCGTTTTCTCTTGTTGCGCCTCTCAATTTTGCCGATGCAGACTCAAACTAAGTGTCTCCTCCCTAACCCCAGCTTTAAACGTGTCCCAAACCACCCCACTGCTTTTGCTCCCCCTATTAATATCCCCAAACCCCTTAATCCATTCATTCATATGCACTACATACTCTTGATCCTTTAAAAACCTTCTTTCGAATGTCCAAACCCGCTCTGATTTTCCTGCTCCTGTTAAAGTTACTGTTAGTGTTAAGGGGTTATGGTCCGAGATGATCCATGGATGCTTCTCTATTTTGCACCTTGATGTTAAATGGTGAGAGACAAAGAAGTAATCTAGTTGAACAAGTGACTTGTGGGGGGCAGAGAAGAACGTACTACCCGGGTCCGCTGGCCTTAAATGCGGTCACACATCAGTTAGTCCGTTATTCTATACTAGATTAGTGAGAGCCTTAAAGACCTTTCTCTTTCGTCCAAGATAGTTATCACCAGTTTCCCCCCAAACTCCTCCCATGCCATTAATATTAAGATCACTGCGCAATATTATGGGGGTCGGCCATAGTGCAAGCTCTGTATCCAAGAATTCTAGATGCTCGGGGTCATCCGCTGTCGAGCCATAAACTAAACAAATAGTAAAGGTGACACCTTGTAACACACATTCAACCAACACCCAACGGCCCCACCTGTCCAACTGGCTTCTCTTAAAAAGTATATCCCCCTGCCGTAAGAGAATGGCAACCCCTCTTGTTCTAGCCCCCTGCTTAGTATTGACAATAAGTTTATATCCCAGTTGTTCCAAAATACTCCCTCTAGTGCCCTCTATGTGAGTCTCCTGGAGACATATAATATCAGCCCTAAGAGTTTTCAAGACTATTGTAAGCTCTTTGTCTCTTACCCTGGTCGTTTAAACCACAAATATTCATTGAGATAATTTCAATACTCATTAACTACATGAACACATTTTGACATCCATCATAATAACTTTAATATGTCTATGAGATTCTACACCAATTATTTTATAAATCAACCTGCTCTCTTTAGTTTCCCCATTTATCAAGATATTCCTCAAGTGCTGTGCTGCCCCTCTTGCCCCTACCTGTTCCCACTGCCCGCCTCCACCCCCCTAGCCCCGCCATCTTCCCCACCCCCTCCCTACACCCCTTACGAGAAAATAGGTCAGCTTTGACCTATGTGTGGCGACTGAATCTCACAGCTCGAGTCGCCGCAGAGTTCTCACCCGATCCCTTAAATACACCAGTTATGCAATAGAACTGATACACATTTTGGCTAAAGGCAGTTCTAGAAAGTCATGCCGCTCTTGTGTGCAAGAAGTCTTAGCTGACAGTGGGCCCCCCTGAGAAGGCCGTGCAGATCCAGATCCAGTCCTTCCTTTAGCTTCTTTCATCTCCTGCAGGTACTCCTGTACCCTAATTTTAGAGGTAAACATTCGCACCCTCCTGTTCAGAATAACTTTAAGCCGAGCAGGGTATAGCAGGCATGCTTCACAGCTGGTCACCTGAAAGGGAGCTATCATTTGTTGGAGCCTCCACCTTCCTTTCATCCGTGATATGGCAAAAGTCCGGCCGAGTGAAGAATGTGTGCCCCTCAAATCTACACTTTGCATCCGGCCTTGCTCTGTCCAATACGGCCTGTGGTAGAAGGAAATTGCCTATAAAAATTAGGACAGCCCTGGGCCGCTCCAGTTGATCCTTTGTATTGCCCTTTCTTTGTATCATCGTAAAGCGATGTGCCCGTTGGACCTCCATATCCCAGTCCCAAGGAGAGAGATTGGGAAATGCTCTGTTCAGGAGATTTATGAGAAAAACCTTGTGTTATCCCCTACGATGTTTTCTGCAAAGCCCAGCAATCTCACGTTGTTTCTCCGTTACCGGTTCTTAAAGTCTTGATGTTTCCAGCACACATCCTCTGCTTGCTTGTCGTGTGACTCTCGATATGATTGCAGCTTCCCGACTTCTTCTTCAAGAGTTGCAGTTCTCTCTTCCACGTGAGTTACCCTTTCTGCGATGTCAGTACATAGTTTGTTCACCTTCCGAAGGGACCCCTGCAGTTTCTTAGTGGATTGATGTGCCCTGCAGCTCTCCTGCCTGGCCTCACCCTGCATCTGTTTCAAGGTGGAATACACAAGATCAAGTGATGGTGGGATGGCAGGTTCATTAATGGAACTCACGGAATTAGCATGCCCCCCTTGGGCTAAGGCTGGTGCTTCGTCATCGTCATAGACCTGACTGGTAGCGGAATAATCCACTTAAGCTTGTGGCCGTAGCTGTGTCTGACTTAGAAGGGCTGATTCTTGCTTTATTCCTGCATTTCTGGGTGAGAGTCTCACTGCGTCACCCCTCTTGAGCGATGAAAGAGTCCCCTGAATCAGTTCCATCAGCAGAATTGCCCTCGTTTGAAAAAGAGATATCTGTGTCATCGGTAAGAGAAAAAAAACTTGTCTCCCTCTGGAGATCCCAAAACAGGCTTAAACCATAGTGATACCAAGTTTTGACCCCCCCTCCCAACCCCTGAAAACAAAGTTAATACAGGGACATCTGGCATAGTTATTAATGAATTGTCTTTACCTTTTTCATTGAGCTCTATCCCGAACAGAGGTGCTGTTTGTTCGACCATACTTCTCCCATTAGCAGCTGCAGTCACTGGAAGCACCTTCTGTGCTGATCGGTTAGCAGCCTCCTCTCCCTGTGGGCCCAGCTCCGGTTCGGGCTGCTGTGGCAACATTGTATCCCTGGAAGGTGGAGCCAATTCTATCTCACCAGCAGCCAGCAGCCTCCATTATCCTGGATTCTGTCGCGTTTGAAGTATTCATTACACTGCTAGAAGGAGCCAGCGAAAAAAAAGCCTCAGCAACAGACGGCTGAAGAGAAGCGCCTTCCACATTAGCTGTTTGCGGCTTATTCCGCCCGTCCACACCTCCATCTCGCACCTTACATCCAGCCTCCTCAGGACTTTTTAGAATTCGCACCACGCTGATGTTGGGTTGAGCCGCGTCCCGCTGCAGCTCCTGCGGTGACTGTCTCCCTCAGGGGCTCTTTTGCCTTGTTGGTCTTTGGATTTCCTGCTGCACCTCAACTGCAGAAGTCAGCCCTCTCAGTCTACATCTTAAGCTGCTATCGCACCACCACAAGATCAACCGATCAACAAGGTAGGTGTGTATTAGCATGCAGGTAGTTTTGCATTTCTCGGGATGAGAACTCAGCAGCGGCTCTCACAGCAGTCAGCCGGCGGCCATCTTGCTCACCCGTTTCCTCGCGGTCCCCATTCTTAATGCTAAATTATTTCAACCATCTGTGTTCTTTAAGAGTTTATCATCTAAGTCTCCTAGGGCAATCGAAACCTGAGGCCAGGTACAACTCAGCACTATTTCTCAAAGTAGGGGGCACTAGAGAGCCAGTGAGCAACATGGCCGCCCTGCACTAAGACTCCTGCTGTCCGGGGGCTAAATCCAACAATATCTTGTCTCAAACTGTGGCATCGCAACCACCATGGGCGATTAATGTCAACTAGACAATGAGGGGAACTAATTGCTGCTACTCAAGCATTTAATTATAGAGCATATCTGCTGCAAACAAACTTGTTGCACTGTCGGCAGAAACCCACTGCTTGTTGCCTACCACTACATCTCACTTACTCCAGACCTAATTGTGGTGTGCAGGCTTTCGTTGCTGGATCGGTGGAGGGTTGAGACCTGTCTGACTGCCTCTCTGGCCGATAGTGCCATGAAGACTACACTGTGAGAGCAGGCTGCTGCTGAGATTCACGGCCTGTTGCGGTACGTGGAACCGGCAAGTCCCACGACTCCGGCTCCGTGCATCGAGCGGGCCTTTGCGTGCGACCAAAAGTGCATTGCCTCCTGAGACACCCCAGTCTTTAACACACACTTCTCCGATGCCGGGGACTGCAAAAACACTAGTGAGGGAGACCACATCTCAGATCGCCCAGACCTGAGCGCACAATTAGCTCGCTCTCTGCCATTGTTTTACATGGGCATCTGACACCAGATATTTGGATCATGGGGGACCGTAATTGCCTGTTGCTCCCAGTTGTCTACTATTCTACTATTCGATTTGGGATGCCCTGGCCTGCACGCGCCCCTCTGACAGTATTGTGGTGAGACGGGGCTAAGGGTTTATTGATGGATGTTTCTCTTGGCCCAAGTCATTCACTGTAGGCGGATCTGGACTCTAGAAGCCTCACAGTCATATGTGTGCACCTTGCTACACTCTTGTATCTCCCCTACAGGGCTGCAGTTTGATCTGAGTAATCTGCCAACACAAGCTGCTTGCTGTTAACATAGGGAAAACAGATGCTAAACAGACTAAATTACAGTTTGACACCCACAGGTCCAGTCCCCTGGGCGAAGCTGCTTACCGAACTCACAGTGAGGAAGTCCCGGTGGATGAATTGTCTGAGTCTTTGGACATGAAAGCCCTCCTACTTGCGATGAAACAAAGTCTCACTTCCACTAAATCTAAAATGGATGTCATGTGCTCCAGGATGGACTCCATTACACAAAAACTTGAAGAGCATGGCAGGCGCAATGCAGAAATGGAACAAAGGATATCCGCCGTGGAGGATATGGTCACACATAGGAGCAAGCAACTCTTAAACATTGAGAAAGTACTCAAGCTATTTCCTACTAAAAACAGAAGACCTAGAAGTGCAATCTGAAAGAAAAAACCTACGTATCGTGGGAATTCCTGAAACTACCAACACAGGCACGATGGAGGACTCAATCAATCAAGGGTTTGTTAAGCGCAGCTACTCTCTCGGAAGGACTTTGTTGAACATTTGCTTGATACGCTCTTTGGTACAGAATCTTTCTCTAGGATGGTAATTGTGGAACGTGCTCACTGGGCTTTGATGACCCGCTCCCCACCGGCCCAACTGCGCAACCAATCATCGCTCAGTTACTGAATTATCAGGACAGAGACATTGCCTTAAGACTAGCAAAGGAAAAACGATTACTTCAATTTGAGGGCAACACTGTAACCATATACACGGACTTCACATTGACAGTTCAGGAGGCTCGAAGGAAATACCTCTCTGTCAAGCAAAAGTCGCAGCAAACCAATATTCAGTATGCTATGTGGTGCCCTGCAAGGTTCCGCATCACTCACCAGGGCAAAACCCATGTTTTTAAAAGCCCACAACAGAGTGGTGAGTTCCTCAAACGCGGTGTGGAGTGCTCTTCCCCAGCCGCACACTCATCACACACATACAGACCTTCCTCGCCATTGTCTGATGTGGCCTAGCTCCTTTACATGGTAGCCGTTGATTTCTGCCCTTGGTGAACTCCTGTGTGACATTGGGAGTCTAGATTGCGGCGCAGTCAGAACGTTTTTTAGTAGCTACCATTTTGCAACCACAATTCCATACCTGTTCTCGATTTTGTATCTGAAAACTCTGAAGTGCTTAGAACCTGCCCATTTGCTCTGGTTATGGTGGTGACAAGGAATTTGGACACCTACGCATGTTCCACAGGACACCCTCGTTCATTAGATAAGGAACTGCCTGACTCTTTGACTGGGCACCTCAAAGGATACCCCTAACATCTCTCACTGTCTGAAATGTACCTTTTGCTTTTTTCCCTTTTCTTTAACCTTCACTGAACAGACACTTATTTTCACTTTTGCCTATCTCTGAACTTTACTGAGCACACTCACTTTCTTTAGCTTCCCTTCTTAATTTGTTCTTCTATTCATTGCTCATCTTCTCTTTCTGTTAATAGTGCTGTTACCAATATTGCTGATTATGGATCACGCGCCCTGTTGGACTAATCAACTATACAGCTCAATCTACATCTATTGGCTGTCAATATGATTGTTTTGTATTTGGGCAGAGAGACATTTTCCTGGCAGATTTCAGCCGTCAGAGTGGAAGGGAGGAGGGAAGGAGGTTTGTCTGTTAACAGCTCAATACATATCAATTCTTAATAGCACCATCATGCTTGGAGACCCCATGAATGATCTCTGCATGTGAAACATGGAGAGATCCTACAGTATATCAGTGCCCCAGTAGGCATGGACGACCCCATGCAGAAACCACCAACAACACACGGGTTAGATATAACAGCTTACCCTGGAATGTGCACGGATTGGGTGATCCTCGCAAGTGCTGTCATATACCTTGATAGGCAGAATATCAACATTGCCGTCTTGCAAGAGACTCACATAGGAAACACTGCACACACTACATTTGCCGCACACTGGCTGTCCCATGGATATTGTGCGACCTACTCCACTTATGATACAGGTACCACACCACTTATCCACAAGGCCACACTGTAAACCCGGGGGTGCTCTCAATGACCTCCACTGATGCTACACATTAAAATAGGGAAGACTAGCTTCTGTAACCATTACCATTGTTAATTGCTATGGTCCAAACACTGATGACCATGAGTTTTACTGTCTCTATGAGCTGATTGTGGATTTTGGCTCCACACACATTATATGGAGAGGACATTTTAATGTGGCCCTTAATGCGCAACAGGACAGATCCCTCACAACATTTCAACTGGTCCAGAATAGATTACTGGCTCATAACAGAGGGCTTGGAGAATGGCGACATGGGGTAACCCACTTGGTGTGTGAGTACTCCGACCTCTCCCCAGTGCTGATGATGTTGTGTTCCCCTGATGCCCATTCTCTTCTTACGCCCTGGCAGCTCTCCAACTTTGCTCCTGGATGAGGTTTTCCATGAGGAACTGAGACAGGTGGTTGAGGAGTTCTTCAACAGGAATAAAGACTCCGTTCTGAAAATTGGCCCAATATGGGAGACCTTTAAGGCTACCACACAGGGAATCTGTATGGCCAAGAGTGGGAGGAACCTTCGCTACATCAGAGATTACCCAGTAAGGCTAGAGTGGGACCTTAGAACTCTGGAAGGATACCTGTAAAACCCGCCTAGCCCTGTGGTGACTGGCAAGATTTGGAAAGCTGTTGCTGACTACCAGGAAACAGCAGAATGTGAATGCCTAATCCGTGGCAAATATTTCAAGTAAGGGAGGTGGGGGAGAGGTAGAGACCGGATGTGCATTGGCGACAATAACACGCAAACCCATCAATACTAACACGGTCCTCGAAATAAAAGAGACCATGACATCCTAGTAAGTGACACACCAAATCCTAAACTTTTTCTCTAAGTTCTATCAGCACCCATACACTTATTGATGACACAAAACAGTTAACATAGATGCATACGTGGAGAAGGTGTCATTGCGATGGCTGAGCAATGCACAGATGGAATTCCTATACACAGACGTTGAGGAAGATTAAATCAAGGATCCCATTATGCAGTTATGTTCGGGCAAGGCTCCTGGTACCAATGGGATATCAGTTGATTTCTATAAGGTTTACGTTGGCACACTAGTCCCGATCCTGAAATCGGTATATCAGGAGGCAAGGGAAAGAGGTCTGCTGCCACCTACCATGCAAGCAACACACTTAAGCCTGGTAACTACCCAGAACTTTGTGATTTTTACAGACCCTTATCCCTTAAAAACTGCAATGTTAAAATTCTTGAAAACAGATTCTGGTGAATTGCCTTGGCCTCTTGATGACCTTCCCGGTGTGACCCAACTAGTCGGGATTTATCCGTGGGTGGGCTCCCTCACATAATTTATGCAGGTTGTTAGATCTTCTCCAGGATATCGACCCAGAGCTGGCTGCTGCTGCTGTGTTTTTGGATGACACTATAGCTTTTGATTCAGTGGAATGGGATTACCTGTTGGTGGTGCTGCAATGCCTGGCCTTCCCCCACCCCCTTTACTGGCCTGGATTGCTCTGCTGTATTCCAACCAACAGCTAAAATACAATTAAACAGAACCTGCTTGGCTCCATTCCCCGTCTAGCAGGGCACTATTTATTTATTTATTTATTAAGGAATTTTATATAGCACTAGCCAGACCCGAAGGTATCGGAGTGCTTTACAACACTTTGTAAAGAGGAAAACACATATTTTAGCAGTAGTAAACAGGATGCTTCATGGTGCAGTAGAGGTCTTCGCGCGATGTATAACCCTAGAGGCTGGGAAGTTACATAGTCTTGTAATAGTGAGCACAATAGTTAATGCCCTAGGCAGGGTGTCCACTGTTGCCATTGTTTTTCGCATTGGCGATAGAGCCACTGGTGGCCATGTTGAGAAAACATCATCAGGATTATGTCATCAGATAACCCACCTGGCATATCCTGGTATTATTATATGCAGACATCACACTATATCTAAGGGACCCCCAAAACAGTCTGAACGGGGTACTTCGCGAATTTGTGCATTTTGGCGGAATATCAGGTTCCAGATAAATTGGGAAAAATCCCACCTCCTCCCCCTCACTCCTGCCACTGCACACTTTAAACCTGACTATCCTTTGCTATGGTGTGACTTAGAACCGAGGTATTTAGGGATATTACTCTCTAGAGTCAGAAGTTAGCGGACGTGTGCAAACTACGGTACAGAACTTGAAGCGGTCACAGACAACATCACGAGATGTATTTCGTTACCCATTTCCCTTGCGGGACGTATATCCCTTATGAGAATGGTCATACTACTAGTTGCTCTATTTGTTCTTCAACATTACTTACTTGCTGGGGTGGTATTTGTTCAAGGCACTGAAGGCACAACTGTTAAGGCAAGCCTGGGCTGGTAAGCAATCCCTGACTTCAATGGAATCTAATCACAGAACTCTTTTTGAGGGGAGGTTTTGAGGCACCAGACGTGGAGCTCTATTTTTTATGTGCTTAGACGCATTAGGCCATACACTATCACAAGCCCACTCCTTTCATGCGACAGTGGACTCTACAGTTGGGTGCACAACAGCAACATGGGATAGATTGGTGTTAGACATGGCATCCTTGGCATGGGTTTCCCCTGTATTTTTGCCTTTGCTTTGACTGTATGTTAGACTTCGTTTTTGCTAGTCTAGATGCTTTGGGCACTTTGCCACTGCTGTTCAGTGACAAAGTGCAAGTGTTCCCACTGTAAATTGTTATTATGAATTAGTGTGTCCACAATTGGCTTATGTGATTGACTTCTAAGTCCCTAGTACAGCGCACCATGTGTGCCCAGTCCGCATAAACCAAATGCTGCTAGTGGGCCTTCAGCAGTGATTGTGCCACTCACAAAAGCACCCTTGCAAAAGGGTCTTAGGCCTGCCATTGCACAGACCTCCAGGATATTGCGGCATAGACTTGCAGATTTTACTGGCACAAAAATAGACATTTTGCAGCATAAAAATTGAAATTTTGCAGCACAAAAATAAAACTTTTGCGGCATCATTGCAGCACTTTTTTTAACTCTTAATCATTTGTTTTCAGCCTTAAATCAATGGAACCTGTTTTAGCAGAGTATTCCACTTTGAAAAAGGCATGTTTAAAGTGTCTGTAGCTCTATTGAAGCACAGCTCCAATCCTAACTAAGCCTGGGTGGAGTTCTGCTACGTGGAACTCCGCGAAGTGCAAGCAGCGGAGTGTGTTGGATACATGCTGTTCGCAGTGATTTTCAGTGCCAGGTGCTTGCCTGCACTGTGCAATCATTACGAGCGGCACCATGCACAGGTCAAGGGGGTGCTGCTTCCTTTCTGCCGCTTAAGTACATTTTTACTCGAGCAGCAGCTTTTTCAACGCGAGCGGACAGATTCTCAACGCGAGCGGTCGAGCGCATACACGACCACTCGCAATGAGAAATCTGACCGCCTACACTGAGAAATCTTGCCAGGAGGTTGATTTACCATGCTCGCGCTCGCTAACTTGATGGTGATGATCGCGAACAAGGAAAAATCTCACCGGGAGGTGGATTTTCCTTGCTTGTACTCGCCAACTTGACGTTGACGAACGCGAGCGAGGGAAAAACCTTTGAAGAAGCTGCCTGCACCACGTCTGTGGGCACTGCACTCTGCACCGCCTCACTTCACTCTGCCCGGACTTCACTGACACCATCGCTGCCCAACCCGAACATTGACCGTCTCTGTCGCCTGCACTGTGACCGGCCAGCACCACATCGAGCACCGTAAACCTTGGCCTCGCCATTGCCATTGGACAACCGTCATTGAGCCGCTGCCTGCACCGCGCTGCGAGGGCATTGCACCATGCACTGCTCCCACTTCACATCGCAACCGCAATGGTTGCCCCGTCCAACTCGTACCAATGGGATCGGCCGCAATGAGAAAGGTACTGTCTACGAGTCTGTCAATACTTAAGCTGACCCGTACCGACATAGTCGAGTGGAACTGTTAGACTGTCGTTTTCAGCATTGCGGTAGCCCCAGACTGAGCTACAGACTCGGAAGAACTGTGTTTTTGAGATATTTCTGCAATTTTAAGGTTATCTTGCAAAGTAACTATTTTTACGGTTTGTATGTTGAATTTTTGTTGGATTTGGTCTTGTTGGTTTAGATAAAGTTTGGCTTATTTGTCTAAACTGGTGTGGTGTCCATTTGTAGTGTTTAACTGTGTTACTGTTTGCATGCACAGGTGCTTTACACACTGCCTCTGAGTTAAGCCGTTCTGCTTGTGCCAAGCTACCAAGAGGGTGGGCAGTTTTTTTTTTAGAAATATATCCTCTCTTACCCTGACTAGGAAGAAGGGTCCCAACTTGGACAAAGGTGCAAACCATTGCCAACTAGAGACCACCATTTCTAACAATTGGCTAAACGGCTTGATAAACCTATACTTATTCACCACTTATCCCTTCGCCTATCACTTTGCGTTTCCAGTAACACATGAGGCGACGTGTAGGGCCATGCTCCTGAAGACGGGGCGGCCCAACGTCATTACAATGAAAGTGAAAATTCATTTCACTTTCACTGCCTACATGCTTCGAGGGCAATCTCAGTCCCACGATCATGGAGGCAGATGGGAGAGGTATAATTGGAAAAGGGAGTATCTCCCTTTCGGATGGTACCCTTCCCTATTGGATTCCTGCTTGGGGATTGCTGAAAGAGAGAGATCCTGAAACAGGGATTCACCCAGTAGACACCAGAGAAGGGGGAGCGGCCACTTGGGAAAGGGCTTTTACTCCCCTGTATAATATGGCCATATTTATTCTTTCTGCCCCCCCCCCCCCCACCCCTTGGGACAGAAGGGCGCAGTAGCCCCCAATCTGCTCCCATGGGGGTGGCAGAAAGTCCACTAGGAACTAGGGATTTACTTGTGTATATATCTAGGGGTTGAGGCTTCCCTAAATGGGTGTTATAATTGTCCCCACCCCTCCCAAAAATTGCCATAGTCTTTCTGTCCCCTCTGGGTTGCAGATGGGGCAATAGCCCCTGATCTGCCCCCCCCCCCCGAGGGGACAGAAAGTCCACTAGGTACTAAGGATTATTGTTTTATTTTTTCATAAAAGAGATGTGGGGGCTTCTCACAATGGGCATGCCAATGCCCCCAACCCCCAACACAAAAGGGAAGTCTTACTGCCCCCCCCAGGGGGCAGATGAGAGTTATTACCCCCAATCTGCCCCCAGGGAGGGGCAGAAAGCCCACTAGACAGCAGAGATGTTTTCCTTTATAAAAGAGGCGTAGGGGCTGCCCTAAATGGGTATTCCAATCCCCCCACCCCACCCCCAAAAACAGTCTTTCTGCCCCCCACGGGCATATGGGGGCAATAGCTCCCATTGTGCCCACCCGGGGAGGGCAGAAATCCCACTAGGCACCAGGGACTAATGTCGTTTTTAAGTGTAGGGGTTGGGTCTGCCCAGAATGGGCATGCTCCCCCTCCATACAAAATAAGCACAGTCTTTCTGCATCCCGGGGAGCATATCGTGGCAATAGCCTCCAACATGTCCCCCCACAAGAATGGCAGAAAGCCAACTAAGCACCAGGGACTATTTTTTCATTGTGAAAGTGTATGGGTTGCCTTGAAGGGGCATGCCAATGCCCTCACCCCACACAAAACTGGCACGGTCTTTCTGCCCCCCCCCCCGGGGGGCAGATATGGACATCAGCCCAAATCTGCTCCCACCGGGGTGGCAGAAAGCCCACTAGACACCAGGGACTATTTTTACTTGCTGCCCAGAATGGCCCCACAACGCCCAAATAAATTATCACCGTTTTTCAGCCCCCCTGGGGGACAGATGGTGGCTATTACACCTGATCTACCCCGCCCCCAGAAAGTCCACTTGGCACCGGGGGTATGTTTATGGGCCAAGCAGGAAGCAGCCCCATAGTCAAGGGTAACTCTCCTTTTTTTAGGCACACATTGTAGCCGTTTCTGCAACCTCCTCAGTGATATGTTTAGGCTCATTGGCTGGCTGTGTATGTACTGGCATTTTGCTGGCAGTGTGTGTCAACTTGCTTTTGGCTGGCTGTGTGTGTGGACTAGAGCTTGCCTGGCAGTGTGTGTGGACTGGTGCTTGGCTGTCTGTGTGCGTTCGATGGTGCTTGGCTGGTGATGTGCATGGATGGCGCTTGGCTGGTGGTGTGAGCGGACTGTCACTTGGCTGGTGGTATGGGCGGACTGTCGCTTGGCTGGTGGTTTGGCTTGCATGAATCCCCCCGCATTTTCTTTCCCAGAATCCATTGCAAACCTCAAATTTAATGAAAAATTCACATTTTCATCACGTCTGTGTGGTATAGTTGAAGGATCACCGCACAAGCACTAATTTCCTACCATCCAGCGTTCCCCTCGATCTCTTGACACCTCACTTGGGTGGGTGGCCAAAGCCCTGCCCTGATGGACACACTTTGGTTCTCCCTCAGTTTTTCATTTTTTACATTTTTAGGTTGCCTCTGCCTTGGGCACCCATAGAAGTGAGGTATCATTTTTATCGGGAAACAGAGAGGAACGCTGGATGGTAGGAAATTTTTGCCGGCATGCTCATTCCCACACAGAAATGTGAGAAAAATGTGATTTGCTAGTTAAATTTGAGGTTTACAGGGGATTCTGAGCAACAAAACGTTGGGAGATCCAAGCAAGCCGCACTTCCCAGTACTCCCCCGGGTGTCTAGAAATGTCTGGGTTTGGTAGGTTTACTTAGATATCAGCCAACCCTGGGAACAAAAACCCATCCATCACAAAACAACCTGTTTTCACGAAGGAGGCTCATGCGCTTTACTCCCGGGCTTGGCGGCCATCCAGGTAAACCTACCAACCTAGAAATTTCTGAAAACTAGACACCTGGAGGAGTCCAGGTAGGTATGGCTTGCGTGGATCCCCCAACGTTTTCTTATTCGGAATCCCCTGCAAACATCAAATTTAGCAATTTCTATGTGGGAAAGTTGTGGGATCACCGGGCTGACACAAATTTTTTACCACACAGCGTTTCCCCCGGTCTCTCGATAAAAATGGTACCTCACTTATGTGGGTGAGCCAGGGGCCTGCGACAGGGAAGTCCCAAAACTTCTGGAAACATCAAAATTATCTATTACAAAACAACCTGGTTTTTCAAGAGGGGCACCAGCGTTTTTGGTCCTGCGCTTATTGGCCAGCTTGGGAAATCTACCAAACCCAGATATTTCTGAAAAACAGACACCCGGGCGAGTCCAAGGATGTGTGGCTTGCTAAAAATATCATGTTTTTCTTATAATTCTGTGTGGTATCACAATGCCGGCATGAGTTTCCTACCACCCGTGTTCCCCTTTGTTTCCTGAGTGAAATGAAACCTCGCATGTGTAGGTAGGCCAAAGACCTGCAACTGGGAAGGACCAAAAACATAGAGATTGAGGGGATAGCACAGCAAGCTCCAAGCGCTATTATTTTTTTATATACGTTTTTAGGCTAACTTTGCATTTGACACCCACACAAGTGAGGTGTCATTTTTATCGAGAGACCACGGGAAATGCTGGGTGGTAGGAAATGTGTGCCAGTACAGTGATCCCAGGCAGAAATGTAAGGAAAATGTGATTTTTTTTAGCTAAATTTGAGGGTTGCGGGGAACTCTGACCTTCTATGGTTGAAGACGCCACTGTAATGAGTGCTTAGTTCTGAGGCGCCCGCACCTCTTTGTTAAGTCATCAGTTTGTCATCTCACCATGCGCTCATTCACGTGCTTGCATGCACGCTTATGTGTATCTTTTAAATGCCTTACTGTTGTTCTTTGCGTGCATACATGTAATGCTGTTATTGTATATAATTGAATCTGCACCCTCGTGCTACCTTTCTCTCGTTGAAGTATGAATGCCGGTTACCTACGTTGGCAGTTCGTACTTCAAGGAGATTAGACGCACTCCAGTGGTGTTCATGTTTCAAGCTTGGAATAAAGCTTAATCTTATTGAATGTATTTTCTACTTTTGTGGATTATTCACATCTTTTCATCTGGCGACGAATGACTTCCTCTTTTACCTTTTTTACGTGACACCACCAATTTTATGCAGTTCCCTCTAATTCCTCCTGCTTTGGCTTCTGAACGGCTCTCCCTCAGCTGCAACTGGGATCGAAAGGGATCCGTGTGTGATCCGTGTGTTCAACTTCATACATCGTTTCAGCGACCTTTTTCTCCAGACGCCCACTTCTGCTGGCGCCTATTGGCGAGTTTCCCTTTCCAAAAAGCCTCCGAGCTCCGCTGCGCTGATTACGTCATCGCGGAGCTGACGTGAGAAAGGCATCATGGTTTGGGCACTCATTCTTCACAATTAAAGGCATATACACGCATTTACACGCCCAACACGTGCAACCTTCAAAAAAGGAAATACTTCCTCCTCGAATAGTTCGGCATCTTTCTTTGGGCATTTCTTCTTCGATATTAAAGGTATCTACAAATGCATTGCGCGCAACCTTCAAAAAGGAAACACTTCATCAAATACAAATTCAAATTCACATACACACACTACGCGTGCAACATTTTTAAGGAAATTCAAGTGAGTCCTCATGGGTCTCTTTATTGTTTATTCATTCTGGCAGCTTTACTTCTTCTTTAAATGTACTGTTTACTTTAGAACTTTACCAGTTTTTTCTCCAAGGTTTACTTTCGCCTGATTGTTCCTGTTTCTGATTTTAATATACTGTTTATTTTTTAGAAGTATACAAATTCATACTGTTTATTATAACATGGCTTCTTCCCAACAATTATTTCAACTGGACCATTTTCTTCCCAAGCCTGGTAAACCAAAAGAATCCTGGAAACTGTGGTTTCGTTCCTTTTAAAATTATCTAGTTGCAATTGACGCTGAATCCTATTCTCTTAAGCGCAAATTAGCAATTTTGTTTCGATAATCTTCCTCTGACTCTACCCCCTCCAGGAGAGGGTGATGGTTGGAATGTCTACTCTGATGCTGTAATAAGACTCAACAAAAAGTTTTTGGAACAACCCAGTGTAATGCTTGAAATGTTCAACTTTATCAAGAGGAAGCAGAAACCTGATGAGTCAGTTGAAGATTTTATTTCAGCGTTAAGAAATGTAGCCGCTACTTGTAACTTTGGCGCATGCTTAGATTATCACCTCAGAGATCAATTTGTATATAGTTGTTATTTTAAAAAAAATCAGGAACGCATCCTCAGCTGTAGGGATCCCTCTTTAGCTGAGGTCATTAACATTGCGAAGGGCATCAAAAGATCCATTATTTCTTCTAAATGTATTGCAAATGATAACCATAATTCTGTTACTGCAATTCACCCGGATGCTTCAGTTAATGCTCTTTCTTACAGGTTCAAATTTACTAATACTGTGAATACAAATTACTAGGATTCTTCTGTTAATGCTGTTTCTTTCAGGTCCAAATTTACAAAACCTTTTCAAAACAAACAGTACAAACCTAATGCTTTTTGTTACAGGTGTGGTTCCAGATCTCACCTTGGAGATAGCCCTGTGTGCACTGCTTTGGGTAAAAAATGTACCAATTGTAACAAAGTGGGTCATTTTCAATCTGTTTGCAGGGGCAAGAAAATGATTAGAGTTCGCACTCTCCAAACCTCTGATCTTCCTGTCAGTGATAATTCTAATCACAATGCTGTTTTACCAAATGATTTGGAGAGGCTCATGCTTTCCATTGATTGTATTGCTCTGGAATCTTCTTCCCATAGAGTCAAAGATCCCATCCGTCAGGTTACTGTTGGAAAGCTTGTTCTTGATATGATGGCTGACTCGGGAGCACCTGTCACCATTGTTTCTGATATCTTGTATAAGGAGCATTGGTCTTCTAAAAAATCTTTGGAGGTCTTAGATATTATTCCTAAAGCATATGGTGACCACACAATTGACATGTTAGGTTATTTTGTTGAATCTTTATCCTGTTTAGGTCGGAAATTTTTTACGAAAGTTTATGTGGCTATTAAAGGTAAGAACATTGTTGGCTGGTAAGATATAGCCAAAATGGGTCTCAAGTTGGTTTCGGGATCTGATAATCCAATACAGATAAATGATGATGTTTGTATTTCCACAATTTCACAATGTTCAGAAAATGATTTAAAAAAAATAATTTCTGAGTTTCCTGAAGTTTTTTCCTTAACCATAGGAAACATTTCCAAATTTGAGCATGTAATCAAATTAAAGGCCAATGTTGTTCCTGTTTCACACAAACCAAGACCCATTCCCTTGAGTGTGAGGGATGATCTTAAAGTGTTACTTGACAAATTAGTCTCTGAGGGTATTATCAAAACTACTGACTCATCTGAGTGGGTCAGTCCCATTGTCATAGTCAGGAAAAAGGATCAATCTATCTGTTTGTGTGCTGACTTACGCTCACTTAATAAAAACATTGTAGTAGACTGCCACCCGTTACCCAAAATCCAGGATTTATTGGCAAATATATCTGGTGCAACTTATTTTTCTCTCTTAGATCTCCGTTCAGCTTACCACCAGATTCCACTCAATGATAATTCTACTGACCTCACTACTTTTGTTACTCCTTTTGGAGCATATACATTTTTGAGATTACCGTTTGGTGTAGCCTCAGCAGCTAGCGTTTTCTAGAGATTCATGGATCATATTTTAAAGGGTATTGATTCAGTGCAGGCATACCAAGATGATGTTCTTATATTTTCAAAGAACAATTCAGATCACTTAGTTACACTCAGAAAAGTCCTTCATAAATTCAAAGAGGTTGGTGTCACCTTAGGTACTGAGAAATGTAAATTTTTTGTTACTTCGCTTGATTATTTGGGACATACGATTTCTGCATCTGGTATCACTCTGAAATTCTACCTCACAAAAGCCATTTCTCAAGCCACAGTTCCCAACAACAAAGATTCACTCAGATCCTTCTTGGGCATGACCGAGTATTACTTTAGATTTATTTCAGGTTATGCACAAGTTGTCCAACCACTTCGCACTCTTCTCAAGAAGAACACAAATTTTAACTGGACTCAGGAAATACAAGAGGCATTTGATCTTGTTAAAAGACTAATTCTGGAGTCACCTGCTCTCTCTGCCTTCTCACCCAGCCTGAAATGCACCATCTCAGTGGATGCGAGTCAACGTGTTCTTTGAGCTGTTCTCTGTCAATGGTCTAATGGTAAAGAAAACACAATTTGTTTCTCCTCCAGATCACTTACAACTGCAGAAAGTAATTACAGTACCATTGAGAGAGAGGCTCTTGCCCGTTCCTGGGCCGTAGAGAAATTCAGGACTTTCATTTGGGGTTCTCATTTTGAAATTTGTTCAGATCACAAACCTTTAATTCATATGCTCATTGATAATGGCACAGGCAAAGCGTCTTCCAGATTAGTTTGTATCCTTTCACGTTTACATGAGTACAATTTTACTATAAAGTATATTCTTGGTGGACGCAATTTAAGGGCTGATTGTTTGTCTAGACTCCCTTTACAGGATGATTCATCCTCTTCAAGGTTTGACGATATTGAATGTGTGGTTGCTAGCATTGAAGACTTCATTGGTAGCATGGCTTCCATTTCTCAAGAAGACTGGCTTAAAGCTTCAGATGAGGACAATGTCCTTTTGGCATTTAAGAATATGATCATTAATGGTTGGCCTAGAGAACGCTCTTTACCAGCTCCCCTGAAGTCTTTTGCACAAATCGCCGATGAACTTTCTTCTGTTGAAAACTTCATTATGCGAGGTGATTTGGCTGTACCTCCTGTTTCTCTTCGCAAAAAGATTTTCCTTTTAGCACACGAGGGGCATTTAGGTGTGGGTGCAACATTTAGAAGATTAAAAGAAAAATTTTGGTGGCCTGGGTTGGAAAGAGATGTTTCTAATTGGATAAATTTGTGTCAAACCTGTCTTGTTTCAGACAAGCACTGGAAAACATTGAAGACCCCATTACATAATGTGCCTGCTCCAGTTGAAGCTTGGTCCAACTTAGCCCTTGACTTCGCTGGGCCTTTTGAAATTTTACCAAGTGATAAAAAGTACATTATTTTCTTAATTGATTACTACTCAAAATGGGTAGAGTTTGATTTATGTTCTTCTCCCAAATCATTGTGTGTGATCAATTTTCTTTCTAGAATTTTTCTGTCTGAAGGTTTTCCCAAAGAACTTGTCACAGACAATGGATCTCATTTTACTTCAATTACCTTAGCTGATTTTCTAAATGCTCATGGCACTATATTCTCCTTCCTCTAATGGCTTAGTGGAATGCATGAATAGGTTCGTTAAAGAAGGTATTCAATCTGCTATAGCTTGTCATTTATCAGTAGAACTGTTTTTGAAGAAAAAGATTTGGTCTTATCTTACCACCCTCACACTTCCACGGGTGTCTCTTCCTTCACATTGCTTAAGAAGAGAAACCCCAATGGTACCCTGCGTCTTAATTGGCTAAATGTTTTAAGAAAAGAAGATGAACTCTGTTTGGTGTGTAAAGATAAACAAAAGATGTTAAAGAATGTTACGAAACATCAACTTGTTAAAAATAAATTGTTTGCCACTAAGACTTATAACATCACCCATGACTTTAAAATTGGTAATTGGGTCATGTTGAAGTTTCCCAATAAGGTTTAAAAAGGTCTTTCGAAGTTGTCTCTTCCTATACAGGTTCTAAAGGTGTCAAAAGCTTCTCTTTTCTTGGGAAAAAAGGGTTGGTGGAACAAGAGAATGATTGTCAAGTAAACTCCTGCTCAAGCTTCTAAAATTTACACTCACAACAGTACTGATTTACATTAGGATTTGCATTTTTCTCATTTCTCACATGATTCCTCCTTTACAGAATCCAACACAAACAATGTTAATGATCTTCAAGAGGCTTTGTCTCGCTCTTCCAGCACAGAGCCTTTATCGACCAACTCACCCCAACACCTTCATTATGTTCCCATGTCAGGGCTTACCTTCTCAAGGTCCTCACGCAATTGTTCTTTTCCATCCAAATTTAAGGATTATTACATGTCTTAGTCAGGTACACTACACATAATTTTCACCTCCTTTGGTTTAAAAGTTAAAATTAAATTCATGCATTAGCTTGCTTATTTTGTTTTGATAGGGGGAGGGGGATGTAATGAGTGCTTTGTTCTGAGGCGCACGCACTTCTTTGTTAAGTCATCAGTTTGTCATCTCGCCATGCGCTCATTCACGTGCTTGCATGCACGCTCATGTGTATCTTTTAACCCCTTCAGTGCCCGCCCCTTTCCCCGCCCAGTGCCGGCCGTTGCATTAGCGGGCGGGGTCTATGACGAGCTGGACTCGTCATGGGCACAGCGCCACCGCGGCCCATGACGAGTCCAGCTCGTCATGGGCACTGAAGGGGTTAAATGCCTTACTGTTGTTCTTTGCGTGCATAAATGTAATGCTGTTATTGTATATAATTGAATCTGCACCCTCGTGCTACCTTTCTCTCGTTGAAGTATGAATGCCGGTTACTTACATTGGCAGTTCGTACTTCAAGGAGATTAGACGCACTCCAGTGGTGTTCATGTTTCAAGTTTGGAATAAAGCTTAATCTTATTGAATTTATATTCTACTTTTGGGGATTATTCACATCTTTTCAGCCACCTTATTATAAAGAGGCCAGATTTGGTCGCCTTTGTACACAACACATTGGCTGGAAAGAGCACTAGCCATATGAATAAAAACTGACTCGAGGCTCGTCATCTAGGACAGAAACCATGGTATAACAGAACACTTAAAAAAACAGAAAGGAACATTAAGAAAAGCAATTAAAGTGCAAAAGTCTAAAGCCACAAATGAAAGAATGAAGCACAAGCTAATAATAGCAAGGAGAGTCTTTTAGAAAGCCCCGTGGGAGGCAAAAAAGAAATACCATGAAGACCAATGTCGTGGAGGTCAAACATGACTGAAGGCCAACAAGCAGTTTAAATTTAGCAGTTCGTTAACAGACCAAATGAAACCATGTATAAAAATGGAAATTGCCTACGAAAAAGAAACATGGCCGGCACATATAGGAAACATGTACACCGCAGATTCATTTAAATCAAAAAACGGTTAAACATGCCACCAGGACCAAATGGCCTGAAAGGATACTTCTTCAAAAGTGGATGTAGAATTCTGGTCCCATTATCTAACAGCACTGTAGTAAGCCTCCTCAATATCTGCCCAGGTCCCAGAATCGTGGCTTGGATCCATTTTGTATCTGATCCACAAGAAGGGGAACGCTCAGGACCCTGCAAATTACTGGTTGATATCCTTACTTTATGTAGAGGCCAAGGCATGGGCAAGTATCCTTCTAAAAGATCTAGAAAGCGGCAGAGAAAGAACATGTTATTCCTTGCTACCAAACTGGCTTCAGACATAAAGCATCTACTACAGATAATTGTGTTGCCCCATCATACTGGGCCTGGCCACCCATACGAGAAGATCTTTTTAGCCTCCACTTTATGTCTGCTCTGTGAATTACTCAGCAGCGTTTGACGGCGGAAGAAGCTGGATGAGTGAGGCATCCCCCAAATTCTGCTTAAAGCAATTATGTCGTTCTATACAGACACCTGGATACGAGTTAAATTAGGCCGCGGCCATTGTCACGAAGTAAGGCATAAATAGGTCTGTGTCCTCTACTGCTCAAGCTATACACTGCCAATGGAGGGACCATGATAAAGAAGGCCAAGCCATTTCCTCCCAGAACAGAGTGATACAAGATCCAGATCCTAAACTATGCCAACAATCTAGCAATTCTAATTTAGTTTTGATTGTATCATTATTGGAATTGCAATATAATAACCCAGATACGCAGTTATAGTACTATTGTATGTGAATTCTGATGATTTAAACATATCTTTGAAACAGTATTTATTCAGTTGCATAACTACAGATTTATCTATATTTAGGGCCCAATTGCGACCACAGGTTGGAGGCTTTCCGCCCGACATGGTAGGTTTTACGTAAGAACGCTGTATTAGGATGATGGCAGTCAGAGTTTGAACCTATGGGTGAATTCAAACGGTTCCGAAGGGCTCAAGTAGACTGTTGGTCAGTTGGAAAAGCAGCACAATCCCTTAAGGATGGCGTTTCCGCTGTCTGGATTGTGATGTCGGTTTCTGACAGCCATTCCATGTCGGAAAGGCCGACATGTCGCAGGCATGTGGCAGGCATTGTCCGCCATCATAATTAGGGCCTTAGTTTAAGTTCAGATATTTTGTAAGTAAATATAATATATCATAAAATGCATCCAAGGATCTGGAAGGATTCCAAATGTATAATAACAAAATCATCCGTTTATGCTATAAACTTTATTTCGTCATCTCTAATCTAACATCCAGACAACATTTTAGGTCATATTTCTTTCCCTAAAAATGTATCAAGGGACAAAAAATATAAAAGTAAAAGGGGTCATCCTTGTCTAGTTCCTCTTTTAAGATAAACATATTCAAATTGCATACCAATAACAAATACTAAGGTTTTAGGAGAAGAATAAAGTAAAGTAATATATTATCCTGGGCCCAAAAAGTGCTTTCAGTGCTCAGCAGCGGCACATATGGCAGTCTGCCACAGGGTGGCACTGTCTGTCTAACTTAGAAATAAGCACAGCAACGGTTTATTATCAATATAATGTACATTTAAAATAACTAATACCTGCCGTCCAAGCCATTCTTCTAGCTTTGGGGACCTGTAATAGTCTGAATTGTCAGACTTGTAGGAGTGGGATGGTTAGTAGTTGTGTTGGCACGATCATTGGCAGCGCTGGCATGGGTAAATGGGTGATGTAAGCTGCAGAGGACTCCTAACGAGGGCCCTGGCACACAAATTAAGCACTGGACTAAACCCATGCCACTGCAAGGCCTTCATAATAAAACACCAATTAACTTGCTCAAAGTCTTTTTCAGCTTCAAGTCTGACTGTAACTAGCGGGTTCTTACTTTTGTAAGCACCATCAACAAAATTGAATTATCAGTAATATTTCTGCCTTTCACAAATCCAAAGTGTTCTACACTTTGGCCCTGTGGGTGCGGCGGTGGCAGTCCAGCCACTGCTGCACCGGCGGTCTAACCGCCCTACTAGGACTTTGCTGGTCTGAGTGCTGTTGCACCGCCACAGCAGCCAGAGAACCACGTTCCCAGGTAGCCCATCGGCGGTCTGAGAGCTGCAATATCCTTGGTGGTGCTCTGAGGCACCGCCAAACATATTACAATTTTCCTTACCACCAGCAGTGTCATGGAGGTTCTTTCTCCATGTAAATGCTGGTGGTGAGGAAAGTAAGGGGGCCTTACATGGCCCCCTCTTGCTCCTGTGCATGGGGTTGCACTAGAAAGAATGCACGACATGGTGCATTCTTTCCCCTGCTGAAACGTGCATGGCGGTCCCGCAGCGGTGCTGTTTAAGGTTCACAATGAGCCTTTAAACAGCACTGCCCCCCGACCGCCATACCCCCCGCCTTTCAGACTCCAAAATTACTTGTAATCAGGCCGGCGGCGGTGAGTTTCATTGGTCCAGGTGCGGGGCAATGGTGTGCCGTCTGCTCCAGGACCGACGAAACTTGTAATCAGGCCCTAAATTAGGTCATTAATGTATTCATTAATATGTGTTGCCAAAAAACTGTGCAAAAATTTTACAATGGATATTAGTGAGAGAGATAGGTCTATAAGTTTAACAAAAGGACAAATCTTGGTCTTTCTTTGAAATTAAACACAACATTGACCCAAAGAAAGAACCTTCAGTGGTTTCAACAAATGTAAATGTTGGGTAAGCCAAAATAACTTTGGAAATAAAATTGTTGAAAAACAAAATAAAATACCACAGAAAAAACATCTCAACATGGTACTTCGGGTAGTTTAGCAGTAGCATCAAATATTTCTCTTATATCTTTATCCTTGTTTAACAGAGATAAACCAATGCTCTGTTCTTAATCTTTCACATTAGAGTTTTTGGAAAATCACACAAAGCATCAACAGAGGGGATTTCTTTCGGAGTATACAACTCTAAATTATATTCAACAAAGGATTTTAAAATATCTGGATCATTGTATTGCCTATTGCCCATGGTATCAATAATGACACTAACATAAGACTTACGCTTTTTAATTTTAAGGTAATTTTGTCAACACTTCTTGTGCTTTTTATCCCACCATAATATCTAGCATTCCCCTTCATCGCTGTACTACAAGCCCCTTCCAAATAAATTTTATTAATCTCCAACTTTGCTTGTGTACGACTCATTAAAGCATCTTTTAAACTGATGAATGGTACTCATTTTTCAAATTTCTTTATTGGTGTAGAAGAGTAGAGGATTCCTTTAAAGCTTATCATTTCCTTGCCATTGCTTTAAAAGGGTTCCAGATGATATTGGGATCAGAGGCTTGTTCCATATTAAATTAAAAATACTCACTTTCAGACCCCTCCAGAAAGGATCTGTCTAGCAACACAAATACTAAAGTTCCATCTGTTTGAATGTGAGCTTCCAGGAAAATGATCCAAATTCACAAAGACTGCATTGTGATCTGAAATCAAAGATGCTCCAATATCCTTCATCAATGATTTAGTGAGATTTTTTGTAAGAAATATATAATCAATCCATGATCTTAGTTGATGTGTAGGTACATCATATGAATATTCCATGAGATCTGGATTAAATATTCTCCAAGCATCACCAAACCCTTGCTAAAGATGGATCTTTTAAATGCATTCTGCATTTTGTTTCGGACATATTTAGTGGCGATCCCTTGCAAACAGGAGACACAGCCAGCAGCAAACACCATTACACAGCAACCACAGACACACTCACAACTCACCCATCACACAACTCACACACCATCAGGACCTCATCCAAAAGCACACACACACAGCCAGCAAAACCAACACCAACCCACCATCACTTGCACCCTCACAGAAACATCCCTCACCACCACCACCCATCACCATACCCCCAAAGAAGAATCCAAAGTTCACAGATAGTGAGTTAGAAGTGCTGGTAGACGAGATCATCAGAGTACAGCCACATTTGTTTGGTACATTGGTCCAAAGGACCCCCATCTCACAGAAAACAACGATGTGGGCGAGGATTGTGGACAGGGTGAATGCCCAAGCACCAGCAAGGCGCACAAAGGACGATATCCAGAACAGGTGGTATGACGTGCGCAGGAGGGTCAAGAAACTCATAGAAAAAGATCACGCCCTGAGTTAGCCCACCAGCGGTGGCCCTCCTGCCAAACCAGTCTACTTCAGGACCTGGGAGGAGAAGGTGCAGGACATCCTACCACCAGAGAGAGTCCATGGGCTAACAGACATACCAGAGCCTGGTGAGTACACAAACAACATACCCAAGATTGTTTGGCAAGGGGACAGTGAAACCATGCACCGCAACCAAAGCTACAGTAACCAAGAGATATACATACCAAGATGTGTATGCCAGTCAGACAAACACAATACCTGCCACCTCATAGTGACTCTGAACTGTGTCATGACATGAGCCAACCTACAAACAAATAGAGCAAGCCAGTGGCACAAAGCTAAATAGACACTGCCAGACAGTTTGCCACCACAAACACACTAACTCACAGTGCAGCTGACTGACAGGAAGGAATAGTGGGGAGGCAGGTGAAGTCAGTGTATCCAAAAGCATGATGGGGCCTGTAGTCACAGATAATGCTCCCCCTCCTGATTGGCCCATCAAGACCTCTCTGAAACATGCCCACATCACAGGGAGTGGAAAATGCCTGACAAGATGGCTGACACTGGCTCCTGCTGTGGGGAGCACAAGGCCTTGCTAGGGCATGTGCGCAAATCAGAAGCAGGACACCACTGACTGACATCCTGAAAGACAACTTGCACACCCTACAATGGAAGCACGTTTCATGGTGGGATGTCTGGCCGGGTGGGAAGGAGGACTGACAGCTCTGACCATACTTACCAGCATGTGGAGACACACACACCCCTCAACACAAACTCCACACAACTCACCGGGTATAATGCACTGACTCACACTGTAGTGACATATCACCCAAAGATACACCACACTGGGTGATGCTGTGTGAAGCACAGGGGCTCTCTTTGGACTTGTAGCCAAACAAACACCAGGATTTCACAGTCAGTCATCTTGCCACTGCTGTCACACCCCCTCACAGGGAAGCAGAGTCAAGAGGAAGGAAGTATGGGCATGCTGGGAAGGGGGTTGTATCCAGGAGCATGATGGGAGTTGCAGTCACAGACATTCCCCACCCACCCACATGGCCCAGCAAGCTCACACTGAACCATGCTCGCCCCACAGGGAGTGGGAAGGGACTGACAAGATGTCCGACACTGGGCTCTGTTGTGGGGAGCACAAGGCCATGCTGGGAAATGGGCACCAACAAACTCCAGGACTTCACAGTCAGCCATCTTGCCATTGCTGTCACACCCCCTCGCAGGTAAGCAGAGTCAAGAGGAAGGAAGTATGGGCATGCTGGGAAGGGGGGTGTAGCCAGGAGCATGATGGGAGTTGCAGTCACAGACATTCCCCACCAACCCACATGGCTCAGCAAGCTCACACTGAACCATGCTCACCCCACAGGGAGTGGGAAAGTACTGACAAGATGTCTGACACTGGGCTCTGTTGTGGGGAGCACAAGGCCATGCTGGGAAATGGGCAACAACAAAATCAAACTCTGTCCGTGACAAGCTGGGAAAAAGCAGTGTACCGGCAGGCATCTGTTAGAAAAGTAGAAAATGTCATGTTTGTGATCCATTGATGCATGTAGAAACATAACTCACATTGTGTGTGTCTTCCAAACACAGGTGGTGCTGGGCACCCAGCACCAAATGATGAGGATTCCCAGTCCCAGACTCTGGCGGACGCTGAGCAATCTGGTTTGACTCTGTCTCTGTCCTCTTCGGATGACGACGACCAACCTGGCCCCTCCGGTGTGAGTTATCATGCAGCACCAGCAGTACCAACATCTGCACCCCCTGTACCCAAGCCTCCAGCATCTGGAAACCAACAGGGCACCCCGCCAACACGGACAGACCAAGGTCACTGAACACCCACAGCACAGGCGCACAGGCACACAGGATCCCCCGGAAGCTACAGCAAACACCACCAGCAACACCACCCAAGGGGTCCCAGTGTCACCTGTGCATCCCGCCGCTGGTCCTGCCCATGTGGATAGGGGTGCTAGGAGGGGTGGGAGTAAGCGGGCGCACCTTGCAGAGGGGTCTGGACTGCACGATGACCCCCAACTGGCACACATCATAGATGCGTACCAGGATAGCACCAGAGGATTTGGCCATGTAGTGGGGATCCTCAAGGACATGCAACAGGAGCAGGCTGCCCACCATGCCCGCATGGAGGCCAAGTGGGATGCCCTTACTGCGGTGCTTCGGGACATACTCCAATGCCTCCGCCAGAGCAACAAACACTTGTCCACACCTCCCTGTGTGGCCACAACATCTGTTGCAACACCACCTGCCAGCGCCACAGGGAGGGAGGAGGTCTCTGGTGGAGAGTCCCATGCACCGCAGAGGCCTGCCCCTGAGGATCCCCCCCCAGGAAGAAGAGGGGTCGTCCGAAGAGGGACATGTGAGAGGCAGATGTCCCTGCACATCCCCCAGGGCCTCTAAACCTGTTCTGGACAATGTCCTATGTGTGCAACCCGTTCACCTTGTCCAATCGCATACAACTCGCCCACATGACATGGAGGGTTCATGTTGGGCCAATGTAGCAGATGACTGTGGACTTTACTCTGGACATTTAATCTACCAGCACATCCAACTCTAATGTGAACTTTGGATTCCAAAACCAATGTACAGCACCCACCATCCTGTGCACTTTCCTCACACATGTTCGCAAATAAACTCACCAGTACACCATACTTGCCTCTGTTGTGATTCCAACTTGTCATGTGTCAAGGAGATGTCGATCTGCTAC
Organism: Triturus cristatus; assembly: GCF_964204655.1. NCBI lineage: Eukaryota > Metazoa > Chordata > Amphibia > Caudata > Salamandridae > Triturus > Triturus cristatus. The sequence continues at coordinate 1,015,232,518 of NC_140590.1, forward strand.
ACAACACAGTGCATGCCAAATACTGCTACAATGTGACCAATGTTAGGTGAGTCATGGTGATGTGACACATGTGAGGGAGACACACCACCATGGCACAACAACACATACTCACCATGGCCATGTCACCCATCCCACACAATGATGTTGACCTGAAACACATTGGCATGCACTAACACAACACCAACCCCAGTCAGTGGTAACAAGTCCACAGGTGAGGTAAGCAGATTTCACTCAGATGTGGAAAGACAGACAACACACATAACAAAGCATAGCACAGGTTCATTACACATCAGCAACATGTTTATTCCACAAAAGTTGCAAGGTAATTCTACATAACAGTGGACACACGGGCACAAAGTGTCGGAGAATTGAAGTCCAGGGATGTGTGGTACATCAGCTGATGGGGATTGACAACTTCCACCCTGGGGTTGGATTCTGGGCGTTGGGGGTCAGTGTGGCCAAACAACAGGCAACGTACCCTGGGAAGGACAGACACAAGACACAGTCAAAAGCACAGCAGAACAGGAGAGAAATGCAATACACATGCACAAAACATGTCGCAAGAAACCTACAAAAAAACAAGTTAGCAGTACTACCCTATTGTGGAGTACACACCACCTGAATGGACACATCACTGCATGCATCCAGTCAAGTGGCACACAGACACTCTCAGACAGCAACAGAGCAGCCACAACACATTCCAGGCTAACTCCATACATTGCCATAACAACCCTGGAAACTCACATTAAGATGAAGAAGTTGTTGATGAGCTGTGAGCGGACGTCACCCTACTCCTCATCATCACTGGCATCTTGGCCCAAGCCGGGATCTGCCACAGGTGGCGGAGGTTGGTCATCGTCATCCTGGATGAGAGGCACCTCCTTCCGCACTGCCATTTTGTGTAGCATGCAGCATACAAGGATTATTTTGCACACTTTTGCTGGATCATATGGGAGGGCCTCTCCGGTCTTGTCCAGGCAGCGAAAGCGGCTTTTCAGGAGGCCGATTGTCCGCTCAATCACCCTCCTGCTCCGACCATGTGCCTCATTGTAGCGATGCTCTGCTGGTGTCACAGGGTTCCAGAGAGGTGTCAGCAACCACAGCATGTTGGGGTATCCAGAGTCACCTACACACACAAAAATGAACAAGTAGCTGAGCATTGTAGGAGTGCGGAATACAACATTGACAAACACACACAATGAGAAACAGTCAGTACACACCAACAATCCAGGCATGCTGAGCTGGCATCTGTGACATCAGCGTTGCAATGCGACTACTCCTCATTATGTAGGCATCGTGAGCAGAACCAGGGAACCGTGCACACACATGTGTGATGGCTATGTCAGCAGCACATACCACCAGAGCATTGATGGAGTGGTACTGCTTTCTGTTCCGGTATGCCTGCTCATGTGCCTGTGGTGGTATCAGGGCCACATGTGTCCCATCCATTGATCCAATGACGTTCGGCATCCTCCCCAGCGTATAAAAGGCATCCTTTATTGAAGGGAGTTCAGCTGGGCTTGGAAACTTTATGTACAGGTCTAGGAAATGCAACATCCCCTCCAAGACATCGCGTAGCACCCGACTAAACATCGTTTGCGACATACCACCAACAGTAGCCACCAGCCGCGGCCCGTGGAGGGAGTTCCGTGGGGCGGTAAGGCGGGGCGGGGAGGGGCAGGGTGGGGGTTCTAAAAACCGGAATATGGATAATTACAGGTAAATAAACAATTAATTAAATAAAACTAATTTCGTAGCGCGCGCTGCATCGCATTTTGCGATGCAGCGTGCGCTACGCAATTCGTTTTATTTATTTAATTGTTTACTTACCTGCAATTATCCATATTCCGGTTTTTAGAACCCCCCACCCTGCCCCTCCCCCGCCCCGCCTTACCGCCCCACGGAACTCCCTCCACGGGCTGCGGCTGGTAGCCACAGTGTACTGGAAGGTACCAGTGGCAAAGAAGTGCAGGGTTGCCATCACCTTCACCTCTGGGGTCAGTGCTGTAGGGTATGTCTGGCCAGGTAGCAGATGTGGCGCCAACTCCTCAATCACTGGCCTGGTGAAGCGGTACCGTCTGATGCAGTTGTGTTCCTGCATGGTCGCAAGGTCTGGGAACGGTCGATGGACAGCTGGTGCCCTGCAGTACAGAGATGCACAAAGGAAGATTGTCAGTTCATCCACCCATGTGGCCATGACCAGGCTCAATATCACATGATAGATTATGACATTACACAATGTATTGAGGTGTGTGCTGTTGGGCCTGGACACATATGTCACTTACATGACCTTCACCTTACATCTCAATTCCACACGTCCACATGAGTCCCATGTAGTGCAATGGCCAATCATCTGGCTGTGTCACCCGACCTATGTACTGCTGTAACATTACAAACACACACCACAGTGACAAGTGAGGCCTGATGTCTCACAGGTATCACAGATCTTTGCCATGCAGAAACCCAAATGTGCCCCCCCCCCAAACACACAGGAAATGCAGCCTTACATGCCATGGGACACTGTGTGGCCAATGCTGTAGTGTGGTAGGTGTGCACATGTGTCCCTGGCTAGTAATTGGGTGTTGAATCCGTAGAATATTCACACCAATGAGGTCCGACACGGGTGACAATGCGTACGCATTACACGGATCATGACCGAGCCATGCGTATGCTTTGTCATTGACTGCAATGAGGTCCGACGCGGGTGACAATGCGTACGCATTGCACGGTTCATGACTGAGCCGTGCGTACGCTTTGTCATTGACTGCAATGAGGTCCGACGCGGGTGACAATGTGTACGCATTACACGGATCATGACCGAGCCATGCGTATGCTTTGTCATTGACTGCAATGAGGTCCGACGTGGGTGACAATGCGTACGCATTGCACGGTTCATGACTGAGCCGTGCGTACGCTTTGTCATTGACTGCAATGAGGTCCGAAGCGGGTGACAATGCGTACGCATTGCACGGTTCATGACCGAGCCGTGCGTACGCTGTGTCATTGACTTCAATGGGGTCCGACGCGGGTGACAATGCGTACGCATTGCACGGTTCATGACCGAGCCATGCGTACGCTTTGTCATTGACTGCAATGGGGTCTGACGCGGGTGACAATGCGTACGCGCCGGGCAGGCATGGTCCGAGACAGGCGTACGCCTTGGCCATTAAATCATATGGAGACGGGTGCATGTGTATTTTCAAAATACGCGTTGGACGGTCAGCTGACCGAGCCAGGCACACCCATTGGCTCTGGACTGTCATGGAGACGGATGCGGATTCAAAACTTGTACGAGTTGTGCACAAGAAATTCTGTTGAATGCCTACAACAATGTCACAATTTCCAGTGTTTCATGAAGGTGAAGATTTGAACGATGCGGAAGGCATGTACGAGTTGTACAATTCCATGGATTGGCCAGATTTATAGAATGCAACCGTGTTGGACCTATCACTTGGGACACATGGCACAGATTCGGCCTCTGCAGCACAGATATAAGGCTGCCTGGACCCCAGGGAGCTCACTTGCCTGCACTACATGCTACTGGACCACATCCCTGCTACCACTGCTGCTGTCTCTGCATCCTCTGGCTCCTGCAATGGCACGTACTATGGAGAGGGCCCCAGCCTTCACTGAGGAGGAGAACAAGGTCCTGCTGGACGGGCTCCTTCCACAGTACAGCAAGCTCTATGGGAAACCAGGGGAGCAGGTGAGTGTGCAGTCCACTGCCTTCCTAATTATGCATGTTGTCTGACTAGCAGGACTAGCAGTGTGTACACCAGTGGCAAGCATTCTCACTGACTACTTTCATCACCCAAAGTGTGTAGGTACAAGTAATGAACAGGTGTCCTGCTGCTAAAGTGCATTAGTGCAAGCTTAAACTACCCAGGCATTGTTAACATGTCAGACATGCAGGTGATTTGTCCTTCCCCATGGTTGCACTACCTGTGTGACTCATTTCCCTTTGTGATGATGACATGTATATCCAAATGTGTGCAGCACAAATCCGGGGCATGTGTGTTAATGTACTTTTAACTTTGTCATCCTCACAGGTTGATGCCCACCAGAAGCAGGAGATATGGCTGACCATCGCCCGGGCTGTTTGTTCGGTGGGGGTCGACAAGCGCCGGATCCGCAACTGCCAGAAGAGGTGGCAGGACCTTCGGGGCTGGACCCAGAGGATAGCTAGAGTCCAGCTGAAGCTGTAACCTCCACGCAGGAGGGGTGGACACCGGACCCTGACTCCCCACATGCTCCAGATCCTGGCAGTGATCTTCCCGGACCTGGATAGGCAGCTGAAGGCAAGACAGCAGCAGGAAGGGGGTGAGTCCATGTCTGATCTGTGTACTATGTCTGACATGCAAATAGCAGTCTTTTGTCCTGCTCACACTTCCACGTTACGTAGCTCTTGTAGTCCCAAACTCAGGTCCCTCATTTGTGTGATGCATCCTCCTCATCTGTTCCACAGGTGTGGCCTCTCCAATCTGTTGCTTGTGTCACTAGGGCACTGTGTCCCTGTAGTCAGCTATGCTTCAGGTACCGGTCAGCATCAGTTCCCGTGAATCTGTTGTGTGTTTCATGGGTGGGTCAATTGTTTACACAATGCCTGAGATCTGACATGTGATCCGTGTATGCCCTTGAGATGTGTGCCAATTGCTGGTCTGACTCGCAACATGTGACTGGAGAATTCCAAACAAACCCATGCAGCAGGGGACTCCAATTTAGGAGTATGTATAGAAAGTATGTCTCACTTGCTTAGCCACCTGACTACTGTCCAGGGCCAAACACTGTTCCACTTAGTCCTGGCCAGGCATGCCCCCACAAGGGCATTTACAAACACTCTGTAATCCCACTCCTGTATATGAAATTGCAGGTTGTGCTCAGTGACATGTGCCCTCAGGTGTCTGCCTCTGTGTCATCATGGTGTGGCTTGTTGCTACGTACAACTGGGGTGTCCATGATTCAGAGGGTCAGCATGACATCTGCGATGTGATGTGACTGTGAGAGACAAGACCTCTGTGACATAGGTGTGTGATCATCTGACAGCGCACAATGGTGTATGCAACTGTGTCCTTCATGCAGCTGGGTTACATGCATGGCAGACTCTGATGTGTTAATGTACAGGGATTTGTGTTTGCTGACACTCATATGTCTGATAGGCATGATGTGGGGTATTCTGGGTCCTGGATATGTTGTTTGCATGGGATGGGCAAGTGCACCGGTCATCTGCTGAGTTTGCTTTACCCCAGAGCTAGGATTGTGAGTCAGTGCATATTGTTGTTGTCTGGATGCCCTGCCCCTGTGACACAAGACATTGTTGACTGACTTTCAGGGCATACCAGTGCCATGGCATTTAACTTGCTATGAGTGAGCCTCCATTGTGTTCAAGTGTGCACCATGCACCACATTGTGGCATTGCCCATCAGGACAGGAGTACATCATAGTGTGTGTTGCTGGCATGCATCACAAGCATGTGGAATGAGTCTCTGCCCATCCCTTCACCCGGACACCTGTACTGAGTCAGTAGCAAGAGATGTGCTGTGTGTATAGTGACATACTCCTACATGTTCACTTGCATGTACAACTGATGTGTGAGTGGTGCATGTTGGCACATTGGGGTGTTAGCATCCAACATGCAATGGACATATGTGTGAAAGTCAAGGAGGGATATGTGTGCCATGGTTGATGTTGAGAATGACAATTTTCCTATCCTAAACAGTGTTGGCACTTTGAGCTGTGTTCAGCTGATGATGCCAGGGTGTGCCCTGTGATGTGATGTGATGTACTCACTGTGGTGTGTGCAGTCGGTGCAGGTGACTGGTGTTGTTCTGTTACTTCCTATCCCTATCCAGATACATCCACGGCCACAGGAGGGGACAGCTCCATGGACCAGGAGGAGCCATAGAGCCTTACAGGGACATAAGGAGAGAAGTCGGGTGGACCCAGTGGCACGGGGGGCGAGTTGAGCCACACAGAGGAGTCTTCAGCACCCCCAACAGCTGAGGGCCACAGCAGCTCTGAGGATGACTCCCTTGTGGAGGCGGGTGTCAGCAGCCACCAAACCAGCTAGTGAGGCTGTCCCCGCCACTGCCACCACCACCACCACCACCCCCCTCCCATTGGCTCCCATCCCAGAGGTTCCTGTGGGCTCCCGTGTTCGTGAGCATGTCTCCTTCGTGTAAACAAGAACAAAAAAGGGAGTAGAGAGGCACCACTCGTCCGAGTGGTGGAGGTGGATACTTCCTCCCGGTCAAATACTAGTAAACATAGGGATCCACCCGTAGGTTGAATGTGTGAAAAGACTCCCCAAGGGGACAAAGATGTATCCCACAGCCGTGGAGAATACAAATCAGTTGTTTAAATACCCCTCACACACCAAAAGGGCCCTTGGTGTCATGCTTCATCATGGGGGTCTTCCCGCCCCTCTACGGGACGGGGCGTGCTACGACCTACGTCTACGCGGGAGCACTGTTAACAATGAGAAGACTATGTGTTATGCAAGGGTGTGAGAGGAAGGGTCAGGGGTGAATGGAAAAGTGAATTAAAAAATACCTGGCTCTTTGGTCTAACGAAATTTATTATTACGTATGAGCTGGTATTATTAAAAATTAGTGGGGGGAGGAGGAAGTATGCCTCAATGAGCTGTGCCTCCTAATGGTGCCGACATGTTTCGAAGCTTCCCCAAGCTTCTTCTTCAGGACCTTAAGGATCCCTTCCTGAAACTCACTGTGATGTGTCAATAAATAAAAAGGTGTGAATAGATCAATATAGGAAGAAAATAACCTCCTATGGTTAGTAATGCCTAGATAGGTCTTATATGGTCCATAACCTAGAAAACAAAAACAGGAAAAAACCAACGTCACGTAGATCGAGGATCAATCCATCATGTGTGAATAGTGATCTGAAAAAGAAGTGATACAATAGTCGCCTCTTAACGCTATCCATAACGTTATCACGTGATCTGTGGTGAAAATACAGTGTAACACATAGACATCGACTTGAGACGAACAAAACACGTAACAAAAAACACACACTCTATTCAGAAAGGAACTGAGTTGCTAAGTTCTAAAACAGATGGTAATCCAAGCTGGTGGGAATACGTTTAAAAATTAACATTGCCTCATGAGCTCGGAAACCGGGTGGTGGGATTGCCCACTCGGCTATCTGAATGATAAGGATTAGAAGAAACGAAAAAAGCCCAGTCGGTCATCAAAATGGCGTTTGAAGTTAACAAAAGGAGGAAGTCCCTACAGGAACCAGCTATGCCGTACTTACGAATCCCCGGATAAATATCCGCCAAATCAACCACCCCGGTCGGCTCCGTCGATGGAAATGAGTATGGGCGTGGGATTTTTTAAAAGCTGAAGCGCGCGAAATATCGCGTGACTTTGCTGGCTCTGCGTTAGTAGACCCGGAACCGGTAGCCAACCGGCTGGGTTCCTGTTGAACGCAAGAGCCTGTATCGCCGCTTGCACTGTCAGTAGTGACCCGGAACCGGAAATGCCGGCCGGGTCCACGGGTGAAAGAGACTCAGAGTAACGAATATCAAAAATACCATAAAATACACAGGAAACAGTAACGGTAACCACTACAGGCTGGAACCCATCTAGGGGTATTCAGGTAACGGAAGTCTAAACGGTGGAATCCCTATTAAGAGGAAGCAAATACATCCCAAAATAAAAATACGTATCAACCACCGGCAAGGCAAAAAAAGGAGGAAACAAGTATTGCAGGAAAGTAACGGGATAATAAAGGGGGCCACCCTGATAAAAGGTGGCCAAAACCAGGGACACAATCGATGGAGTCCCAGGTAATGCCCAATGTCAGGCGCAGTAGAGGGAATTGATAAGGTGCCAGAGGGTTTACAGTTGTTAATGGGGAGCCAGGTAAACATATACTAATGCCTACAAGGGACAGAAGCGGACGCAAGTAGTGGCACCAGACATTATTAGTGGGAAACCAGGTACAGATACAGTAATACCTGGAGTAGGATAATGTAGATACAACAAGGGGAAACCCCTACAAGGTGACCAAAGAGAAGGGGAACTGTTAGTTCAGGCTATCAAGTTAAACATCAAAGATGGAATTGGTTCCATGGTATTTCATCATTTAATCCATCATTGTGGGTCCCCAGACGGAAGACCCAACGCTGTTCTTTCTCAAGGAGACCGTGTTCACCCCCCAGTTGTTCGATCACTGTCCACCTCAGATCGTCTATGCCATGACCACTGGATATGTAGTGACTAGACATCTTGGTAGTGCTCCTCCCGCATCGGACATTGCTACGATGTTCGCCTACTCGTATCTTGATTGGTCTCGTGGTCATCCCCACGTATTCGAGACCACATGGGCAGGCGATAAGGTAGACCACATTCTTACTATTACAATTAGTAAAACTTCTCTGGTCCCACCTTTCACCATTCCGGAAATTTATGTGTTTGCTTTTCCTCGTAAGGTGACATGTACTGCAATTACCGCAAGGGTGATGTCCTTGTATTGGTGGTAGTAAACCCTCCACTGCAGGTCGAGATGTGTTTCTGGGTCTGGTGTGGACGAGCATGTCTCTCAAGTTCTTGCCCCTTTTGTGTGCGAACATTGGTTTGGTGATATTCAAACTGCAACTGTTGAGAAGTCGCCAGTGTCTATTTACTATCTTTGTAATCTGATTGGAATGCGTGTTATATGTTGTTACACAAATAGGTCTATCTTCAGCCGGGGTGACCACTTTGTCTTCCAGAAGGGCTTCTCTGTTGTCATTCCTTGCTCTTTTTAGGGCTTTGTCAATGATTTTGTCAGGATAGTTCCGTTTGATCAATTTTAGGCGTAATTCAGATGCCTGTCTCTTGAACTCAATGGTTTCAGTGCAATTCCTCCGCAGGCGGAGGAATTGTCCATACGGTAGGTTCTCCCTCAGGTGGCGGGGGTGGAAGCTATCGAACAGAAGCAAGCAATTTTTTGCCGTTGCTTTGAAATGTGTGGTGGTTTTTAATCTGCCCTCTTCTGGGTAGATGTTAAGATCCAGAAAGACCAAGTTGTCGGTTGAAACTGTATGTGTGAATTTAAGAAAGGCATTTTGTTGGTTTAGCCATAGCATGAAGGCCTCAGTTGAGTCAGCATCACCCTCCCATATGACCAGGACATCGTCGATATATCTTTTCCAGACCTTGATGTGTGTGAGGAAAGGGTTGGTAATGTGCAAAATTCTGGTGGCCTCTAGATGGTGTACATAGAGGCCTGCCAGACTAGGAGCAAAGGTACTCCCCATACTGGTACCGTGCCTTTGTTCACATATGTCTTTAGCATACATGAAAAAGTTCCGGGTAAGTGCCAGGGAGACACATTCCATCACTAAATTACGTGGTGTCTGATATTCCCAAGGAGCTGAAAACAAAACTTCCTCGATGATGAGCAGGGTTGCCTCATGTGGGAGGCTGGTATACAGGCTCTCCACATCGAGTCCCATGAGTAGGTTCTTGGCAGGGTCATAATCAATATCCTGCAGCACCTGTAAGACATTCTTAGTGTCTCGTAAATAAGTGCTGGTGGCCTGAACCAAGGGGCGAAGGAAGGCATCCGCAAATCTGGATAGGGGTTCCAGAATGGAATTGACCCCGGAGACAATAGGTCTACCTGGAGGAGATCCGAGATTCTTATGGATCTTCGGTATCGTGTAAAAATATGGTACCCTGGGATTCTTGTTGACCAGAAATTCAGCCTCTTTCTTGGAGATCCAATCATTAGCTAGGGCTTCTTTGACCATGGTGACAATTCTGATTCTGATTGATTCAGTAGGGTCTTCCTGTAGGATCCCATAATTCCAACGGTCACCTAGGAGTTTCCTACACTCGTTGTCGTAATTAGCTGCAGTTTGTAACACAATTGCTCCACCCTTATCTGCGGGTTTGATTATGATATCCTGGTTCATTGATAACTCGTGAATAGCCTCCTTTTCCTCCCTTGACGTGTTTTGGAAGCTGTTGTTATTCGCTGTTGAGATATCCTGTATTTCCCTCATCACAGCTTTCTCAAAGGCAAGGATTTCTACAGGAAGTGCAGAGTCAGGGGGTACAAAAGTGGATTTCTTGCGAAGTCCTGTATCCTTTCTGTTTACTTCTGTGGTAGGTTGGTCTCCGAAAAACACTTTCAATTTCAGTTTGCGAATAAATTCAGTGATTTCGGGGAGAATCTTGAATTTGTCAAACCGGTTGGTAGGTACAAAGCCCAGTCCTCTCTCAAGGACCTTGCTCTGTATAGGTGAAAGGGTTAAGTCGGTAAGATTTACCACCAGGTTTACTTCCGACTCGTTGACGGTTGGGGGGGCATGTTGTTGGTCATGCTCCTGGTTGCTACTCGTGGGGTCTCTGTCTCTGGTGCTGACCAATGGACGTTGTGACCGCCTCTGTTCCGACCACGTCGTGGTCCCCGGCGTGTCCCTAAAAAAGGTTGCTGAGTTTGATAGTTGTAATCATATTCCTGTGGAGGAGGTATCCATTGTGGAAAAGGTCCTCCCATCATGGGTGGACCATATGCAAAAGGAGGAACGTGTTTTGTTCGTCTCAAGTCGATGTCTATGTGTTACACTGTATTTTCACCACAGATCATGTGATAACGTTATGGATAGCGTTAAGAGGCGACTATTGTATCACTTCTTTTTCAGATCACTATTCACACATGATGGATTGATCCTCGATCTACGTGACGTTGGTTTTTTCCTTTTTTTGTTTTCTAGGTTATGGACCATATAAGACCTATCTAGGCATTACTAACCATAGGAGGTTATTTTCTTCCTATATTGATCTATTCACACCTTTTTATTTATTGACATATCACAGTGAGTTTCGGAAGGGATCCTTAAGGTCCTGAAGAAGAAGCTTGGGGAAGCTTCGAAACATGTCGGCACCATTAGGAGGCACAGCTCATTGAGGCATACTTCCTCCTCCCCCCACTAATTTTTAATAATACCAGCTCATACGGTATAATAAATTTCGTTAGACCAAAGAGCCAGGTATTGTTTAATTCACTTTTCCATTCACCCCTGACCCTTCCTCTCACACCCTTGCATAACATATAGTCTTCTCATTGTTAACAGTGCTCCCGCGTAGACGTAGGTCGTAGCACGCCCCGTCCCGTAGAGGGGCGGGAAGACCCCCATGATGAAGCATGACACCAAGGGCCCTTTTGGTGTGTGAGGGGTATTTAAACAACTGATTTGTATTCTCCACGGCTGTGGGATACATCTTTGTCCCCTTGGGGAGTCTTTTCACACATTCAACCTACGCATGTCTCCTTCGCGCCAGGCACCGCACCCCCTGCCCCTGTGTCCCCTGCTGCCCTGAGTGAGGAGTCTGTGGACTTACTTCGACAGATCCATGTAGGGCAGACTTCAATGCTGAAGGTCCTCCATTCACTCACAGGTCTGTTGACACAACTGGTGTCATTCATGGAGGGCATTTCCTCGGGCATGTCTGCCCTACAGAGGACCAATCAGTCCGTGGCCTCCCCCTGAAGGCAGCAGTGTCCCTCCTCCAACAGTCCCGCACCCCTCCTACCCCTGCACCACCCACGATTCCTAGCACCCTACCTGTCCCAAGCACAGAAACCCCAAAACCAAGGTCTAGACGTGCACACAAGCAAGCGCAGGGGACTGATTCCACACTCACAGGGGCTGGTATGCTGACACACACACAGTCATCCACAACCACTCCGCAGTCCTCCGAGACCTCTCCCTCCCAGCCCCCTTCCCTTGCCTCACCTGCAACCCCATCCCCCCAGAAGCTCTTCCTCTGTGACCTTGGCCTCTTCCCCACCGACCCTGCAAATCTTGATTACAAGGGAAATAGGAAGTCCCCACACACAGAAGGGAGTGCCCCTCATACCCGGACACCCTCCCCCAGGCGCAGTCAGACCGAGACGCCCATCCGCAAGTCCCCCCGGTGCCAGAAGAGCAAGACCCTCCCGCCACCACGCAGTTCCAAGGCAAAGTCTCTGTCCTCCATCCCCCAGGCCACCACTCCAGAGGTTCCCCCGCCACTACCTGCCCCAGGTTCCCCCACACACAGATACACCATCCCCAAAATGATAAGGCCATCCCCCCTAGCACTTGCTCCTCCACACCTGGTCATACAGTTGGTGCCACTGATGTGGGAACCATACCCCCCCCCTGCCCTGCCGACCTCACCTGTCCCCCATTCCACTCCCATGGATGTAAGCACTGCAGTGGAGTCCACGACTACCCCGTCTGACTTGGGCACTGCAGTGGTGAGCCAATCCACTCCATCTGACCTGCCCACTGGAGTTGTGCCGGCACCCACCCCATCTGACTTGTGCCCCACAGTTGTGACAGCACCCACCACTTCAGTCAGCTCCACTGCAGTTGCAAGTGTCTCGCCTGCATCCCCCACCTCTTCACTACCTCCTTCTGCTGCACCCTGATCCTGTCCCTGCGGTGCCTGGCCTGCCCCCATGTATGCCCCTCCAAGGGGATGACCCCGGTCCTTAGCAGTGCAGGCAAGCAAGGTGTGACAGTTGTCACTCTAGTTCACTCCTTGGCATTTGGACATGGATTGGCCATTGGCCTTTTGTTTGCACAGACATTTAGATTTTCATATACTGACTTTGTCACTCTAGTTCACTCCTTTGCATTTGCACATGGACTGGCCATTGGCCTTTTGTTAGAACAGACGTTTCACTTTTAATATGCTGAATAAAGCTTCTTTCTTTATCCCTGTGAACTTGATTTAGCTGTACATTATGTTGATGTTGTTTTACATGCCCTTGCACCTGGAATGCTTGGTTTACGATGTTGAATACTGATGTGTTGATGTGAGGTACTCCCTGTGGTCCATGAGATATGTATCCTATTCTGGTGGTTATCCATGTCATCCTTTGCAGCTACCTGGGTGTGTCAGGATCAACTATTTGTGTACATCTCTCTGTGAGCATTTCATTGGCATGGTCACATCTGTGGCTTGCACCCCTGCACATATAGTGGAGAGGTGTGGCTAGTGGAGAGGTGTGGCTCACTGGTTAGAGGTGGCAGATCCGTAAGCAGAGAATCGGCCAGGGACCAGGGTTCAATTCCCGACGCGGCAGGGTCGTGGACCAGGGTCAAAAACGGACTCGATCATTCTCGCCTCGGTACCTACTCTAACCAGGAACACACTCGGCAACTCTGGGCATTAAGCTTGCCTCATCTCTACAACGGCCCCCCACAGACGCCGGGGATGCCTGGTTTCACCTTGGAGATACCCAGAAAGGGACCATCTCACAGGGATAGCCAGGACGGGTTCCCCAGCGGTCTATAGCGCCGGGACACTTCCAAGTAGCTGTGCGCTGTATAAATGAAAATAACATAACATAACATATGATGTGCTTCCCATTGTCCAATTTGTCACTTCAATATACTTTGTTCTCATCAACACTGGACCTACAAGTGTGGGCATCATTGTAATAGGAGCAACTGGGGCCTCTGTGCAACTTGCTAGACATCTGTTTTGGGTACGTGCAGATGACGTAGGGGAGACTCCCATACCCAGGCTGTTGTGACCAGAGCCTTCATTGTGTGGTAACTGATGGCTGACTGACCAAGTGTCCTGTGCCACAAACGTACATCACACATACACAAACACAAATCACTCAGCATGGCCCCTCATCCATGGACAAACGGAAGCTAGGGGACCATCCATGCAAACATTCACATCAGTCCACCCTCAACACCACACACCCTGAACTGCAACAATGTGTATCTGTGAAGCCCACATGGACAGGTGACATTGCACATGCACCCATGACAAACACAGGAATGTTGGGATGAACTAAGGTGCACAGACACATCACGCAAGGACAGTTTACACCCCTGGGGAATGATAGACATACTGCACAGTATGCAGGACATGGTCATGACCTCAGAGCTCATGTAACCTTCAGAATCCCTGCCACAGTCCCAGGACAATGCAGATGCCAAGGAGAAACACAAGGCACACATGCTGACACCTGCCAGCATCGCAGCCGTGAACCCGACAAGTGGGAGCAGTCACACACACATACAAATGTCGCAATCACTGAAAACTACCACCTAGGGACAACTACATGATATTGCGAACAAACAAGTGCCTTGAGGAACCCTGACTGTGTCCCATCTGTGTCTGACAACATCATCAACACTCAGAACTGACAAATCCCAATGATGATACACCAATTAACAGTAGTGTGTCATGCACCCACCCAGATGAAGGTGCACTCACCCTTGAACGCTGGATGAACGACTGCGCCAACACCGTCACCCCACTGAAAAACCCCACCAGCAGAGACACCAGCAGAAGAGTCAGCTGGTTCACCCCGGAACTCCTCGACTCAAAATGCACCTGCCGGAAACTGGAAAACATATGGCACAGCGTCAAGACGCCAGACAGCCGCACTGCCCACAAAGACGCCATCCGCAACCATCACCACCTCATCAGGACCGCCAAAAAAACCTCCTTCACAGACCGCCTTGACAACAACGCACACAACAGCCAGGAGTGTAAGTCACATGTGTAAGGAGATGTCATAAGCCAAGTGGGGCTATGTTGCCAGACAGTCCTGCTAGGGTGTCTGGCTGTATATGCGCAATCCTGTGATTTCATCTGTGATGCCTTTAGGGGCTGTAATCGTTTTCCAACATTGGTGTCTAGCGGCGGGAAACATAGTATCCCATTCTGGTGTGCATTTATAGCATTTGATAAGTCCAGTTTTGCAACACATTACCTATGCAGTAATGAGCAAATGGAAGAGTGCAAGGCTCTCAGAAATGTTCAATGTTTTGGTTATGTGAACTAAAGGTATGGGAAAGGAAAGCCCCGCGCCCATATGTGTCAGCTGAAGTTATTATGGTTTAAATGTAAGATGTATTGATATGACCGTGCTATGTTGATTATAATGTGCTAGCGGGATGGTGCTTTCCAGGAAATGATTGCATACAAATGTTCTAAGCCATATTGTACACCTTTGAACCCTAACAACACATACACTACACCTGCATGAGGAGGGTGTCTCCTCAAGAGATAGGGACAGCAACTGATACCTACATCACAGGTGGGGGTGTAGGGGTGGATTGACCTTCAAGGGGACAGGAGAAGTAGGGGTCCTGGGAGGTTCCCGCGCTTTTTAAGGGCAGTGAGGGTTTCCACAGGAGGGGCCCCAGATATCCTTCCCCCACTGGAAGTTTCTTGCTAATGGCGCAGGCCAAACCCACTGGAAGGCTGGGGCAGGAGGTTCCTTTACCCCGGGTAGTAGCGCCCCAGGGGTTCCCATGGTGGGGGACCCCAAGAAACTTTTCCCACGGTGGGAGGAGGGTGTGGTAGAGTTGAGTGTCCGGCAGGTCCCCCAGGTTAACTGGTGGGGAGGTGAGCAGGTGAGCAACCCAGGAGTGGCCCCTGGTAGTGAAACCTCCTGCCCCACCCTTCCAGTGGTTTTGGCCTGCGCCAGAGGCTGTGTCCCTACTGGCTGATTAAGGAAAAGCTCTGCAAAAGAGAAACTAATTGCGAATTTTCACTCAATGAAAGACGAGCTACATTTACTAAAACTGAAGGATAATGGGATTGATGGCAAATTGATCCTGCTCATCTGTGTCCTGCCCAAATGACCTATGTCTATACCCCGGCCATCCACACCCTCAATCCTTCCTCCTTTGTTGCACCCTCACCCCCATTGTTATGCCTCACCGGGAGTTGGTTGTAGATGGGTGTATGTGTTATTAAACAAACAAACATTGGCAAAGCCAATATTTCCGCCTCTGCAAATTCTATTGGTTTTCTCAATGTTTTGTTAGACATGTTACACAGCAGCGCAGGCATGCTTTAAATGTAAAATATTTTTTTTAAACTATGATGCAGTCAAGACTGGCTGCATCATAGGGATTTTTTGTAACTGTAAGCCTTATCGTACAGAAGCTAGCGCCAGTGGTAGGCTCGCCAGTCACAAAAAAAAGAAAACACTTTCCTTCCCGCCAGGGGCCGCTCCTGCTCTTGTCTTCCTGGAACAGGAAGCTCCCGGCACACAGGCTCCCCTGACCAATCGAAACACTGCGAAACAGCATTGCGATTGGTCTGAGCACCGTGACACGGCGCTCAGCCAGGGGCTGAAGAGGTGGGGATGTTCTCCATGCAGGCTGTAATGCAGCTTGCATGGAGAACACGTAAAGTGTGGTTGACTGTTTTGGGCGGCCCGAGAGGGCCGACCTAACAGACATTGTGCGCCTAGGAGGGCTGTACCCTCCTCCCCTGCTCTTCAGCCCTGCCCTGCCCCCTTAACGCAAGCTGCTGCAGCAGGAGGACACAATAAAATTATAATAACATTACGCTATTATCATTTTTGTTTTCCTTTCTTTTCCCACTTGAAGGCAGTAAGGTGACGATTCTCCACCTTAGCGGAGGAGCCGCCAGTGACTAGCGTTGCTGTGGAATATGTTTTAAAAATGAAGGTGTCCCTGTGTAATGTAAGTGGTGCTCATGTAAAGCACTACAATACCTTCAGGATCGGGTTTACTCCAAATAAACTCAGCAAAAAAAATTGCACGCAAAAATCAAAGTGCCTATATGAAAATGAAAAGGACATGAGGTAGGAGGGTAGGGGACACAAGGGAGGAGGATGGTGGTCATGAGGGAGGTCACAGGAACAAGGGGGGGGTTGTGCAAAACAACATGGGGCATGTAAAGCACTCCAATACCTTCCACATATGTTTGCGCTTTGAAAATGTGCTAATATAATAAATGAACACAAATAAAAGCCCCTGAAAGTGAATGAGGTGCAGGGAGAAGATAAACACATTGTTGTGTCAAAATAATTATTCCAAGGGCCACACTTACCATTGGCCCGCAATATCCATTAAATAAGGAGCAGTTGGCAACGTGGAAGGTTCAAACGTTTATTAATCACCATAGATCTCTATATAGAGGAGCCTCGTCGATCCTCACCCATCAGGTGCGCCGAGGAAGACTGCTGGCTCCTTGACAGTAACACACTTTTATACATTATCAGCACAGCATACAAAACCTTATATGTGGAAAAGTACCAGTTAGTCCTGGCGCCCCTAATGAGCTCATGCCTATTTCTAGTTTCGGTTACACATACAAAGGGTTACTATCTTTACAGAGAAGGTCGGAAGGGTGACTCCCTTCTCGTCCCAGGTCTGGAGGAATTCGCTTGATACTCCCTTTTAGCAGATGTGACCTTGCTTCTCAGCAACTCTGTCTGTCTCCTAATAATTACCGTGAAAAGGGAAGGCAGATGGTGTGTAAGAGGGCCACGTGACTCCTAAGCGAAAGAGCCGCAATCCAAGATGGAGGCAGTTTGGTTCTCGGCCCTTTTGTCAGGTTAAACGTAAAGGGGATTTCGATCCTTCGAATGTACCATGGCTAAGCATACCGTCATTAGATATACTGCGCTATCATACCATAATAACTTGAATACCTCAGAACGGCCCTTTAGCGCAGCATAGCTAATAACGAAATCAGTCTTCGAAAATACCCTCATCAATCTGCATTAAATCATGCGTCTCTTTCTGGGTCCGTTGAGCATCGATCCTGGTTTGGTTGGACGTGGGCTTAGGAATGGATCGGCGAACCTGAGTAGCACAATATGCACAACAGGCCGGCCCGCATTGCAGGCAAATGCAACAGGTAAAAAGGAATCCTGCCACCCCCAGGAGAATCATAAATAACTTCCATCCCCAGGCGGTCACCAAACCCCAGAACCACCCGGACAATGACCAAGTACCAGTGTCGGTGTGAATTTCAGAGGCTAGTCGATGCAGTTTCTGGATAGCTAGATGGACGGAAGGGGCGGAGTCAGGTATATATACACAACAGGAACTGCCGATGACCCTACAAGCTCCACCTCGATCAGCTAGGATAACGTCTAAAACAAGACGATTTTGAAGGGTCACGAGCCGGGTCGCCTGGAGCTCCACTGTGATATTAGTCAATATCCCTGCCGTAGTCTTAATCACCCCCTCCACCACTCTGGATAACCTCCTAACCTCCTTACTATTTAGGATGGGTCCCCATATGGGCAACGCTCCTTTTATAATATCAACAAAATGTTGCGCTGGAGTGTCGGTTTGGTCAGGGGCATCATTACTGGCGCCTACAGCTGTTAGGCTCCGTCGATTTAAAGTATGAGACTTATGATAGTCAGAAGGAGCTATGTACACCGGGGGGTAAAGGAAAGACAAGTAACACCTACCCATCCACCCTCTGGGCAACCAGGTATAGGCGTTTTCACCACATACAAAATAAACATTGGGAGGGGTGAGTGTAGGGGGGCTACTGTATGTCTGTAGTTTATAAGTGTAATTACATCTGCTATATCCTACGAACAAATGCCCCATCCCCTGCACACAGAAAGAGGAGGATGTATTCAACACCGGGACCGGAATGATTTTTTCATTTGAGACATTTCGCTCTTGGAAGTATTTGAAATATTCAGTAAAGTTAAAAGTCATGAAATCCAGTATTTCATCCCTCAGCCAGGTATCATTTTCATGATCAGTATACACGTTCATACAGGCGGTGGGGTCAAGGGTACCATCCGTTCCCTCAGCATTAGGGGTGAAACCTTGGTGTGTCTCTATGTATGCTAAAATCAAGGCATAATCCTTCTCTGAGAATCGACGTTCATCTATAGCATAGTGTTCGTACAACATGGATAACATTTTAAACCAGGCTTCACAACTACCTAGGTAAGAAAAAGGCACTGATATAAACAAATCTTGCTTATGCATCACTGACGGGAGAAGCCCACAGACCCAACAATCAGTAACGTTTGTAGAACTATGAGTCTGGTGCAGCATTTCGATAAAGGCATTATGGACATATGTCTGTCGATGTCTTTCTTTATGAGGAGCAAAAGTCTGGAAATGATGTTCTTTAGGGGCAGGAGTAGACATTATCAGGGTGTGCACAGGATGACGAAACTCCAAATATATGAACAAACCTAAGCATAGTACAAATGATACCATCAGTATAAAAATGAAAACAACTTTGACACGCAAGCTCCATGAAGAGAACATTGGCAAATGCGGGGGGACAGCACGGGGTGCTAGGGGACGCCCGTCTTCAGGGACAAAACGAGCAAAAGGGTACATTTTCCTCACTAAAAGTCCAATATAATCTCGGGCAACAAGGGGGGTCTACAAGCAGTCCGACCTGCCGGAGGGTGCTTCTTTCCTGTGTCCGTTCAGAGCCTCACAGGCAGACTCCTATTGTTCAGAAAAACAAAAGGGAAAAAGCAAAAACTTCTCGCGGTGGAGTCGCACTTGACGCAACTCGTGTTGAAAAGAAACCTCCACCTGGGCCCCTCCGTTCGTCTGATCAATGTCTCTATCTTCGTTCTGAACAGAGCTTTACTTAAAGTTCCATGCTCTCAACGAGTTCAGTCCAGTGTTCCGACAATCCTCAGGTCTCTGCGACGGCCTCCAGCTGCACTTGCCGAGGCTAGACCTGGGATTTGTCTACTTTCCGGGGCCGCAGGTGATATCGATCCCGACCAGGGGTTTCAGGATTCGTAAACAAGGTGGGCAAAGTGGGGTCAGATGAGGAGCTGGGCTCCCGACCAGATGCTTCACTTTGGACGATTGGGTGGTGACAGAAAGGGGTTTCAACGCTCACGGCACTCTCCCCTTGCCCGCCAACCTCTCTGCGGGTATCCGGGGAAAGTGACTCTTCTGTGCCGGGCTCACCTTGAGTTGGCTGACCTTCCTCCTGGTCCAGTTGCTCCTTTGGCAATGGGAGGGGGACTCGCTTAAGATGAGAGATATGGATCCAGTGCTGCTTCCCTTCGACTTTTACCGCTGTTCGCGTGGCCAGGAGGACCTGGTAAGGCCGGGACCAGCGTGGATCCAAACTCGATTTCCGTTGGTAGTTCCGAACCAGGACCCACTGTCCTGGTTCTACGCCGTGTCCAGGACCCTCCGGCAGGGGCTGCAGTGTAGCAAATATCTGTTGATGAATGGAACGAAGATCTTTAGTCAGAGCATACAAGTAATCAGTCAACATAGGATATTCAATGTCCCTGAAAGATTTGGGCCTGGGTACTCCCCATACGTTGGCAGGTCTGCCGAAAATGACTTCGTAAGGGGAGATACCACTCCGTGAATGGGGAGTAGTTCTGACCGACAATAGGGCCAGGGGCAGGAGATCGGGCCACTTTAACCCCGTCGTCTCCTGAAGTTTAGCCAATCGTAATTTCAAAATTCCATTATATTTTTCAACTAGACCCGCTGACTGGGGATGCCGGGCTGCGTGAAACTTCTGCCGGATGGACAGGCCCTCGCATACATACTTAACTAAGTTGGCATTAAAATGGGTCCCATTGTCACTCCAAATCACCCTTGGCAACCCATATCGAGGAAAGAACTCTTTTACCAGGGCTTTCGCAGTTGCCAATGCAGTGTTCTCCTTCGTGGGATACGCTTCTACCCATTTGCTAAAGGTACAAATCACCACCAGCACATATTTCAGATTGTTAACTCGTTCTAGCTGTATGTAATCCATTTGGAGTACTTCGAAAGGCAAGGTGGGTGGTGCAAAACTACCTGCTAGGACGGGGATACTAACCCCAGGATTATGCTGGAGACAAATTATACAATGTTGGACCAAGTTCCTAGCTGTCTTGGGGATATTGACATTATACCAGACAGAATCCAATATGGCACAGATGGCCTGAACTCCTACATGCGAAGGTCCGTGTGCCATAGTTACCACTGCATTTACAAAGGCGTTCGGTAGCAACCATCTACACCTCTCTGACAGGTCGGTCCAACACCCATTCTCATCAAGCCTCCCCACTTGCTCTTGCCAGTATATCAGTTCTTCCGGGGTCGCCTCTTTCTGTAGCTCTTTCACACTATCTATGGTGTTATTAAAAACCTCTGCTTCTATCATTTTTGTCACTACAAGCATGGAAGTGGTGTCAGACCGGGCTGTTTCTTTTGCGATCTGGTCTGCAAAGGCATTTCCCCTCCCCACATCATCAGTTATAGTTTTGTGTGCACTGCATTTGACTATAGCCAGGGTCTTGGGCAATGTTAACGCGGCTAATAACCGTTCAACTAGTGGCCCATTCTTTATTCTCTCACCGTGAGATGTCAAGAATCCTCTTTCTGCCCACAACCTCCCGAAGCTGTGCGCTACACCGAACGCATACTGGCTGTCGGTGTAGACGTTCAGCCTGATGCCTTTTCCTAGCTCGCAAGCCCTGAATAATGCAACCAATTCGGCTGCCTGGGCTGACCGGTATGGTATCTTCGCTGCCTCGACTACCGTTTGTAGAGTAGTGATCGCATAGGCCGCAGCTGTCTTACCATCCGGTAATCTGAAGCATGACCCATCTACATATAATTCCCCTTGGGCATCAGAGAGTGGGGTGTCAGTTAGGTCTATCCGACCCTTGGTTTCTTCTTCAGTTCGAAAGATACAATCATGCATGTCTTGTCCACCGCCCTCCGAAGGGAGGGGTAACAACGTGGCAGGATTCAAATAAACACATCTTTTGATCGTTATGTGAGGTGCAAACAGGGTCAATTCGTACCCCGTAAGACGCGCACTAGTTAAGTGCTGCGTCTGTGTCCTGTTTAATAATACGTCCACAGCATGAGGCACCATAACTGTCAGATCCGTATTCAGGACTAGCCCTTCCGATTGTCTGATGGCTATGGCAACTGCCGCTACAGCCCTCAGGCAACTGGGAAGCGCTCTGGCGACGTTGTCCAAAACCGCCGAGAAATATGCACAAGGCCTTTGCTTACCACCAAAGTCTTGTGTCAACACTGAAAGAGAACAACCGTCCACCTCATGCACATAGAGCACAAAAGGTTTCCGGTAGTCAGGGGTGCCAAGCACAGGAGCAGAGCAAAGAGCAGTTTTCAGAGCGGAAAAAGCGGTCTGGCATTCGTCAGTCCAAGGTAAAGGTTCATGCACATCCTTCGTAGTTAAATACAGGAAAGGTTTAGTCAAGAGAGAATAGTTAGCAATCCATTGGCGACAGTAGGAGGTTATGCCAAGCAAAGCGCGGACATCACGTTGCGTGCGAGGAACAGGCATGTTAGTTATGGTTGCAATACGTTCAGCAGTTAACCGTCGTCCCTCCTTCGACAGGAGATGACCGAGATAGGTCACCTCCGGTCGACAATATTGAAATTTAGAGAGCGACACCTTGTTACCGTGAGTGGCCAGATGTCGTAGCAGGGTAACCGTGGCATCGCGGCAACCCTGTTCTGTATCAGAAGCCACAAGAAGGTCATCAACATACTGCAGCAGGACATTACCTGGGGGCAATTGCAAAGAGTCCAATACCCTCTTCAGGGCTTGGCTATAAATACTAGGACTTTCAGTGTACCCCTGGGGAGCGCGACAGAATCTGAAACTGCGGCCTCCTAATGAGAAACCGAACAAATGTCTACTATCCGGATGAATGGGAATACTAAAGAACGCATTCTTTAAATCAATCACCGAGAAAAAAGTGGCAGTGGGAGGAATCATTGTTAAGATAGAATTGATGTCCGGCACCACAGGATACTGGGGTACCACAATTTTATTGATTTCTCGTAGGTCAATCACAAATCGATAGGTATTAGCATAATCAGGGGACTGGGGTACAGGGGCTCGTTTAAGAATTGGGAGAATCGGACTGTTGCAGGTATTGGACGCCGTTTCTTCCACCACCCCTGTTTTAATTAGGTCGGAAATAATGGCCAGTAAGGCACGTTCACCTTCGGGGGCTATTTTGTATTGCGGAATCCTTGGCAGTTGAGCATTCTGTTTTAAAGTGATGGACACCGGTGGAATTGGTAAGTACCCCACATCAGTGTCCCCCAGGGCCCAAAGGTCTTTCGGGAGTGTCGCGAGCTCAGGGGGTAAGGAGTCGGTTTTAGCAAAACACTGGATGGAGGGGACAGAGGGATTCCTAATAGCTAGGTAAACTCCATCGGGGGAGCAAAAGATGCGTGCATGCAATCTTTTTAGTATATCCATACCCAGGAGATTTTCCCCACACTGAGAGGTGAGGAGAAAGGGTGATTCAATCGTTACTGGTCCCACAGTAAGGGAAAGTGGTTTCGAAATGGGGCTTACCACCGGAGTTCCAGAGAACCCCACGGACACATTAGTCTGGCCAGACAGAGCAGCCCCCGGGACCAAGGCACGTGAAACAGAACTGTTCATAGCCCCTGTGTCAACCAAAAACTTACCTGATGCCTCCAGCAATTGTGCATGGACATAAGGTCCAGCCTGATCTATCGGAATTGACACATGCCCCTTACTCTGCCCTTGGCTATCCTATGCTTGAGTGTACCCAATATCTTCATCCGTCACACGTCCGTCATGGTAGTATTGTTTACCCTGACTCTGATCGAAATAATTTTGACTGTTCTCACCTCTGACCGCCTGTTCTTGCCTCGTGTATCCACCTCGATGTCCACTTACTCTACCCCTTCCCCGTCCCCTAGGAGCAGCGTTCTGCTCATGCAATAACGGGCATTGAGCTCTCCAATGCCCCTCCTCCTTGCAGAAAGCACATTGATTTATGCCAAGATCCGTTCGTCCAGTCGAGTGCACGGGCCCCGCCCCTCTCGGAACGAAGTTCTGCAACCCTCTCCCTCTTCCTCTACCCCTCTCCACTTGCTGTAACAATACTCGTGTCTACAAATCCTTCGACTTTCTTTCTGTCTTATCCTTGCTCTCATTTTCCCGATGCTCATAATACTGAGCCATGCTTAATATCGTGGAAGGCGTGGTGGTCGTCCAGGTACTCTCGGCTGCCTGTAGCCGAGCCGATACCTCGGGTAGCAAATTCGTCACAAATCTATTAACAAATAAACGTACACCTCCCTCCGTAGCCAGGTCCTGCCCGCTGAAATCAATGAATACTCCCTCAAACCTTGTGAAGAAATCAGATACACTCTCATCCTTCTTTTGTTTACAGGCCGTCAACTTGTCCCAATCTACCTTTCTGGGCGGGATCAATGAATGCATATATGTTATTATTCTCTCGGGTAGAGCCAATATCTCAGCTCGGGGCTTATTCCCCGGTTTGCGATCTCTATCCCAGTTTCTCAGTTGGTCCCATGTCCCCCCAAATTCCGTGACATGGTCCTGGTCATGTACTTGGCGCCAAATATCCACCGGTACTAGTAGGGCGAAGAATAATTTGATATCCGCCAACGTCATGACTGCTGACGAGGCGGCTTCGGTCAGTTCCTTATAATAGGCAGTGGGGTTCTTTCTAGGGTCGGGCAACTGGCTTTTCAAGGATAATACCTCACTCCGCTTCCAAGGGGTATAGACCCATTGTTCCTGGAACCGGGCGTCTATTCCCAGACGGGTAACGATACCGTTACCATCCACCACCGCGGCAACTTCCGGATGGAAGATAGGGTGTACCTCCCGCATAGGGAATTGGGAGGATCCGGCGGGAAGGGCGGACTCCAGACGAGTTCTATAAGAAACCAAAGTCTGCACCTTCCCATACACGTCTTCAGGTGTCAATCTGGATTTGTGAATCTGATCAAGAATATCATACAATATGGCCGGAGCTCTCCCCTCCTGGTGTACCTGTTCCCATATAGAGATGAGACGGTTGGCCATATGCTCCAGGGCATGCTGTTGCATTACCGGCTCGTAGTCCCTCATGGTACTCCAGATATCAGCAAGAGTATAAATAGAATGTCGCATCCACTGGGATGCTTGTGTGGCAATAGCTGCCCTTTCTTCCGTTCCCAAAGCAGTGAGTGAACAACCTCCTTCCCTCTGTTAGACTGGCCGGATGTACCGGAGTGGTTACAGCTGCTACTGGTGTTGTGCTAGCGGAGGAGGAGGGTAGAACAGAAGGGGAAGACATTGACCCCGTCGGCAGCTGAGGGGTCCCGGCAGCAGCTGTCGAAAATAAATTAGGTAACAGGGCTATAACGTCGGACACAGATGCCGACAACTGGGAGAGGTTAGGCAGGGAGGGAGAGGCAGTATTGGCCGGGGGAGCCGGAGCCGAGGCCCCCAGGGATGTATCGGGGGTCGGGGCTGTGGCCCTTGACACCTCGGGGTATAGTCTCTGGGGCACATAAGGGGGCGGTGGCCTGGTGTCCAACAGATCTTCTATTTCATCTTCCGCATTTGGGCGGGTCACATAACTTTTATCAATTTTTAGTCTAAAATCGCGATTCATGCAATCCAATCCTTTCTCTACTCTTTCTCGGTCATAGGCCATAGCCTTCTGAATAACATTCTGTCCCGCCTTAGCTCTAGCCACTTTCTCTTCTTTTATTTGCCGTTGTTTGGCCTCCTTCTGCCATGCAATTAGAGCATCGAACATGGCTTGCCTACTTCGCCTAGAAAACAATTGTTCTTGTAGGAACGCAATTTTCTTTTCATCAAACGAACCAGTCTTGGGCCACCGTAATTCTTCATTACCCTTAGTATACTTATGCCATAGAGTGCAAAACAGTAAAGGAGAGATTCCATGTTTGACATACAAAAAATGGCTCGGACTGCCCTCCGGTGGGGCGGGTTGGCTCTCAGCTAATCTAGAGTCACTTGTGCGGCAGCAGCAACCAAAACAATTCAATTTACTGAAACAAGACATTTTGGTTAGTTTTTAGACATGTACATATAAAACAACAATCAGACACAACATACAATCAATATCAGAGAACCAAGTCCGTCGACTCTGGTTCAGGGTCCAGGCTTCAAACTACACACAGGGATTCCGGTTACCCTCCTGGCTCACCACTAAGACCAACCCCTCCTCCAACAAGGACTTGCCTCATCGGGAGTATGGCCTGTGGCTACCCAGTCCAGGTCACAGGTCCTTCCACGTGCAATCCGCCTATATTACTCCGGCGCGCTATTTCTAATCAAACCAATATCATCTGTACGTACTTCGAGTCAAACCACTGTAATGCGAACCTAATCAAACAAGACACCACTCTCCGGTGCGTGTCTTCGAATCAATGAACCGCTGTCCAGCGCGAGCTTCAAACGAATGCAACCAGTGCTCAAGTCAAGACAAATGCATCGTTCTCAACGAATGCTTTCAAATCAATCAAATAGCACACCGTCCTCGACGCGTGCTTCAACAAAACATAATGCACCGTTTACAACGCGTGCGTCAAATCAAATCAAATCAATCTATACTCACCGGGTGCACCCAGATACGAATGTTCGTTCTCCGCTGCCAACTCCTCCTGACCAACTTAGTCCATTCTCTGGGTTAAGCCCGTAGGACCCCGGTGAAGGGTCACTAGCAGCAGGGGACGTACCGAAAAGTCGCGCAGGGTGGGAGAATTCTTCAGGCTCCTTCTCCCGCCGACCGGTCAGGACGCCCCCAATCCCACCACCCGAATACGGGGGGGTTTGACCCTGTCACGGGGTCCCTTCGTGGTCGCCAACTGTTGTGTCAAAATAATTATTCCAAGGGCCACACTTACCATTGGCCCGCAATATCCATTAAATAAGGAGCAGTTGGCAACGTGGAAGGTTCAAACGTTTATTAATCACCATAGATCTCTATATAGAGGAGCCTCGTCGATCCTCACCCATCAGGTGCGCCGAGGAAGACTGCTGGCTCCTTGACAGTAACACACTTTTATACATTATCAGCACAGCATACAAAACCTTATATGTGGAAAAGTACCAGTTAGTCCTGGCGCCCCTAATGAGCTCATGCCTATTTCTAGTTTCGGTTACACATACAAAGGGTTACTATCTTTACAGAGAAGGTCGGAAGGGTGACTCCCTTCTCGTCCCAGGTCTGGAGGAATTCGCTTGATACTCCCTTTTAGCAGATGTGACCTTGCTTCTCAGCAACTCTGTCTGTCTCCTAATAATTACCGTGAAAAGGGAAGGCAGATGGTGTGTAAGAGGGCCACGTGACTCCTAAGCGAAAGAGCCGCAATCCAAGATGGAGGCAGTTTGGTTCTCGGACCTTTTGTCAGGTTAAACGTAAAGGGGATTTCGATCCTTCGAATGTACCATGGCTAAGCATACCGTCATTAGATATACTGCGCTATCATACCATAATAACTTGAATACCTCAACATCTTGTTCGGAAATGCCACAAGGGAGGTCACGGAGAAGCGAGAAGAATGTGGTGGATTAAAAGTAAGTATGGGCAGAGCTCACGCCCCCCCTGGCGCGGAATTACGCGAAGCGGTACTGTGAAATTCCGCGGAGTTCTGAGCGCTGGCGGAGTATTGCTGCGCCACCCAACCACAGCTGGAACAGAAGATATTTCAGTCTCCCTGCAGCGTAGCGCTAACAGTGTGGCTTACCTGCATGTCTGAATGCTAACCTAATTCACACTCCTGCTACCCCTAATCCGCCTCATACGATTCCGACTTGGCACAGCTTGCTATTTCTGTTAAAATTATAGCCTTACCTTGCCTTCATGGTTTACGAGAGATGACAAGATCCGTCTCTGTCCTATCGAGTGTGTGGCTGCTGCTGGATGACCTTGGAGGAGGCGAGGTTCTTCTCCTGCCAGGCGTAGGACCCACATGTGACAGCCCCACTCACATCAAAGACTAGAATGCCAACCCATATTGGGGCGGGAAATGGTCCAAGAGATGGCTTCTTCTAATCAGCACAAAGCTGAGTCTATATGTTTCATTATTGGGGTAATGTAAAGTTGTTACCAATGCCATAGCTATTCTGGTATGCGCGCAAGAAGGCTGTAAATAAAACTAGTAACTGTGCTGATACGGATATGGAGAGCAGGCTCTGGAAGGGAGGGCCACAGAGGGGTACTCTTCAGCTAGCACGTGAGCATAGTGTGTCAGGTCCACACCAGGCAGTGTGTGTGCCGGTTAACCCCCTGAATAAAAATGCAGTGCAGGGAGAAGTCAAACACTTGCACTCGTATGGATTGCTCATTCAGAAATGTAAAAAAAATAGTACCTGCAGAGTGAGTAGTCAGTGGAAGGACACTGGCCAGGAGTAGTCAGTAGAAAGACACTGGCCAGTAGCCTGTGGCCAGTGACCGGAAGTTGTACTTGGTCTAAGCTCAACTCCAGGCAAGGACGGCATAGCAAGAACGGAAGTGAAAGCGAATGAAGTGCTGGCCAATCAGAAGCACGTTGGGCCCGATTCACAGAACTAACTTAAGACTAAATCCTAAACTTACTACCATTTTGGTATTCACAGAAGGCACTTACTCATTTTGGTATTCACAGAAGTTAGGAGTCCTAACTTGAGGACTCCTAAATGCCTTCTGTGAATACCAAAAGTCTTACAGTTAGGATTTTTCTCAGTTTAGGAGTAGTAAAGTTAGGATTCCTAACTTTAGGACTCCTAAATGCCTTCTGTGAATACCGAAAGTCTTAAAGTTAGGATTTTTCTCAGTTTAGGAGTGGTAAAGTTAGGACTCCTAACTTTAGGACTCCTAAACTGAGTGAAATCCTAACTTTCAAACAGCAATCTTTTAACACCCGGACACCGAGGACCTGGCTGTGCCCTTTTGTTCCCAGGACCCTTGTGACCCGAGCCCCCATAGGGAACTCCCAGACTTGTCCTCAAGTCCCTCTCTGCAGCCTGTTTCTAGGTGCCCCCCCTTCTTTCTACCAGTGTAGTGGGCACAGCTACCAACCTGACCACCACCTCTGCACCCAGACGCCCCAGGGCAGATAACAAGTAACTGCAGGTGGTACTTTGGAACTTGGCCCAATACATCCCTAAGTCCTGAAGAAGACCCTCAGAAAGCAACTGTAAATACCTGTACACTATCTATGTCTTTTTCCTCTATGGGAAAGCATTATGCGCAAAAGCACATTTAAGTGACTGTTACTTACCTGCAAAATTTAATATTTCAAAAAGTACTTACTTGCTAACAAAGTTTTTAGCATCAAAATGTATCTAAAAATATGACATTTTTTTTTTAATTGGTCTTTGGTTTATTTTTAAGTGTATGTCTCATTTATTGCCTCTGTGAGTACAACAAATGCTTTGCACTACCCTCTGATACGCCTAACTGCTCGCCCACACTACCATGAAAGAGAGCATTTGGGATTTCATTTGTGCCTCTGTAAACCAATTTGTGTTTGCCTGAAGTCTTTACACAGTGTAACTCGTTTTGGTCCACTATATAAAGAGCCAGCTTCGGGGCATGGCCTACAGGGGCAACATGGCGGGCGCGTTCTAAGTTTGCTCCAGCACTGATCCCTATTATCCGGCTAATTTCTCCGTGTTATTAGCAGCATCCATAGTAAAGAACCATGGCGAACTGCTGGGTGAACTCCCAAGAGCAGCACCGACTATAGAAATCGAGATGGATGCTATCGCCTGAGTGCTCGGCGCCAGGAAGTGGACCCCGGCCGGATTCGAGTGGGCCGGGTGGAGTCTGTTGAGTCACCCAAGAGGCTGATGCTGTCACTGTACGAGTGGAGATTGGCAGCAAAAGGAGATGCACGTCACGCCACTCAGGGCAGGAGCATGAAGTAATAGGAGACGCCACAAACGGGCCACCTGATAAGAAGAGGGACGAGTGGCGTTACACCCGGAGGCCTGAGGAGCGGTCAGTGCCATGGCCAGATTGAGCATGTGGAGCAGACACTGTAGGTGAGGTCGCCTGCTTCTGAAGAGAGAAGCGGAGGCAGCGCAGCCCGAACTGAGTGGTAAAGGAAGGCACAACCTTAGGAGTGGCCCCGGTTCGGGTCTGCTCAGGTTGCCAAAGCAACAAACGAGGGGGAGGTGCCGGTCGCACCTCTAGGAAAGCATGAAGCGGTTATAGATGGGCCCCATGCCGTGCTTTTACGCTGATTGAGGAGGCGATGGGAGTCGGGGACCCCAGTAGCGGACTTCGCGGGTGACGTCATCAGCTCTGGCTCGAGGCAGACGGCGAGGTCACTCAAGAAGCTGAGTGTGGCCTGACGAACGACCCAGTTGGGGCCTAATTGAGTAGATGGTGCGGCCACACAGGCCTCTTTCAAGTACCAATTGACAGGGAGCACAACTGGCACAGTCTGGTAAGGGAAAAGATAGACTGCATGGCGTAGCGCGAACTGTGCAGGACATCGGCAGTGATTAGCTCAGATCTTGCCAGACTTGATCATGGCAGCTACAGGAGACAGCTGGTGGGCCTAGAGGAGACAGAGATTGACAGTGGGACCCGCTGTTACAGGGGCACGGTTTGAGGAAGCAGCAAGTACCCATCCATCGTAGGTGTGGGTTCTGTAGACGAGCAGGAGATGGTACTATAGCTGGACGATAAGGCTCAGCTCTGAGTGGGTTGAAACTGAAGGGGCCCTTCCAACTGACTCTGCCCTTAATAACAGTGAACTATAATGCCCTGTTCTGCTGAGAACGTCGCGGCTTCTAGTGACCAGTGGAGTAATTGGTTGGACTGATGGGCCGTACTAAAGGGACTGGGTCGAAGACCTCCTCGCAAGTGGCAGGCCTGGCAGAAATGGATCAGTCGCAACCAATTGCACAGCAGTACCCCCCAGTTGACCATTTAGATGCCATATTGCTTGCCAAAAAACGGACTAGGTAGTCTATGGAATACAAAATCGATAAAGTTGCGCTAGATCTTATGCTACTACAGGTGGGTCACCGGAAAGTAGTGGAGCGAGTTGTTGCTGTGGAACAGGATGTCGCAGAAATGAAGCCAGTAACTGATTTCCTCAAGAAGCAGCAAAATCAAATATCTAGAAGACAGAATAGAGGACACGGAGGGCCACTCCAGGAGAAAAAATGTCTGCTTGATTGGGCTGCCGGAAGGAGCAGAGGGTCAGGATGCAATTGCCGTTTTGGAACGATGGCTCAGGGAAAGTCTTCTCCTTTTCTCCCTTCTTCACCATAGAATGAGCACACCGCATACGAGGCTGATGGCCAGCGCCGGGCACTTATCTTTAAACTGCTGCACTTTAGGGCCCAAGTCATGATCCTGCGTGAAGCCAGGAAGCTATCGGAAGTCAAGTTCGATAATGTTAAGGTTCTCTTCATCCCGGACAATAGCCTCAAGGTCCAGCGACAACAGGGGTCTTTCCTTCAGTTGAACAGAAGCTTCGCCATCTGAACATTGTATATTCATTGCATTATCCAGCAAAACTCCAAGTGGTCTCTGATGTTAGGGCAAGCTTTCTGGTCCCAGACTAACAGGCATGACAGCCAACGGAGAGAGGCAAGATGAGTGGAATAAGGAATCCTTGACGGCCGACCAAAAGGGCAGACCCCAGTCTATTGGTGGTGCCTGACCAGGATCAAATCAGACAGGACAGGCAGTCAGCGGTTCGTGAAGCGGAGCAGATAGCAGAGGTTACAGAAACGTTCAGTAGGGGGAACCCCGGTTCACTCCTTGGAGGATGAGGGTTCGTCGGCAGCTGGGCTGTCGGACGTGGTACCGCTGGGAATGCCTGATGTCACACCGTAGACTTCTGATGGTATCGTATAATGGCTGCGGGCAGGGTTCTGGCATCTCAAACTAATTGCAGAACTGCAACTCAAGAACACTTGGTACTGACATTTTTGCATTGTTGATTACATGAGGGGGTTTGCACAACTGACCTTCAGAATTACACACGGTGCTCAAAGGCTTTTACAACTGTCTAAATCTTTAGGTGTATAGCTATGAGAAATTTTTGGGTCACAGAATGGCACTTCTTGTAAGGCTTTATACCCCCTCACGTTTTTTCCTTATACAGGAATCAGTTGGTTAAACGGATGGTTGTTCACTCTGTTAGGGTTTGGGCAGCACCTCTTGTTTCTGGGGGATGCCTTAGACAAGTTCCCCCACAGTCTTGTTCGCTTGTTCATCTTTCCCTTTTAGTCTTGGAGGTTCCTTTAAGGGAAATTGGAGAAGATATTGCATCCTGCCGAATTGCACACTTGTCTGCAGACACAGGTTAGGTTCCATTCTAGTTTCACATAATGTAAGATCATACGATACTTACCTGGAATGTGAGGGGTCTCCGCACACCAGCCCGCAGATAAGCGGTCTATTCGTACCTCAAGAGACACAATGTGCGCATTGCTCTCCTGCAAGAGACACATTCAAACAGCACTGAAATGGTCAGACTACAAAGAAAATGGAGGGGTAGGTGTACCCTACTGACTATTCACTATTTGCACAAGGGGCCTTAATCTGGGTCTGCCCAGGCACACCTTTTACAATGGACGAGATACTTTTAGATTAAGATGGCAGTTATGTGGTTTTGAAGGGCTGTGATATATATGTCCCTAATACAGAACAAGGCCCGTTTCTTAGATCACTCTACCAGGCATTGGCTAAATGGTGCGATATGCCATGTCTGATCGAAGGGGATTTTAAATAGTGTTATGGACACAGAGTTGGATACATCCTTTCTCCGCTTAAAAGCACGGCTGCCACTGACAACTCTACAATATTGGGTGTGTAGGTGAGATCTGGTTGATGTCTGGAGACATTGGAATCCCAGAGTGCGGATATATTCATTTTACTCCGTACCTCAGGGTCTACACGTACGATTGGACAGGTTCCTCAGCTCACCCCCCTACTCCCATACGTAACGGGCTCAGACTACCATGGTCGTGTACATTTTGACCATAACCCACACTACGTTTCACTGGCATGGGAAAGCGGGACTCCTAACATTCCTATGTGGCAGTTACAACCGTCGACGCCAGAGGACCCGCTCTTTAGAGACATGATAGGAGAGGCTCTCAGAGAATACTTCATACATAACACGGGGATGGCTTCGTCCAACATGATGGAGTAGGTTGCCATTAAGGTTATGATATGGGGGAAGTGTCTGGTATTGAAGTGTGGGTTGAGGAGGCAAATAGATTCGGAGTTGCTTACAGTGGAAACGGATTTACTAGCATTAGAATCTCGAACAGTGGATGAAGCTTCAGACTCCATGTCAAACGCCAAAGGCGTTTGAATTATGCGGTGCATTCAGCGACATCACATGCTGAAGCTGATGGACCTGGGGCCTTACTGGCTTGGTTGATCAGGCAAGAACATGTCATGTGACCTTTCACTGCACTTCGGTCCCTGGACAGCGGACTTAAATATACGCAGCATGAGATTCACAGCGAACTGGCCACGAACTTCACTCATTTATATAGGTCTGCCTTAAACGTCCCTACAACGGACATACACTCCTTCCTGGATGGTCTCACCCTTCCCACTCTCACACCGGAGCAGCGCAGGGAACTGGATATCCTGCTAACATTGGAGGAAGTGAGAGGCACAATGCGAGCACTGCCATCTGGCACGGTCCCAGGATCAGATGGCTTTCCTCATGAATTTTATGACATATGCCGATCTTTAAGGTCCACAGCTATTGAGGGTTTACACAGAAGCATTGGAGGGTGTCTACCTTCCCGCCTCTATGACTGAGGCCACTCTGATTACCCTCCTAAAGCCAGACAGGAACCCAATGCACACAAGCGCCTACGACCTCTGGCGCTGCTAACTGGGGACTACAAGATATTGGCGGGAGTCCTGTTGGACCGACTGACCCCACTCATTCTCCATTTGGTTCATCAGGATCAGAATGGCTTTGTCCCGGCTCAAAATACCTCCCTTAATATCCGTAGGCTTTTTCGGGTAATGTGCAGCGTCACAGCGACTTGGTCAGCAGCTGAATGTTTGGTTCTGGATCTAGAGAAGGCCTTTGATATGGTGGAATGGCCGTTTATGTTCGCAGTGTTGAGACGCTTTGAGTTTGGTTCACATTACTTAAGCCTACTTAAACTACTGTATGAAGTGATTACCGTATGAGCCGTTTAGGAACCTTATCCTCAAAGCCCATATCGATAGGGAGAGGAACTAGGCAGGGATGCCCCCTTTTCCCAATAATATTCTCCCTAGCCATTGAGTCACTGGCTGTGGCACTGCGCCAGTCAGCTGAGCAATAGGGTACACACTTGGGTGAATAGACACATGCCGTTTCGTTTTACACAGATGATATCTTGCTGTTTATTAGGGATTTGTAGACGATACCCCGATCATACCCAACACACTTAAACTATTTGCCATAGTATCAGGACTGAGTGTAAATTGGGGGAAGTCATGTTTATTTCTCTTCACTCCTAACACGGTTGCCCCTCGTCTGATTGTGGATGGTGCTTTGGTAGCTTGGCAACTGGTGGTGTTTCGCTACCTAGGTGTTAGAATTTACTAAACAGATCAGGATCTCAAAGATGCTAATCTATCCAGGGCGATCACAGCTCTGAGATCCCAAATATTATTCTGGAAAACGCTCAACCTCTTGGTTGCAGGTAAAGTAGCGCTTATCATGTACTATACTACTGTTCATTTTTCAGTTTGTTTTTGAAAAATGTCCAATAAAATATGCCGAATTTAAGAAAAAAAACTTGCAAAGGTCTGTGGGGCTACTGGTTTGAAATGTTGTGATGCCTTTCCTCTTGTTTTGATGGGCTTGAGAAGTACAATTGACAGAAAGACTGGTTTATCGCCCCATGAAATAATTATGGGGAAAGCAATGAGGGTTCCTGTGTTGCATCAGCTACACTGGTTTCAATAACTGATGACATTATGCTGGATTACTGCACAGGTTTGCTGATATAGATTGCCTCTCATTAGGTGAACGTGGAACGGAGGAAACAAAAGACATTCCTTGTCATAAACTAAGTCCCGGAGAATGGATAGTGGGGAGTTTGCAGAGTTCCGCTACGTGGAACTCCACGAAGTGCAACTCTCTAGCTGTGAGAGAGTTGCTGCTCACGACCCACTACCGTCAACGTGGGCCCCGCTGTGAAATATACGCCCTGGGATCATTGGCTTGGGATCCTGCCATACACGGAGTGGCATAGGCGTGCAAACTTAACAACTCATGTCGGGTGGCACCCGAGCACGGACCGGAACGGGAGGAACACAGGCCCCACCGCTGCAGCCTAAGCCTAAATCAGACAAAATGGCGAAGCACGGACACTTGGATCAAACTGCGAATAAACTGGATGCGGTGCTAGCTGCGATGGAGCGACTGGAAGAATCCGTTAATCAGACCCGCACCTCCCTGGAACCTAAAATCGATAAGGTGGCCATCGACCTCACTCATCTACATGCAGACCACCGGAAGCTAACAGATCGCACCACCGTTCTGGAGACCGCGCTTGCCGACATCCAACCGCAAGTGACCCAGTCAGACAAACACGTACAGGATTTGCTCAACCGAGTAGAGTTTCTGGAGGACAGGGCCGAGGATGCTGAAGGGCGGGCACGACGAAACAGCGTGCGCATAGTGGGTGTGCTGGAACGCTGGTAAGGAAGGGAGCCCACCCTACATATGGAAAACTGGCTCAGGGACCTACTACCGAAAGGAACCCTCTCGCCTCACTTTGTCATAGAACTTGCACATAGAGTCCCACGAGACCCCCTCCCACAGGATCGAGCCCGCGGCCCATGCTCCTCCGACTTCTCAATTACAGAGATCGAGATTCCATCCTATAGGAAACCAGAAAGCTGCAGGATATTTAAATAGACAATCATAAAATAATGTTTTTTCAGGACTATACCATCCAGGTACAAAGGCAAAGATTCTCATTTATGGCAGTGAAGAAGCGTCTTCGGCAACACAACCTGAAATATTCTCTGCTCGTCCCGGCGCGCTTGCGGGTAGTTGCAAGTGATAAGACGCATTTCTTTGCCACACCAGAGGAGGCAGAGGACTGGCTGGACACCTTTACTGCTGCGGGACCTCAGGCCGCCTCTGCGACGACAACCCTACCGAAACTAAGAGGCCCCTTCTGCTGCCGCCGGAGAGAGCGAAGATCGTCAGGTGCCCGGACGCCGCCTTCGCCTGCAGTGGGACCACACACAGCTTTGATTCTTAGCGGACAGCGAGACGCCCTGCAGGTGATGGCGGAGATCAGCGGCTCTTTGGTGACTGAAGATGCGTCTAACTCCAGCCAGCGTGACCTATCCAGTGATGACAAGCGAATATATGGCCTGCAGAACTCACAGGACTCGACTGAGCAGCCAGACGTCACTCCGGAGACAGCCAGCATACTAATTTGAACATTGCGAGATTCTATCCTTGTTTGGGTT
This sequence comes from Triturus cristatus, assembly GCF_964204655.1. NCBI lineage: Eukaryota > Metazoa > Chordata > Amphibia > Caudata > Salamandridae > Triturus > Triturus cristatus. The sequence goes on from NC_140590.1 coordinate 1,015,268,530, forward strand.
GTATGTGGGTTGTATGTGGGGGTATGCAGTCGTCAATGATGTAGTCACGTGTAATAGACATTCCTGTGATTCCGAGTACCACATGGGACAGTGAGTGGCATCATGGTGTAGGAGGGGAGGGTGGGATTTGACCCCGCGTTTTATTACTGCTGTGCAGGCACCGGCACGCTGTTCGCCTGGCGGGTGTTCCTGAGCTGGGGTGCACCGATTGCTTTCATTACACTGTGCTATGCCTGAAGTCGGAGACCCTCTGAAAAACTGGACACACATATTGTAAGTTACCTGTATGTAATACGCAGCGCACCCCCCCCCCCCAGGTCATTTTTGGCTGTTATCTCTATTGAGAGTTTGGACGATTGCTGGTTGCACTATCGCCCTTTTAGAATTTTTCATGTTTATGCCCCTGTTTTGGTTTTATTGTGAGATATCCTTTATTGTATGCTGTTTCACACAACGCAACATGCCACAAATCAGTATGCTGGGGAAGTTGTACATTGGCGGGCCTTCTGAGTTGCATGGGTTTGTTGGGCTGCTTCAGATACATGGCCACTTAATACATTGTAAAAACTATGTCTGCACTTAAAATTGGTACATGGAATGTGCGGGGCATGCACTCACCGTCACATAGGTATCACATATACTCGTACCTCAAACGACATCACATACAAATAGATCTTTTGCAAGAGACACACTTGGCCAAATCAGAGATCCAATGCTTGCAACGCTGCTGGCATGGTCAACTGTATGCCACGGGATATTCAGCTTATCCGCGAGGCGCGCTAATCTGGGTGCGACCAGGGGTCCCACTTAAAATCACACACTCACTGATAGACACGGAGGGCAGATATGCTGTGGTTACGGGCACCTTGGATGTCCGGCAGGTTGTAATTGCATCACTATATGCTTCCAACACAGACTAGGCTGATTTTTTTGACAATATGTCGCGCGTCCTGGCGCCTTGGCATGATATACCTATGTTCTTGGGGGGAGATTACAACAGCGTACTTGATGTCTCACTGGACCGCTCCTTTCCACCCCTTCCGGGCACAAACGCACACATTGCCATGAAAGCGTTAGCTAACTGGGCAACGCAATGGCGTCTCAGAGACTTCTGGAGACACCGCAACCCCCACGACAGGGTATATTCCTATTACTCCGGTGCTCATGATTTGCATGTGCGGTTAGACCGATACATGCTTTCGGAGGAGCTGCTCCCACATATATCTGCAGTCTATTATCTAGGCAGGACACATTCAGACCACAACCCGAATATATTAGAGGTGTCGTGGGAACACTCCCGGCCGCCGATTCCAACTTGGCGGTTGCAACCAGATATATTATTGGACGCACCCTTCCGAAGCCTGCTAGCCACAAATATCACACAATACTTTGAAGAAAATACTGGCACTGCCACGACGCCTCAGATAGAATGGGACGTGTTTAAAGTAGTGGTTAGTGGGGAATGCCTCTGTGTACATGTGGGTATGCGGAGACAGCTGGAGGCTGAGCTCACACATCTTGAAAATGAAGTGCTCCAAGGGGAGGGAGAGGCCCTAGAAGGCGACAATGTGTCCTTGGCGCGGATAAGGAAGGAAAATTTCAGCCTGCTAGACCGGCTCCGTAATTTGAACTATGCAGCACACTCAGCGCACACCCACCACATGGGAGACAAACCTGGCAAGTTACTGTCGTGGCTGATATAACAGGATGCAGTCACCACAACCGTGACGTCCATACAAAACGTACACGGCGACACAGTACATACACAATGCCTTTGTAGAACACTATTCCACGATGTACAGGTCTTGCCTGCAAGCTTCAGACGCGGTCATACGGGAGTTTCTTTCGACCCTGACACTGCCGCAACTGGCTGACCATCAGCAAGAGGAATTGGGTGCCCCTTTGCTGCCGGAAGAACTACGGGTTAGTGTTCTATAAAGCCTACTCGGATATATTAATACCGGCATTGTTGCGGGTATACATAGCGGCTCTAGATGATTCGGCCCTCACACTCACGCAAAATGAGGCAACACTGATCTCCCTCTTAAAGCCCGTCTGGCAGAGACCCTGACCTCCTTGGCTCTTATCGTCCACTGGCTGTGCTGAACACGGACTATAAAAAACTTGCCTCTGCCCTAGCTAAACGAATAGCCCCGTTTGTACCAGCTCGGGTCCATAACGATCAAAACAGATTTGTCCCAAACAGGAGCACCTCTCTTAATATACGCAGATTATTTAGAGTTCAGAAATACGCAACGAAGACCTGGCCACAAATTGGATGCTTAGTGCTAGACCTAGAGAAGGCCTTCGATTTGTTGGAGTGGTCCTATCTCACAGCGGTCCTGCAAAAGTACAAGCTAGGCGACGGGTACTTGCAACTGGTGCAATTACTGTACCAATGACCCACAGTACGGGCTCGCACAGGCAGGCTCATCTCTGATACAACTAGGGTCAGACGCGGAACTAGGCAGGGATGCCCATTGTCCCCATTGCTTTTCTCCCTTGCCATGGAACCTCTAGCGGCTCTGCTCCGAGAGGGCAGTGCGGACTGGGGTATCCCCTTGGATAATGGCCTCCACACAGTGTCCCTATATGCTGACGACCTGTTGCTGTACATAAGAGACTTACATGCAGTACCGCCGGCCATATCCGCGCTATTCTGTAATTTCGAGGAAGTGTCAGGCCTTAATGTGAATTGGGCTAAATCGGGCGCCTATTCTTTCCACGAGGATGTGGTCGTGACAGACATAGTTATCAATGGGACTGTGCTTACTTGGTGCCCGACCACGTTCAGATACCTGGGCATATATATTTACAGATCCTCGACAGACATACTGGAGGGTAACCTGGTGCGCGCCATCTCCTCCGTCAGGGCGCAGATACAATTCTGTAAGACTCTACCGCTCAATGTGATGAGCCGTATTACTTTAACCAAGATGATAGTATTACCAAGGCTGTTGTATTATTTTGTAAACCTACCGCTATATGTTCCGGTGCGACTGTTTCGGGAGCTGGAGGGATTAGTCAGAGGTCTAATCTGGAATGCGGGGCGGCCCAGGATAGCACTACAGAAATTATACACACCACCGGAGTGTGGGGGCTTAGCAGTTCCTCATTTGGAATTATATTACTTAGCTGCGCAGCTACAATGGGTCGCAAAGTGGCTGAGTGGCAAGAACCTGATGGATACGGTGACTGAGTCCTCATCATGGACAGAGACTCAAATCTATAGTTTGTTTCACCCACTGGCGAAACTTCCCCACCCGACACAGATACATATACAATTGGCCCATAGATGCTACCGGAGGAGCCTTCAACTTACAAAAGACATAACCCCAATGCTGCCACTTATCGGGACGTCCAGAGGTAGAGATTTTGTAACAGACGTAGTACTGACGCCCCTGGACCGAAACAGGAGTGGAGACGCTAGGAGACCTATACGCGGACGGTGCCCTTTTGCAACCCTGATGGCGGATACTGGTTTACCGGTGGGTCAGTTCCTCCTGCATGCAGCCATCATACGGATGCTGACACTAACATGAGGAGACTTGACAATTGAGCCACCGACACATCAGTTATTGCAGTATCTGCATGTGATGGGGGAAGGGTCACATGTAATCCACTGGCTAGTGCAGGCCCTGCTTACTCACGTGTTAAAATCACCACAGCGACTCCGTGCACGATGGACTGAGGATAGAGGCCGACCCTGGACCGATAAAGAATGGGGATGTGTCTTAGCCGGTGCCACACACATACCACGCAATTCACAATTTAAACTTATACAAACATACATATTGCACAGGGTGTATCATTTGCCAGATAAGATCAATATATACTTTAACATCACCACCTCTGATTGTCCGAGATGCCATCTTCTAGACGCTGACCTACTGCATATGCTGTGGTCCTGCCCCCTACTTCTGTCCTATTGGCACACGATAACAGAAACACTCACAAGTAGCACTAACACTTAGGTGCCTAACACATGGGAGGTTTATATTCTGTGATTTTACAAATGAACAAAAGCTAACAAAGTCAGCTCTAGATTTCATGACTTAGGCCTAATAACTACAAAACAATTGATAACCAAGAGATGGAAACACAAAGACCCCCGGAAGCATCCCACTGGTTAAAATCCTTAGAGGTTTGGGCGTAGGCGGAGAGCACTATTCTTCATAGGGAAGAAACAGCTGGACTGCGTAAGTTTCCCATTGCACAGGCCTGCGATGATATTCTGAAAGCACTTACACAGACTAATGCTACGTTACATATGCCTCCCACACAGCAAGCGGGAGATGATGCCTAGCATGTTGACAGGGTGGAACAGACATGCTGTACTTACAAGATGCCTTGATCATAGCTGCCGGGTTAGGCAATGACCCCACATTCCATTATGACATTTCAGAGACAGAACCTCAGACACAAGCTGCCTTAGCATCCATGTGCCTATGCACAAAACAGGAAAAGTGACTCGCATCCGCTATGTACACACGGCCCTCGGCACGACTACATTCGAGAGGCGCATAGTACTCTAGATACACGTTCCTCTCAGTACTTGATATCTCTTTTTCTTTTTCTTTTCTTTTCTTTTCATTAGTTGTGGTTAAAATGTTAAAAATGAAGATAGCTTGCAATCAGTTATGACATACGCTTCTTATTGCCCATGCACCATTGATTATTGTGATCCTAAAGCTGAATTACGTATGGGCCATGCACCTCTGTAATAATCGTCATATCTGCATATGGACAATCACTGTTGTGAGGTGGACATGTGATAAACGAACCCTGCTCCTCAATTAGAGGTGACGGTATGCATGGGCTGCAGACACCCATGCTAATCTGCAAATGCACGTCAACTCCTGCGTTACAGCTACTAATTGTGATATGATTATCGGATAGAAATATCTAGATTCGAGAACCCAGTGGCAAAGCAGCAATGTTCTTGTAAAAAGTACGGCATGTACCAATGCTTAGTTTATTTGTATCAGGAAAATGATGAAAAATGCAATAAAGATATATTTTTTTTAAATTAGTGCCCGACTCGCGCTGCCAGGAGAGAAGGCACAGTGCCCCCAAGCAGTAGGAGAACCCCACCGCAGTCAACACTGGGATATCGTCACGTAAGGCACGCAAGCGTGTCCCGCGACCTCAGGGAGTCTGCGAAACCAGAAATATGCAAAAAACGGAACACCATTAGCCTGCAAATCATGCAAAAACCTCCCCTCAAACAGAGGGAAAAACTACTTAACTTGCTGCTGTGCAGCGAAGAAAGAGGAAACACAGTGGAGGGACCAAGTGGAGGCTGGACTGTGAACAGTGATGAAGGACTCCTGTTGAAATGTCCCTTCTACTCCCTGGTGTAAATGGAAGTAGTAGTTTGTGCTAAAAAAAATTAAAAATGGCTGCTGAAAAAATAAAGTGAAGGAAAAAGGCATAATCTGAGCCTCCTTTCCTTACATAGAATCTGAAACTCCTAAAGCTAAGTTTCAAAGCAGGGATCAAAGTGAAGAGCTGTTAAAGTGCAAAAGACACCACCTTGAATTAGTAAAGGGACACTTAAGGGTTGCCACTCTCTCTGTGCCTTACAAAACTCCTCCCTGGTGGGCCCACCCTCAACTTGCCATCCAGCAAGCTTGGGCAGGTTTCCCAAGACAGCAATGTCCTCCCATGTAGGCTTTGGAGCAGCTGCTTCCATCGCCTCGTTATGCTGTTCTGCAGGGGGTTTTGGGGCTGGCCTACCATGTCCACTGCCCTTCAACTTCTTGGCAGCTGCCTGGGCCATTTTGCCCAAGCTCTGTTGTCTCTCTTCCTAGGCAGCCATGGACCGTGTGGTCATGCAGGCCCACTCTGGTAACCCTAACCTCTCCAGATGTGACCTCAGTTCCACTTCCTTCCAGGCAGTGTGCTCTAGGTCATTACCTAACAGACAATCCATAGGCATGGCAGGGATCACGGCTACCTTGAGAGAACCTAAGAACCCCCAACTCAAAGTGAACCAAAGCCACTGGGTAGTGAATCTCACAGTTGTCTGCTAATAAAACCTGTGGTAACCTCAGCTGCCTTCCTCACACTAACTGAGGTCATCTCCTCCCCAAGCGTTACATTGGCCAACCCCTGGGTCTGCCCACCAGTGCAGGCTATGCCCTCTTAGGACACTTGGGATCAACCTTTGAATGCCCAAACTTGTAGCACTCATAGCACTTGGGAACACACTTATCATTAGCCTTGTCTCCAAATGTAGGTTTCTTGAGAACCATTTTGCGGGGTCTTAAAAGAACTCCTTCCAAGTTTTATCTCCCCCTACTTTCTTCTGGATGGAACCCCGACCACTCTTTTGGGAGTTGCCCCTCCACCCCCCACCCCCTCCGAAGCCTTCTTGGACACTCTGGTGCCCTGAGGTCGGCCTCTTTAGCAAGCTCCCTGGGGTCAATGTGCTTACTATCCACTAGGTGGTATATCTCTGTAAAACAAATATTGAGCATGTGCTTCCTCAGGATCAAGTTGCACAGCCCAACATAACCATTAACTGTAATGCCCCTCACCCAGTCATTCAGTGCCTTGCTCTAAATGTCTTAGAAATCCACCAAGGACAGGTTTGGGAGCTTAAGGCGGTCCCTGAATCTTTGATGGTATTTTTCAGGGATCGATCCAAATGTAGAGACAAGTATGACCTTTATAGTACTGTATTTCATCTGGACCCCCACCTCATGTGTTAGAAGGGTGTCCCTCCCCACTGTGGGCAGCTACCCCCCAATACTCCCCTGGGACCCTGTGCATCCTTAGGGTACCAGGTCTTGCAGTATGCGTACCCTCACTTCTCCAGGGGACACTAAAGGTATACTGTGACCATCGTGGCTGGTTTCTGAGCTTTGCATGGCTTTGAGCTCCAGCTCTTTCATGCTGATCTCATGCTCCAGCCTTAGTTTCTTATCAGCCAAGGCTCTCTCAGCCTTCACCATTGCTCTCTCTGCCTCAGCCCTTCTCTCGTCTGTTTCCAGTTTCATCTTGACCAGCTGCAGTTTGAGCTTCCCCTCTGCCTTTCTGTCCTTCAGCTAGCTTCTCTGGGGACAGACCACGGGCAGACACACTGCTCTGTGCCCTCACATGGGATCCCTCACCTAGGGGTGAGTTGTACTACTCCTACAGGGCTGGGCCCTCCTCCTTTTCCAAGCCCAGTCCCTTCCCTTTAGGATTGCCATCCTCTTGCTCCCCTGACGTAGACTGCATCCTCTTGGCAGCCTCAGAAGCTTGGAGGGCAACCTGGAGGTACAGCTTTGTGGACTTCTTTCCTGCATTCAACCTCCTCTCCTTGCAGATCTCCTGAAACTCAGCTCTAGTAATGTAATTTAAGTTGAGCATCTCTTTTCCCATTGTAGAAAAAGGAGGTAGTGAACTTAAATTTAGAGAAGGAGTAAAAATAGCCTATCACAACTAAGGAGAATTTTGAAAGAGATAAACTGTGGTGTCCAATTATTTATATGGAATTTTTGTTTTATTCAAATCACTGAACGGTACTGCATAAATACAAATACTCGACCCCACTACTCAACACCAATGTGAAAAATGTGGTTGTTGGTTGAGAGGAGTGAAACCCTGCTCAAGCAACAGCTACAGTCCCTGTCAGGGTGAGCCACTAAAGTCGTTAAACTAACCTGTGCTTAACCCTTTGGTAACTTGGTACAAAAGCAGTCAGGCTTATCTTACAGGCAATGTGTAAAGTATTTATGCAGCATACACACAGTAAAAAAGTGAAAACCCAACACAAGAGAAAACCCTCACAAATTTAGAACGATAGAGCAAATGTTAATTATTTGACAGCAAAACTCCAATCAGTTGAAGCGAAGTTATGATTTTTAAAACTTTTAAAGTGAAATCTAGCGCCTAAAACCTCAAAGCGGTAACCGTGGACATCTAGTTGCATGAGACTGTGGAAAAGTCGAAAGTTATGGCCAACTGCAATGGAGCACAGGTTGAATACAAGAAGTGGATGGTGCCCGGTCTCTGCTTACCTTTGGACTTAGAAGAAATTTTGAAGAAAAACATCTGAGAAACTAAAGTTCAGCGAGGCTATTGGCAGCCTTCAAGGAGGAGGCATCGTTCTCAGGGGCCACTGGCCAAAGTCGCAGTGAAGAATCCTTTACTCGGACTCAGCTTCTTTTTTGGAAGTTGAAGATCTGCAGTGGGACGGAGCTGCAGGCTGTAGGCGACAAGGGCTGCACGAGGCCAGATACCCTTTCTGCAAGGAGCTACTGAACAGGATTTAATGCTGTGAAGAAGAACGTACCGGAAGCAAAGACAAGCCGACCAGCGATGCACCTTGGGTGGACCGATGAGCAGGGTTGTCCTTCCAGTTCTCAGTGCACTTTTTGGTTGAAAAAGGTTTGAAACCCCAATTTTGGATTTGGGCTATCTGGGCACCTATGACCCAACTTCCAAAGGTCCAGGGCTGAAGGGGCACCATTTGGAGGGTCAGGACCCACTCAAGCTAAGTCCAGATGCTGGTTCAAAATGATTGGAGACTTTCTGTTCCAGAGGTTCTGATCAGGAGGCCAGCCAACTAGCCCTTGTAGTGACTCTGGTAGTTCAGGGTTCAAGCAGGAGAACAGGGCTCAAGCAGCAGGGGTTCTCTGAGGGTTCAAGGCAGGCTTCATCCTTCAAAGCAGTCTCAGTCATTTTCAGGGTTCGTGGTGCAATAAAGCAGTCTTCTGAAGTACACAGCAGACCACAGCAGGAGGCAGTCCTCCGACAGTCCTTACACAGGTTAGAAAGTGAACTGAAGAGTGTCCTAGTTTTATACCTGGTGCCAAGTTGCATAAAGCGCTATTGAGGATATCTGGTCACACCAGACTGGTACAGAATCACAACTTTAGGCCAACCGCGACAGAGCGCGGGCTGGCTACAGGGACTCAGTTCAGCCCGCTGCTCAGAGTGCCTTAAATCCTGTGTGCGTGGATCTGCTTTGAAGATGCGTAGTGCAGTCGAGGCGATGCATCGGTTCTGATATGCAGCGAGGTTACGGTGCAAGGTCCTGATGCATCAACTTCAAGGATCCTGTAAACAGGGCCTGTGATGGGAAATCCGAAGTCGGGGATGCCATGCACAGCTGAAGCAATGTGTTAATACCAATGAGCAGTGAAGCTGCGATGCTGAGTTTCGTCGTCATCAAGGCTGCCGTTGACGAGAGATGCGCGAAGCTGCGCCGGGGTAAGCGTTGCGCACTGCGGGTTCCGAAGATGGCATATCAGTCCCAAGATGTGGGTTGCGCCTTGCGATGCAAGTCTTTTGCAACGGGTCAAATCCACACAGCAGCTGCGATGAGTCAGTTCTGCTCGGGGATGCACCGTTTAACCAAGGAGATGCGTTGGTTCTGTTAGGAGATGCATCGCTCAGCAGAGAAGATGCACTGATTCTGCTGTCAAGCAGTTTTGGGTCCACTTCCAAGTGTCCAGGGCTAGGGTGGAACCACTTGGCAGGGTAGACTGATAGATGGTGGAGTCCAGGTGCAGGGGTTGGAAGCCTGTTATGTCCCTGAGGCTTTAGATCAGGAAGCCAGCCCAATAGCCCTTGGAGTCAATCTGGGTTCTGTGGTCAAGAGATTCAGGTTCAGTCCTTCTCACCCAGTCAAGAGAGCAGCAGGCAGCAGATCAGCACAGCAAAGCAATAATCCAGCAGAGTGCAGTCCAGCAGAGTGGCAGTCCTTCAACAGCACACCAGTCCTTCCTGGCAGAGTATTCACAGGTCCAGAAGTGTACTAAGGTGGTAGTGTCTGAGCTCCAGCACTTATACCCAGTGGTGCCTTTACAGAGCACAGATGTCCTCTGTAGGAAAGTAGGATCTGCTTTCATGGTTACCCAAATTTCTGCTGGTGTTTTGCTGTTTTTCTGACTACTCAGACTGGGATCCTGCTAATCAGGACATAGTCACTGCGCTTCCTCCCTAAATTCGGTATTGTGAGTACCTTGGTACATTCTTATTTGGCTACTGGGGCACCCTTGTAAGTCCTTACTATATGGTACTAGGGTACCTAGGACATGGGTGCCTCAGGGATCCCCTATGGACTGCAGCATGTATTATGCCACCCATGAGGGACCCTCATAACTTCAAATACGGCGGTCCTGCCATTGCAGCCTGTGTGAGTTGGTGGATGCACCTCCCACAGAAGATATAAGTTTCCTTATATCTCACATCACTGCACTTGAAACCTCTAGCAGGCCTTTTAGTCCCAAAGGCACGGTGCACGGTTCTGAGTGTGAGGGTGGCCTTCATTGAGCAGACCACCCCTACAAACCCCAGAGTCCATTCTCCAGACTTTGTGAGTGAATCAGCCATTACGATAGAGAAGCCATGCGTCATCATGCGATGACCATCTCTAAACTGGTTGGTACGAATCTGGGCACGTTTGGTATCAAACATGTTGGAATCCTACCCCAACATCGTATCCGGTGTTGGAAGCATGATTCCATCCATGGTAGGACCCCTCTGGAAAGCCCTCTATGCTCCCGGGACTGATCTTACAGAGCCTGACAGCAACCTAGGGCTGCTGCCAACCTCAGACACGATTCTTCCCTCCTGCAGCTGGGCCAAGCCCGACCAGGGGAGGGTAGGACAACAGGTTTCCTGTCACAGGGAGGTGTGACCACCTCCCAGACAGGATTTAGCGTATTAAGCCAGGGTAGGGGCACTTGCCAGCGCTACATAGTCTGCTAGAAGGACACATTTGGTGCCCTCCTTGCATATTCCAGTTCAAACCAGCTCAGGGAGCCATTGGCTCCTGTTCTGGCACAAAACTAGACAAAGGACATGGGAGTATCCCCCCTGTCTGTCCAGCCCCTCCTCTGGGAGGGACCCCTGAATCATCTCAACCCTCTCCTGAGGGTACTAAAGGGCTTACCTGTGGGTGGGACCCTAGATTCATCATGGGATTCGATTCAGCTCCAACTCCACTTCATCTTTGACCATCTGGACATCCTGGCCGAGTCGTGCTGACCATGCCTGACTGATCGCATCGTTCTTTACTTAGGGACCAAGACTCCAACTGAGAAGACTCTGTCTGCTCCTGCCATCGTCATCCTGCATACCCACTGCACCATCAGTGTCCGTGCTCCATACAGGTTCCGTCCCAGACCTATGGACATCTAAAGACATCCAAAGGAATCTCCCTTGTAGTGAAGGAGTCACTCCCCTGCATCCGCAGGCACCGCAACACAATCGACCGGTCTGCCGAACCTGGGCTCTAACGGACTCCAAAAGGCTCAGCAACACAGCTGGTGGTTCTGAATTCCCTCGAGGCCTGAGCTTTCCTCTCGTCGAGTTGAGGCCAGCATCCCTCGTTGAACGCCCTGCAACCGAACCCCTGGATAAGGGTTATCTGGACTAGTGCAGGGTGCTACACTTACATGAGTGAGCATCATGTACTAAGCCAGCCTCTCACATCCTCCCCTCCATCCTTGGCTCCAGACTCACTACAGTGGGGGAATGCAGCCCATTATAAATAGACCGGAAACCGCATACTCAGGTGTAAGTGAAGATGTGCCCAGCTCCTCCCTCCAGAGATGGTTCATTGAGACACACATAAGCTCCCATTGTGTATGGCTGCTTAGGAGAAATAAACAAAGCGCAACTGCCAACTACAACGAGTCATGTAGTCAGAGACAGGCTACAGGAACCAAATGGCTAAAGCAAGAAAAGGCCTACTTTATAAAAGTGGCATTTGAAGAATTGCAATTTAAAATCAGACTTCACCATAAGTTTGGATTTTAAATTGTGATTCCAGAGACACTAGATTTGAAGGCTTCATCTCTTTCCAATTGAAAATGACACTTATACAATGTAATAAGGTAACCCCAATGTTATGCGATGGAAGAGATAGGCCATGCAGGAGTGAGAAACGAATATATTTTTTTTCACTACCTTGACATGTAAAACTTAAAAGTACATGTTCTGTCTTTTAAATACATTGCACCCTAGCCTCTGGGATGTCCAAGGCCTACATTAGGGGTGACATATATGTATAAAATCTGAAGGTTTGGGCCTGGAAATAGGTTTATTTGGCCAGGTTGACATGGCAGTGTAAACTGCACGCACAGACTCTGCAAGGGCCGGCCTGAGACATGGTGTTAGAATTAGCCGTTTCTGCACCTCCTCCCCTTTTTCTGACCTCGTTTTTGTTGCCTTTAGGACATTGGACACTTTACGACTGCTAAGCAGTGTTAAAGTGCATGTGCTCTCTCCCTAAAATGTGGAAACATTGGCTTATACACAATTGTCATATTTAATTTACCTATAAGTCCCTAGTAAAGTGTACTACATGTGCCCAGGGTTTGTAAATTAAATGCTACTAGGGGTATGCAGCACTGATCGTGCCACCCATTTAAGTAGTTCTTTAAACATGTCTCAGGCCTGAGACTGCAGAGCCTGTGTATGTAGTTTACACTGCCATGTTGACTTGGCATTTAAAACACCTTGCCAGCCTTAAACTCCCCTTTCATTACATATATGTCACTCCGAAGGTAGGCTCTATGTAGCCTATAGGGCAGGTGCTGTGTAATTAAAAGATGGGACATGTACTTTTGAGTTTTACATGTCCTAGTAGTAAAACACTTCCAAATTTGCTTTTCACTACTGTGAGGCCTACCTCTCCATAGGTTAACATTGGGGATTTCTTGTTACATCTAATAAGCTACAATTCTCAATTAGAAGGAGGTCAAGCAGTTACATTTGGTACCTATGAAATTGTAATGATAAATCATCTTTAATTGTAAAGTCTAATTTATCATTACAATTTTAAAAATACCACTTTTAGAAAGATGGAATTGTTCTACTCTTAGCCCTGTGTGACTGCAGCCTGTCTCCAATATACATCTGGGATGGGTGGCAGTTTGACTGTGAATTCCCTCTAGACAGCCACACACAAAGAAAGGATAGGTGTGTCTGAGAGCCCAACTGCATCCTGAGGTCTCATCCTGGGGAGGAGGGAGGGAAGAGCTGATACCTACACCTGAATGGGCAGTGTCCTGTCCCCATACAAAGGACTGATTATCTCCCTGTAGTGAGTCTGGAGCCAGGGCAGGAAGAAAGGACCTCTTTGCACTTGAAGTCACCCCCGCTTCAAAGGCACAACGGGGTATAAGTGATGGGTCTGTGACCCACCAAATAGGACACTGCTGGACCTGTGAAGAGCTCTGTCAGGAGGCAAGACTGCTATGCTGATTTAAGCACTGCCACTCTGCTGGACTGCTGCTCTGTATGAACTGCTTTTCTGCTGTGCTGTGCTGTGCTGCCCTGCTGTCTGCTACCCTCTGCACTGCTGAGGAAAGACTAGACCCATCTCACTTGAACCCAGAGTGGCTCCAAGGGCATTTAAGACTTGCCTCCTGTTTTAAGTCTCAGGGACATCAAATTCTTCTCATCAACATGCAACAGCAACTAGACTTTGCTTGCTGCAAGTCTTGCCCTGCCAAGTGGTGCAAATCCAGACTTGGACCTTTGGAAGTGTGTATAAAGTGCTGCAAATGATAAGAATCCATGAATCACCGACGTTGCACCAATTTGTACAGGCGCATCTCTCTCGATCTACTGCTGCACGGACTGCGGACATTGCATCGCTGAAGACGCGGCGCATCAACTCCAGGTTCTGACACATCACCAACCTTGCGCGGCTCGACACCAATGCACCACTTTGTGCTGTTCACATCACCTACAACCCAACGGTTCGAAAAAGACTCATCACTTCAGTGCTTCCCACATCTCGACTCCCAACGCATATTTGACATTGCGCAGCTCAGAACTGACATCGCCTTCATCGGAAGGATCAACAATGATGCTCCTTGCATCATCTTCAATGCATCTAAGGTACTGTTTCAGTGTCCCAGGGCTGGTTCCTGAATCCGACCCACGCTCTATTACGGTCGGCCGGAACTTTTGGATTTATCCCAGTCAAGCACGACCAGATGTCCCACGTTGGCGCTTTAAGCTTTTAAGCACTATATTTTCATTTATCCTTTAAAAATTCATAACTCTGGTTATACTTATTGGATTTTCGTTGTTTTGGTCTTGTTTTGTTCATACAAATATACTCTTTTATCCTAACTTGGTGTAGAGTTTTTCTGTGGTGTATTCACTGTTACTGTATGAAGCGTTGCACAAATACTTTACACTTTGCCTCTTAAGTTAAGCCTGCCTGCTCTGGTCCAAGCTACCAGAGGGTGAGCACACGTTAATTTATCGTGTGTATCTGACTTACCCTGGCTAGGATTGTGGTTCCTCCTTGGACAGGGTGCATACCTCTACCAACCAGAAACCCAATTTCTAACACATGGTTAAAGGGCAACTTAAGTGGGTGGCACGATCAGTGCTCCAGGCCCACTAGTAGCATTTAATTTACAGGCCCCGAGTACATGTATTACCACTTTACTAGGGACTTATAAGTAACTCAAATATGCCTATTGGGGATGAAGCAATATTACCATTTTTACATGAGAAATCACAAGCACTTTAGCACTGGTTTGCAGTGGTAAAGTGTGCAGAGTCCTAATATCAGCAAAAACGAGGTCAGAAAAGTGTAGTAGGAAGCAAAAAATTAGGCGGGAAGACCACCCTACGGCTGCGAGGTCTAACACTTGTCCCCCCTCGCTGAAAGCGGGGAGAGCTACCCAACCCCTTGAACCTGGAGAGATCAACAACTTTGGTGTGGTCTGACCCCTAGAGGAGCTCCATCGTAAAGCCTATTCCCTGTAGGGAGATGAACAACCTCAACAGTTTGGGATTGTCACCCCTTAACTGCATGAGCCATCTGAGGGGTCTGTGGTCTTGCTAAATCGTCTGTGGTCTGCCTAAATCAGGGAGTGAGTCCCAAACAGGTATGATCTCAACTTCAGTGCCCAAACCACAGCAAAAATGTCTCTTAATTGCACTACACTACTGTTGATGAAGGCTACCGGTTGGTCTAGGCCCTCTTTATTCAACTGTGATAAGACTAACCATGTGCCATGCTCTGAAGCATCAGTCTGCACTGTGAATTCTTTGGAGAAGTCAGGGGCCATAAGTATGGGTATATGGATGCTGTACACATGGCCTCCTTGAGGGGATAAAAAGCCTTTGTGATAGGCCTCTGTCCAGATGACCAATCTGGGCAGCTTTTTTAAAGTCAGCTCTGTAGGGGGCAGCAATGGAGCCATATCCCTTAACAAACCTCATGTAGTATACTGTGAAGCCCAGGAAGGCCCTCACCTCAGTTTGAGTTTTACGTGGTTGCTAGCCCATAATAGTCTCAATCTTGCCCCCACCCACCAGGTGGCCCAGATACATCACAGAACCCTGCCATATATGGCATTTATTGGTCTTGAAAGTCAGGCTTGCCTGCTGCAGGGCCTAAAGTACGTCCTGGAGGCAGTAGAGGTATTCCTCTCAGCTGGATCTGTAGTCAGCAATGTTGTTTAGCTATGCAGCACTGAAGGCCTCCTTTCCAACTGTCACCCGGTTATCCAACCGCTGGAAGGTGGCAGGGGCACTCTTTAAGCCAAAGGGCATCACTCAAAATTGGAAGAGGCCTTCTGAGGTGGAGAGTGCTGACCTCTCTTTTAGCCCCTCAGTGAGAGCAAACTGCCAGTACCCTGATGTCAAATCAAAAGTACTGAGGAACATGGCAGAGCACAGCCTGTCGATTAATTCATCGGCTAGGGGTGGGGTGTGCATCAGTTTTTCTTATGGAATTGGAACCTCAGTAGTCTACACAGAACCTAAGTTCTGGCGTGGCACCGGCGGGCAGCCTTCGGTACCAGCACCACAGGGTTAGACTAAGGACTGTTGGAGGGACCAGTCACCCTTAACACCTGCATCTTGGAGACCTCCTCCTTGATACTGGCCCTCACCCTATCTGACAACCTGTACATTTTGTTTTTTACTGGTGGGCTGTCTGCAGTGTCCACCTCATGGACGCAAAGGTGTATGAGTCCAGGGGTGAAGGGGGGCAGAGAAGCAAACTTCCCCAGTAACTGGTAACAGGCGCTCTGCTGTTATACAGTCAGGGTAGGAGAGAGGTTGACACCTTCCACTGACCCATTGTGTTCCTGGTAAGATAGATGAGGGAGTGGAAGAGGAGAGAGAGCCTCTCCCTGACCTCTCACCAGGAACATGCTCACTTCGGAACTCTCGAAGTGAGGTTTGAGATGATTCACGTGGAGCACCCTTAAGAAGGTCCTAGGCGTTTGGAGATCTACCAGGTAAGTGGACTTCCCCTTCACTCTTTCACCTCGTATGGGACCATCCAGCAATCCTGGTGAGCTCTGGGCTCTCCAGGATCCATGACCCATACTTTCTGGCCTGATTGAAACTCCATCACAGGGGCCTTCTGGTCGTGCCAGAGATTCATAATCTCTTGCCTGGCCTCAAGGTTGCTTTTTGCCTTTTTCCTGAAGCAGTGCATCTAGTTGCGGAAGCCAGCATGTTGCTAACCACATTCTGGGAAGGTTTCCTGGAAGCTTGCTCCCACCCCTCTCTCACAAGGCTCAGAGGTCCCCTAACAGGGTTGCCATTGAGGAGTTCAAAGGGGCTAAACCCAACTCCTTTCTGTGGCACCTCTATGTAGGCAAAGAGAAGGCATGGAAGGACGATTCCTGCATACGCCTCATGGGCTCAGGCAGGCCCACTAGCATGCCTTTCAAGGTCTTGTTGAATCTCTCCAAAAGACCATTGGTGTGGGGGTGATAGGGTGTGGGGAACTTGTAGGTCACCCTACACTCATCCAACATGGACGTCATGCACGCTGACATGGAGGTAGCGCTTCAGTCAGACAGTACCTCCTTGGGGAACCCCACACGGGTAAAGATTTCCATCAGAACCCTGGCCACCACTGACTCAGAGGGATAGCTTTTGGGTAGAGGGTGGCAAGGTCCACCAAGACCAGATCAAACCTGTTGTTGAAGGCTGTCTTGGGGTACAAGCGTCCAATTATGTTGATGCCAACACTTTCAAAGGCAGTGCCAACAACAGGTAAGAAGGTCAGGGGAGTTTTGTGCTTTTTCCCTGACTACCCCCTGGCTGATGGGACAGGACCAACAGAATACATCTGAGTCCGTCTTCATCCAGGCCAATAAAAGTGGGCAACAAGCCTGGCAAAGGTCTTGTCAAGCCCTAGATGTCCTGCCAGGTATATATCAAGAGCCAACCCCAGTAAGAAGGTGGTCCTGTAACAGTGGAGACCACCAGGACGGGCTGCCCTAGTACCAGGAGCCTTAGGCTCACTATATAAGAGGGCATTCTCCCAATGGATCAGGTGATCCCCAGAGGTGTCACCTGCTGCCTAAGCTTCAACTTGCCATCTCAAGTCCTCTAGAGTGCAGAACTCTGTCTGCATCTTTCAGAATGTCTCCCCCATCCGCGTGCCTTCAACTTGCCAACCAGCAAGCTTAGGCAGGTTACCCAGGGTGGCAGTGTCCTCCCTGGTTGGCTTGGGGGCCTCCTCCTTAGGCGCCCTGTCAACCTTGGCCATGGGAAGTTCAGGGGTGGTTTCCCATGCCCCTCTCTTTCTTGACAGCTGTCTGGGCCATTTTTCCAGGGTACAGACGCCCTTGACTTTCTTCACAGGAAGCCATGGACCATGTGGTCAAACAGACCCACTCAGGCAATCCATCTCCAACATCTCCAAGAGTGACCTGAGATCGACCTCTGTCTAAGTAGTGGGCTCCAGGTCGTTGCCTAACAGACAACCTACCCGCATGGCTGAGCTTACAGCTACTTTCAGAGAACCTGAGGCCACCCCCCACTCAAAGGGAACCAGAGCTACTGGTAGATGGCTCTCACAATTGTCGGCGACTATGACTTTGTGGAATGTGTTAGGGAGGACCTCGTCTGAGGATACAAGCTGACTCTTCACAGTAGTCATATTGGCTCCTGTGTCTCTCAGAGCCTCCGCCAGTTGCCCACTGATGGTGACCCACTGCCTGCACTTGAAAGTATTGGCAGGCCTATGGACCTTTGTCCCCATCTCTGTATCCTCGAGGGACACTAGGGTTACTTCTGTAACCCAAAGTTAACTAGGACTATCTCCTCCCTGAGTCCTACACTTGCCAACTAAGGTGTCTGCCCACCGGTGGGGGGCTGTGCCCTCTTGGGACATTTGGAGTTGCCTTTGGAGTGCACATACTTATAGCACTGAGTGCATTGGGGTACAAACCTCCTTGTCTGCTTATCAAAGAATCCCTTCTTCTTAGGGTGAGACTAGGGCTGGTTACTACTACTCCCTTCAGAATTATTTTGGGGGCCTTTAGAGAAATCCTTGTTTTAAAGTTTTTCTCCCCCCTCCTTCTTCTGTTTGGAACTTTGACCACCTTAGCAGGAGACCCCACCAGATGCCTTCTTAAACACTCTGGTGCTAGCCCAGAGGTCTGCCTCCTAAGCAAGCTTTCTGGGGTCAGTCAGCTTACTGTCAACAAGTTGCTGGCGCAACCCAGCAAAACAAATGCTGAGCATGTACTTTCTCATAATCAGATTGTACAACCCATTGTAATCATTTACTTTGCAATTCTGCACCAGTTCTGCACCAAACCCTTCAGTGCCTTGCTGGAGCAATCCACAAAATCTACACAGGACTGGTTGGGGAGCTTTATGCTGTCCCTGAACCTTTGATGGTATTTTGAGGTGTCAAACTAAACTTTGCAAGTAAAATGGCTTTTATTGGAGTGTACCTGATTTCGTCGCTAACCTGTGGTGTTTGAAATGTGTCCCGCCTCGCAGCAGGCATGTAATTTCTCAGACCTCCCCACCAATGCTCTTCTGGGACCTTATGGACCCTCAGGGCTACCTCGGAAGCAGAATCTGCCTGCCTGGCTTTGTTGTCCATCTCCTTTAGACTCAGTTCATGAGCCAACAAAATTATTTTCCCCTAGAGTTCTTTCAGCATTTTTCTCCTCTGCCTCCATCTTTAACTTGGTCTTCTGCAGTTTGAATTCCCTCTCCTCCCTCGTCTCTGCCAGTTCCTCTAGGCATAGGCCATGGAAAGAGATACTGCTAACTGCCTTGACAGGGAGTTACATTCTAGGGGTCAAATCCTTCCCTTCTGCTGCAGGTGGTTACTCTGCCTCCTCATTCTCTCCTGTGGTCTAACCCGGTATGGAGTGAGCTTCTGCCCAGGCCCTCAGCACCATTTGCAACTCTCCCTTCCTGGTGGTGCTCTTGGTAGAATTCCAAACTCCTTGCAGAAGTATGTGAGGTGGGCTACAGTGTTGAGCTTCATATTAGCCAGCTCAAATCACATGCTTGAAGGTGAAGTTTCAGACCCAACAGACAGAGAAATGATTTTGGAAAAATCTAAAATGCCAATCAGGGAGAATTTATCATTTGAATTGGTCTTAGATATGGGATAGTTGTGCAGTGTCATACAGTGATATGGTGTACACTAACACAAGTCCTAATCTCACCACTGATCACCAATGGTAGAAACTAGGTTACTGGTTGACTGGGGTATGAGCCCTGGTCAAGCAGCATCCACAATCTTAGTCAGGGTAAGAGGCAGGCAAAACCTAAATTAACCTTTGCTCACCCTCTGGTAGCTTAGCACAGAGCAGTTAGGCATAACTTAGAGGAAGTGAGTAAAGTATTTGTACAACACTTCAAACAGTAAAACAGTGTAAACACCACACAAAAAGATCCCACACCAAGTTAGAAAAATAGATCTGACTTTAATAGATAAAACAAAACAACAAACGTCCAGTGAGTGGAACCTGTAATATTGATATTTAAATCTATAGTGAAAAATATCCCACATAGCGCCTTGTGCTTTTTGGCGCTATCTGGTCATAGCGAACCGGGACAAACTCATGAGTTCAGGACGACCATGGCGGAGAGCAGGCCAGCTACAGGTACGCAGTTAGGTTCGGTGAACACAGTACCTTAAATCCTGGTTGCAGAGCGTTGCATAGATTCATGTCGAAGATGCGTCATGGCTCCGAGGCAATGGCGATGCGTCTGGTACGAGATGTGGCGATGCTGCAGTGCGAGGTCCTGATGCGTCGATGTCAAGGATCCCGTCGACGGGGCTTGTGATGCGAAGTCTGATGTTGGGGATGCGATGCGCAGCTGAGGCGTTGCGACGAGTCGGATGAACGGTGAAGCTGCAATGTAGCGTTCCTGCATGGTCGAAGCTGCCATCCATGAGAGATGTGAGAAACATGGGACATGTTGCCAACATCTGTGGATGGCTTCCATTGTTTTAGTATACCTCCCATACCTTCAATTAGTGGCCATGCATCAGGGGAGCTTGTGGTTTGGGTGAGCATTGCACTAGGCAGGCATGTTAAAACCATAAGCGTTACAACAAACAAATGATGGACGGAATGCTGACAATACAAACATTCTCCCCCAGTCAAGAGATCTGGGTTAAATCCATCGTTCTTTTGCCCACTACACCACCCCAGTTTAGACATGGCCATATGCAAATCAGTCTTGACCCTGTGCCTCATGGGAACAGTCCAGCCCGAACTGCCAAGCCATGTCTTCCCTGGACCGGAATCAAGCATCCTAGGTCCGGTTTCTGGCTATCAGCCGTCATCAGCCAGGATAGCTTGACTCCAGTGGCGTAGTGAGCATGGGTCCCACGTCTGGGAATACCCATCCCACTTAGGGCGAAAAGCGTTACAACAAACAAATGATGGACGGAATGCTGACAATGCAAACATTCTCCCCCAGTCAAGAGATCTGGGTTAAATCCATTGTTCTTTTGCCCACTACACCACCCCAGTTTAGACATGGCCATATGCAAATCAGTCTTGACCCTGTGCCTCATGGGAACAGTCCAGCCCGAACTGCCAAGCCATGTCTTCCCTGGACCGGAATCAAGCATCCTGGGACCGGTTTCTGGCTATCAGCCGTCATCAGCCAGGATAGCTTGACTCCAGTGGCGTAGTGAGCACGGGTCCCACGTCTGGGAATACCCATCCCACTTAGGGCGAAAAGCGCTACAACAAACAAATGATGGACGGAATGCTGACAATGCAAACATTCTCCCCCAGTCAAGAGATCTGGGTTAAATCCATCGTTCTTTTGCCCACTACACCACCCCAGTTTAGACATGGCCATATGCAAATCAGTCTTGACCCTGTGCCTCATGGGAACAGTCCAGCCCGAACTGCCAAGCCATGTCTTCCCTGGACCGGAATCAAGCATCCTAGGACCGGTTTCTGGCTATCAGCCGTCATCAGCCAGGATAGCTTGACTCCAGTGGCGTAGTGAGCACGGGTCCCACGTCTGGGAATACCCATCCCACTTAGGGCGAAAAGCGTTACAACAAACAAATGATGGACGGAATGCTGACAATGCAAACATTCTCCCCCAGTCAAAAGATCTGGGTTAAATCCATCGTTCTTTTGCCCACTACACCATCCCAGTTTAGACATGGCCATATGCAAATCAGTATTGACCCTGTGCCTCATGGGAACAGTCCAGCCCGAACTGCCAAGCCATGCCTTCCCTGGACCGGAATCAAGCATCCTGGGACCGGTTTCTGGCTATCAGCCGTCATCAGCCAGGATAGCTTGACTCCAGTGGCGTAGTGAGCACGGGTCCCACGTCTGGGAATACCCATCCCACTTAGGGCGAAAAGCGCTACAACAAACAAATGATGGACGGAATGCTGACAATGCAAACATTCTCCCCCAGTCAAGAGATCTGGGTTAAATCCATCGTTCTTTTGCCCACTACACCACCCCAGTTTAGACATGGCCATATGCAAATCAGTCTTGACCCTGTGCCTCATGGGAACAGTCCAGCCCGAACTGCCAAGCCATGTCTTCCCTGGACCGGAATCAAGCATCCTAGGACCGGTTTCTGGCTATCAGCCGTCATCAGCCAGGATAGCTTGACTCCAGTGGCGTAGTGAGCACGGGTCCCACGTCTGGGAATACCCATCCCACTTAGGGCGAAAAGCGTTACAACAAACAAATGATGGACGGAATGCTGACAATGCAAACATTCTCCCCCAGTCAAGAGATCTGGGTTAAATCCATCGTTCTTTTGCCCACTACACCATCCCAGTTTAGACATGGCCATATGCAAATCAGTATTGACCCTGTGCCTCATGGGAACAGTCCAGCCCGAACTGCCAAGCCATGTCTTCCCTGGACCGGAATCAAGCATCCTAGGACCAGTTTCTGGCTATCAGCCGTCATCAGCCAGGATAGCTTGACTCCAGTGGCGTAGTGAGCACGGGTCCCACGTCTGGGAATACCCATCCCACTTAGGGTGAAAAGCGTTACAACAAACAAATGATGGACGGAATGCTGACAATGCAAACATTCTCCCCCAGTCAAGAGATCTGGGTTAAATCCATCGTTCTTTTGCCCACTCCACCACCCCAGTTTAGACATGGCCATATGCAAATCAGTCTTGACCCTATGCCTCATGGGAACAGTCCAGCCCGAACTGCCAAGCCATGTCTTCCCTGGACCGGAATCAAGCATCCTAGGACCGGTTTCTGGCTATCAGCCGTCATCAGCCAGGATAGCTTGACTCCAGTGGCGTAGTGAGCACGGGTCCCACGTCTGGGAATACCCATCCCACTTAGGACGAAAAGCGTTACAACAAACAAATGATGGACGGAATGCTGACAATGCAAATATTCTCCCCCAGTCAAGAGATCTGGGTTAAATCCATCGTTCTTTTGCCCACTACACCACCCCAGTTTAGACATGGCCATATGCAAATCAGTCTTGACCCTGTGCCTCATGGGAACAGTCCAGCCCGAACTGCCAAGCCATGTCTTCCCTGGACCGGAATCAAGCATCCTAGGACCGGTTTCTGGCTACATTGTGAATTTTTATAATAATGATTTCAGAGGAATCCCTAATACTAAATACCCTCAATTATTTAAATGTATTTTTAAATTAGCTGATGGTTTGGTTTGCTCAGGGCAAACACTGCGGCTGTGCTTGGTTGGTGATTTTAATGTGCAATTGCCTATTACCAGTGAGGACATTTATTCTGAACTTCGCCCCATTGGCAGTACCAACCCTCGGAGTAAAGAATTACTTGCCGCATTAGATTTTATAAACATATTGTCTAACTCTGGTTTGCCTAGTTATGTTATCAAATTTGGAAAGCGTCCCAGCACTGATTCCACAGATAACAAGACAGAGGAGGAGGGGCGAAGCAGAGGATTATTCATGGAAAAGCCAGTTCTTTACTACCTTCCTGAAAGCCTCATGATTCTGCATGCTCCTCATAGAACATGGGCGAGTGTTCCAGAGAGAATGGTCGACCTCCAGCTCGTGCGCTTCTAACACGGAGAAAAAGTGCCAGATGTTGGTTCGAGGAGCGCAGAGCATGTTCCGACACATAAGGGGTAAGGAGATTAGCTAAAATGGAAGGGGCTGGAGCATGGAGGATTATATGAGAGATGCACAAGGTCTTAAAGTGAATTCTCTTCTCAACTGGAAACCAATGCAACTTACGTATGGATTTGGAAATAGAGCAGAATTTAGGGAGGGTGGAGAGAGTCCGGGCCGCGTCACTCTGCGCCCTCTGAAGGCGATTAATGCCAGCTGTATTGGCACCCAAGTAAAGGGAATTACAATAATCAAGTCTAGAGAGTATGGTAGGCTGGATGATGGTCGGAAGTGTTTGAGCATCAGGAACCCAAGTAGTGGCTTAAGACCACGTAGGAGTCAGAAACAAATGCCAGCCACTGAATTTTGTCTGTGCCTGAAAGGTTAAAGCACAGTCAACCCAATCACCCAGGTTTTTTAGAATTTCCTTAGAAGGTGAGGGCTCCCAGCGCAGTGGGCCACCAGCGATCACTCCATAGATGCGCGTCTGTTCCCAGAAGAAGAATCGAGGATTTGCTTGCATTCAACAGCAGATAGTTATCTGCCATCCAATCCACAATGGCCATCATATCATTCTGGAACTTGGCTATGTGTTGGTCCGAATTTTTAGACCAAGAGATCACAAGCTGAGTATCATCCGAGTAGGAGACCATGGAGAGGCCCCTACTTTTTGCAACTCCCGCTCGGGTTGTATGTAAACATTAAATAATGTTGGACTCAGAGCCGAACCCTGCGGGACACCATGGTGTGCGGAATGCACCTGAGAGCCATAGGGAGGGGAAATCTCTTGAAAGAATCTATATGATAGGAAAGATACTAACCAGTTTAGAGCGGCATCTCCCAAGCCAATCTCTTGTAAACATTGCAGCAAAATCTTATGCGATACAGTGTCGAAGGCGGCACTGAGGTCGAGAAGGATCAAGGCTGAGGTATTGTCCCCGTCCAAAGAACTCCGCAGCTGTTCTGTAACTGCCAACAGAGCTGATTCGGTGCTGTGGCAGGGTCTAAAGCCCTACTTTGAGAGGTTCAATATTTTGTTGGATCAACAAATTTGGTCAGAATAGAGTTGATGTAAGATTCTGTGACTTTGGCCACAAAAGGAAGCAATGAAATAGGGCGAAAGCTCTCTGCCTTAGAGGCATCCAGGGTCTGCATTTTTAGCAAATGAATGACCTTGGCATGTTTCTATGAGGCAGGTGCTACTGCAGATGCTATTGACAGATTTATCAACTCGCAGGGGGGACGCTAGGTGGCGCACTAGCGAATGGCAGCGTTCGTGTAAGCCTCCCGCAGTCCGGCG
Source organism: Triturus cristatus (assembly GCF_964204655.1). Lineage (NCBI taxonomy): Eukaryota > Metazoa > Chordata > Amphibia > Caudata > Salamandridae > Triturus > Triturus cristatus. The sequence continues at coordinate 1,015,293,145 of NC_140590.1, forward strand.
ACAACTATCCGGTTAATTATCCTCCAACGGCGATCTTTGGTGCTGTAACCGCACGAGACGGGTCCCTGCGGGTCCCGACGGCGGCTGGCTGAGTTTGAGCGACATCGGTGCACTACATTGGGAGTGAGGCGCCCCGACGGCTCCGACGGACCTGCCGGATTGAGGACACGAGGTGATTGACAGGCTGCGGCTCCTACGAGAGGCCGAGGCAGTGTGCACGGAGGTAGGCTTACGGATCGAGGGAGATGAGAGACGCGCCAGGAGGCGCTTCGCCGTTGGGACAGTCGGAGCCTTGTGGCTTCGTCCGCCCCCCCCCATTGCCGGGGGCAACAGTGCACTGAGGCGGTCCCCCACGAAGTAGTGGTGAGTGGAGAGGAACCGCGACAAGATACTGTGGAGGCGCTGCGCAGTCGTATTGAAGACGGGGGGCCGGGGATAGCAGACTTTAGGCGCGGATAGCCTGTTGATCATCGTACTTCCTTGGAGGGAGATCGTCACTGCCAGCACGGATGCTCTCGGGGAAGCTACGGCTGTGGGTTGGGACGCGCTGGTGAGGGTGCACGTGGCACCGGTCCCCGGACTTGATGGCTGGGATTGCAGCTGAGGTGCGTTGACATGTGATGGGACCCCTCGGGGACGCCTGCGGTGCCGTGAGAGCTGCGCAGGGCTCTGGAGCCTTAAACTGCTTGCATAGGCTGGCTGGAATTGGACAGCAGGACTGGGTGGTTGAGAGACGGGACCATCGCCATTTTGGAGGTGGTTGCGGCCCTTCAAGTCCACGGTAGGCAACCGGAGAGAGACCTGTTTCCAGAATTGTCGCTACTGACAGCGCTGGGGGCTGAAACGTTGCCTGCCCTGCGGACCGGAGACCTAAGACTGGGGGTCGCGTCGGAAGCCTTTCGTACACTGCTGTTGGATTATCCTCTCCCTTCCTGGCCACATCTTACTGCGTGTACCATATTGGGCCTGCTGGCTGGGGACCGGTGGTGTGCTCATGTTCCAGGGGCGATAGACTGTACGGGCTGACGCTCAGGATGGGAAGGACGGACACGAGACAGCCCAAGCTCACGTTCGATTCGAACAAGAAGACGACCAAGCCTGGAGAGGGGCTTCACAGCCCGGCTGGACCTAGAGGAGCTGCGGGAGATTCGCCGGACGCGGCGGCTAACCTACAGGATGTGTTGCGCGAGATGCGCCAAGGGTTTGCGACGATTGCTGACAAAGTCGATAGGATGTCGTCGCGCATGGATGCAGTGGTGCAGAAATTGGACACTCACGAGGAACGACTGAAAGGAGCGGAACAGCGCATATCGGACTCGGAGGATACGATGACGCAGCACACCTCGCAGCTATCCAGGATGGACAACCTACTACGAGTAATAGCAGCTAAAAACGTGGATTTGGAGGCGAGAAGTAGACGGAATAATGTCCGCATAGTGGGTATTCCGGAGACGACCAATGTGGGCAAAATGGAGGAGTACGTAGAGAAGATGTTAAGGGCGGCAATTGGTTCTGACGTTTTTTCTCCTCAATTTACAGTGGAAAGGGCGCATCGTGTCCTGGGACCCAGACCAAAACCGGGTATGGCCCCCAGGCCAATCATAGCTCGGCTGCTGAACTATCGGGATCGGGATACGGCTCTGAGGGCGGCGCGCGCTCCCTATCCTATGAGGGCAATTCCTTTACCTTGTACCCTGACTTCACTCCGATGGTCCAGGAGGAGTGTAGGAAATTTCTGGCGGTAAAGGCCAAGTTGCGCAACCTGCAGATGGATTATGCGTTGCTCTACCCGGCTCGGCTGAGAGTCACGTATCAGGGGAGACAGAAATTTTTCACAAATCCGCAGCAAGTAGAAGACTTTCTCAAGCACCACAAGCGTACACACCGGCCTGCTGATGGAGCGGAGGAAGAGCCGGAACCACTGCACGAGGAGAGGGCGGATGGTGAACAGTGAGTGGGGTGAACATTGATCGCACACTGTGAATGAGGATTATCTGAGTACGGTGCATGAGCGATGCGCATGGGGATCTTGGATGGGAAAGACATTGCACTGAACTCAGCATTCTGAGTGTTCCTCAATATCTGTGGGGGTGGAGGGGAGGGTGGGGGGGAGAGTTTCTGAGACCTCCGTATTATGGGATGCTTCTTTGATTATACTGTGGGCTGGTTATTATCCATTGTATATTTATAGCACTGCATGCTTTTGCGGCACCTTGGTTGCCTAGGGTCATAGCGCCGGACACCCCTCTAGGTCATCGTGCCAGACTGCAAGTCACATTGTTAGTTTGGCGATAATGAGGGGAATTAGTGGTGCCACCTAGATATGATCCCCAAAGGGAAATACCCTAGAGTATCTTTGTTATGTGGGGAGCTTATTAGCCCTAGTTCTTGGGGCACTAGTGGGAGGGTAGGGGAGGGGACATGGCTGGCAGGTTGGGGTTTGCTTCAGTGGGAGTGGGGAGGGTATGCAGGGTTCGAATTGGGATCGGTTGTGGGGAGTTCATGTATGGGGAGGGAGACTCGGGACTGGTGGGGGGGTTATGCCTACAGAGATGGGTGATGGAAGAGGTTGCTTGTAACGCTGATTTGCGGGGTCATGAAGGTCCGATGCTATGGTTTGCTGTGGCTACACTGGCGGAGCATACGGATGCGTGGGGTGGGGGGTCGTACCTTGCGTGCTGCGGCTGCTCTGGATATGCGAAGTTGATGCATAATGGCTGATATTGAACGGATGGCGAAACTCACAGTTTTAACATGGAATGTACGAGGCTTAAATGATGCAAGAAAGTGCAGAAGGGTGGTGGCCTATCTAGAGCAGCATCAGGTACAAATCGCTTTATTGCAGGAAACGCATCTTAGCCCCCGTCCCACTTATGCCTTCGCAAGCAAATGGGCGGCGGTACGGAGTTTCTCTTCATATTCAGGGTATTTAAGGGGAACGGCGATTTTAATTAAGAAAACGGTGCCGTTTGTGAGAATGGGTGAGCATACGGATGCAGAGGGGAGATTTGTCTTGTTGTGGGGCAGGCTCGGTACTGATACCGTCACAATCGTCAACTGTTATGGTCCTAACGTAGATTCGCCCGTTTTTTTCACGCAGTTGTGGGGAAAGATACTGAGCACTGGTTCCATGCATAATATATGGGGGGGAGACTTTAATGTTGCAATGGCCCCGGGATTGGACAGGTCTGATGGCAGCCCGCAATACAACAAAAGCGCACGGGACGCTCTAGTGGGTATACTGGAGGAAGGGGGTCTGATAGATAGTTGGAGGTTCATGCATGCTGGGCTTCGGGAGGGTACGTGCTTTACGGCATATGCTAACACATGGGCCAGACTGGATTACTGTTTTTTATCTCGCGGATTGGTGGCTGATTTAGGCAGAGTTACGCACTTGCCAAGGTCCTATTCGGATCATTGTCCGGTCCTGGTTCAGGTGGCAGTTCCGGGCTATGGTGGGGCTGCACCAACATGGCGTATGCAACCCACAGCACTTTTGGATCCACTGTTTAAAACAGAGTTAGGGGAGGAGATCGCAGAGTTTTTCCCACGCAACAAAGGTTCGGTAGATAGTGTGGAAACCATCTGGGAAGCGTTTAAGGTGACGGTCAGAGGGCACTACATATCAAAGAGCTTTGGGGTACTGAGAGCCATACGAGGGGCGCTTACGAAACTAGAGATAGAACTTAAGGAGCTGGAATCTAGGATGTCCCGTGAGCCGATGGGCTTCTTACATAAAGAATTTAGAGAACGGCTCACGCAATATGAAAAGGAGGCAGATAGAGAGGCCAATTTCAGAGGTAAGCATTGGCAGGCCCGGCGATACTGCGAGGGGGAGAGACCGGGTCGAGTCTTAGCAGAGGTTGCTCGACATCCGCGCTGCAATACACACGTATTGGAGATACGTACCCCGGCAGGTGTCATGCACCAGGACACGAAAGGTATCTTAGGCCTATTCACGGCACACTATGCGGAGTTATATGCTGCAAACTGCGATGGGGAGGTCACATTGGGACATTTTCTAGATGACGTGGCATTATGCTGGTTGAGTGACGACCATAGGAAGTTCCTTGGAGCCCCGTTTGAACTAGAGGAAATACGTGAAGCAATTATGTCACTTAATAATGGTAAAGCGACAGGCTTAGATGGGCTGCCGGCGGAATTTTATAAATAATATATTGATATAATGGCCCCGGTGCTCAAGGAGGTCTATGAGGAATCTCTGGAGCTGGGAATTTTGCCGGGCTCAATGAGGGAGGTGGTGATCACCTTGTTGCTGAAACCAGGTAAAGACCCTGCTGACTGCGATGCGTATAGGCCTCTCTCTTTGATAAATTGCGACGCTAAGATACTAGCGAAAGTACTTGCCAATAGGCTCTCTCTGCTAATGACGAGGATAGCCCTTCCGGATCAGGCTGGGTTTGTCCCGGGTAGATCTACGGCCAGTAATTTGCGGACCCTGTTCTCTCTGATTCACACGATAGCGCCGGAACTACCTGTAGCTGCCGTGTTCCTTGATGCCACCAAAGCATTCGACTCGGTTGAGTGGAATTACCTGTTTGCTATTTTGTACAGGATGGGGTTTCCCAAAATATTTGTGGCATGGATAAAGTTGCTTTACACTGACCCGTCGGCGAGAGTACTAATTAATGGAGAGCTGTCGGGGCCGATTTCATTGACCAGAGGCACCAGACAGGGGTACCCATTGTCCCCATTACTTTTCGCGATAGCGATTGAACCTTTGGCATGCCGTATCCGACAGCTGCACAAGCACAGTGCTTTTAAATGTTTCCAACGTCAGATAGATGTGTCACTTTACGCGGATGATCTAACGTTGTATGTTGTAGATCCGCAGACCAACCTCAACCCGCTGCTCAGAGAATTTTTGGTGTTCGGTCGATTGTCTGGTATACAAATCAATTGGAAGAAATCACAGTTTTTTCCCCTGACTCCTGCGGTGGCCCGATTCGCATTGGACTACCCGCTTGAATGGTGTGACTCGGATCTTCGTTACTTAGGGATCCAGGTATCGAAGCTGAGGGAGGAGACGCTGAGATTGAATTATGGCACTGCCATCACTAAACTGGCAGAGGATGTGACACAGTGGATTTCTTTGCCTTTTACCATGGCTGGGAGGGCTTCACTAATTAAAATGGTGGTTTTACCACGGTTTTTGTACTTGTTCCAGAACATCCCGTACTATCCGGGTGCGTTTTTTTTTCGGACGCTGCGTACTGAGTTGTTAAGGCTGTTCTGGGCTGGTAAGCAACCTAGATTGGCGTGGTCGATTATTACCCTGCCATATAATGCTGGGGGATTTGATGTCCCCGATTTTCTAGTTTATTACATGAGTGCTCAAGCCCATTTCGCATACCATTGGTTTGCGCCTACGCCCTTCATGCCGCAGCTGGCTGTGGAGGATTGGATAGTTCGACCTCTGCCACTGAAGGGCATTATTCAGGGTCCAGTAAGTGTGATTGAGACGCCGGCTACTACGGTGTTGTGCACGATAGACGCGTGGCAGCGAATACTACGCCGTCTCGCACATGTGTTCCTGTATGCACCGACCTTGCCGCTCGTTTACCATCCGGATTTGTCCTTGTTACAGGAAGGGGGGTTTCAGGGAATGTGTGCTAAGCTGAAAATCCGATCCTGGGGCGATCTCTTTCTGAACGGCCAGTTCAAAACGAAAGACCAATTGTTTCAGGGGTATCGGCCTACACCGCTAGACATCTTTTACTATATCCGGTTGCGGCAGGGGTTGAGGGCTGTTTTACCGCAGTTTCCGGAGGAACCTGAGACAGTACTGCCATTGCAGGTTCTGCTTACTTCTGCGGATGGCAGCCATTTAGTCTCCCACCTATACCGTAGTATCCGAAAGCAAAGTGTGAGTGGAGAGTGTAGAGCGTTCAGGCATTGGTGTGTTGATATAGGCAGAGACATCACGGAGGCGCAATGGGCGTATTGCTGTGAGCTCACATCGCAGCTCTCGGCCAGCTGCAAACTACGGATTATCCATTATAAATTTTTGCAGAGATTGTACTGCACGCCCGAACAAAAGCTGAGGTTTCGGCTATCGGATAATGACAGATGTGAGCGCTGCCACGTGGAAGGGGCCGATTTTATACATTTGGCTTGGACGTGTCCGAGGGTGTCTGATTATTGGACGCAGGTACACACAGCACTGACCGCTATGCTGGGCGACACTGTTGACCGTGACCCGCTCATGATGCTATTGGGATATACTATGCAGATACCCAAGGTGCATCGTAAATTTGGAAGTATTGCTCTATTACTAGCTAAACGAAGGGTTGCATGTAGATGGGGGAGGGGCCGTGCACCGAAATTTAAGGAGTGGATAGATGACTTACTATATTGCCAAGAACAGAGCACGATCTACGCCGACACACAAACACTGAGCAGTAGGGCTAGGGACATATGGATCTGCTCAGAGAGTACTTGGCGGCTAATGCCACTTTTGATGGTGATGGAAATCAGGTGGCGGCAGCTGCAGATCCGGCAGATATCACGGCGACTTAGACGCGGCTCCTTCCAGATTCACTGTGTGGATGAGTCAGGATGGTGGGGGTTGTGATTCGGTGTCGGGGTGTTCTATCTGAATACGGTACTATGGCTTAGGCAACGCTGAATTTGAGAGTATGGAGGATGGACTGTATGTAGGGCACGGTGCTAGACATGGGGGATGCGGGGGGATGTGGACCTAGTATACATGTCTCATTATTTGTTATAGCAGATAGCCCACAGGAACGGGAGACGTCTTATGCGCTGCATGTATTGTTGACTGTCCCCTTGGCATATAGTCCCTTGCTGCTGATTATTCTCATAACGTATGGGGCAGGGGTTGCTCATGTTCGAGGGACCTATCAGGCTTCATCGTCTGCTCTGTGAGGGACTACAGCTGTGGGCCCGGCAGGACTATGGTAATCATGACTTTCTGTTTAGCGTTGGGATTCTTGACACCCATACCCCAAGGTCACCGTAACTGCTGTTATACAGTGTAGGAGCATAACAAGGGAAATAAAAATAACTTCATGGACCTTGGAAGAATGTGTCTTATGCAGGGATGGTATACAGGATGTGTTGCAGAACTTTGCCGCCGAACCTCCGGGCTGTCGGCCTCACGACTGTGTAAATATGCAAGAGGACTAAGGGGGAGTTATTGATTGTAGCCGGCCCGTGAGGTTGTAGGCGTGAAGCTGTAATACTGTGTACTGATGTAATAAAGGTCTTTGAAATAAAAAAAATAAAAATAAATAAAAAAAAAAGATTTATCAACTCGCAGATAGTGGTTAAAGCTGAGGTAGGAATTTCAGAAGCTGATCTGGTTTCATTTTTTTTTTTTTTTTTTATTGATCATCATCAGAAAAACAAAATATATACATTTATTTATTTTAGCATATATATCTAATACAACAGAAATCCTTCAATTAAGGCTTAGTCTCTTAAAATAAATGACAAGATGCGAATCATAATTTGTATACAATTTCCAAAAGGAAAAAAAAAGGAAAGAAATAGTGAAAGATCTAAAGAAGGAGACATAACGAAAAGAGGACACATATAAATAATGGTCAAACAATTTCATCACCGCCAACTATAATCCTATCTTAATCAGCATTTGCCTACCCCCTCTTAAGTTAGCCATCTAATTTAAGTTTCCATTTTTCAACTGGGGCCCATATCCGTTTCCCAAGCTGCCTTGCATTCACCCCTTTTTTTTCATATAAAGCTTTCTCTAGGGTGTAAATAGCTAATAATTTTGAGAGCCATTGTTGGAATGAAGGGGGATTAGAATCTTTCCATACTGTTGCAATGCAAAGCCGGCTTAAGGTCATTGCAATAAACAAAAATTCTTGATGGGGTACATCCTGCCCCTCCTTTACCACCCCGAGAACCATAATCTCATTAGTTAAATTAATAGAGATCCCCAATTCGACTTTAAAGAAATTTTCCATAGCTTGTTTAAAGGGATCTAAATTAGGACAGGCTGCAAACATGTGTATTGTGTCTGCCTCCAGACTCTGACATCTTGGACAGGAGATCCCACTTGTACCCCCCCAACAGGCTATTATATGCGGAGTATAATATAATTCATACATAGTCTTATAATGTTGTGCCTGTAGATTTGCGACTTTTAAGACAGTGTTTCCAAACCTAAGTGATGATTTTTCACCCTCATTCCCAAGTAGGTTTAGTTTAGTTCTCCATTTATCAAATACCTTTCCTCTATCATCCTCATTATATTGGCATAATGCACCATAAAGTTGAGAGATTGAGCATCCCTCCTCATCACAAACAAATTCCATCAAGTCTATCCTAGTAAACTTACAGTTACCTGCTTGTTTTCTCTGCAACACTGATCTTATCTGTAAATATTTAAAGAAATCTCTCCGATCCAGATTATATAGTTGTTGCGCCCTTTGAAATGTTATTAATCCTGACTGATCCGTGATATCTCCAATCGTACCAACCCCGAGATTATCCCACCGCCTCATCACTTCATCGTGGAATACATCTGGGAGGAATTTATTCATATATAAAGGGGTATAAAAATTCATTCTCCCTAATTTAATTTTCTTCCGGATAATTGACCAGACTGTAATGGCCGCCCCCAACAACTTGAACTTCGTTCTTTTATAATAGTTTAGTTCCTTGTATGTAAGAAGTCCCGTGTTGGAATCCAAAACCAACAAATCATAAATATCCGGAATACCTGTGCTACCCCTCCAGATATCTTTTGTATTCCCACCAAGGAGTCCTTTACAATACTGAAGGACTGATGCAAGATAATATGCCTTGAAATCAGGGACTGGAAGTCCCCCCCGATCTTTAGGGAGTGCCAACATCTTTATAGCTCTTCGAGTTCTGCCCTTAGCCCAAATGAAGCGATTACACATCCCCTCTATTTCTTTAAACCAATTATTAGTAAATAATAAAGGAATTGTACGGAATAAATACAAAATCTTGGGCAGAAACAGCATCTTTATAACATTACAACGACCTATAATTGTTAGGTGTAAATTGTCCATCTTATCAAAGTGTAGTTTGGCCTTTTTAATTAATGGGGTCAAATTTTCCTCCACAGCCTTAGATAAATCAGATGTTATAGTAACCCCCAAGTAGATCGCAGACTCAATAACTCTATCATCCTTAATTGCAGCGAATTGATTTTTAGCCTCCTTCTCAATTTCCCCTATTGCTATAATTGGTGATGATGATGTAATTGCTAAATCATCTGCATATCCCAAAATTTTGGTCTCATATCCATTCAACACAATTGGGCTAATGTTTTTATTTTTTTCTATATGTCTAATAAATGAATCAATATAGCAGGCGAATAGTAGAGGGGAGCAAGGGCATCCTTGCCTAGTCCCACGCCCAATTTTTATTGCCTCACTCAGTTCCCCCCCACTCTAATTCTAATGGTTGAATTTTTATAAAGGGCTTTTAATGCTCCTATACATATTTTCCCAAAATTATATTTATTCATTGTTGCCCACAGAAACCCCCACGAGACCCTATCAAAAGCTTTTTCAGCGTCCAGCAATATTAAGGACATAGGCTCTCGTGAGGCAGTCGTACCGTCCAACAATGCGAATACCCTTTGAATATGATCAGCAGTCCCCCTCCCGGGTATAAACCCATGCTGCCAGGGTGATACTATCCTCCCTATCATCATACTCAACCTATTTGCCAAGATTTTAGAATAAGCCTTAGTATCGCTATTCATTAAACTGATTGGTCTGTATGACCCAGGATCCATAGAGCTTTTATTCTTTTTTAAAAACACCACCATTGAAGCTTCTCCCCAAGACCCCGGAGGGGCAGCACCATTTTGTATTAAGCCCACAAGTCTGTTAATGTCTGCTTCTAAGATTAAAAAAAACTTTGTATAGAATTCTAATGGTATTAGATCAGGTCCCACTGCTTTCCCTGACGGGAGATCCTTAAAAGCTCTTTGTACTTCTTCTGGGGTAAAGTTAATCTCTAGGGAGTTCCTCTCCTCCTCTGTAAGCTTATCTAAGGAGACAGATTCTAAATATCCCTCAATTTCCACTGTATCTGGTTCTCCATTATCCTTGCTATACAGTTTCTTATAAAAATGTTGAAATACAGAGCAGATTTCTTTTGGTGTTTTTGCTAATCCTCCTGTCTCAGTAAACATTTCCGTTATCTGCCCCTGAGTAGCTGCCTGCCGGGTTCTAATCGCCAAAATTCGTCCTACCTGTTCGCTATATTCATGTTGCTCTTCCCTTCTAGCTAGGTATTTACCAGCTGCTTTTGCGGCATATACTTCGCCCACTGCTGCTTTACCCAAAACTAATTTTTGCGTTACTTTTGTCACATCCTCCTTCTCTCTTATACTTCTTACCAGATCTTCCTCTAGCTTTGCTACTAGATTTATCTTCTTATCAATAGCTTCTTTTTCCTGTTTGCTCCGTCTAAGAGAATAACTTAAAGTTGCCCCCCTAATACCTGCCTTCATAGTATCCCACACTATTTGAGGTGACGCTGTGTCCCTGTTATTTTCCAGAAATTCTCTTAACCAAATTTCCATATGTGTAACATAATCTGTATCCTGTAGCAAAGCTCTCTCAAACGTCCAGCTATTTATACTTTTCTGTAAATATGATATAGAAATCTCCATAGAAAGCGGATTATGGTCAGACATCAGTCTGGGCATTTTTTTAACTTTCACCATCGGTATTATCGAGGGAGAAATCAAAAAATAATCTAGCCGAGCTAGAGTTTTATGGGGGGCAGAATAATATGTACTGCCTCCTCCTCCGTTTATATGTTCCCAAATATCGATCAGCCCATTGTCTTGCATAAGCTGTATCAGCGCTCTATGGGTTTTCTTCTTTTTGCCGATAAATCTTGCAGGATCATCTTTCCACAACCCATTGATGCCATTTATATTTAAATCTCCACAAAGTATAATGGGGAGAGGCCAGTTGGGTAATTGAGAATTTATATGGATAAAGGTTTCCGGATCATCAACTGTTGGTGCGTAAATAGAACATTACGTGAAGTTAAAATTTTTGATCTGGTTTCAGTGGATCAGCTGGTGTTCCCAATTTTATTTTATGACAGAGGGTACTCAATACTTCATAGGATAGTGACAAGAAGTAGGATAATAAGGTGCCAGAGCACTAGACAGATCCATATGACCTTCAGTGCTAGTAGAGGGGAGAGAATATGTGGATGTCCTCAACCTCTTTGTCCAAAAAAGTAGCTAGAGCCTTGCACTGAGAGTTTGAAGCGATGGTGGGTGTGCTTGCCAAGGAGGGGTTTCTAATTTCATTCAGCAAGAAGAAAATACTTTTAGCAGGGTTGCTGCTGTTTAAAAGAAAATCTGCAAAGTAGTTGTTATGTTTAAGGGGAACACCCCCCTGCTCACGGAGCGGGTGGTCGAGGCTGTGACCCGGAAGAGGTCAAGTAAATAAATGGGGGCTGGACCGGATGATCCGGGTCAGTGCACCGAAGTACAACCAAGGTGTAGGTGCGTGTTTTCTCTTACCCCGATTCCGGAGCGCATGCTGCCCGCCTACCATACATGCTGTACTCGCTTGGTCTCCATAGCATTTAACAACTGGCGACGAGGGGGTTTTGATGAACTCCCGAACCACGAAGGCTGAATCCTCGCTGCCTGCTTCCCCGGAGCCCGTGTGTGTTCCTGAGCGCCGGAGCGCTGCCTGACCCGCTCTGGTGGCGGCTGCCACTCGGAGCGCTGATTCTCGCACGTGCGTGCGTCTCCGCGGCCTGTACCTGCCGCCTCCCTGTTTTGCTCTTCATCCAGGGTCCGCATCGGGGCCGATGTCGTCACGGTGACGAAGCACGCGCACGTGCCTGGCGCCGTACCTACAGCGCGTGTGGGAGCGCTCTCTTCGGCCGGCCTGCTGCCTGGCTGCTTCCTCGCAGGAGATTGAGTCTCGGTGGTGCTGCACGGAGGAAAGAAGGACGCCACCTACAGCCTGCTCTTCCCGGTCAGTTCCTGTGTGTGTGCCCTATACAGTGGCCTGCTGGCTGTGGTGGAGGCATCGGTGTGTCTTATGGGCTGCTGGGAGACGGCGGGGTGTTCCTGACTGCTGAGTTTAGCCCAGGGGGCCTATCCGATTGCCACGTGGGGCGCGCCCTCTTACGCTGACCGCCCGGACCCTGAGGCCTGGCTGCTGAGTGCCTGTAGGCCGCAATTTCACCACTGCCTGCGCCGGAGGTGAGGGGTTGGTTTTCTTGACTGCGTCCCCCCCTGTAGCGCATACTCTGTCGCGCCCAGGTCCGCCTGCGCCTGCTGAATCGGACCTCCCGCCTAGCCGGTGTGAGGATGACGACGGTGCCCCCGATTGAAGCGTTCATAGTGGACGGCCCGCCATCCGCCCAGGTGGCTAAGTGGAAAGAGTGGCTGGAGCGCCTGGAGAACTATTATGCCGCAGTCGGCCTCAAGCCTGAACGACATCGGCCCATGCTACTGCATCTGGGTGGTTCTGCCATTCACCGACTGGCCAAATCCGTGGTGGAAGCCGGCCCTCCCCACACCTATGCTACGCTCAAGGCAGCTCTGACCGCGCATTTTGAACCCCTAGCAAATCCAGATTACGAACGTTTTCTCCTACGGCAAGCTAGGCAACAACCGGAGGAATCCGTTGACACCTTCTATGCTCGGCTGAAGGAGCTGGCAAGTACCTGTACCCTACCGGACACAGATGACGAGCTGCGGGCGCAGTTTATCCAGGGCTGTTCGTCCGTCAAGCTGAGAGAAAGGGTCCTCGAAACGCCCGGAATCTCCATGGCCGACATTCTCACCATGGGCCGGTCTAAGGAGTTGTCCAAAGTGCGCGCCGCACATATGGAGACAGCCCTTCAACGTCAAGTGAAGACGGAGCCAGTGAACGCGGTGGTGGCGACCACCTCGAGGAAAGCACCTGCAAAGAAATCGGAGCACAGCAAACCACCACCCTCGTCTCGTTCCTGCTACATGTGTGGAGGACCGTACCCACACCAAGGTCCATGCCCTGCACAAGGGAAAAGGTGTTCGGCGTGTCGTCGTCTGAACCATCTAGCCAAAGTGTGCCGCTCGGCGGGACGTCAGCGGCAACAAAGTCGGCAGATCAATGCGGTGGAGGCCCCCCAACAGGAGGCTGAGGAAGATGACATGGACGACGATGAGGACGAAGGCACGGTCCATGTAATTCACGCCCTACAACCTGATGGATGTCCGAGACGGAGGGCCCCAAAGTGTAACGTCAAGATTGCAGGACATCTGACGCCGGTGCTGATTGACACAGGTGCGTCCATAAACATAATGGCCCAGTCCATGCTGAGATCCTTCCCGATACAGCCTGTCCTAAAGCCTACATCCATACAGGTGTTTGCCTATGGCTCCGGCACACCACTCACTGTGCTAGGCGTCTTCACCACCGACATCGCCCATGAGGCTAACTCCGTTCGCACAAAAGTGTACGTCACCAAGGAGGGTGCGGGAATGCTGCTGGGCTGTCGTACGGCGGAACATTTGCAACTGGTGGTGTTTGCCTTCGCTGTGCACCTGGAGGATGTTGAGTCACTGGTGGACGAGTTTCGAGACCTGTTTGACGGAATCGGATGTTTAAAGAACCACCTGGTACGGCTGCACATAGACCAATCAGTACAACCAGTTGCTCTCAAGCATCGGAGAGTAGCGTTTCATCTGCGGCCGAAGGTCGAGGAAGAACTAAGAAAGTTGGAGGCCGATGACATCATTGAGAGAGTGGAAGGACCGACACCATGGGTCTCCCCCATTGTGATAGCCCGAAAACCGAAGCAACCAGGTGAAGTCAGAATATGCGTGGACATGCGTTTGCCGAATCATGCCATCAAGCGGGAACGCCATCTGACACCCACGGTCGACGACATTGTTGCGGAGGTCAGCGGATCACACTGGTTCTCGAAGATGGACCTTCGGGCGGGCTACCATCAACTCCTGCTGGATCCCGAGTCAAGGGCCATAACCACTTTCTCCACCCATGTGGGACTGCGCCGCTACAAGCGCCTCAGCTTTGGGGTGTCCAGCGCGGCGGAAGTGTTTCAGGACACCATCAGGAGTGTATTGGCTGGCCTCAGTGGGGTCATAAACGTCAGTGATGACATCCTAGTACATGCACCGACTCTGGAGGAACACATGAACCGTCTACGATGCGTATTCCGGAGACTCCAGGACAGTGGCCTTACGTTGCATCGCGAAAAGTGCGAATTCCTAAAGAAAGAAATAGCGTTTTTTGGATATCACTTCTCACAACAAGGAGTGTCGCCCGACCCCGCGAAAGTCCGTGACATCCAGACGGCACCTGCCCCGACCACAGTTACCGGAGTGAGAAGCTTCCTGGGCATGGTCACCTACTGTGGTCGCTTCATCCGGAACCTCACGAACCTAACGGCGCCCCTGCGGGACCTCACGAAGAACGCCGCCACATGGGAATGGGGTCCCGTTCAAGAGAATGCTTTTCAGGCCACCAAACACGCTTTGTCCGCCGAAACAACCTTAGCGTATTTTGACCCCACCCGGGAGTCTGAACTATCGGTGGATGCCAGTCCCATTGGTTTGGGCGCCGTATTGTCCCAGAAGCAACTGGACAGTGAGTGGGCCCCGGTAGCCTACGCGAGCCGGGCTCTGACGGAAACAGAGCAAAGATACTCACACATCGAAAAAGAGGCGATTGCGATACATTGGGGGTGTCGCCACTTCCACCTCTATCTATATGGACAGCCATTCACAGTCCACACTGACCACAAACCGCTGATTCCTCTCTTCATGGGCGTGTCGTCGAAGCCACCTCCAAGAATTGAAAAGTGGATCCTGCAGCTGCAAGAATATCAATTCAAAGTAATCTACCGCCCCGGGACACAAAACCCGGCGGACTTCCTATCCAGACATGCCCGGCCGGTTACCCGAGAAGAGGAGTCTGAAGCACAGGAGACGGAGGAGTACGTCAGACTGGTGGTGGAACGCTCTCGGCCTCTGCCCATCAGGCTAGAGGACATCCTGGAGGCGACCAAACGGGATGACTGCTGGGAGATGGTGATATCAGCGATTGGATCAGGAAGGTGGCATTCCCTGCTGGAGAACCTGACACACCGTACAGATGATGCACAAGTGGCGTTAAAAGCTCTTCACAACGTCCGGTCTGAGTTGGCCGTGTCCCCCGAGGGATGTCTGATGAGAGGTACGCGTCTGGTTATCCCCAGGTCACTACAGCAGCGAGTGGTGGACTTAGCTCACATCGCGCACCAAGGGGTGGTCAAGACAAAATCACGCCTGAGGAGCAAGGTATGGTTCCCGGATTTGGACAGTGTGGTGGAGAGGACTGTCCGGTCCTGTGCGCTCTGCCAAGCGGTGGGCCCCGCTGATCCGCCGGCCCCAATCCTGACGGAAGACATACCTCCTCACCCGTGGAACCGGGTGAGTGCCGATTTTGGGAGCCTACCGGATGGCCGACACATGCTTGTCGTCATTGATGACTTCTCAAAATACCCCGAGGTTGAGATACTGGACTCCATTACTGCGAGCAACACCATACCTCGGTTCGAGAAAATCATGGCCAGCCATGGGCTAATCAAGGAGCTACGCATAGACAATGGTCCGCCATTCGCCAGCCACGAGTTCTCTGAATACCTCCGGTCAAGAGGTGTCCGACATGTGAAGATCACACCCCGGTGGCCACAGGCTAATGGTGAGGCTGAGCGTTTCATGCGCACCCTAAACAAAGTACTCCGGATAGCAATGTCTCGAGAACAGAACATGGAGTGTGCCCTGTACAATTTCGTGAAAGAATACAGACTCACACCTCACTCGACCACCATGGGCAGCCCTGGGTCTTTGTGTAATCAACGGGTGCTGAATGATGTGTTTCCTCAGTTGACACCATCCTCGCCTGCATATCGTCAAGTATTCAATCGCCTCCGACAGAGGCGGGCCAAGAATGACCGAATGTCCCAGAGGCGCCATGCCAGAAGCAGAGCGCTGGTGGCCGGTGATTTGGTGCTGGTGAAGAATCGACATCCCCGAGGGAAGTTCTCCCTTCCGTTTGAACCTGAGCCCTGGGTGATCCAGACAGTCAAGGGCACGATGGTCACTGCCCAGAGGGGTCGCGAGACAGTCACCCGGAACATCTCCCAGTTCAAAAAGTACCAGTGTCCGGCACAACCAAGTGAGGTGGTGCCAGAGTCTGAGGATGGCGAACTGATGGGTGACGTGTTCAACGAGGAGAGTGTCTCACCTGGGTCAGCCCCCCAATGCCCGGGGCAGCTGTGGAACATTCGCCAGGGGCAGTGGGAGCTGAAAGCAGTAGAGATGGGAGCGAAGGTCGAGGTGGACACAGATATCATCTCCGAGCCAATCCGGCGGTGTCGTCTCGACTGAAAGGTTTTGTGATGGACTGAGAAAAAAAATGCAGTGTTTTTATCTTTTCTTTCTTTCTCTCTCTCTCTCTCTCTCTCTCTCTCTCTCTCTCTCTCTCTCTCTCTCTCTCTCTCTCTCTCTCTCTCTCTCTTCTATACTGGAAGGTTTTCTCCAACCGGTGTTGTTGTTGGTTTTTTGTTTTGCTATAATAAAGGAGGAATGTTATGTTTAAGGGGAACACCCCCCTGCTCACGGAGCGGGTGGTCGAGGCTGTGACCCGGAAGAGGTCAAGTAAATAAATGGGGGCTGGACCGGATGATCCGGGTCAGTGCACCGAAGTACAACCAAGGTGTAGGTGCGTGTTTTCTCTTACCCCGATTCCGGAGCGCATGCTGCCCGCCTACCGTACATGCTGTACTCGCTTGGTCTCCATAGCATTTAACAGTAGTCAGCTCGCACTTTTTGTATAGATTTATGATAAGCCTTAATGGCTAAGCGATATTGTATCTTTAGGGCAGGGTCATAGTGGCATCTCCATGCGTGTTCTAGAACTTCGTATTTTTTTTTCACCTGGTTTAGAGTCTCATTAAACCACAGACTGGTCTGTGTTCCACGGCTAAACGCGTATTGGGCGGGGAAACATTTGTCAAGGGTATGCATGAGCCATTCGTGAAGGAGGCTATTAGCGATTTCAATATCAGCAGGCAATTGAGGCATCTGAGCAAGTAGAAATCTTGAAAATGATTGGCATCTAACTTGTTCCAAGGTCGTTTCAGAATAGGCTTGGAGTGGGTGCGAAGACGGGTTTCCACCATGACGTGTCATAGAGATAAGAAAATGGTCTGCCCAGGCCATGGAAAGGGGAAGACGAACTTTTAGGGAAGGTATATTGGTGAAAACCGGGTCTAAAAGGAGGCCAGCGGAGTGTGTCCTACTGGGGGCACATTGTAATAGTTGACAGGCTGCGAGATCCACCAAAAAATTGGTGATCTCACCATCTTGGCAGGCCTCCAAGTGGACTAAAATGACAAGTGCTTCCCTGAAATCTTTTGACGGGCCAGGTGGGCGGTAGATAAGCAGCCCTGATAAAGTAAGTTGCAATTTAGTGAGATTTTAAAGAGGCTGCTTTCACAGTCAGCAATTGTCTCACTAATGAAACTACAAACATAGCTGGTTTTATAAATGACCGCAACACCGCCTCCTCTGCTGTCCTTTCTATTAAGGTTCTTTATGGAGTATTCCTGAGGGAGCACCAACTGTGGCTCGCCTCTGTATCAGGAGTCAGCCAGGTCTCTGTTAAAAAGACAATATCAGGTACCACCTCTTGGATCAGGTCAAACACATCTGCATGGTGCTTTACCAGTGAGCGGCAGTTTAGACTAAGAAATTTGAAAGTATGGAGGGAGGGCATCGCAACATGGCCGCTTATTCCGATTTTAAACTTGAATCGCCCACAGCAGAACAGGTGATTGGCTGGGCCCCAAACCTGATTAATACAAGGATTCATCGAGGCTCTCAATGAGCAGAGCTCCTCGTGAGAGTTAGCCCGTCTGTGAAAGTCTAAATGGGCAGAGTGTCTGGCGCTTGGCGACATCCAGGCACGGGCGCTCGTCTCGGCTGCCACTGGCATGCAACAGCTGGGGGGGCACAACTGTTGCGAGGCTCCCATTTTTAAGGGTCACGGTAGCTCATCCTTAATAGATTACATATTTGTCACCGCAACCTAGATCTGTTTCTACATGGCACGGTTATTCCATCACATTAGAGTGATCACAATCCCATCAAGGGCATTTTAACATTGCGCCCTAAGGGGAAGTTTAGGCAGGACTCGGGCCAGTAATTTGCAACCCAGTACTGATAATTTGAGACTGGTCTGGAAATTACACAAACTTATTTGATTTGTTAAAGGAAATAATCACAGCCAATCTGAAGTTGTTTAATCTGTGTTTGACAGGACATATAGCACATGCAGGTCCCTTATGTTTCAAAATAATGTGGATTGTCTTTTTATTGTGGTATGGAGCTTTTGTGCTGTGTTATTGTGTCTACTTTTATGGATGTTAAAATGCATCTGAAGAAAGTTTTATTGATTGATTGATTGATTGAAAGATGCGGGGAGCTGCAGTCCCAGTCTCAAGATGCGGTTGCGCCAGTGAATCGAATGTCTTGCAATGGGTCCAATCCACGCAGTAGCTGCGATGCATCAGTTCTGCTTGGGGATGCACCGTTCAGCTGAAGAAACTCATTGGTTCTGCTCAGGGATGCGTCACTCAGCAGAGAAGATGCATTGATTCCATTAGCAAGCACCTGAGGCCCACTTCCAAGGGTCCAGGACTGGGGTGGCACCCCTTTGCAGGGTAGTCTCACAGATGGGGGAGTCCAGGTGCAGGGATCGAAGCCTGTGATGTCCCTGAGGCTTCAAATCAAGCAGCCATCTAACTAGCCCTTGGAGTCACTCTGGGGTAAAGAAATGCAGGTCCAGTCCTTCTGACCCAGGCAAGAGGGCAGCAGATTGGCACAGCAAAGCAGGAGTCTAGCAAAAGTGGCAGTCCTTCAGCAGCACACCACTCCTTCTTCCTGACAGAGTATCCACAGGTCCAGAAGTGTTCTAAAGTGGTAGTGTCTAAATTCCAGTACTTATACCCAGTGGTGCCTTTGAAGTGGGGGAGACTTCAAACACATGCTTTTGAAATGCACATATGTCCACCTCTCCAGCCCTGGCTCTAGACTCACTACAGGGAGGTATGCAGTCCTTCGTGTATGGACAGGATAAAGCCTACTCATATGTAAGTAAGCCTATGCGCAATTTCTCCCTCACACCGTGCCAGAGATGGCCAACAGAGACACACCTGAGCTCCCATAATATGTGGGTGCATAGGAGAAAAGCACAAATCCCAACTGCCCACTACACCCAGCCATGTGATCAGAGACAGGCTACGGGTGCCGAATGGCTAAAGTAAGACAAGGCCAACTTTCTAAAAGAGGCATTTTTGGAATTGCAATTTAAAATCCGACTTCGCCATAAGTTTGGATTTTAAATTGAGATTTCAGAGACAGCAGACTTGAAGGGTTTATTTGTTCCCAGTTGAAAATTACATGTATACAATGTAAAAAGATAATCTCAATGTTATCCTATGGGAGAGATAGGCCTTGAAGTATTGAAAAATGAATTTGAGAGTTTTTCACTACCAGGACATCTAAAACTTAAAAGTACATGTCATGCCTTTTAAATACATTGCAACCTGCCCTCTGGGTTGTTCAGGGCCTACCTTAGGGGTGACCTGTGTGTAAAAAGGGAAAATGCGGGCCGGATAAAAGGTTTATTTGGCCAGGTCTACATGGCCGTCTAAACTGCACACAAAGGCTTTGCAATGGCAGGCTTGAGACATGGTAAAGTTTTACTTAAGTGGGTGGAACAATCAGTGCTGCAGGCCCACTAGTAGCATTTTATTTACTGGCCTGGGTATATGCATAACTATTTTACCATGGACGTATAAGTAAATTAAATATGGCAATTGGGGATAAACCACTATTACCATGCTGACGGTAGAGAGCACAAGCACTTTAGCACTGGTTAGCAGCGAGAAAAGTGCGCAGGTTCCTAATTCCATTAAAAACGAGGGCAGAAAAGTGGAGGAGGAAGGCAAACTGTTGGGGGAGTAGACTATCCTAAGGCTGTCAAGTCTAACACTGACCATTAGAGAGGAATTTCAATTACAATTTCTCAGACACTAAACATGACTTTCATAACTGTTAGCAATTGAAAGTTATCACTCATTAATTGTTATAAGTTAACTCAATGGTATTACATTGGATAGGCCTCACAGTAGTGAAAAATAAATTTGAGAGTTTTTCGCTACCAGGACATGAGAATGTTTAAACTACATGTCCAACCTTTCATTTACAATGCACCCTTCCCTATAGGCTGTCTAGGTCTTCCCTTAGAGGTGACTTATATGTGATAAAAAGGGAGTTTACGGCTTGGCTAGGGGGTTATTTTGCCAAGTTGAATTGGCAGATTAAAACTGCTAACAGGCTGCAATGGCATGTCTGAGATGTATTAAAGGGCAACTTAAGTGGGTGGCACAATATGTGCTGTAGGCCCACTAGTAGCATTTAATTTACCAGTCTTGGGTATATGGTATATAACACTCTAATAGGGGTGTATAAGTACATTAAATATGCCAATCAGGTGTAAGCTTATTGTACCATGTTGTAGGCAGTGAGCACAAACACTTTAGCATTGGTTAGCAGTGGAAAGTGCACAGGGTCCTAAGGTCAACAAAAAAAGAATTCAGCAAAAATAGGTGTGGTGAATGCAAAATGTTTGGGGGAAGACTACACTATGGCTGATAGGTCTACTATTAATGTAATTTAGTTAGGACATAGAATTGAGTTTTCAGCACAATGAGTTAATATTGATGATGTCTGCTACCCATTCCTGTCCCTACCCCCCCTCTTGGCCCCCTAGTACATATTCTTTTCCTATCGCTTTGGAGAGCAAAGACTAAATGGCATCACTGCTGTTATTTTTGTTGATATGCATGTATTGTGAATGAACTCTTTAGCGTTCTTAATATTGTGAGTACCCAAAGTTCTTCCATTGAAGTTCCGTTGCTGGGTTAGCGATCTTCCACTGGTGTAGAAGACTATTGTTTAGAAATGTTGCACAGTAGCTAACTTCCTATGAGAGCATGATGCTGAAGCTGCTCAAACTTGTTTTAGAAATGAGATCGAGTTATAGGCATGTGAAATAGCTATGCTCTGATTTGCTGAATATTCGTTACCTTTAGACATGCCACCATGAAACTATAGCTTCCTTTAATTTTCTAGGCAAGAACTGATTGTGAATAAGGAGCCCTAGGTTTTGGGGATGAACCAGAGATTTTCCATTCTTTTATGATTTTGCTGTTCGTTTGGAACTTGGAATAATTTTGATTTCTGACTATGTACTTTGCATTTCAGCATTCATGGCATTTAATCTTTGTTCTGTACCACTTGATTTTTGAGATTCTATAATAAAGCCCCCTTTTCCCTGATTTACAACTCAAATATGGAGTGATCTTGGTTACTTATTTGCTACTCTGTTAAACTAATGTTGGGTTTGTGTATGGGCAGGGTGCCTTTATTGCAAGATGAACCCTGGCGAAGAGGAACCGCCTGAGGTAAATTTTGGGTATTTCGAGATTTTGGGGTGTCCTAAAAATTGGGGTTTGGGGTTCCACTTCTACAGTAACCTGTGAGAACAGGGGGTGCCCATATGGACTGGAGTTGATATTGGTTGTAAATACAGAAAGAGAGCCAGTGTATAGCCTTGTCATTCAATTTAGTATGTGATAACCTTACCCACTGCCCCATGCTGTATGCTTTTCTCAGTGGAAGCAGAGTGGAAATGATACTTTCGCTTCCACTTGACTCTGCATTTTTACCGGCATTTCTTCTTCAGTGAATGAGCTTAACTCCCTCTGCACAGTGCTTTTCTTCTCACTGCAGATCGTTCTGGTCCAGCTGATTTTCAACTTGTGGCCATTTTCTCCCCCATTACACGGCCATTTTATGCCTCCCACTCAGACCCTGAAATAGAAGATGCACTCTCTATGTCTGTCACTCAGACCCTGAAAATAGAAGATGCACTCTAAATCTTATGGTTAGGATTGTGCTGGTGTCACTAGAAATAGAAATAGAAGATGCACTGGCTCCTCTCCCCTGTCCTTTTTTTCTTTTTTCTAGAGTCTCTTGCACTCTAGCTGTGGTGCCTATCCCATTTCCAGGAATGGACCTTGCGATGGAAGTGACCAGGAGGTCTGAGAGTCCTAGAAATGTTCATTGTCTCTGAGCTCCCTGCGAACCTTCCCTCTAGCCTCCTGCCGATCAAAACCTGTTCCTCCATTCTACCATACAGTCTCCTTGTTCCTCCATCCTACCATACAGTCACCACATTCCCAACACGCCTGGGCTCATTTTTCACCTGACACCACAACCCCAGCTGCTCTAGCCTTAGGATGGATGCTAAAGTATGTACTCCTATTTTTTTGATTTGAATTTGGAGTCTTCAGGACACAACGCCTACTCAATTGAGTACCCGCCTAACCAAACAAAAAACGCATCCAAAAACTTTAAACACGGACTACTAAAAACACATCCAGAAACCCTCATCTCAGATCCCTACTTCTGCATAAAAAAAGGTGCCCTAGTAAGTGACCTTATCTTCTTCACAAAAAGACGGGCTAAATAGAGACCGGCGTTCTACTCAATGCTCAAAATTAACACCTCCAAGAAGACCCCTCATGGGCTCAGACTTTCAGTTGCCCCTTCTCCCTCCTATAAAATTGAAGCCGCCATCTCCCTCTACAAAAATGGGACCATCCTCATACAATCATCTGACCACAACCTGGGCATCTTCGACAACATCTTCCCAATCATTAAGAAAACTTTATCTGAGTACAATCCTCCAGACTCCCAATATAACCCTTCCCCCACTGGCAACCCCCTCAATCCTCAGCTCGTGCTTTTTCACAGTCCGGATAGCGAACCCACCCCTCCCCGACATAGCTCCGCTATAGGGACCAGCATACTAAATAGCAACTCTCCCAAGACTATAGACAGGTTAGATCACACCTCTCCTTCCCCCCCCTACTTGCCAACAGGCTTGTCAATTGCCTAAGCTCATTGGGGCTGAAACTCAGTACCCAACTAGGCAAAGCATCCCTTCACTTACTTCCCCATCCTCCTTACTCACTCCTATAGTTTACTTGACTCCTCCTCCTACCGCTCTAATTTCACGCCCACCTTTCTTCCTCCCTAACCAGGCCACCACTATGACCCACAAACCACAGGTACCTCTTCACAACCAGTTACCTTGCTATCACCCCATGAGGCATCCCATATATCTATCCCGACTACGTACCTCTCTAACCGCCCCCCCACGCTACCTCCCCCCTCTCAGCCCCTGTCCACAAGAGCCAGGAACCTGCTCCCACACTGAACTGGAATCTAGGCTGGATGTTACATCACTTACCTTCCAACGACTCAAGGCAGCTGTACATAGCCTCTTTTTCCTCACATCGGAGCAATCGGTTAATAAGAAGTCTAGTGGGTTCTCGGAGACTGTGCCACACATCTACAGTCATCTCTCGAGTTCCGGGGCCAGACTGTCTGTATATCCCACACCAACTATGTCCTCACCTTAGGGGCTTCTACTCTCCAACGTTGGGAAACACTACCCTTCCCTAATGACCCCTTTCGGCCTTGCAAAACTAAAGTCCCACTCCAAGACTCAGATATTAGAACCCTTCTCTCTTATGACACATCATCTGCTTTGAACACTGATATGGTGTGCTAAATTGAAACAATCCACTTTGACCCCGGCTGGAGGACCCATGGCTAACTCTACATCGTTAAATAATGACAACCTCACCATAGTCCCCACCACCTCTCTTTCCTTAGATGATCCCAAACCTCAGCTTAAATGCATGCTTCTCAAATGCAGATCGGCAGTTTGCCACGCTGCCGATATCGCTGACCTCATCATGGCAAATGATCCTGACATTTTAGTGCTGACGGAAACTTGGCTTAACTAAGCTGCTCGACCGATAATCAATATTGTAGTGCCCCCCAACTATAACATCATCAGGCTTGATAGACTGGGTAGGCTAGGTGGCGGCATCACTTGCATTCACGTATCAATTTTTCAGTTAGACAACTGCACTCTGATTCCCTGGCATCGTGCGTATACAAGTGCTTTGAGGTTTCATGAAACAACAAGCAGGCCTGCAAATTCCACACGCCCTACCACCCTCCAGGAGACAATCTCCCTTTTATAGAATAGGTCATGGAAATCATTTTAACTAATGTGGACTGTCCCAGCACCCAGATCTTCCTGGGGGACTTTAACCTGCATTGGAATGACCTAAATGACTCGTCAATCAATAGCCTCAAATCCTTCATATCAGACCTCAATCTTAACCAAATATGTGATAGCCATACGCACAACAAGGGAGCTACCTTAGATCTGGTTATTGGCAAGCGCAGCTCCACTCAACTTGAATCTATTGTGCCATGTGACTGGACGGACCACCATTGCATCTCCTACCTCATCTCAGAACCAGCGAGAACCATTAAATCTCAGATGAAAAAACCTATATTCTGGCAAAGAAATTTAAGAAATATTAACCTATATTTTCTGTCCTCCCGCACAGACAGCATCTTGCCTCATCCCCGGACATGTTTGCTGTTGGTGGCCCCACAGATCACTACAATCACTCGATGTCCAACATACTAGATGCTATGGCACCACTAAAACTGATAAGAATACCCTCCAAAATCTCCAAACCTTGGTACACCGAGAACCTAAATACTGAGAGAAGAAATCTAAGGCTAGCAGAAGGTATCTGGAGATCCTCGCCCTCCGTGTACCATCTTACTCAGCTGAGATCACTCAGAAACGTATATAACAAATGCATCAGAAGCTCCAAAGCTAGCTACTTCAGAGAACAACTAGACAAGCAAGAAATCGTCCAAAAAAGCTGTTTGAACTCATTAACCTCAATCGAACAACCCACCTATTCTGCCCTCCACATCACCATGTCAGCAGCCAAACTGTGAGGAGTTTGCTTCCTTCTTCCGTGATAAATCAACAAAGATTAAACAGGAACTACGGGCAGCCCGTGAGACTCTACCTGCTACCTTTGTATCCTCTGGGCTGATTGTGCCCCCTCAACGTCTGGTTCTCCCGCCCAAAAACAATGCCTCTTGGAGACTATTCCATACCGTTGATCAGAGCGCCATTCGAAAAACCCTGGCTACTCTGAAACCTTCCAACCATTTCAGTGACCCCGTACCTCCAAACCTCTTCAAGGAGACCAGATCATCCATACTCCCCCTCTGGACGAAGATAGTTAACGCCTCTTTGCTTCAAGGGTCAATCCCGGATTGCCTAAAGACTGGGCAACTTCTTGACAAATTCCAATCTGGCTTCAGGCAAGGTCATAGCACGGAATCTGTTCTTATTCACATTGTGGATGATGCACTACGTATGCTGGACCAAAATGAGTCATGCCTTTTGAACCTACTTGACCTTTCATCTGCATTTGACACAGTCAAACATGATACCCTCATCGGTCTACTGGAGCACAGGATGGGGTTATCAGGGACGTTGCTTAACTGTTTTTCATCTTTTCCACACAATAGATCCCAAAGGCTGAAGGTTAATCAGTCCCTGTCCAACCCATCTCCGCTCACTCTAGGAGTACTGCAGGGGTCCACTCTCTCGCCTACTCTCTTCAACCTGTTCATGGAACCTCTAAAAGAAATCCTGAAAGTATCCAACATCCATTATCACATGTATGCCGATGACATACAGCTGTACCTGAAAATATCCTCCCCAGAGGATATCAGATCTCTCAACTCAGTTCTTCAGGAAACGCAAAGTTGGCTAACACTAAATCATCAGAAATCGAATGCTCTCAAAACTTAATTTCTCCTTATCGCCTCTGACAAACAGTCCCCAGTCATTGCAAAATGGGTGCACCACCTGACAGCCCTCAACTGGACTCCAAACATCATTGACTCTACGAGCTCACTCAGAATAATACTTGACAGACATCTGAGCATGCAGAATCACATCAGTGCTCTCACCAAAGGAGCAAACTTCCATTTAAGCATCCTAAGGAAAATAAATCCGTTTGTTCCCCACAACAACCGCAAAACTGAGGTGAATGCATTAGTGATCTCTAAACTAGACAGTGGTAGTGCAATCCTTTGTGGACTTCCGATAGCAAAGATGGCTCCACTTAAGGCCTCACTCAGTTCCGCTGCATGGTTCATCACAGGCTCCAAACGTTATCATCACATCTCACCTGTGCTAAAAGCTCTTAATTGGCTCCCGTATGAACAAGGATACATCTAAAAATTGCCTGCATGACCCACAAAGCTCTACACTTCAACACCCTACTATATCTTGCACAAAATCTTGAGCTCTCAGGAGGCTCCAGATCCTCTAGGGACTCCATCACCTTACGACTTAAACCACAGAAATTCCATCAAAAAGAAAACTACAATCAAGCAGTCTCAGGTATTGCACCCAGAATTTGGAACTCCTTACCACCGGAAATAAGACTGAATAATTCCACAGCTTCCTTCAAAAGGGAAGTCAAACGGATTCTGATGAAGACATTTCTGGGCTAGTCCCCCAGCCCACCTGAGAATGTGCTACAGTACTCTTGACTCGAGTGAACTGCAATGATTATTGTCTTTTAGTTTTGTCCTGTCCTGTTCGGCTGTGATATTAATTTTTGCTTCCTGTAGGCCCATAGGAATGAATGGGAAGCCATTCCTTAATTGCGAGTCGCAATTAAGGAATGTTTAGAAATCGCTATTTTAATAGCGATTTCTACGTGCATAGGCTTTTGAGAGTCCCTAATTGCGATTCCTTAATAATCGCAATTAAGGACTTGCAAAAGCCTGCTTTGATGCATGTGCCCCAAAGGGTTCTGCTGAAAGAAGCTTTGGTCAGTCCTTCAGTCTCACCCTACGGTTTGCTCTCTTACTCTTCCCTCCTTCTGAAATGTTTAACTGTTGTTACCGATGTGGTCCTTTTCTGGTCCTTCCTGTGCTAATGTAGTTTATATTTCTTGTACCCTTGTAACTACCTTTCTGTTAAGCACTCTGATACACCCTGTGGTCTAAAAATCTTTAAATAAAAATAAATACATGATAAGGTATTGGACCAGGGTTGGTGGTCAGGGGGCACAGGCAGAGTTTGTGCAGTATGATGAATTTGATGGTGGTAATGTTGTTTGCAAGGTTTGTTTGAGGAAGTAATTATAAGGTGGTCCACATCAGTGTATTGCCTAGAAGGATGGGAAAAACAGAAGTAGATTGCTTTGTGTTACTGATCTGGTCTTGTTCATTTATGGAAAAGGGATTACCTCAGTTTGATTCCAGACATTATTTCACTCAACTGGCAAAGTCTCATTGTTCTGATGCTGGCCTAGATGGCGTTGAAGAGTCAGCATAACCATTGACTTATTGAAGGTGGCTTTGGCTGTGGAGATGATGTTTCTGTGTAAAGAGTGAAGGGACTTCAGGCTTAGATTTAAGTATTGAGTTGTTTATAGAGCTCACTTTCTGTTATCTGGCTCTTAGGTGCCTCTTATAAGGCAGGAGTGAGTGCTGAATGTGGCTTCTTGGAGAGTTTAACTATGCAGCAGAGAACTGGCATCACCTTTGGCATCAGTTGGGATTGCCAGTCTGATTAGATCTTGCTTGAGATTTTGAAGTGCAAGTCAACGAAGAGGCAGTACTGGGGATTGGTGCATGTTCGATTGACGGTGGTGGGTCGTTGATGTCGGGGCAGTTATCGTCAGGGTGGCAGTGCAGTCTGAACAATTTAGCATCATTTGTAAGACTGCATGATTGTCAAACCAGATTGACAATGATACATTTGGGCTGGGATGGTTCAATAGATCCTATAATGTATTGAGGGCAATAGTGCTTATTTCAAAGGCCTGCTGGAAAATCTACCTAAGAGTTTAGAGTCCAAGAGAAACATACTGTTGGTGTGGATGAGATGCTGAGTAAATCGTTGATTTCCTTTATGAAGGTTTTAGAGGTATCCGACCTGCAGCTCGGGTAAGCTGAGAGTCTGAAAAAGGGCACTTGACCAGTCGATAGTGACATAAAGTTAATGATAATGGGCTCCTGTACAGTAAATGGACATGACTGTGTGGATGACAGTGAGGACATCGCAATGTTTGTGTTTTTTGTTAATTTTAATTGTTTTTTTTTAACACAACCAAATACATTGCAGCCAATACAGGAAAAGGAATACAGACACTCAGAAAATAAGAACAGTTTGAGCAGGGCCAACCCCATTTAACTCGGGCAGTATAAGAGAGGGTGGCAGAATAATGTGAGGAGCAGCTGCAGTTCATGTCTTGGCAGTGGGGGAGAAATGCTCCCAGAGGGCGAATGTCAGGTGAGGGAGGAAGCCCCCAGTTAAGCCATAGATAGGGTCGGAATGGTGCCCAGATATCAGAAGGGCGTGAGATGGGGGGTACTAAATCAGAATGATGGTCAGTCATGTCCTGGCACACTGCTGCATCTTGAAGCCAGCAAGAGACCGACAGGGTTCTTTTTGCCATCCAAACTCAATCAATCAAGCAATCAGGAGTTTATATAGCGCGACTACTCATCCGTGAGGATCTCGAGGCGCTGAAGCTATAGTGACAGCCATTTGACAAGCACTAAAAGCAGAGGCGAGATGTCTGCATGAGGGCGGGAGCGCTGAAGAGTCGCCCGACAGAAGAACCTGGGGGGATGATGGAAGTTGTGCATCTAGGATGTTGCACCAGAGAGAAACTAGGCCTGGGCGGTGCCACGCCATATAAATAAAATTCCCCCTAATGAGGCCACATCTGTGGCAAGCACTGACGCTGTGGATGGACATATTGAGAGATGTGTAAGGGAATTGGTGCAGGAACTTGAACTGTGTTAGCTTGTATTTATAATTGAAAGGGGTGTTTATAACTTGTTCACAGCAATACGTCCATGTCTTATCAGTGAGTTGATAACCCAGAGAAGACTCCTATCTACGCCGTGACTCAGGCAGCCTGTCGAGCGCGGAAGTTACATAATTGATGCATAGGTATGAGGTGGAGTGTCCCAAGTCTGCCCTACTGATGTAAGCAGCGAGAAGTGAGGGTTCAGGAGGAGCAGCAGGGAATGAAGGTACAGCCGCCCGGAATGCAGACTGCAGCCAGAGGCAGCAGAGCGGTTCCAGGGCAGTCGCACCGAGGCGGGAGCAAAAGGCTTCCAGTGTGAAACAAGCATTTGCAATGCAATAGGTCTCGCATTTATAAGAGTTTGAGCTATTGGCATTGCAAAATTACAATGCCTTTTATTTATGTTTTGGTTTTAAAACAAATAAAAGGCATTGTCATTTACAATGTCAGTAGCATAAACTCGCATAAAAGCAGTGTGTGGAGTGCAGCAGTGTGTGGAGTACAGCAGTGTGCGGCGTGCAGCAGTGTGTGGCGTGCAGCAGTGTTTCGTGTAGCAGTGTGAGGCATGCAGCACTGTGTGGCGGGCAGCGGCGTGCAGCAGTGTGCGGTGTGCAGCAGTGTCGTGCAGCATGCAGCAGTGTCATGCAGCATGCAGCAGTGTTGTGCAGCATGCAGCAGTGTCGTGCAGCGTGCAGCAGTGTCGTGCAGCGTGCAGCAGTGTCGTGCAGCGTGCAGCAGTGTCGTGCAGCGTGCAGCAGTGTCGTGCAGCGTGCAGCAGTGTCGTGCAGCAGTGTGCAGCAGTGTCGTGCAGCAGTGTGCAGCAGTGTCGTGCAGCAGTGTGCAGCAGTGTCGTGCAGCAGTGTGTGGTGTGCAGTAGTGTGTGGCGTGCAGCAGTGTGCGGCGTGCAGCAGTGTGAGGCGTGCAGCAGTGTGAGGTGTGCAGGAGTGTGAGGCATGCAGCAGTGTGCGGCGTGCAGCAGTGTGCGGCGTGCAGCAGTGTGAGGCATGCAGCAGTGTGAGGCGTGCAGCAGTGTGAGGCGTGCAGCAGTGTGAGGCGTGCAGCAGTGTGAGGCGTGCAGCAGTGTTGTGCAACATGCAGCAGTGAGTAATGCAGCAGTGTGCAGCAGTGTGTGCCATGCAGCAGTGTGTGGCGTGCAGCAGTGTTTTTCGTGTAGCATTGTGCGGCGTGCAGCAGTGTGCGGCGTGTAGCAGTGTGAGGCATGCAGCAGTGTGCGGCGTGCAGCAGTGTGTGGCATGCAGCAGTGTGAGGTGTGCAGCAGTGTTTTGTGTAGCAGTGTGAGGCATGCAGCAGTGTGAGGCGTGCAGCAGTGTGAGGCGTGCAACAGTATGGCGTGCAGCAGTGTGAGGCGTGCAGCAGTGTGAGGCGTGCAGCAGTGAGGCGTGCAGCAGTGTGAGGCATGCAGCACTGTGTGGCGTGCAGCGGCGTGCAGCAGTGTGCGGCGTGCAGCAGTGTGCTGCATGCAGCAGTGTGCAGCAGTGTGCGGCGTGCAGCAGTGTGCGGCGTGCAACAGTGTGTGCCGTGCAGCAGTATTTCGTGAAGCATTGTGCGGCGTGCAGCAGTGGGAGGCGTGCAGCAGTGGGAGGCGTGCAGCAGTGGGAGGCGTGCAGCAGTGGGAGGCTTGCAGCAGTGTGAGGCATGCAGCAGTGTGAGGCATGCAGCAGTGTGAGGCGTGCAGCAGTGTGAGGCGTGCAGCAGTGTGAGGCGTGCAGCAGTGTGAGGCATACAGCTGTGTAATGCAGCAGTGTGTGAAGCAGTGTGTGGCGTGCGGTAGTGTGCGGCGTGCAGCAGTAGCAGTGTGTGGCGTGCAGCAATGTTTTGTGTAGCAGTGTGAGGCATGCAGCACTGTGTGGCATGCAGCGGTGTGCAGCAGTGTGCGGCGTGCAGCAGTGTCGTGCAGCATGCAGCAATGTCGTGCAGCATGCAGCAGTTTCGGACAGCGTGCAGCAGTGTCGTGCAGCATGCAGCAGTGTCGTGCAGCATGCAGCAGTGTCGTGCAGCATGCAGCAGTGTCATGCAGCAGTGTGCAGCAGTGTCGTGCAGCAGTGTGCAGCAGTGTGTGGTGTGCAGCAGTGTTTTGTGCAGCAGTGTGCGGCGTGCAGCAGTGTGAGGTGTGCAGCAGTGTGAGGCGTGCAGCAGTGTGAGGCGTGCAGCAGTGTCGTGCAACATGCAGCAGTGAGTAATGCAGCAGTGTGCAGCAGTGTGTGCCATGCAGCAGTGTGTGGCGTGCAGCAGTGTTTTTCGTTTAGCATTGAGCGGCGTGCAGCAGTGTGCGGCGTGCAGCAGTGTGTGGCGTGCAGCAGTATGTGACGTGCAGCAGTGTTTTGTGTAGCAGTGTGAGGCATGCAGCAGTGTGAGGCGTGCAACAGTATGGCGTGCAGCAGTGTGAGGCGTGCAGCAGTGTGAGGCGTGCAGCAGTGTGAGGCGTGCAGCAGTGTGAGGCGTGCAGCAGTGTGAGGCATGCAGCACTGTGTGGCGTGCAGCGGCGTGCAGCAGTGTGCGGCGTGCAGCAGTGTGCAGCGTGCAGCAGTGTGCTGCGTGCAGCCTTGTGCAGCAGTGTGCGGCGTGCAGCATTGTTTCGTGCAGTAGTGTGCGGCGTGCAGCAGTGTGCAGCGTGCAGCAGTGTGCGGCGTGCAGCAGTGTGAGGCGTGCAGCAGTGTGAGGCGTGCAGCAGTGTGAGGCGTGCAGCAGTGTCGTGCAACATGCAGCAGTGAGTAATGCAGCAGTGTGCAGCAGTGTGTGCCATGCAGCAGTGTGTGGCGTGCAGCAGTGTTTTTCGTGTAGCATTGTGCGGCGTGCAGCAGTGTGCGGCGTGCAGCAGTGTGTGGCGTGCAGCAGTATGTGACGTGCAGCAGTGTTTTGTGTAGCAGTGTGAGGCGTGCAGCAGTGTGAGGCGTGCAGCAGTGTGAGGCGTGCAGCAGTGTGAGGCATGCAGCACTGTGTGGCGTGCAGCGGCGTGCAGCAGTGTGTGGCGTGCAGCAGTGTGCAGCGTGCAGCAGTGTGCTGCATGCAGCAGTGTGCAGCAGTGTGCGGCGTGCAACAGTGTGTGCCGTGCAACAGTGTGTGCCGTGCAGCAGTGTTTCGTGTAGCATTGTGCGGCGTGCAGCAGTGGGAGGCGTGCAGCAGTGTGCGGCATGCAGCAGTGTGCGGCGTGCAGCAGTGTGCGGCGTGCAGCAGTGTGAGGCATGCAGCAGTGTGCGGCGTGCAGCTGTGTAATGCAGCAGTGTGCGAAGCAGTGTGTGGCGTGCGGTAGTGTGCGGCGTGCAGCAATGTTTCGTGTAGCAGTGTGCAGCATACAGCAGTGTGCGGCGTGCAGTAGTGTGTGGCTTGCAGAAGTGTGCGGCGTGCAGCAGTGTGTGGCGTGCAGCAGTGTGTGGCGTGCAGCAGTGTGTGGCATGCAGCAGTGTGAGGTGTGCAGCAGTGTGAGGCGTGCAGCAGTGTGTGGCGTGCAGCAGTGTCGTGCAGCATGCAGCAGTGAGTTATGCAGCAGTGTGCAGCAGTGTGTAGCGTGCAGCAGTGTGTGCTGTGCAGCAGTGTGTGCCGTGCAGCAGTGTTTCGTGTAGCATTGTGCAGCGTGCAGCAGTGTGTGGCGTGCAGCAGTGTGTGGCGTGCAGCAGTGTTTTGTGTAGCAGTGTTTTGTGTAGCAGTGTGCGGCGTGCAGCAGTGTGAGGCGTGCAGCAGTGTGTGGCGTGCAGCAGTGTGAGGCATGCAGCAGTGTGAGGCATGCAGCAGTGTGAGGCATGCAGCAGTGTGAGGCATGCAGCAGTGTGAGGCATGCAGCAGTACATGAAATACAAGCATCTCACTGCTAACGGGTTAAACACTGAATATAATACCATTTACCAGCACAACATGGGTCTAGAGACACACAGAAAGGCAGAATAGAGTCCGCTATTTCAGATCACATTCTCAGCCTACAGCTTGGTGCCATTAGCTGGTGCGCTTACACCACCACTGTTAAGCGCCCGGCTTTTAACTAGTGCACCACGTGCTTCCCCACGAGGCCGCCAGTAACTGCAACACTGGGGCTCGTGCCCCAGCCCTTTCACTTTATAAATCACTGTTAGCAGATCTGTTAATCCCACTGGTGCAACTCCAGTGAGGCAGGACTACGGCTCCCACAATGCATCACATTATTAAACGAAAGCTCAGGACTGGAAAAGACTCGAGACCTGACTGTTCAACTGAAACCCCCACCGCAGCAGCCTCAGCGCCTGGTTACCCTTGGGGGCGATAAGACGCACTTTACAAAACTTGTTGATGTTAAATTGATAATGAATACGTGGTTGCTGGCGAATGAGTGCATCAGATAATCTGTGCTAGAAGTAAAATGTGGACTTTATGCCACACCCGAGCGAATAAACGGAAATACTTCTTTGCTCGGATACCAACCCCACCTTGTTCTCTCTCTTACACGCACATCACGCACATGGTCACTGCTTATCATGAACTAGCATTACGGGCGCTCTATTACATAAATAAAAAGCCATGGTGAATGCTGCTGGATGCTGTTTGGCAGGTGGGAGGGGTAAATAAAAGGCCACAGTGATTAAACAAAGAAAGTGAAACCAGCCATGGCATCTTGCTGGATGATGTTTGGGAGACAGAGAACAAGAGCGCACTGAAGCTGACAAGGAGGGAGTGGGAGGGGGGAGTGGGGGCGGGTGCAGTGGTGTGGGCCGCAGTTGTAAAAGGCAGGGAGAGGGTGAGATTGAGGAAGGGAAAGATAGGGATCAAAGGAAAAAACAAGGGGGTGGCAAATGGTGTGCACTTTGATGTCCTCAGTGGCCGCGCGGCTCACTGAGGACATCAAAGCAAGTGATCAGGCAGTGCTTTTCAGGCTGCCAAATGGTGCGCGCCCCCGGGGCACATGCACTGTATTTGGAGGCCTGAAAAGCCACTGTTTGCACTTCCAAAACTCGCTTACTATAAGTCTCGCCAGAGCAGCGCTAAAGCGCTGTCTCAGGCGAGACCTAAAAATAACATCTAACATCAACACTTAAGGAGGAAACTACACACCCAACACACCGGGACCACTGACGGAGTAAGATGAACTTCAAATTGATAAACATATTTCCGTATGTTGGACTCTTTAGAATGTTTCTGTTTGTGAACTTTTTGGATTTCTTTGTCATTTCATATTCTGTGGAGTCTTATGTTTATTTAAGAATGCTTAAATTGCACACGACAACTTTCTTGCATAAATCCTTCAATTGTTCTTGTATTGACCTCTGTCATTTTTGTCTCCACGCGCCAAACATAAGCTACATATGGTGTGGACTTTATAGGATGTGTTGATGGGATAGCAGATACAATATCAATTATGTCTGGATTCATTTCAGTAATTCAAACACGCACTCTGGCTCAAACCTATGTGCACTCTTAGATAATCGTCAAATGGAATCTGGTTATTGGTGGCCCTTATTCCGCTTCATTTGGAATAATCCATCCCCCGTGGGTGCTTAATCAGATTAAACACAGATGAGTCATGAGTCGAACCTTTGGAGCACTGCAAACGGGTGCGTCATCTTAGAGCTGCCAGGCACTGCTGACAGATGGCGCCATCTAGCGGCTGCCGGGCACTGCAGATAAATGCTCCATCTTGGAGGGCGGTCTGTACGGAAGGGAGGGTGGGGAGTCGGCAAAAAATAAAGAAAAAGAAAAATTCATTCATCTCAGCACGCCGTCACTCCCACATCCTCTCTTGTCCGTCCTCCCCATCCTCTTCCTGGCTTTTGTGCGAATAGGAAGCACCCAGGCTCCCCCTAAGCCAAGCAGCGCTGTGATTGGTCTGAACGCCGTGGTTTGGTGTTCAGATTGGCTCAGGGAGCTTTTGCATGTTTCTCACCAGGCTGTGCATTGCAGCCTGGTGGGGAACATGCAAAGTGCGCATGACTATTTGTCCGGGACAAGACGGCCGGCCAAACGGTCATACACACTTTAGAGTGAAGCAACCACTCATCCTCCCCGACGTCATGGGGGCACAGCCACGCCTCGCCCTAACGTGGCTGATACTAAAAATAAAATGATAATAACTTGTGTTATTAACATTTTATTTTTCCTATTACACTGCTCCAAGAGCAATGGGGCGACGCTCCTCCGCTTTAGCGGAGCCTCTGCATGGAGCTACGAGGAACTGCAGATAAATGCACCATCTTCGAGCTATGAGGTACTACAGATAAATGCACCATCTTCGAGCTATGAGGAACTGCAGATAAATGCACCATCTTGGAGCTGGGAGGCCTTGCAGAAAAATGCACCATCTTGGAGCTGTGAGGTCCTGCAGATAAATGCACCATCTTGGAGCTGGGAGGCCCTGCAGATAAATGCACCATCTTGGTGCTGAGAGGCCCTGCCATGGCATCTTGCTGGATGACGTTTGGGAGACAGAGAACAAGAGCGCACTGAAGCTGACAAGGAGGGAGTGGGAGGGGGGAGTGGGGGCGGGTGCAGTGGTGTGGGCCGCAGTTGTAAAAGGCAGGGAGAGGGTGAGATTGAGGAAGGGAAAGATAGGGATCAAAGGAAAAAACAAGGGGGTGGAAAATGGTGTGCACTTTGATGTCCTCAGTGGCCGCGCGGCTCACTGAGGACATCAAAGCAAGTGATCAGGCAGTGCTTTTCAGGCTGCCAAATGGTGCGCGCCCCCGGGGCACATGCACTGTATTTAGAGGCCTGAAAAGCCACTGTTTGCACTTCCAAAACTCGCTTACTATAAGTCTCGCCAGAGCAGCGCTAAAGCGCTGTCTCAGGCGAGACCTAAAAAGTGTCATTTACAAACATATCTCCCAGAGTGGTGGGATCCATCGAACTAGGGAGCGCCTTTGAAGCTTTCTCACCCGTGTGTGTTAACACAGGATTGTCCAAAAGCAGTAGTGGGGGCGGATATGGGTCAGTATTATGCCGACTATGGGAAAGGTCTCACCAGGCAGACAGGTAAGGGCCAAAACCGCGGCACAAGAGCTGCCCGAGCAGCGAGTGAGTTCGGGTGATCACACGTTCCGCCCTGCGTATGCATATTCAGCATCGGTATCCAGTATTTAAAATAGTGACCCTGTGCTGCAAGGTAGTAGGTGTGGAAGTCGCGCGCGGCGAGATCAGCTGATCGAAAAAGTGCATTGGGAGGTGGACTGGGAGATTGGAAAATAGGTATAAAAATGTAGAAGTAGAACCATTTTAATTAAGGAGATTCTCCCTAGTAGGGATTTGTTTGGAGGAGCACCAAATACTAAATCGCTTCCATTTTAAAGCATGAGCTGCTCGTGTAGATGGTCGCTTTCCTTCTTTTAGAATGTCCATACAGTCCTCAGACATGTTTAAATGACCATACTGCCCTATCTCAGGAGCCATGCTGCCAAACTCAAAGATGAAAGGCTGAGGTGTAGCAGTTTACGTCTGAACTTAGTGAGAAGATCCGGTCTGCAAGGCAGTCTGAGATGTGGACGGATAGACCGGTGGATGAGGTATGGAAACCACAGTTGTCGCCGCCATTCTGGGGCGTTGAGTATCATTTGGGCTGTTGTGGACGCCAGTTTGTGCAGGACTGTCGATATTAATGGTATCGGAGGAAAAGCGTAAAGAAATTTGTTCAACCAGTTGATCCATAGGGCATTCCCTAGTGCTTGGATGGTAAAATTTGGAGGCAAAGCCGCAACATTTATTGTTTTCCTCTGTGACGAACAGATCTGTAGAAGGTGTGCTCCACAAACGGAAGATACCTTGCGCGACTTCTTCGTTCAGTACTCACTTGTGGTTTTTGTCGAGAACCCTGCTGAGCGCGTCTGCATGGTTATTCTGTTCCACTGGAAGATGCGCAGCTCCCAGCGTTAGATTCCTGGCGATAAGCCAGTGCCAAATTGATTGGGCTTCTTGCGACAGGGCTCTGGACCGCGTTCCCCCCTACTTGTACAGGTAGTAAATGGTTGTTCTATTGTCTGTCTGAACAAGCAGGTTGTTGGTCGTGAATCAAGGATGAAAAGCCTTGGGTGCCAGGTGTATGACTTTAATGGCCATCCTTCACTGGGTTGATCCATATCTCCCATTGGTTGCTGTACTGTTGGATGCAGAGAAGGCATTTGATTAATTGTATTGTCCATTCATGATGGAGACGCTCTAGGGACTTGGTTTTAGTAAATGCTTCTTATCGCTCATTAACTTACTGTACACTTCTCCCACAGCTAAAGATCGGGTGAATAAACTTTATTGAGCCCGATTTGTGGTTGGTCAAGACACACCTATTTGCTTCAGGGCCCCCCTCTGTTTGAGTGGTTGAGACACAAGTCAGGGTTGTCCTTTGTCTCCAGTGATCTTCGCTTTAGCTATAGAACCCCTCGCTTCCAGAAGGTTGATATGATACGTCTGTTCTCTGGAGAATCATAGCCCCTGTATCTGTAAGTGATCCATGTGGGCTCCCCTACCCGAGCAATGAGGCGTCTGTGACCAAGGTCTGTGTTGGTGGAAGGTGGTGAAAAGGCATTCCCCTCAGGAGATTCTTCTGGGAACACCACCATTGTAGAAATTCCACAGCATGAGTGAGAGAGTAATCTTGTCCTCCCAGATCCCTGCGAACTGGTTCCACTGGTCCTCCAAGCACTCCTGGAGAGGACCCATGTGCAGGCAAGCATTGGGAGTCAGGAATATGCAGGAGGCCATCGAACCGAGGAGAGAAGGAACTATGTGTACTGATGGATGGGTTATCTGCTGAAGATTGAGACATTTTCGGAGAATGGATAACCATTGTTCCTCCAAAGGAAACACCTTTTCCTGCAACGTATCGATGGTAGCTCCTAAGTAATGTAGAATCTGAACCGGAGATGACGTAGACTTTTGAACATAGACGTGCAGACCCAAACGATGAAGGAGATTGCACGTCCATAGGAAATGCTCTTGGGCTTCTGTGAATGTGGATGCCTTGATCAGCCAATCATCCAGGTAGGGATATACAAAGATTTTGTGTTTCCGAAGTTGCACTGCCAACAGTGCTATGCATTTGGAGAATTTTCTGGGCGCTGCCTTGAGGCTGAATGGGACACGCATATTGGTAGTAGTTCTGTCCCACGACGAATCTGAGGAATTTCCAATGGGACTTTGCAATAGGAATATGAAAACAGGCGTCTTGTAGATCTATCAAACAGAGCCAGTCCCCTCTTTGAAGTTGAGTGTAAATTTGGTGTAAGGCCAGCATCCTGAATTTCTTCTTTCAGATCCACTTGTTTGCAATGCAAAGGTTGAGAATTGGCCTGAACTCGTGTCTGCCTTTCTTTTGCACTAGGAAGCATCTGGAGTAGATACCTTGACCTCGAAGCTTTCGAGGGACTGGTTCCACTGCTTTCATGCAGTACAGAGTGTTGGCTTGTTCCTGTAAAAGCTTCAGGCGAGACGTGGACAACTTTGGAAGAATGGTGGTGAGGCAGTGAATCTAAGACAATAGCCATGTTTGACAATATTCAAGACCGAGGCGTCTGTTGTAATGTTTTGCCAATCTGCCAGATAATGTACAATGCTTCCCCCTACCGGAGTGGGTAACAGATGAGGGGGAAGAGAGGAATCAGGGTTTTGCTGCAGAGGGTTGATGCCCCCCCTGGTTGGTTTGTTTGGAGTTCCGACCTCTCTGTGGTTTGCGCTGCCGCTGGTATTGTTGCGATCTGCCTTACTGCCATTGAGGGGTTGAACCCTCTGTGCAGAGATACTTCGATGGTAAGGGCGGAATGAACGTTGTTGTTCTTTAGATTTTTTCAGTCCTGCTGCTTTTAAGGTATCCATTTTCAATTTCATTCTCGCCATTTCATCATCGGCGTGTGATCCGAACAGTGTGGAGCCGGAAAAGGATCAATTTTGCAGCCGTAACTGGGTGTCTGAGTTCAGAGATATTAAACGCAGCCATGTGTGCGGACGTAGAGAGATTCTGGGGCAGTAGCTGTGGGCAGCTAGAATCGAGGACTACGCTGCTTCGCTGATGATTTGGTTCAAGACCATAGCCCCCTCCTGGATGATTTCTAGATAGTCTTGCCGGTGCTCTTTGGGGAAGTGGTCCGCAAAGTGGAGGATGGAGTCCCTCAATGCACGGTCGTACCTTTCTAAGAGGGCTGTGGCTCTCGCCTCTTTCATGGACATAGCAGGCATGCTGCAAATCTTGCGACCTGATGAATCCACCTTTTTGCTCTCCATATCCGGGGAAGAAGAAGCAGGTGGAGAGGTGGCGTGAGATTTTTGTGCCGCTAAAATAACCACTGAATCGGGAGGGGGGGTCAGCTCGTAAGAACTGTCGATCCTGCTCCGGTGTGCAGTATTTCTTTTGGAGCCTTGATGGTGCTGATTTTGCCGCCGCAGGCGTATGGAACAATTCCCGGCTGGGTCCACCCGGCCTGGCACTAGCAGAAGCAATGGTCTTGAGGCCGTGCATTGGTGGAGCATCTCAAAGATCACAGACGTCGATGGAGTAGGTGTCTCCATAGGTATGTTCAGTTTCATTGCACCGCGAACTAGGACCTCTTGAAAAGTGTTGATGTCATTAATTAGAGAGGACCCAGGTTGAGGCGAATCTGACAATGTAGGAGAATAGTCTCTAGTAGACGAAGACATATCTTTATGGCACTGACAGTGTGAGCGTGATCTTGACCTGCGGTAAGATGGGTGACGTGAATGTCGTGATCTCATGGAGGAGCATGAGCATCCATGTCGAGATCGATAACGTGTCCTTGACCATGATCTCCCAGGAGCCGGTGTGGTCTGAGGCACCCCAGGAGCAGGCAGAACTGGTGCTGGCAATGCTGGAAGTACCGGAAGTGGAGGTACTGGAAGAGGGGGAGCTGGTAACACTGGATGAAGTGGTGCTGTTGGGACCACTGGTTCCGGTGGAGGAGAAACCACGGTGGGAGACGTAGGTATCTCGACTAATAACGGAGATCTGGAGTGATACTCAGATGAGGAGTATATTCTCCTTCTTTTGGAGGATTGCCCTCTCCTCGACGTCAATGATCTCCTCGATGTCGATCTCTGTCGTCAACTGGCCTTCGATCGCGACCTGCTCCTCAACGTCGACCCTTGTTGACGTAGCCAACTTGACAAAGACCGGCTTCTAGAAGTCAACCAATCACATCATCGACGTCGATCCTCTACCTTTCGGCTATGGTGAGTCAGTATCCCTCGACGTCGACACCTGTCTCGGCATCGGTCACCGGTGCGAAGTGGCTCTCGACGTTGCTCGAGTGGTTCTAGATGTTGAACATCGATGTTTACGTGACATTGAGCCAGTCAATGATGCGAGCATGTCGGCGTCGTACCTCCTCTTGACATCGACCGGGACCGAAAGCGTTTTCTGGGTGAAGAACGCCTCTCAGACCTTCCACGTCCACTGGAGATTGAGGGAAGAGCTCTGGTGGAAGATTTACCTCCACTTCGCTCAGAGGTCCCACTGGCTACTCTTCTCTTCCCTGTAGGCAAATCTTCTCCCTGTCACCCAGGGTACGTCTGGAGAAGGTTTTGTAGATGTCACAGGAGGCAGGAAGATGAAAGGAAGGTAAACAAGGAATGCAGACCTCATGCGGACACATTTAACTTTTTTTCTGCCACATCTAGGACAGTTGTCGAAAAATACTGTGCTCCACAGAGAAGGACAAAAGATGTTAAGTGAAGCAAAAAAACAGTGAAGTTTGAAGATCTAAATTGAAGAAAAAAAACTAAAAAGGTCAAGATCAATGCTCCAAGGGTCCTGTCATAAGGAGTTGGAAAAAAGAACTGAAGTAATTGCCTCTGGCTGAGCATGATGGGCTATTGGTGGTCTCTCTGCTCTTAAAGGCACAGCTTTCTTTTTTTCACTTATAATGGCTGCCTATGAGCTACATGGCCCTACACTTCTTCATATCTGTCTTCTCATAGCAAAAGGGTTTGTTTAGGTTCTTTTTCTGTGCCATTACAAAAAAATCGATATTCTGAGAGCATATGTAATTACAGTCTCTACTTTTGCTATTCCAAGATGAAGAACTGTGCCCACTATAGCCTATCCCTAGGCTGCATTATGAGTTTCTCAAGTGACTTTTCAAGGCCTTCCCGAAGAAAGGCGAACTTCATCACTTAAGAATATCTATTGGATACAGTGCACTGGGGCGCCCGCAGATGGACGGGACTATTAATTGGTTATTACTACACATGGAAACCCCCTACGAGAGAACAACAGCATCTCCTCCCTCCAACCCCCACACCTCTGTTGACCCCAAACATCGGCGAATGAGCCCAAAATACCCAAAGAAACCCCAAAGCAGAGGGTAAGGAAACAGAAACGGGCTTGGAGAGACATCATCGACAACGCAAATAGAAATCCAAAGGCCAATAGACTGCGCTTCACACAGGAGGTGCTCCAAAAAGAGAGTGGCAGTGCCCTGAGCAAACAAGATAGGCATTGGCACAGTCTGCATTGCAACCATCACCAATTATACTGCCAAAGGAAGATAATCCAATCAAACACTATAATATGACCATTGCACGGCAGGAATTAAACACAGAAATCAGCAGCACAGGCAGGCAAACAACTGACAATGTCCAAAGTAGACAGGCCCCCGATGCTGAGGGGCCAGGTCTCCTGGAACACAAAAAACACAACGTCACAACATCAGAAAAGTCATACAGCTGATATCTCACGCAATGTGGAGTTTTGTCATTGTCACAGACGGTAGAGGCACCCCACCAACCATCACCCTGGAATTGGAGGATCCAGCCCTGCCCTGAGTGATGTGAACTCTGACAAGGTCCAGCGCAACAGCGGGTTGCAGAAAGAAGTGGGTCTTACCCGTGTGTTCCAGTCGTAATTTGGCAGGAAACAGTATGGAGAATTTGACTGCCTGCGCACAAAGAATCTTTCTCACCTTTAGAAAGGAATGGTGCGCCTCTTGCAGGGGTAAAGTCAGGGTAAAAGGAGATCCTAGCACCTTCGTATTCAAGATCTGGGTGGTCTCTGTTCACCTTCAGGATCATGTCTTTGTCCCTATAGTTTACTAATCTAGCTATGACTGGCCAGGGGATTGGCCTGGTTTGGACCTGGGTGCAAGACTACGGTGAGCCCACTCCATGAAAAAACCATTGGAAAATTTGCTGCGGCTGAATAGAGCATCAATTAGATGTTCCACAATCCTGTATAGGTAAAATTGGTAGCAGACTCTAAAGTACCATGGGGCATATTATCTAGGAAGTGGCGGTGAGAGGCGTTAACCTCCTTGGCTTAACGCCTCTCATCGCCACTTCGGAAGCACCAGGCTGCACCATATTACCAAGGATATGGTGCAGCCTGGC
Organism: Triturus cristatus; assembly: GCF_964204655.1. NCBI lineage: Eukaryota > Metazoa > Chordata > Amphibia > Caudata > Salamandridae > Triturus > Triturus cristatus. The sequence continues at coordinate 1,015,335,340 of NC_140590.1, forward strand.
ATTTCCCCCTGTGATGGCGCTAAGTCTCACGACTTAATGCCATTGCAGGCACCCTTGCACCAGAGTGCAAGGGTGTCTGAGAGCAGGGAGGTTTGTTTATGTCATTTTTTAACTTACATGTGTGCTGTTTCATGCAGCACGCATGTAAGTTACAAAAGGGCATTTAAAAAAAAGTTTTGTTTATGTACAGGAAGGGATACATTCCTGTACATAAACAAACCTTGACATTTTGCTTTTTCCATGTGTGCTGCACAAGGCAGCACACATGGAAAAAACTAAAACAAGGAGAAATGAAGCATTTCTCCTCATTTTGCCACCTTAAGACCAGGATTTGCCTGGTCTTAAGTTCGGCGCTGCCACCTATTATCGCCTCTGTTGATAATAGGTGACCGCGTCAAAGTGAATGGGTGTTGAGGTGGAACGCCCACCGCTACACCCACTGCACGCCCCTTTCACGCTAATTGTAGCATGAAAGGGGCCCTATTGCCAAGGCAGCGTTAAGCCACTTAACGTGGCTTTTAGCCACGTTATGTGGTTTAACGGTGCCTTAGTAATAGGGCGCTGACCCTATCGCCACCACAACGTCACAAAAAGTGACGTTGTGGTGGCGATAGGGGCTTGGTAATATGCCCCCCAGTATCCTGACATTATTTCAGCAAGTTCTGCCTTCCAAATCCTCATTTTCCACCATAAACACTTTAAGTTCCTGCCTGGCTACAGTAAGATCATGGGTGAGCTCTTGGCCGGAGTTTTCCAACGCAGGGATCCGATCCTCAACCTGAGTAATCCAGGAACTGTGTTGGTCCGCACGCTCCTGCATAAAATCAAGCTGTGTAGTAAGATAGTCTGAAAATCCATTTTACCGTCTATGGAGCGCAGGCCCTCTCAGAGTTTGTGAAACACACCTGTGACATCAGTATCCTCACACTCGCAGAAGTCCATGGATGTCCATGGATGACTGATCATTGTGTGCTTAAAATTGGCGCTTGTCGAAATGCAGTATGGCCTATTTTATTTCAGCTTTACCCAGGGCGGAGTGAGATCCTCATGGCACGTCTGGACAGCAGAAACTGACACAGATAGCAATAGGGCCCAAGTAAGAAGAGTGGACCAGTTGACTACCATGGGTACACCTATAGAGCATTGGTACGGCCCACCAGCAGCCAGCAGAACAAACCATCAAACCAAAGGCAAACCCCATGAGGGGACAGCACGGACAAAATGTGACGTCATTTCCACTGTCAGGGCAAGTAAGGCATCTCCCGCAGAAGCGAGCCCAGGTGTCGCTGACAGTTACTGGCACCCAGGAGACAGCCTTGAGCTGCCTTTAAAATGGTAGAAATACAGCAATGAGAGCAGAACACAGCAGGAGAGTATGGACGCAAGGGGTCAGAACCCCAGAGGGGCATTGAGGAGTGCAGCCAATCCCCCAGCAACAAGGAGTCCCAACGAGGGCCGCAGCCAAACAGCACAACAGAGTAGGGTGGATCAGGGACTAACAAACTCCTATTCCACGCAGCAGAGGCCAGTCGGTTGACTATCGAGAAGGCCCCGATGGGCGACGGCCCAGAGCCAGCGCAAACGCACCTCATGTGTGTGGAGCAGAGAAGGATATGCAGGCCAGAGATAGGTAACAGCCCTGTCAGGTCCAGGCAGGTAGAGATCCAGCAGTACTGGGCTGCAATACAACCGCAGCAGCCGAGGCGAAGAGAAGAGCACCGAGGCCAACCCACCCACAGATAGGAGCTTGATGCCCCCATGGGCTGGCCCCTCAATCATGGTAATCAGGCCCTGGCAGGTCCCAGCCCGAGCACTGATGGACCGATATATCTCCTGAGGCTAGGTGCAGCACGGCTGGGATGCAGGCGAGGCAAGCAGCAAGTCTGGTCGTCCGGAGCAGAAAAAGCAAGGCAACCATGCATAGAGGATCCTCAAGAAGACACAGAGACCAGCCGTGCATGGAGGGCCCTGAAAAGCCCCAGTTGCCTCCAGTTCCCGCAAGCTGCCAGGTATGTTAGGGTAGCTGAATCCAAAGAGGCACCCAGCCATCAGCACCGCGGATGAATTCGTCTGGGCAGTGATTGGACTCCCCAAGGCTTCAGATGGGGAGAGGCAGGTGAACAGAAGCTGTGAGATGGAGCCACCGAACACTGCATGGTACAGCAGAGTGCACCGCCATCAATCAATCAATCAGTGACATTTATAGAGCGCACTACATACCCGTAGGGTCTCAAGGCGCTGGGGGTGGGGGGGTGCCGCTACTGCTCGAACAGCCATGTCTTCAGCTTCTTCCTGAAGGAGAGGTGGTCTTGGGTCAGGCGCAGGTCGGTCGGGAGGGAGTTCCAGGTCTTGGCGGCCAGGTAGGAGAAGGACCTTCCTCCTGTAGTCGCTCTTCGGATGCGGGGGACGGCGGCGAGGGCGAGGTTGGCTGATCGGAGGTGGCGTTTGGAAGCGTAGAAGTTGACTCGGCTGTTGAGGTAGCTCGGGCCTTGGTCGTGTAGGGCTTTGTGTGCGTGGGTGAGGAGGCGGAAGGTGATTCTTTTGTTGATGGGGAGCCAGTGAAGGTCTCTCAGATGTCCGGAGATGTGGCTGGTTCGTGGGATGTCGAGGATGAGTCTGGCTGAGGCGTTCTGGATCCGCTGGAGTCTCTTCTGGAGCTTGGCGGTGGTACCGGCGTAGAGGGCGTTGCCGTAGTCCAGTCGGCTGGTGACGAGGGCCTGGGTGACGGTCCTCCTGGTCTCGGTGGGGATCCACCAGAAGATCTTCCGTAGCATGCGTAGGATGTTGAAGCACGCCGAGGAGACGGCGTTGACTTGCCTGGTCATGGAGAGGGAGGAGTGCAGGATGAAGCCCAGGTTGCGTGCATGGTCTGTCGGTTTGAGTGCGGTGCCCAGGGCGGGAGGCCACCAGGAGTCGTCCCAGGCGGAGGGTGAGGAGCCCAGGATGAGGACCTCCGTCTTGTCCGAGTTCAGCTTCAGGCGGCTGGTCGTCATCCACTCGGCTACGTCCTTCATCCCTTCGTGTAGGTTGGCTCTGGCGGCGGCGGGGTCGTTGGTCAGGGAGAGGATCAGCTGGGTGTCGTCGGCGTAGGAGATTATGTTGAGGTTGTGTTGCCGTGCGATGGCCGCGAGGGGGCTCATGTAGACGTTGAAGAGGGTGGGGCTCAGCGAGGATCCTTGAGGGACGCCGCAGATGACATCGGTGGCCTCTGACTTGTACGGTGGTAGACGGACTCTCTGTGTTCTTCCGTCGAGGAAGGAGATGATCCATTCCAGCGCCTTGTCCTGGATTCCGACGTTGCTGAGGCGCTGTACTAGGGTGCGGTGGCAGACAGTGTCGAATGCTGCGGAGAGGTCTAGGAGGATGAGGGCCGCTGTTTCTCCGTTGTCCATCAGGGCTCGAATGTCATCGGTGGCGGCGATGAGGGCGGTCTCGGTGCTGTGATTGGCTCGGAAGCCGGACTGTAAGGGGTCGAGGGATCCATTCGTTTCGAGGAAGGCGGCCATCTGCTTGTTGACGGTCTTCTCGATGACTTTGGCTGGAAACGGGAGGAGCGAGATGGGGCGGTAGTTCTTGAGTTCGGTGGGGTCCGCTGTGGGTTTCTTGAGTAGCGCGCTGAGTTCGGCGTGCTTCCAGCTCTCAGGGAAGGTGGCGGTGTCGAAGGATGTGTTGATGATGTCTCGCAGGTGGGGTGCGATGACAGCGTCAGCCTTGTTGAAGACGTGATGAGGGCAGGGGTCGGTCGGTGATCCGGAGTGGATGGAGTTCATCGTGCGGATGGTGTCTTCGGTGCTGATCGGAGTCCAGGCTTGGAGGGTGGTGGTGAGGGGTGGTTGTTCGGTCTTGGTGTGCGTTGGTTGGTTGCTGAAGCTGTTGTGTATGTCCGCGATCTTGTTGTGGAAGTATGAGGCGAGGGAGTTGCAGAGGTCTTGCGATGGGGTGATGTCGTTGTTTTCTGCGCTGGGGTTGGAGAGCTCTTTCACGATGTTGAAGAGTTCCTTGCAGTTGTGTGCGTTGTTGTCCAGCCGGTCCTTGAAAGCAGTTTTCTTGGCGGCGCGGATCAGCTGGTGGTGTTTCCGGGTGGCCAGCTTGAAGGTGTTCCTGTTGTCCGGTGTGGGATCCCTTCTCCAGACTTTCTCGAGGGCTCGGCAGTTCTTCTTGGAGCTCTTGAGTTCGTCGGTGAACCACGGGGCTTTCTTGCTGCCGGGTCTGCTGGGCGGGGTCCTCAGCGGGGCGAGTTCGTCCGCGCAGTTGCTCATCCACTGTGTGAGGTTGTTGGCGGCCTGGCTGGGGTTCGCTGAGCTGGCAGGGGGGTGCTGGCTCAGGGAGGTGGCGAGCTGGTCTGCTGTGATCTTGTTCCAGCTTCTGCGGGCGGCCTGTTGCTGGTGGTGGTGGGTCGTCGTTCTCTTGAAGGTGAAGTGGACGCAGCTGTGGTCCGTCCATTGAAGCTCTGTGGCGTGGCTGAAGACGATGTCTTTGCAGGATGAGAAGACGGCGTCGAGTGTGTGTCCGGCGAGGTGGGTGGGGGTGGATACCAGCTGCTTGAGTCCAAGATTGGCGAGGTTGTCGATCAGGGTGCTGGTGTTGCGGTCGTTGTTGTTCTCCAGGTGGAAGTTGAGGTCCCCCAGGAGGATGTAGTCGGCGGAGGGGAGGGCATGCGGGCTGACGAAGTCGGCGATGTCCTCGCTGAATTGTGTGCGTGGTCCCGGTAGATCAGGGTGCCTCTGAGGGTGGTGTTTGGGTCGGTGTGGATCTGGAAGTGCAGGGGTTCGGCGGTGGTCAGGGAGTTGTCGGTGCTGGTCGTGAGACGGATGGTGTTCCTGTGGATGATGGCGATGCCTCCTCCCATCTGGTTGGCGTTGCGGTCCCTCCGGACGATCTTGTAGCCCTCCGGGATGGCGATGGCGATGTCGGGAGCTGAAGAGGCGTTCATCCAGGTCTCCGTGAGGAAGGCAACGTCAGGGGCTGTGGCGTCTAGGAGGTTCCAGAGTTCCACGGCGTGTCTGTGGACGGAGCGGGTGTTGAGCAGGATGCACTTGAGGTGGGTGCTGCTGGTGTTTGGCTTGGCGGCTGCTGGTGCGGGGCAGGTCCGGATGCAGGAGAACTTGCAGGCGTGGCAGCTGAAAGGTCCGTGGGTGAGTCGTGGTGTGGCTTGGTGGCAGTCTGGGAGTCGGCCGGTGTTGAGTGCGATGAGGGTGGCGGCGGAGTACGTCAGGCGGGTAGGTCGGGGTCTTCGTGGGCCAGGGGTCCTGGCGCTGGTCGCGATCCGGTCGCGGACGGGCGCAGACGGGCTTACCTTTGGCGCGCCTTCGGCGCACAATCGGCGCGCCCGCTGCGCGTGACTGCTGCGCGTTCGCACGGTCGCCATATAAGGCGAAGTGCGCGGGTGGGCGGGGCAGCTGGGAGGCGGGAGCGGGGAGGGATACAGAAGGAAAAAGGGGCGGGGCTAAGCGGCGGTGGCGGGAAGCGGGGAGGGTGAGCGGGGCTCGGCGAGGTAGGCGGGCAGACAGGGAGGAGACAGCGAAACACGGGCACAGTTACCAGAAAATTATAACAAAAACACAGGCACGGTTACAATGAAAAGAAAAAACACAAAGTCACACAGTCAAGGGAATACAATTAGCACCAAAACGATCAGCCGGCAGGCAGGCACCGACCGCGCCTCTCGGAGGAGGGGGCGTGGTCAGCGGCAGCGCGACAGGCAGCGAGGCAGCTAGGCAGGGCAGAGGAGCACACGCAGCAGCTGGAGGCCGTGCGGCGCGGGGGTGTCCCACAAGTGGGTCACACTCACCTGCGTCGCACGGTCGCCATATAAGGCCAAGTGCGCGGGTGGGCGAGGCAGCTGGGAGGCGGGAGCGGGGAGGGATACAGAAGGAAAAAGGGGCGGGGCTAAGCGGCGGTGGCGGGAAGCGGGGAGGGTGAGCGGGGCTCGGCGAGGTAGGCGGGCAGACAGGGAGGAGACAGCGAAACACTGGCACAGTTACCAGAAAATTATAACAAAAACACGGGCACGGTTACAATGAAAAGAAAAAACACAAAGTCACACAGTCAAGGGAATACAATTAGCACCAAAACGATCAGCCGGCAGGCAGGCACGGACCGCGCCTCTCGGAGGAGGGGGCGTGGTCAGCGGCAGCGCAACAGGCAGCGAAGCAGCTAGGCAGGGCAGAGGAGCACACGCAGCAGCTGGTGGCCGTGCGGCGCGGGGGTGTCCCACAAGTGGGTCACACTCACCTGCGTCGCACGGTCGCCATATAAGGCCAAGTGCGCGGGTGGGCGGGGCAGCTGGGAGGCGGGAGCGGGGAGGGATACAGAAGGAAAAAGGGGCGGGGCTAAGCGGCGGTGGCGGGAAGCGGGGAGGGTGAGCGGGGCTCGGCGAGGTAGGCGGGCAGACAGGGAGGAGACAGCGAAACACGGGCACAGTTACCAGAAAATTATAACAAAAACACGGGCACGGTTACAATGAAAAGAAAAAACACAAAGTCACACAGTCAAGGGAATACAATTAGCACCAAAACGATCAGCCGGCAGGCAGGCACGGACCGCGCCTCTCGGAGGAGGGGGCGTGGTCAGCGGCAGCGCGACAGGCAGCGAGGCAGCTAGGCAGGGCAGAGGAGCACACGCAGCAGCTGGTGGCCGTGCGGCGTGGGGGTGTCCCACAAGTGTACAGCAAAGCCCACTAAACCACTCGCCCAATACACATACAGAAGCCCCCGCCATGCGCACCAGCCAATCGACTCCGCTCTGATCACCGGGAACCAAAGATGGATGCAGACGGCGGTGTTGGATCAGCATTTATGCCCATGGCAGCCAGAACACACAGACTATGTGGCCATCTTTATCGACGGGTCTCTGCCATCCCGGACATCAAAATATGTAATTTCAAACACTAATTATGTTTAAATGTTCTAAAAGGGGGGCCCCAAATTAGGTCTGTGCCCAAGGCCTCCGGAATCCTTATGATGTCTCTGGGAATACCTTGTTCTTCACTTCACCAGTCAAGGCTTCAAGAAGTCTGAGGTCATGTTCCTCTGTGTATGCTGGAGTTAAGCGCTTTGAGCTGTAAGTTAGGCAAAGTATAGCTACACCCCCAGCCACCCCGGCAGGATGGCCCACCCTCTCCACACCTAAGCTTCTTTTGTGTCACACTCTGGCAGGACTATACAAACCCCAACATCAGAGCCATTCACAGTCATGTGACACAGGATACTGGCAGAAGACATAAATGGTAAGGAAAAGAAAATGCATAACTTCTAAAAGAGGCATCTGCAGAATTGTGACGTACCATTAAATATGATTTTAACTTACAATTCAGGCGAGTCTAAACATCATATCCATTTTTGTTCTCAATCCAAATATACCATTATTAAATATAATAAGGTAACCCAGTGTTAGCCAATGAGAGAGCTAGGTCTTACAGTAGTAAGTGTTTTCACTACCATGACATGTAAAACTTAAACCTAAATGTCCTACTTTTTATATACAAAGAACCATGCCCTATGACGTTTTAGGGCCTATCTTAGGGGTTACTTATATGTAATAAAAAGGAAGGTTAAGGCCTGGCAAAAGCTTTATTTTGCCAGGTCGAAATGGCACTGGATGTTAGTGGAAATGGTTTTGAATGATAATACAGACTGCAATGGCAGGCCTGAGACATGTTTTAAAGTGCTGTTTTAGTGGGTGGCACAATGAGTGCTGCAGGCCCACTAGTAGCTTTTAATTTAGAGGTCCTGGGTACATCTGGTATCATATACTAGGGACTTAAAAGTAAATTAAATGTGCCATTCAGGTGTAGTCCAATTGTACCATTTTGAAGAAAAGAGCACAAGCACTTTAACACTGGTTAATAGTGGCAAAGCGCACAGAGTCTTAATATGCCAACACAAACACATTCAACAAAACAGGAGGGGTGAAAGCAAAACATTTGGGGTGACCCTGCAGAGATGGCACGGTCCAACAAAGAGCAAAAGTGCAGTGCCTTGGAGTCAATGTGATCTTTCCGTCACAGAGAACGTCCCCAAGCTGCGAGGGGAGCAGGAGAAATTGTATAAGGAAGTAGAACAGATTGCAACTGTAACAAAGGTGATTTGGGAAGATTTGAATAAATTGTTTGAGGTTGTTGTTCCAAGGGAATTATGGATGGAATGCAAAGGAGCTGTGAATTGGCCCACACAAGAGCTCGCTAGAACAGCACAAAATGGTCCATCTCCTGCTGTTATGACAAAGTACAAGGAGGTGATTGAGCATCTGAAACTGAAACTTCCACAGAAAGGTGAATTGGTCGAAGATTATGAGGGCAAGACAAAAACCCAAGGACTTAGTGAGTCATTATAAAAGAGTAATGCATATTTGTAGATAGAACAATGGAATAGAAGCCCTAGTCCGAGAAGTCCTAAGTGGTTTAATTTTGGCGTTTGTGCTTGGCTTGCACCTGGAGCTTAGTTCTCAGATACAGCAGAATGTGATTTGTTGGCAGACAAAGGCTGTGGATAAGACATTGAAGATTACAAAGTACTGAGTGATACTCAAGAAGACAAACAGAGGAAGATTAAGAAAAAGTATGTGGTGGCCCAGACACAGCTGGCTCAGAAAAGGGAGCAGAGGAGTTCTTCCATGGTGGACTTGAGTTTGGATTCTGTTCCAGGTATGCACATGGGTGTGCATGGAGTTGGTATTCAGGGTGGTATGTGTCTACAGGGAATATTACTCCTCATGAACGTGGAGGTTTTGTTGACAATTCTGGTGAAAATGTGAGCTTTACTGCCTTGAAAAAGAACACGCTATGCCATATTAGTAACAAGAAAGGGCTTTGGAAGCGGAAGAGGAGACTGAATCCTAACCGAGGGCCTGAGTTAGATCTCAACGGATAGGTTACTCCGTCACAACGGTGATGGATATCCCGTCCACTGAATCTAAATCCCATAGGATATAATGAGATTTAGATTTCGGCAGACGGGCTAACTGTCACCCTTGTGATGAAGTAACCCATCTGCCAAGATCTAACTCAGGCCCGGAGTTTAAAATGACGCTCGGAAAAATTGCAAAATTTAGAACATGAATGTCATAAATCAGAAAAGGGCGATGCAGTCAGCAACCTCAGCCCAACTGACCCCTGCGTAGAGCATGCAGAATCAGAGGCCATATAATTTTACAATATCATGAGCCCCAATAGCAGAGTTAGCACAGTAGAGCATGTGAAACATAGGATTTATTTCGAGCAAACTCCCAGATTTCAGCAGAACCCTTTGATAATCTATGACTGTTCCCCAGTTTATAGCAGCCTTTGAAATTCCTACGGGACTTGGCCCCAATCAATCGCCATGACGGTGCCTGATGCAGTCCTAGCGGTAGACCAATGTGGCCGTTATGTACAAGGTCATGTGGCTGGGCACACAGTATAATTGTTGGCCAATACATGTGCTACTCGATCCACGGTTCCGGGAGAAAATATACGTTTAATGAGATACAAAAGGATTGAAGTTAATGAATGTTAACACTTTCTGTACTGATTTTGCAGTAAATGATCGTTTACAACAGTTAAAGATGGCACCCGGTTTTATACAAAAAATGTTTTTGCTCGGTTTGTATTAAGTCCCCCATTTTTAATCATGTGTAGTGTATTTGGTAGTTGTATCTGGCAAGCCTCACTTGTATTGACGAGGCCTCTCTTGTTCAGGGATGTTTCATGTTGATGTGAATTTCCTAATGTGACTATAGACTTTGTCCTGTTTCCAACCATTCAGATGTCGCCACTGGCTTACTTATTACCTTACACTTCGGGTCTCAAAGAATAGTGTGGGTAATACCTGCCCATCGCCTCACTATTTAGGGATTATGTGAGAATTTCTTACATTCCCTTTATTTCTTGAAAGTGTATATTATATTAGAGTAGACTACAGGGATCAAATTCACCGTAGAATTTGATAGATTTGGGTGATCATATCTTTGTATGTGCAATGAAATTCGTTATATTTTACGTGATATTAGAATTACTCAGTCGTAGACACTTCAAGTGTGAGACTGTATCACAAGGAAGAGTGGCCAAGAGGTGCAGAAGGATAAAAGAGAATATTGAAAAGAGCGCTGTGATGAACGGGTGGACGTACATGATGGAGTCAGCCTTCCACAAGTTTCCATAGCGACCTGAAAGAGACAAGTAAATATAACAAGCATTGGCATAGCCAAATGGTCGGGGCAATCCGAGTTATTGACGTTGTCAATGGTTTTAGGCCATGTTGTAAAGCAGAACGACTGCTGCTCAGCATGACTGAAAGTCCTTGAAAAATGCGCTGCTACACATGACCTAAAAAGTAACAAACACTAACGTGCAACTCCGATTACCCACACTGCAGCCGCAGGAAAAGTGAAGAGAGAACATGCCATGACAGAGTTAAGCAAGCTGTAAAAAAAACACTCATGAAACAGTCCTCTGGTCCCTTGGATCGGTTTGTTCATGCAAAAATGTTTTTGCTCGGTTTGTATTAAGTCCCCCATTTTTAATCATGTGTAGTGTATTTGGTAGTTGTATCTGGCAAGCCTCACTTGTATTGACGAGGCCTCTCTTGTTCAGGGATGTTTCATGTTGATGTGAATTTCCTAATGTGACTATAGACTTTGTCCTGTTTCCAACCATTCAGATGTCGCCACTGGCTTACTTATTACCTTACACTTCGGGTCTCAAAGAATAGTGTGGGTAATACCTGCCCATCGCCTCACTATTTAGGGATTATGTGAGAATTTCTTACATTCCCTTTATTTCTTGAAAGTGTATATTATATTAGAGTAGACTACAGGGATCAAATTCACCGTAGAATTTGATAGATTTGGGTGATCATATCTTTGTATGTGCAATGAAATTCGTTATATTTTACGTGATATTAGAATTACTCAGTCGTAGACACTTCAAGTGAGAGACTGTATCACAAGGAAGAGTGGCCAAGAGGTGCAGAAGGATAAAAGAGAATATTGAAAAGAGCGCTGTGATGAACGGGTGGACGTACATGATGGAGTCAGCCTTCCACAAGTTTCCATAGCGACCTGAAAGAGACAAGTAAATATAACAAGCATTGGCATAGCCAAATGGTCGGGGCAATCCGAGTTATTGACGTTGTCAATGGTTTTAGGCCATGTTGTAAAGCAGAACGACTGCTGCTCAGCATGACTGAAAGTCCTTGAAAAATGCGCTGCTACACATGACCTAAAAAGTAACAAACACTAACGTGCAACTCCGATTACCCACACTGCAGCCGCAGGAAAAGTGAAGAGAGAACATGCCATGACAGAGTTAAGCAAGCTGTAAAAAAAACACTCATGAAACAGTCCTCTGGTCCCTTGGATCGGTTTGTTCATGCAAGGGCGGGGTTTGCAATTTCCGAATTCAGTATAAAAAGCGGCAACAACAGAAAGGGAGTTGAAACAGCTGCGGCCATTGTGATTATGGAAGTTCCACGTAGACTGAATATCAAACTACATCATGATACGTATCGCAATATTCAATGATATTCAATATTTTATGTTAGCTATTTTTTTTATTTATGACAGCTGTGCTTTCATTAGTACCCGCACATGTAGGCTTTTTTAGTTTCTTTTTAATAAAATTGTTAAAAATTACAAAGAAGCGTAACAAAGAAACTACATTATGTTTACAATATTATGAAAATGGTACAGTGACTCTACAATTAGTTTTTAGTTGCTACGGGGGCTCATTAAAACACACATTGCAATAGTTTACAATATATTTTCATTGATCCTTGCGGATGACTTGTAAAAACTAGCCCGTGGCGGTGTACAAAGAGGGTGGCCATAGCAGCATTATCAAAAATAGATGGAGCTGTACTTTATTACTGCTTTCTCGCGTAATTATCATTGTCGATTGTGTGAAAAGCAGCACTTGCATTAAATGTAATCAAAATGGCTAAAAGAAAACTGTCCCCGTTGGATGTGTTCCTCCATGGATTCTGATAAGTAGAGTGCTAACCGTATGTAAAGCGCTTAACGCCTCTTCAGGGATATTACGCGCTATATAAATCCTGATACCATATTCTTTTTTGGACCGTTTTCCAGTGGTAGATGTGTTCACTAGAACTCAAGGTTTTATCCCCACTTTCAATAATATCCACTTGGTGGCGCTCTGTGACTTCTAATATGAATCGCAGTTAAATACGATTCTGTGAGACGGCTTCCTGCTCGTATTAAAATACAAGATAAGTTAAGGGTAAAAAAACTAACTTTTTCGAAGCTAAGTGTCAAACTTGCTGTGGGCCTTGCTGCTGTAAAATGTGAAAGGCAAAGGATTGTGGTTCAGGAAGAGTTGGGTTTTATAGTGTAATCTAGATATTAAGCTCAGGTGTGGTGTGTGACGTATGCGTCCTCATTGACACAGACGTATTTGCCAACATTAATCATATCTGCAACATAATTACTCAGTCACTACACCTCTGAAACTCTGCCAATATATTTTTTTATCATGTTTAAATACATACAAAAAAACCACACAGTACAACCCACGTCGTAAGTGAAGAAGAAGGTACAGTAGACTAGGCAGCAGGCCCGGCTCCAGGAATTTTTATTTGGGTGGGTCAAGTGTGCATTTGGGTGGGCCACTGCGGGCTCCATTTGTCGCATATATGTCTGGGCAGGCCTGCTTCAGGGCCCTCCTTTATCTCTCCTTAGTTTTACAAGGCCCAGTAAAACGCACTCTTTTCCAAATCTCTTTCTAAATATTATCACTCTCGAAAAGTGTTTTTTTTCCATGTAATGTTCCTTTGATGGGAAGAGGAGGTTTCTGAGGTGGTAGGTATCAGGCAAGTGACACTTCTCGGGCTCCCTCTGTGCGAGCCCCAGGGAGAATCCCTCTTCAATACTACCTCCGCCTGACCCCGGACTCTGCAACGCACTCCCTTACAGGCTTGATTATCCACTACTCCTCTCCAGTGCACCTTATCTCACAGCTGACCTTGGGCCCCAGCCCCATATCAGGCACCATCGGGCTCCACTTTCATTTTTCCCGGTAAAAACCTTAGTAAAATCACCTTCAAACTTAAAACATTGGATATAGCAGTGAATCTAATTAGCACACGCTTTAAAGAATGTTCCACAGTAGCCCTTATGACCCAACTGCTAATTAAATCAAAAAACAGGGCCAGCTTTAGCGCTGATGTGAAAGTATTTTTTGGCTCCTCACCAATAACCTCTTTCTCTGTAAATACCTTTATACCGCCTTCCAACAGTGCCCCTCATCCCTCCATTTCCCCCCTATTGACCCCCTCCTCGGATTCCCTCACTGCCACACACCACAAGTGCCCCTCATCTCCCCATAGCCCCTCCCCCTCATGACCTCCTCCTCGGATTCCCTCACTGCCACCCTCCACCAGTGCCCCTCATCTCTCTGTAACCCTTCCCCATCATGACCTCCTCTTCAGACTCCCTCACTACCACCCTCCACCAGTCCCCCTCATCTCTCCCTAGCTCCCCCTCCACCCCATGACCTCTTCCTCGGATTCCCTTACTGTCACCCTCCAACAGTACCCCTCATCGCTCCATAGCCCCTCCTACTACCTCCTCCTCGGATTCCCTCACTGCCACCCTGCAACAGTGCCCCTCATCTTTACGTAGCCCCTCTCTCATATGCATTTCATTTGTTGTATAGCGCTACTCATATCATTGCAGTGTGTGTCAGTACTTTACACCACACACACATTATACAGAGACAATGAGTCATACAAGTATATAAATCAGTCTACAGGGAATGTCACATAAGCCAATGAGGATTACAAGGTGTAGGTATCACATGTCATCCATACTGGTGGGCAGTATATTTTAAGAGGGTTTGGTCTGGGAAAACACAACCTTAGGATTTAAAGAGTATTCCATGGGGGTCAGCTTTACTGATAAAAATGTATATCTGGAGGAGGAGCCTAGCGCGCAACCAAGATGGCCGCGTAGGTGCGAGGCTCCCGAGGACCTCCGCGACCTCCTGAATTAATCCTGGCGATATCCTGTCCTTGTTGAGGGGACTGTGTCGGGGAACCCGAGCTGAGGCGCCACCCGTTTTTTGGGCTCGAATCGGACCCCGAACACCGGTGGGAGCATCGATCGAAGGTTGCGGCCTTCTCCTCGCCGGCCCCCCGGATTGGAGTAGTGGGGCGATCCGGGGACAAAGTGAATAACAGCGGCGAGCGGGGCTGGGCGACTCGCGTACCCCGCACTTTCGCTTTCGCTTTTGCGCCCTCCTTGCTCTCAAGCGGGGTCGGGCGGCGGAGCGGGGTGCGGTGGTGTGGCCTTGTCCAGGAGCCCGGCTGACCCGCCGGCGGTGGGTTGACCCGCGTTTCGGTGGTCGCCCCCGCCCCCCCCCTGGCACCCGTGACTTGGTATAGCGGCCCGCTCGGGGAGCTTGACACGACGGTGGAAGAGCCAGCATGTCCACCAAACAAGATGGCGACCGGGCGAAGGTGAAGACGACCAGCCGTGGCACGGCGCACCAGGCTAACAGTATGGACCGCTACACGCTCCAGAAGGGTTCTCCGGAGACATCGCGTGCATCCCCGGTGGGCCCGACGGAGGCATCTGCTCATCCGGTGGATCTGACCCTCCGGGACGTCATGGGCGCCATCGCAGAGATGAAGGCCTCGGTGGACCAGCGTTTCGATACCTTAGCGCAGAAAATAGACTCGGTCCTGGTGGATGTGAGCCTTGTGAGGGCAGACTTGTCCAAAACAAACGACCGAGTCGACTCCCTGGCCCACACCACAACGAGCCTCACGACAGACGTTGTGGCCCTCCAGAAGGAGGTGCGCCGGCTTGGACAGGCGAGCGCCCTGATGGACCGGCGACTGGAGGATTCCGAGGGTCGGGCCCGGAGAAATAATGTCCGTATTGTGGGGGTGCCGGAGGGACGAGAGGCGGAGGCGGCGGATCTTTTCGTGGAAGAGTTGATCCTGACCCATCTCCAGCCCCGGGGGCTGAGTAAGCTTTTTGCGGTGGAGCGTGCTCACCGGGTCCCCGGGGCAGACCTAAGACTGGTGCCCCGCCGCGGCCTCTCATTGCCCGGATTTTTAATTTTCGGGACAGAGATGCTATCCTCCAGACCTCCAGGCAACAGGGACCGGTCAAGCTTGACAACATGGAGGTACAGTTCTACCCAGACTTTACTCCGGCGGTCCAGAAGCAGCGACAGAGCTTTCTTGGTGTTAAACGTCGCCTAAGGGACCTGAACCTCAAGTACTCAATGCTCTTTCCAGCTAAGCTGAGGGTAGAGGTGGATGGTCGCACGCACTTCTTCGACCGGCCCGAGGCGGCTGGGGACTGGCTGGACACTCTGCCTGGAGATCGGGGCCGGGGGGGCGGGGGGGGCGCGGCTGGCGAGGAGGGCCCGCCGGATCAGAATTGAGGGGTGACTGAATAGGCCTTGCTCTGGACGTTGTTCCTTCACCATTTATTGATTGCGTATGTTCCCCTCCTATGGAGGTCGTGCGGGGTCTGTTGGGGGCTTCCCTCCTCCTCTGGGGGACTAGTTAGTATTTAGCTATGGGGCGACAGGCACACTGCACTTTGGGGGGGCTGTCTGGGCTCATGCAGGGGTGCAGGGAGGGGGGAGTTCTGTTGGGACCGGGGGGTGGGGGGGGTGTGTTGTTTGTTAGCACCGCAAGGCAAACCCGCTACTGTGTTGTTGTTTTTAGGATGCTCGATGGGGGACGACCGATTGTTTCGACGTATGATGGGGGGTAGGGATTTGACTGTGTTGTCATGGAATGTTAACGGCCTGGGGGATAGGATTAAGCGTGGTGTGGTCCTGCAGTACTTAAAACGTATTTCACCAGATGTTGTCTTCCTGCAGGAGACGCACCTTATAGGTAACTCCTTTTATGCAATGAATCGGCGGGGATATCGTTTGGCGGCCCATTCCGGCTTCACCTCGGGCTCGCGGGGGGTGGGTATTATGATTAAGAACTCGCTCCCGTTGGAGATTGATGAGGTGCGCCATGATGAGAGGGGACGCTACACGGTTCTGGTGGGAAGAATGGAGGGTAGAGTGTTTATCTTTATATCAGTGTACGTCCCGCCTGGGTTACAAGCCACCACATTTGCGGACCTGGGGCGCCTCCTTCTGGACCTTCCGAGTGGCCTGCTGGTGGTTGGAGGGGACTTTAATGCGGTAGCCTCTGGGTCTATGGATCGCCATCCCCCTAGGGACCTCCCCCGGGCACAGGCGTGGCTGCCCGGCCTTTTGGACACGCTGGGCCTGGTGGATTGTTGGCGATTAAAGCATCCCGCATTGCGACAGTACACCTTCCACTCGGGTGCCCATGGTAGCCTCTCGCGGCTTGATTACCTCCTTGTCCCGGCGGCCCATGCAGGGAGGGTGGGGGAGGTGCGCCATCTGGCGCGGGGTATCTCAGATCACTCCCCATTGTTGTTGCATTTCGATGTCTTCCCGAGGGGGGATGGCAGGGTGGCCCCAATCAATGCATGGTATTTGCGCGACCCCACCATTCGTGCCGATTTGATTAAATCCTTACAGCGATACTTCGACGAGAATGTGGGGTCGGTCCCCTCGGCCATCTCCCTGTGGGAGGCTTTTAAGGTAGTTCTTAGAGGGGAGGCCCTCTCCTTTATCTCCCATGCCCGGCGGCGCGAGCGGGAGGAGGTGACCCGGGTAGAGGCCGAGATTGCAGAACTGGAGGGTGACCTGGGGAGCGGGGTAACAGACGCCAAGTTGCATGTCCTGCACCTAAAGCAGGCGGCCTATCGCGCCCTCGTCACGGAGGCGGCCAGGGGCCTCAGTAGAGAGCAGCAGGGGCGATTGTATGATGTGGGTGATAAGGCTGGCAAATTGATTGCGTGGTTGGATAAGAGGGAGAGAGCGAGCCGCGTGGTGCCTTTGATTGAGAGTGTGGATGGTGCATGTGTCACTGAGCCGGAAGCCATTGTCTCCTGCTTCGCGGATTATTTCCGCGAAGTCTACTCCCCGGTTTCCCCCTGCTCGGAGGAAGATTCCCATGCCCTGCTTCGAGACATCGCACTGCCCTCCCTTACGGTGGAGGACAGGGATTCGCTGGACGCCCCTCCCACCTCGGACGAAATTGCCTTGGCTATTCGCTCGGTTGCATCCGGCAAGGCCATGGGCCCCAATGGTATTCCCATCGAGCTATACAAGCTACGCCCGGATGTGTTGGCGCCCCACCTGCGCGTGATGTTCCTGGCGGCCCACTCGCAGGGTTCCCTCCCGCCGGACCAGCGTCTGGCCACAATTGTGGTGATCCACAAGGAGGGGAAGCCCCGTGAACGAGTCACATCCTATAGGCCGATTTCGCTTTTGAACGCGGAGCCCAAAATCCTCGCCAAGGTGTTGGCCAACCGGTTGATTGGCGTGGTGGGCGATTTGGTCCACCAAGACCAATCTGGCTTTATACCGCACCGCAACACGGCGCTCAATCTGCGGCGCTTACACGGGGTGCTCGCGCGTGTCCCATTTGTGCGGGAGCCGGCCATCTTGGCGTCCTTGGACGCCACCATGGCGTTTGATACGCTTGAATGGCCATACATCTGGGCGATGCTGGCGAAATTTGGGTTTGGCCCGGGTTTCATTAGCTGGGTCAAATTGCTATACTCGGGCCCATTGGCGCAGGTGGTAGTGAATGGGCGAGTCTCGGCCCCATTCGCGCTGGGGCAGGGCACGCGACAGGGTTGCCCCCTGTCGCCTCTCCTGTTCGCCCTGGCCCTGGAGCCCCTGGCGGAGTGGCTGCGGTGGCACCCTTCTATCCGTGGTCTCCGCTGGACCCCCGAGCATGAGGACCGTGTGTCCCTCTATGCTGACGATATCCTTCTGTATCTCGCCTCCCCGCGGAAATCACTGATCGTCCTGGTTGATGTTTTGCGCTCATTCGGTCGCAACTCAGGCCTGGTCATCAACTGGGCGAAATCCTGTGTCTATGTGCTTTCCGGGGAGGCTCCGGTCCTACCACGGGACTGTCCGATCCAGATTGCCTCCCAAGGTTTTCGGTACCTGGGTATCTATATCACTCTTGACCCGGAGGCCCGCTATGAGCGGAATTTGCTACCCCCCCTCCGGCGCTTGAAGGAGGACGTGGTGCGCTGGCGGCGTCTGCCGCTCTCGCCGCTCGGCCGAGCGGCCTTGTTTAAAATGATGTCCCTGCCGCGCTTCCTTTACGCCCTCCAGAATACTATGGACTTGGTCCCGGCACGCTATTTCCGTGAGGTGGAGGGCCTCCAGCGGCGCCTGTTCTGGGACGGGAGGCCGCGCATTGCTCTGGCTAAATTGACGCTCCCGTGGTACGATGGGGGGGTCGCCCTCCCGGACATTAAACGGTATTACTGGGCCTCCCAACTAGCTGCAATTAATCATGGCCTTTACGGGCCCGCCTTGAACCCGGCATTTGAGATGGATAAGATGCTCCTGCCCGGTGGCGATTACAATCGAGCGCTCTACGCTGGCGCGCCCGACTCCCGTTTGACGGGACCGACGCGTGTCATGGTGCGTGTCTGGCACGCGGCCAATGCAGCTATGGGGTGGAAGGACCGTTTGACCCGGGCGTCACCGCTGTATGCGTCTGAGAGGTTGGGCTCCCTGTGGACGTCGAAGGGCTTCGAGAAGTGGGACACGATCGGAATCAGCACGGTGGGAGATCTCTGGACGAGGGGGGGATTCAAAACTTTTGAGACGCTGCAGGCGGAGTTCCAGCTGCAGGGCAGTGAGTACTTTCGGTACCTACAAGTCCGCCATGCGCTGGGCTCCGTCTTCCCGGATGTCGCATCCATTCCGGAGTCTTCCCCCCTGGAGGACAGAGTGCTGGATGGCCATGTCCCGGACAGCACGATCTCCCTCATATACAAAAAACTGATCAACGATAGATCGTGCCTGCTGACTAGTCTCCGCGAGGCTTGGGTTGCCGACGGGCTGGAGCTGGACGACGAGGATTGGATTTCCGCGGTGGCCTCTCCGAAAGAGGTGGCCATCCCGGCTCGCCTTCGTTTCGTCCAGCTCAAGATCCTTCACCGGGTTTACGTGACGGGGCCAAGGCTTCTGCGTATGGGTTTTGCTGGTGACGGAATGTGTAAGCGTGGCTGTGGTGCGTTGGCGACTTTCATGCATATACTGTGGGAGTGCCCGAAGGTGGAGCGATTCTGGCGTGGTGTGCATGAGGTCCTGCGTGTGGTTACGCGTGTCGCGCTGCTGCCTGAAGCGAGGAGATGCTTGCTGAATGTATGGGAACCGAATGACTATTCGGTCCCGCAGACGCGGTGGGTGACTCTGGGATACATGATAGCCAAGCGCGACATTGCTCAATTGTGGGGATCCCAGAGGCCCCCTGCGGTGTCGGCCTGGAAAGAGCATATGGATTGGTGTATGTTTCGTGAAAAGGTGGTGTATGTGGCGAGAGGTAAGCCTGGGGCGTGGGTGAAACTCTGGGGCCCCTGGAACGCCTACCGCGGGGGTATTTGTGAGCCACCACTGCTACCGGCTGCCTCGCCTGCTCCGTCTCCCTAGACGGCCCCCCTCCCTCGGCCGCGGGCGCGCGGTCCCCCAGTCCCTGATCTATTCCCATTCCCCTCTCCAGAGTTCTGCTGCTGGTTTGGATCCCCCACTTATGGAGCACGTGCTGTCGCTTTGGATCGCGGGTTGCCTTGCGGGTGTGGTTTTTTTTTGTGTTGTTTTGTTCCAAGAAAAGGGAACCGTACTGTGGGCATGGAGCTGTGTGGCCTGCACCATTGATTACTCCTGTTTTACTACTCTTCACTGCCGAGAGACTTTTACTGTATGTATGCAATATGCTTTTGTCATTCTAGCGGCCGGCCGGGTGGTTGTAGGCCCATACCTGTAACTTTTACAAACTGCAATAAACGGTTTCAAAAAAAAATATTAAAAGAGTAATAAATTTACCAATTTAACATTAATAAAATTTAGAAAATTTAAAAAAAACAATTATAACTTACTTTTTGAAATAAATTCCCACGCTTTTCCATTGAAAAAAAAAAAAAAAAAAAATGTATATCTGCCCAAACATACTCATTTTAGCAACATTAGAATAGTGAAAGACTGAGGAAGTTCTAACCATATCACAATACAAAAAAGCGAAGTTCTAACTATACCATTCATGTTTGTATGCAGCTCTTTGATGACAGTTCATTGGTCACTGTCCTATGTTAGGATTGTAACTTCTAAACTGCAAGTAACACAAGGATCTCTGTGACAAAGGCAGTAACCCACTGAGCTATCCAAATAAAATACAGTTCATCTGCATTTAAAGACTACTAACAGACAAATGATTGCTCTCCAGCAGGATCATTAATCACCAGCGTTATCTGGGCATTTTGTATTGTCTTATTGTTGTCCTGCATCAGCCATAATAATGATAAAAACTGTTCAAATGAAGCGCACACGAAGTATGTGTCCTGCTGGGCCTGTGCAGATTTTAAAAAGAAAAACAAATAGTAACACATTCTCTTACCTACTCCATTAGTCAAACTTTGTGTCACACCCAGGTGTAATAAGCAGCTGCAGGGGTCAGGAAAGGTGAATAGGAATAAACAAACGTCTTTTCTCCTGCGCTGCATAGAAAAAGAATATCCACGCAGCACAGAGGACAGTAGGCAAAGGTTACCGTTGTCAAAGTAAGGATTTGTCGCCTTTCGCCATGTGGAGATGAAGGGGTGAAAAAAATAAACAAAGCCTCGTTAACATGTAAATGGTCTTTTAAAGACCTGTGAAGTACTCTGGTGCGGCTGCGATAATCTCTAAAACTGTCTGTGTACGCCGGGAAGCTGTCTCAGCCCGGGCGCACACACACACAGACAGCCCTTTGAGCCCAATGGCGTTGCGCGCCTGCCTTCAAGCCCTCACTGCGAGGGCCAAGATTCCTATTTGGGTGGGCCAGGCTCATGTTTGGGTGGGCCTGGCCCACCCGGCCCACCCGCTAGAACCAGGCCTGCTAGGCAGACACTGATGCCTTCATTTGCATATGGTGTTACATGTCAGAAAGCCTTTCTAGTCTGTATGAAACTTAAGTGTATTCCAATGTATTTATTTAAGGAGTTTTATATAGCGATGGCCAGACCTGAGGGTATCGGAGCGCTTTACAACAGATTATAATGCAGGAGACCAAAAATAAGGCATAGGTATACATATTGGTTCATAGCGTCCCAGCGTGCGATGCGACAAATGAGGTGAGGCAGTCCTAGGAGCCTCGCACCCTGTCATGAAGGGAAACCAATTACAGGGAGGGGGGGTAACAAGGGGGGCGTAGGGGCACTTGGAGGAGGTAGATGATGGTGAGAAAGTGGCATGGTGCTGCAGAAGGTCAGCAAGTTTCCAACAGCAAGGGTTAACGGTTCTGGAAGGCGCGGTTGGGGAAGACGTCTTTTAGGAGTTTTTTTAATTTTACAAAGGACGGGATAGTCCTAATGAGTGCTGGGATAGAATTCCAGATTTTGGGTGCGTTTCCAGCAAAGGATCGTGCGGCGGTTTTTTGTTTGCTTGTTTTCATAGGGATGAGCAGTAGGGAGTTGGAGCTCCTGAGGTTCCTTGTCTGGCCGGCCTTATTAAGTTTGGAAGCCAGGTATTCCGGTTTCCCTGTGTGGAGGACTTTGTGCTTGAGACAGGTAGTTCTGAAGCTGGCACGCATCTCTACTGGGAGCCATTTTAGTTCTTTGAGTGCAGGTGCAATGTGCTCAAATTTCCTGACTCCGGTGATCATTCTGGCTGCTGCGTTTAGAGTAGTTTTGAGGGGGGCCAGGTGGGATTTCGCTGTACCAGTGAGGATAACATTTCCATAATCAAGTCTGGATATCACCAGGGCTTGGGTGGCTTGTTGGAGGTCTTTGGGTGGGATGAAGGGTTTTATTTTATTGAGAAGCTTCAGATTGAGGAAGGCACTTTTCGCAGAGTCCTTGATGTTACTGACTATGTCCAGTTTAGGGTCTAGGGTGATTCCTAAAGATTTTATGGAGTTGGCCAGGGTCAGATTACCGGTTGAGAGCATCGATTGCTTTAATCCATTCCATGGTTTGGGGATTTTCTTCTTTGTTGGCGATGAGGAGTATTTCGGTTTTGTCTTGGTTGAGTTTGAGTTGGTTTATGGCTAGCCAGTGTTGGACTTCTTTGAGAGTGTTGTTTAGTCTCTGAATATCTTCAAAGGAGGAGGTTTCCAGATAGATATGGGTGTCATCTGCATAGAGGTGGAATGTGATGTTGGCTTTTTTAAGTATGGAGGTGAGGAGTTCCATATAAATGTTGAACAGTTGAGGGGAGATCACTGATCCTTGTGGGACACTTCTGTTGACGGGGTGTGAGTCGGATGTGAAGGATTTGAGTTTTAATTTTTGGGAGCGGTTTTGTAAGAAGGAGGAGAACCATTGTATGACCACCTCATCAGCACCTGCTCTGTCTTGCAGAGCCTTGATGAGTAGATTGTGATCCACCATGTCAAAGGCTGCCGATAAGTCCAGGAGGATGAGTAGGCAGCATTTGTCGGTATCTAGAGATTTGTGTATGTCGTCCACGATGTTTAGGATCGCGGTCTCGGTGCTGTAGCCTCTGCGGAATCCCGATTGGTGGGGATCTAGAAGGTTGAGGTTGTCAATGTGCTGCGTTAGATGTGAAAGAATGCATTTTTCAAGGATTTTAGCAAGGAGGGGAAGGTTGGAAACAGGTCTGAAGTTGTTCAAGTCATTGGTGTCAAGACTGGGTTTTTTCAGGAGAGGTGTGGCTTGGCCAACTTTGAGGCAGTCTGGAATGATGCCGGAACTCAAGGAGCTGTTTATGATCTTGCACCAGAATGGAACTATGGAGAGTTGCAGTTTTTTGGTCAGTTGGGTGGGTAAAGGGTCAAGTGCGTGAGATGCGGGTTTGGAGGTGGCGATCAGTTTGAGAATCTCGTTTTCAGGTACAGGGTTGAAGGATTTCCCGGATTTCGCAGGGTATTTGCATGTGTTGGCTTCGGTTTATGGGGGAGGGCTTGTGCATGAGGGGTTAGGGTTGATGTCAAGTAAGAGCTCGATCTTGGAGATTTTGTCTTTAAAGAAATTGGCGAAGTTGTCGCATAGGTCTTTGGAGGCATGGCCAGGGACAGCTGAGGGCTTGGATGTTTGTTGTCTGATGACGTTGACTAGTTCTTTCGGTCTATTTTTAGCGGAGTCCAGGGTGGTGCAGATTGGTCCAGGTGGTCCAATTAAAATAGTGTAAGCGAGCTACATACAAGGACCATTGTGCGAAGACCGGGAGATAGATTAACTGTTCAGTCGTCCTCCTGTTGTTCGCACTGTTGCAGGTAGGTACGAAATGGTTGCCAAATAGCCCCATGGACGAGACATGAGAAATTGCAAGGAAGCATTGATTTTGCGAGTATTATCATGGAAAGTAAGGCTTTTGAGCCATCCGCCCACCATTGGGCAGTGTCTGCCACCCCAGTGCAATGCTACCTCATATTTCTCCAGCAACAATGCCAGCACGTTGAACCTGCAGACACCGTTCGGAACATTACGTACATAGCCCAGTATTGTGAGAAGGGCTTCAGGTGCTAAAGTGGTTCCCACCATTAAGGAGAGCTGCTTGAAAACCACCACCTGAAAGTCCCTAATGTGGATGCACGTCCAAGTAAGGTGCGCAAAGTCAGCATCATATTCTTGGCACTTAGGAAAGGCCAAACACCTAGTGGGATCGACCTTGGCCAGGGAGCTGGGGGTAGTATGCATGCGCCTAAGAAATTCGAAATGTATCAATTTATGTCCGTGATTGGGCAATACAAGTTGTGTTTAGCGACAGCAATAATACCACGTTTCATCTGGCAAGGGCTGTTGTAGTTCACGTTCCCGTAGTTCCCGAAAACGACTGTCTCTGACCGGTAACAAAGCCAGGCATGTGTGATAGAGTTTAGTAACAAGGTTTCTTCCATCTGTGTCATCTATCAATTTGGTCAGCAGAGGAAACTCTGCAGGGACAAGCGGATAGGTGGGGATCTGTGCACCTAGTGCACTGTAGACACACTTCAAAAGAAAAAGGTCCAGTGGGGTTGTGGCGGCAAAGCATACATCTTCGGCATGGGAAAGAATATTTCTATCCCGGAATAAGTTTGTAAAAGTGAAAAGGGCATACCCTGTTAGCGTTTTCTTGACAAGGGTCTCTAGTGCAGGATGTAGCCACCGGTTATCCGCAAAAGGCAGCGAAGGAGAATATAAAAAAGATCTCTCCCCAGTAGTTGGAGAAGTTTACACCACGCCAAGCCAGCATGTGGTAGAGAGAGTTTGAATGCCTGTGGGGTCTAAGAGTTTCTCCTGGGGAGGAGTGAGTGCAACGGGACCCCACCAGCTTGATCACACTCTGGACTGTCATTTGGGACACGTCCGTCTCTATTGTACCAATGGTGTGCATACTGGCATTGGGTAAACTAGATAATAAAGTCGGAGTTGATGTACCCAAACCTACTGCGCTCATAGGGGAGAACTAAAGTATCCCATCCCACATGTGGCCTGCGGCAAGCCCAGACCAACCTCAATAGCAAGCCTCTCAGTGTGGCAAAAAAAGTATTAGTGAGGGGGGATATGAATGTTTAGGAATGAGTACAGAAAGCAAGGAAAAACGACAATTTTTAGCTTGAGCCTAGCGTTGCAGCGCGCATGCGTTGCAACGCTCAGTGAGGCATGCTGTAGTAGGATATGTTGTGGAAGTGGTGTGGAAGCCTCGCCTACACTCTGCCCATATTTGTAATTGGCTGGTGGTATTTGTCCTTGGTAAACACTGGCTTCCGATTCATTATGAGGCTCGTTAGTCTCGCCTTGGTAACGCCCTGTCTCTATTTGTTGCCGCCCATAAGGACTGGACCTTTTACTACGCTCCTAACACGGCATGCTATATCTAGTGGGTGAGCTCTATTTACTTTATTGACAATTGCGGCTATCGGACTGCAGGCGCGACGTGCTTTGGTGCCTTCTTTACTCCCCCTCCCCTCCCCTCCCGTGGATCGTGCCTTCTCCCCCCTCCCGTTGTCCATGCCTTCAAATAAGCCTCCCCCCGCACTGTGTTACGAAGAGCCCCCAAATGCAGTTGAACATTAGTCGCAAGGAAGCTCCCTCTGGGAGCCGGCAGCAGGACGCGCTCAGGTCCTCTGATATCGCCCTGATATCTTAATAGAGTGAAATCCTAGCTGCTGGGGAACGGAGGGCCTGCTCTTCGTGGTGATGGGTAGAGCGGCAGATTGTAGCCTGGCAATCTCTACCAATTGACCCTTAAGTGGGGGAAATGTTTCTGATATTGCAGGAAAAATGTGTGTAACCGTGGCCGAGGTAACCAACTGCTGACTAGAGGGGCGTCCGGTGACTGGACGGCTGATTTCTAGGTACCGAAAGACGGATGAAGCGGATTTGCAGGGGCGCAATGCAGGGTGGCTGGTGGGGGGGCCCCCACCGGACCCCCACCATTCGTGGCCCCTATTCAACTGAAGGCTATGAGTATCAGTGAGAATATGAGACATGGGAGTCTCAGGGCCCCTCGTCGTATTCTGCAAGGAACACGGTAGGACATCATGCTTTATCTCTCACTGCTGATTTGTTGAAGACGGGCACAGTGATTATTTTCTTGTCACACTGAGCGGACAAACAGGAATGGATACACACTCCTGCCTGTTTATTTTTTTCATTTTTTATTAACCAGGTGTATGAAAAGCACTAATAACTCATATTTTACTCTGTCAAAAAAAGAGAAGTTATAATGTCAAATTGTAGCGACGTATTCAAGTGTATGTACGGTAGGTAAAAAAAGCGAGTTGGAAACTGAGATTTGTTCATGATATAACCCATGCAGGGCCGTGTCCACCTTTCATCCTTTTGATGTTGGTAAAAAATACTTCCATCTTCGCTAGGGTGATAATGTGTGTATATACATATGTTATGTTATATGACTAGCAGTTTAGAGACATTACAGCTGTTCTTAAGTCCATACATAACAGTACTCCCCCACCCCTCGACTCTTCACTAATGTAATGACTTGGTAGGATCCCAATTAGTTTTTAATTCGGTGTGTGGGCAGCAATAACTTGTGCTAAGCCCACTCTGCTGCCTTGCCGTCCTTAGGCAGTATGAATCTAGATTTGTTTAGTGCTCTGCAATTGGAAATTGGGGTTTTGCTTTAAGTGTGTTGGCAGAAAAGGGCACCGTTGTGGTTCTTTGTAAATGAGACCACCTTTTGGTACAATAAAATGTATAGGTTTTGTGAGTCGTGAGGTGTGATGCTGTAGCAGTGGCATGTGACACACGGGGTATAGGCTCTGACAGGCCTTTTACACCCGGGGCACGCTGGCCTCCATTCTGTTTTCTCAGGGAAAGGGACTACGTGAAGTGCCACGGATACAAAAGTGTCAGGCTACAAACATCAAATACCCACCATGTGGCCTAAGTGTGAAAGCATTTTGTCCCTGCTGGACACTTGTGATGGGAGGCGGAGGGTCAGGCCAGTCTCGGAGAGTGGTCCCATCCTGTAAAAATGTCATCACTCCATCTCAGATTGAAAACAGATTTTTCGGTATTATTCTATAGAATGGCACCTCTTAACATTTTTAACAATTCAATCATTGCAATTTTGTTCAGGGATCCTTTAAAAGTGCAAATACATGGTTGCCAGCTCTGTTTGGGCAGCCTGGCATTCATAAATTGTAAACGTATCCACAGGGAGATTTGTTTTTTTTTACGTAAATGGAGACTTTGAGGATTATCTTCTCCTTTGGCACCTAACCCAGCCAGGATAAAAAAATTTGCTGAGAATCCATTACAGAGTGATCACTGTCCTTCTGCATTTTCCAGTAAAAATAAAATACAAAATGTTTTCAGCATGATGATCCACTTGGCCAGTGTCTAGCAACCCCCCAATACTCAGATCAATTTAGCCAACCCCAAACAGGACCCATCACCCAAAGCCCCTCCCTGTTTGAAGACCTCTGGCATAGAGTGCAGTAGTGTAGGGGTAGAAGAGAGTGGTGTAGAGTAGAGTGGTGTAAAGTGCAGTGGCATAGAGCAGAGTGGTGTAAAGTGCAGTGGTGTAGAGGGGTGCAGAGCAGAGTGCAGTGTCATAGATTAGTGGAGTGCAGAGTAAAGGGACAGAGTGCAGTAGCACACAGTTGAGTGGTGTAGAGTGTAGTGGCGTAGAGTGCAGTGGTGTAGAATGCAGTAGCATAGAATAGAGTGGTGTAGAGTAGACTGGCATAGAATGCAGTGGAACAGAATGCAGTGGCCCAGAGTGGAGTGTTGCAGAGTAAAGCAGCATAGAGTACAGTAATTTAGAGTAGAGTGGTGCAGAGTAGAGTAGAGAGGCATAGAGTGCAGTGGTGTGGAGTGCAGTTGTGTAGAGGGGCGTAGAGGGCAGTGGAGTAGAGTAGAGTGGTGCAGAGTAGATTAGAGTGGCACAGAGTGCAGTGGTGCGGAGTAGACTAGAGTACAGTGGTATAGAGTGCGGTGGCATGGAGTGGTGCAGATAATAGTGCAGTGGTGAAGAGTGCAGTGGCATTGAGTAGAGTGGTGCAGAGAAGAGTGGGGTAGAGTGCAGAGGTGCAAATTGGAGTGGTGTAGGGTGCAGAGGTGCAAATTGGAGTTGTTTAGAGTGCAGTGGTGTAGAGTGGAGTGGTGCACAGTTGAGTGCAGTGGTGTAAATTGCTGTGGCATAGAATGCAGTGGCTTACAGTAGAGTTGAGCAGAGTGGCATAGGGTGGAGTGAGATAGATTAAAGTGGCATAGATTGGAGTGGGGTTGTGTGGAGTAGTGTGTACTGGCATAGAGGAGAGTGGAACAGAGTGAGATAGAGAAGAGTGGAGTGATATAGAGTGGTGTGAAGTGGTGTAGAGTGGTCTGGAGTTAAATGGCATAGAGAGGAGTAGAGTTGCGTAGAATAAAGTGGCATATAATGAAGTGGAGTAGAGTGGCTTGAAGTGACGTAGAATAGAGTGGCGTAGAGTAGAGTAGAGTGGCGGAGAGTGAAGCGACAGAGAGTGAAGTGGTGCAGAGTGGCATACAGTAGAGTGGAACAGATGAGAGTGACATGGGTTAGAGTGGCATTGTGTGGAGTTAAGTGGGGTAATGTTATATTCCATATAGGTACCCTATATAGGCGCAGGTAACATTGCAACCTTTCACCTATATTCTTCCCTACATTACATACATAACGGTTCTTAGGAACTGACCTTTTACCTGGATACAACACTGCATTCAGAACGCGGGTTTTTCCCTAGTTTGAATCTCATACATTCTGCATGAGGCTTCTAGGAAGCACAGCAGGACTAACATCGCCTGTATAATATCTCTGTATATAGTTCAGGCCTGACGTCATCCTTTAGGCCGACACAGTAACACAGCAAGGTAGGACCCCTGGGGCGACCCATGGGTATATATACATCACATCTTGCTTAGAAGGACAGAGGAGACCAAGTCTTACCGTCCGACACACTGACCAGAGACGCTGAGGTTCCTGCATGCAGACGCTTCTGCTCGCAGTGGTCTAACATCCCTTGCAGGGTGTCCAACTTGAGACCAGGGCGGGGTCCCATATTCTCTCATTCTCAGGTAATGGGGTTGATTAGATGCTAGAGGGATTCTCGGCATAACACCTACATAGATGCTAGGTACATTTAGGTACATCTAGTTAGGGAGGCATCGTAGGAGTACGCACTTTTTATTATGTGTTTTATATACTTGTATGTATTCATGATTATTACTAGATGGTAGAACTTTACCATCCCTTTACTTTTGTAGTACTTCTAATCATATATCTCTGCTACTGTCTAATGGTTGTTGCAGCTCATCTATTCTACACTAGAATAACAACTGTCCAATACATTCTTATTGAAAACACCCAGCCTGTTTATTCTGTGTATCTCTCTGAGACAAGCTAAGTGAGCACAAGTGACTGAGCGAAAAGTAGTACATTGTTTCCACAATTCTGAGGGATCACAACCATGTGGTCGATACTGAGTAGTAGGCCACATGGACTCCAAAGTAGCAAACGCCCTTCTCTCGCTACAATTCAAGAAGTTCAAATGGAAAGACTCATCACGTTCGAAGAGTCCCCTGCACGGAATGATGGACTATGCACCAATGCTATGGAACTCGTTCCCCTTGAACCTGAAGTTCAAATTCAGAATCAAAATGAAAGACAAATTTTAATTCGACCAAATACAGATGTCTATATCAACTTGCCTCAACAAGAGCAAACTGCAATTCCCACAAATCCTGATGCAATACCAAGAATTGATCGAACTGCTTCTGGCTACTTCATAAACTTTGATACATTTTCTTTGGATCCAAGTGAACCTGAAACGATGCCAGCCCAACAATCACACAAGCAGCAAAGACTTTCTGAACTTTCTTAAAAGACTTACCTGGTATCACCTTGGGTAGAACTATGGGTAATTACCGGGATACTTTTCTTTCTTTTCTGGTTAGGCTTAGTAATAGTTTATAGCATGCTTGTTAATGCAAAATACCTTCGACAAAGCTCTGCAGCCCAAAAGGTGAATTTTATTTTCAATTCAATTCAATTTGTCATCAGTGAACATCACAGCAGTTCCTATACCTGATGGTATAGTTTGGGACAAGGTTGATTTCAATATATTTGGTCCAACCGAACTTTTAAAAATTCTTCATTTGTTTAAAATATCGTTACCTCAAGTACATTTTCCGATGATTGGAACTTTGAAACTGTAATAATATGTTGTCTGACTTCGAAAAGTCTGCTGCATTTTCTAATAGTGAAACATTGGAAAGCACATCAGATTTCGAAACAATGTATTGTTATCAACATTGTGGTCATCATTTTCTGCGTAAATCTGCTAATCCTAGAAATGTGTTCACGTACCATCAGTGGGAAAATTGTCTAACACAGCCGAAAGGCAGTTCAAAAACATTTACACAAAAGTTTCCCTATTTTGTAGGGTTTAATATGTCTGAACCAGCGTCATATTATTATAAGGTTGCACTAACATCAGCACAGAAAAATATGTTAACAAACACCAAACAGATTTACTCTGCTTCTTTTATTGCCCAGTTGTCTGAACAAGGTTTCGACTTATGGAAAGACACCATAGACTTAAAATCAGTCTGGGGTATTAGAGAATGGCAAGTTCAGGGAACGGAAGCTTTGTTTAGAGCATGCCTTATCCCTCAGCAGATCATGTTTTTGAACGAGACAGTACAACAAACGTCTTGCCTTGGACTAGCCAAAAACAAAGACTTGAACACTCCTCGGCTGCCGACTCCATCACACACATCACACACCGAGAGTAACATAACATCACAGAAAGAGATTACAGTAGATGACATTATACAATACAAAAGATCAGACCCCGATTGGAAGAAATGGTTGATTTGACCCACAGACACCAATAGTTGTCAGGCGAGATTCATGGGTAAAACCGAAGGTTTCAGTATCCATAGGCCAGATACAAGTTATGTACAAAGAGAACATCCAGGGGTAGTGACATCCTACAGTGTTGGGAAGGTGTGTCTTGATTGGCTAAAAACATCAACACTCACAAAGGTGAAACAACACTTATCCTTACTGTCACATGATGTGGATCTCAGGGATTTTTTTACTAGGTCCCAGGAAGCCACGTCAAAAACGTTTCATTTATGCTGTCTACAATGAAATATGGAAAATATCCCAACAAGAGGCCACAGAGAGATTACGTGAAATAGACCGTATAAATCTAGAAAAATCTCTAGCAGTGGTAGACAATGGGTTAACTACATTGACCTCCAGGATATATTCCTTAGTCAACATTGTATCTTCTGTGATAGACATACTAGAACAAGATTTGGCCATATTACAACACGGGCAATCTCAATTACGTTCTATTATGTTATTAAGCTGGACACTGCAATCTTTGCTTGCAGGCTATGTGCCTTGGCGTTATATTAACAGCACGTCTCTGTTCTTTGAATTAAATCTAACAGATAAACATATAGAAATGGCACAAAGGGGAGCAAAATATACAATGATTCGTTTAGAAAAACTGCATAGATTAGCATTTACAGTGGCAGAATTACCGTCCACAGAAGGGCTAATCCTTGGCCCCATAACTCTACCGGTCACTACTTTTCAGTTTCAGTATTGCCTTGAACAAAAGCAGGCAGGCAGATATGAAGAAATGGGTAATTAATACATTAAGGAATCATGGGTATTACCATACAGATTTCAATGCCAGAGTGGGGATCGAGAAGTGTTTCTAAGAGGTACAAACTGTGAGAACACTTTAAGTGGATCACTCATATGCCAGGATACAATGCTGCACGGGGCTTGTAATGGTTCTGAAGCAAACTTGTCCTGCCATTTGAGGGGTGCCCCAGCTGCAGTGATTACTCCAGCATTCGGGCTACTTTCAAATGGGAGTTACTTGATGCTGATCAGTCAAGGCTGCTGCAAAATGTTCCCGGGCATCGCATATCTGGCAACGGTGAGCTCCAGGGTTACTTGTTGTATGCAAGTATTGTTTTCACCGACACATACAGTCAGTGAGGCGCCTTTATGGCCTTCACTGAATGTTTCTTTAATACGGTTTGATACTCTAAGCAGAATGAAGATCATGCTTTTACAGAAGTCTGTGCTCTTAACCTCCGCTCGAGAGACTTTTGAACTCCAGATCGCAAGGTCTTCGGCAGAAATACAGGCACTCATTCATACAAACTGCCCTTTCCATTTCGCAGAAATGGTAAATCGTTTCTTTAACATGTCTGATATGACAGGCATAGTCCACCTATTTAAGACCATAGGTTCTGGACTTCTGGGCACCTTTCAGACGGTACTTGGAGTTATACCAAACTTCATACGCTCCATATTCGGAAGCATCTTTGGATAACTTTCGCTCATCCTGTTTCTAGTAGCAGGTACCCTGATTGTTTTCCATCTGCTACGCAATGGACATCCCAGTCACCAAGGAGATGGAAAAAGCACTCCTGGAGCGTAAATACCGTGACCGCATGGTACAACATCTAGGCATGCCTCGCTTAAGAGAACTAAGTGCATCTTGGTTCTTGACATTTCGACCAGTCTGGATGGACTGCATCTTACCTGTCCTCCGATGCCTGTTTTGCAGAGAAGAATGCGTGTTAGACCTTTGTTTGACACTCACATCATGTGCGCAACCGGACGTGAATGCTTTACTGGACCAGATAAAGGCCCATGTTCTACAGTGTCCTCAGCGTATTCCGATGTTGATGGCGGCATTCCTTGAGCCCCCACAGGTAGTATTAGCACATGTTGGTATGGACACCGGCACCTCCTCTGACACCCAGGCGTTTGGCTGCGCACTGGCTGCCCCAGCACCGGCTGCAGACAGTGTGGAACATCATCTGTGCTCAATTGACGTACCCTGCGAGGTGCTACCGGGGCCGTCTAATGCGGAAGCAAGCAACCAAGATGTTGCGTCTACCAGCCAGAACACATAAACATTTGACTCATTTGGCTCGTCGTGTGCTGAAAGAAATTCGCCCTTCTTTAAACAAGCTCAAATTTGGAACTCAAAAACAAAATTGACATTTATTGGGCATACATGGCTTTCTAATGCTTATAGTGGTTCAATCTATAACTACGGACACTTTAGAGCTATGGCTTGCAAACATTTTTTTAAACATTTTTAAGTTTTTTAGAAATTGTTTATGAGTTTTAAACATTTTAGCAAAAACAAATGTTTTTATAAACTTTATGTGTACCAATACATAGTTAGGCTTGTCGTACGGTAATAAGTTACATATGTCGTCCATTTGGAAGAGGAGTGGGTGTTATATTCCATATAGGTACCCTATATAGGTTCAGGTAATATTGCAACCTTTTAAGCAGAGTACAGAGGTAGACAACGGCGGACACGCTGACCGCACTTCCCCTACTGTGTTCCCTTTGTATGAAGAATAGTCAATCAGGTTGGGTGTGCACTGACTACTCCAGCACCTGCTGTTGTTTGGTGCTAACTGCAATCCAGAGAGCTGCTGAACCCAAGAGTGAAGTGGTGCACCACCCGTATAAGTAAAGAGAGTTATTTTCAATAGGTCTTATAGTCTTTGTTAAGTTGTTTTAAGCAATCCTTTATTGCAAAAATCCAAATATAGGAAATTGTCAGCCGACAATTTCCTATATTTGGATTTTTATACGGGTGGTGCACCACTCCACTCTTGGGTTCAACATTGCAAACTTTCACCTACATTGCATACATAACGGTTCTTAGAGACTGACTTTTTACCTAGATACGACACTGCATTCAGAACGTGGGTTTTTCCCTAGTTCGAATCTCATACATTATGCATGAGGCTCCTTGAAAGCACAGAAGGACTAACAGCAGGACTAACAACTCCTGTATAATACCTCTGTATAATGTTCAGGCCCGACATCATCCTTTAGGCCGACTAGTAACATAGCAAGGTAAGGACCCCTGGGGAGACCTATGGGTATATATACATCACATCTTGCTTAGAAGGACAGAGGAGACCGAGACTTCCCATCTGACACACTGAGCAGAGACGCTGAGGTCCCTGAATGCAGACGCTCCAGCTCGCAGTGGTCTAACATCCCTCACAGGCTATCCAACTCTAGACCAGGACGGGGTCCCATATCCTCTCATTCTCAGGTAACGGGTTTGACTAGATCCTAGAGGGATTCTTCGCATAACACCTACATAGATGCTAGGTACTTTGAGGCACATCTAGTTAGGGGGGCATCGTAGGAGTACGCACCTTTTATCATGTGTTTTATATACTTGTATGTATTCATGATTATTACAAGATGGTAGAACTTTACCATCCCTTTACTTACGTAGTACTTCTAATCATATATCTCTGCTACTGTCTAATGGTTGTTGCAGCTCATCTATTCTACACTAGAATAAAAACTGTTCAATAAATTCTTATTGAAAATACCCAGCCTGTTTATTCTGTGTATCTCTCTGAGACAAACTAAGTGAGCATAAGTGACTGAGCAAATAGTAGTACATTGTTTCCACAATTCTGAGGGATCGGGTTGTCATGTTCTGAGGTTGCTAGAATCTATTCTCTCCTTGGTAAGAGGAGATTATAGTGGCACTGTGAGCTAGCCGAGACAGACAGGCTAACATACCCGGTGGGGGTGCACGGAATCAGTCTGCCACCAGTCCCACAGTTTATGTTATCCAAACGCGCAGATCCTGTATAGGTTATATAGGAACTACACAACAGTAGGGTGCCAAAAAGTGGCACTGTGTGGCACGGAGTGGTGTGGCATAGAGTAGAGTGGCATAGTGCCATACAGTGGAGTGGCATAGAGTGGATGGCATAGAATGGGGTGGAGTGGAATAGAGTAGAGTGGAGTGGCATAGAGTACAGTGGACTGGCGTAGAGTGCAGTGGCATAGAGTGCAGTAGTATAGAGTGACATAGAGTGCAGTGGCATATAGCAGAGTGGTGCAGATTAGAGTAGAGCGGCAAAGAGTGCTTTGGCATAGAGTACAGTGGTGCAGAGTAGATTAGAGTGGAGAAGAGTCCAGTGGTGCAGAGTAGAGCGGTGTATAGTGGTGTAGAGTAGAGTGGGGAGAGTCATATGGCATAGAGTAGAGTGGCAAAGAATGCATTGGTGTAGAGTGCAGTGGCGTAGATTAGAGCAGTGCAGAGTAGAGTGTATTGGCGACGAGTACAGTGGTACAGAGTTCAGTGCCATGCCATAGAGTGCAATGAAGCAGAGTGCAGTGGCAGAGCGTAGAGTGGTGCAGAGTAGAGTGGCAGAAAGTGCAGTGGTGTAGAGTCGAGTGTTGCAGAGTGTAGGGGCATAGAGTGCAGTGGTGGAGAATATAGTGGTGGAGATTAGAGTAGAGTGGTGTAGAGTGCAAAGGAATAAAGTAGAGTGGTGCAGGGTAGAGAAGAGTGGCAAAGAGTGCAGTGGCCTAAAGTAGACTGGTGTAGAGTAGAGTGCAGTGGCATACAGTACAGAGGTGCAGAGTGGAATGGTGCAGGGTAGTGTGTCATAGAATGTAGTGGCATAAAGTGCAGTGGTATAAAGTGCAGTGGCGTAGAGTAGAATGGTGCATAGCAGAGTTTGGAAGTGCAGTGGCATACAGTGCAGTGGCATACAGTGCAGTGAACTACAGATCACTGGTGTAGAGTGCAGTGGCATAGAGTTGAGTAGAGAGGCGGTGAGTGGTGCAGAGTAGATTGGACTATAGTGCAATGGCATAGATTGAAGTGGTATAGAGTAGAGTGGTGCTGAGTAGGGAAGAGTGGCATAGAGTGCACTGGTATGGGGAGCTGGCTCTTTATATGATACACCAAAATGAGGTGTATCATACAAAGAGTCCAGGGGTTTCCTTATGGGCATACAGAGGCTTGCTCTAGCAATCCCAAGGTGCTCTTCTAGGGGGTAGTGTGGTCGAGCAGCCATAGGCTTATCAGAGAGAAGTGTTAGACATCTGCAAATACACACAAGCCAATAAATAATGCACACAACTCAATAAGGAGCTCCACACCAATTTATAACAAGCATTGGCAATGCAATAGGTCTCGCATTTACGGGAGTTTAAGCTATTGGCATTGTAAATGACAATGAACCACAGTTACACCCAGGGTCTGGCCCGGGGAGGGAACTAGAGGCGTTAGGGCACTAGAGAACAATCAGCCTCCAACCAAAGCTATGAACCACAGAAAGGACTGTCCCTAGTTGTGTCTAAGAGATGCCCAATTTAGTGGGGGCAAATCACAAAAATTGACGGACTGGCATCACTCACCACCAGGTGTCATGCTTCATCATCTGCCAGTCCTCGGCCTCTAAAAACCGCGTTTGATAGAGGGCGGGCATACACCTGAAGACAGGGATGCACTTCTAAACTAAGTGGGGGCCCAAACAAAAAAAGGAGTGAGTGAATTTAAAAACCATCATAGTACACCTGAACAATTTTTATTCTATGGGGTTACTATGTGGGATTAAAATATATAAGTGCGGTGAGTGGGGACCTTATCATCCCGTCGCCGCTGTGACTCAGTGATTGTTAATAGGGGGTCAACATGTTTCTGCCTGTATTGTCCACTTGGGTACGTGGCATTCGTCAGGACCTTAAATATTGGGCTCCAATCTTACCACTGGGGGCGTAGGCCTATAGCCAGCTGCCACCTGTTTAGAGAAACCTGTAAGAGAGAGGGGGTGAAACAAACATATAATACTCAAAATGGTTGTCATTCGGTAGACCTTGATGTGTCACAGTCACGCTCCATACTTACTGCTCACTCCTAAAGTGAAAAAGGTGAAAAATGTATATGAGTGTCAGGCATCTGTGTTCACTCTGACATTCATGTGAAACAAATATAGAAGTCTTACCCTATTGGAAAAACCTATTTGCCCCATGGGAGGGGTAGGGGGGAAATCCTTGTGGCCACATTCTGGTGGCATGCTTCGCTCAGGACACAGGAAATGCAGCATCATCACTGTGCGCCACGCTCACCTGAAACCCATATCGCATGCCACGATCCCACCCAACAGTATAAAAGCTTGCTGCGCACTACACTTAATGTCACCGGGGAGGAGGCTGGACGCATGCAGCACTAGGTTTTCTAGCGGGGAGTACGCCTTGAACTGTAAGTCGTTGTTCTGATTTCTTCTTCCAACAGTTTGAAACTATAGTAGACCAAGCACGCCCTGACGGTTTTTTCTGCTAACTAATTCAGTATCTTTGATATACCTTCCCAACCAGTCTGGTTTTTAAACCTTTTGTCTTCATCCTTTATCGTCTCCCACCAGAATGTGGCCACAAGGATTTCCCCCCTACCCCTCCCATGGGGCAAATAGGTTTTTCCAATAGGGTAAGACTTCTATATTTGTTTCACATGAATGTCAGAGTGAACACAGATGCCTGACACTCATATACATTTTTCACCTTTTTCACTTTAGGAGAGAACAGTAAGTATGGAGCGTGACTGTGACACATCAAGGTCTACCGAATGACAACCATTTTGAGTATTATATGTTTGTCTCACCCCCTCTCTCTTACAGGTTTCTCTAAACAGGTGGCAGCTGGCTATAGGCCTACGCCCCCAGTGGTAAGATTGGAGCCCAATATTTAAGGTCCTGCCGAATGCCACGTACCCAAGTGGACAATACAGGCAGAAACATGTTGACCCCCTATTAACAATCACTGATTCACAGCGGCGACGGGATGATAAGGTCCCCACTCACCGCACTTATATACTTTAATCCCACATAGTAACCCCATAGAATAAAAATTGTTCAGGTATACTATGATGGTTTTTAAATTCACTCACTCCTTTTTAGGTCTCGTGAGCCAAAGGCTCGAAGAGAC
Organism: Triturus cristatus; assembly: GCF_964204655.1. Lineage (NCBI taxonomy): Eukaryota > Metazoa > Chordata > Amphibia > Caudata > Salamandridae > Triturus > Triturus cristatus. The sequence goes on from NC_140590.1 coordinate 1,015,372,634, forward strand.
ATTTTATATGTGGGATTTTCAAAGTGCTACCCAGTCTTTTGGCTGGCCTAAACCTTGAGTGCACGAGATCACATGCACGTGCACAGCTGCTCCTCTGCTCATTGCATTCCCCCCTCCCTACTCACCCAGCCCTTTGATGCTCTGCTCCATTACTTTCACTTTCGCTGCTTTGACCCTTGCATTCCCCCCTCCCTTCTCACCCAGCTCTTTGATGCTCTGCTCGCATCTCCCTCCTCCCTGGGCGTGAAGGGAGACAGAGCCATCCTGCTTGATTAATGGCTTTGCATTCCCATGTGTTCACGCAGTAAACATGCCCGAGGCAGCACAAGGCTCACCGAGACATTATGGATAGCAACCATGTCTCTGCCTTCCTGAGGTATGATTATTTTTTGTTGTTATTCCTGATGGTGTCAGACACGATCACATTGGTGGAAGTCTAGCCTGTGCCGCATTTGTGATTACCTTTTATGGGATCACCACCTGTGATTGGCTTTTGGCAAAAGTTACTCTTTTCTGCTCTTTTGGCTCTCACCAACAGGTTCCGTTAGTTGTTATTTCTCCTGCAGGCAATTAATGGTCTAGTGAGCCTATTCTCATCTCTGTTGATGTTTAAAGATCCCATTGGGTGTTGACAATTTGTCTAATTTTACTATCCGTGGTGGAATGTTTAGTGACACAAGCCAGTTTTTCATTTTTAGGGCTCGTTCCTCGGGGTGAACATACTTTCTCTGTTGTAGTAGCGTGCCCTCTTCAGGGAGTCCTGAGGCACCATCTGGAGCGCGATCACTTTCACTTCTGCTGTGGATCACTTTCACGCGAGCACGCACACAACTCGCGGCCGCAGTACATTAAAAAGTTAAATACATACTCGCCCTGTAAGGAAAGCAGGACAGGTCATTTACAGCTGAGCATCCAGAGAATATGCAAATGGACATTGACACTCTGCTATTTGAAGCTAGCGTTAGAGTGGGAGAGCAGGGTCTTTGTTAAAGATTAGATATATGAATATCAGTTAATGAACCATTTCGAAATGCTAATGTTTCAAAACGCGAGATGAAAAAATGCGAGCCATTTTCCTACCTGTGATCATTGCAAATCTTAGCAGATACCTTGTGAGGTTATTATTATTTTTTGTTTGGGAACAGGGATCTTGTGTAACCACAGATTCAAAAGGGCTGCGCTGCCCTTTTCTGACTCTATCATGTCGAACAGATAATTCTCTGTTGCAAGGTCATCTTATCAACACCCCACCCCCCTGCTGGAGTCCTATCGTCACTCCCTCTGCGCTGTGCACACACATACCTCGCACACGTCTCTGCATCTTCCTGGCGGTATTTGTACATAAAACAAGGATCCATGTACAGGGGCTGTGAAAGGAGAGCTGAGGTCATGGACGAAGCAAAAAACAGGAGTCAAACAACTGAGCAACTGCACACACTTGTGAACACACAACCCGACCACACACCCACGCACAACCACATAGACACATTCTCACACACAAATACAACCACACAGACAACCACTTACAGACACAACCTCACACAAAACTACAACCATACACACACACAAACACAATCACACGCAGCCACACACACACACGACCTCAAAAACACCTTGTTCGGACAGTACCTACTCTGACATGCACGGCTGTACACATTCTATTTGGTATACTTTTTGTTAGACGGTTAGAGAAAGGGATGCTTTAAATGTTATTTTAGCTAAATTATGACTATATATGCACCAGTGTGCGTCTAATATTACTCATTGTAAATTGTGTTTTCATCCATCTATATTGCGTAAATATTTGAAGTGCTGTGCTTTTATTCCCGCGATATTTAATTAAACTCTACCCATTGTGTTATATTATTTGACCACTAATTAATATATCTATAGTACTCATCCGAATCGTATCTAACATTAGGTTTTACTGTTCATGTGAGCTGTGCAGTGACAGGTTAAGTGTGTGTTATACAAAAAACACGTTCGTGTGTGTTAAAAATAAAAACAAGTTTGTGTGTGTTTAAAAAAGTGTGCTCGCGCGTGTCAAAAAGTAGCTTTTCTATTGGCCTTCCATTCGTTGAATTTCTGACTGTTTTACCGCCAAGCTAGAGCAAATCTTTGGCGCGCCCGTTCTAAATAAATATCTAAAAAAAATTATTTATGCAACTAGATAACCCCAACTGTAATAAGTGACGTATTAAACGTTATAACATACGAGTACACAGACATACACATTTATACGTGAACAGTTTGCCGTATAATTGTGCATGCACAATAATTTCCATAGATCTTGTATAGTAGTCTTTCGTACGTTTCACTTATCGGCCCTTTTAGGAGTTCCGATATCTGGCAGCTTCTCAGCGGCTGCCCCTCTTAATGCCCCCCTCCCTGCACCCCTTGAATTAAAGGTTCACTCGTAAAGGCGGCCTCGGCGTGCGGTCCCTTTTGCGGAGTAAGTTACGCGTGAAATCCCTTTGTCGCCCCTTCCAAAGAGACCCAAAAGTTGCAGTTGATTGTGTGAGGGCGCTTTTAACAGCCTGAATGTGGGATGTTCCGAAGTTGGCCTCGGACCCTCATTTCCGACGAGTGCTTGTAATTTAGCGCCTCTTTGTGTGTGCTGGCGACGAGCCTGGAGAGCTTATGAGATAACTGAGAACGGGAGAGGGTCTCCGCGCTAACTCTGTGAGCCTTTCAAAACAAACAAGCCAGTTTTTCATTTTTAGGGCTCGTTCTTCGGGGTGAACATACTTTCTCTGTTGTAGTAGCGTGCCCTCTTCAGGGAGTCCTGAGGCACCATCTGGAGCGCGATCACTTTCACTTCTGCTGTGGATCACTTTCACGCGAGCACGCACACAACTCGCGGCCGCACGTCTTGCTTGTTTTTATTGTGGCTTGTATTGCTCGGGCAGCCTCTCCTCGCTTCAGTCCCCCAGCCTCTGAGCACACGTCCGCTTGGAGAGCTTCATCTCACTTCAGCCCCCCCGCCTCGGAGCCCCCCCGTACCCCTCCCCCGCCAGCACACGTCTGCTCAGGCATCCTCTCCTCGCTTCAGCCCCCCGCCTTGGAGCACACGTCCGCTCGGGGAGCTAGGACTGGGATTTCTCGGCGTAGTGAGCCTTTGGGACACTCAGATACGCGACAACATACAGCCATGTGGCATCACCCTTTCTGGTGATTAGCGTCTATACACCGACTTCTAATAATAACTAGTGTGATACTAAACGTGGGAGAGCACTACTTGTGTAAAACATTTATTTTACATTTAATCTTATCAAAATAATAGAGGAAGGTGGCTTCTTCTTTTATGGATGTGGCCTGTATTTTGCGTGGTTATGTCCACAATATGTACACGCGGTAAAGCTTTTCAAATACAGAATCCCATTATGTAGATTTTTGGGCAGTCTTAGCACACGCACTTTGTGGTCAAGAAACGCACTTCAAGTTCTCTGATACTGACAGCAATGTAGGCTTGACAATGGTTACCTTTCCCGTAGCCTTGTGATCTGCCTTCGAGTGACATAGCTCGCCACCCGCGCCTGAAGCAGATGGGTACACGGGTGTCATCACCAATGGCTGCAGTGTACCCGATGTGTGAACAAGGTAAGCCGTGCTTCTCAACAGAGCGATGAGGTAACAAAGAGGGCAGGGCCAACAGGGACAGAGGGCTCGAGCTCAGCAGTCACGTGCCCCCAAACTGCAGCTCAGTGACTAAACACCAGCACCTCAGTTGTGCTGTTTAATTAGTAGGGAAACATTTCCCTCCCAATGCTATCATTATGCTTCATTATCATGGCACTTCGGTTACACAGTTCTGATTTTTACGAATACAGTATTTGCCTACAAGAAACATGAGTGTAAGTATGGTACTGATAGCTATAAAATATACACGTAGATGGCACCTCAGGGCAACGCAGACAGACTCCATGCGACAAGAGCTGTCTACAGCAAAATGAAAAGCTAACAAGCCATCAGTGACACTCGTCATACGAGTGGTGCAACAAATGCTTACTTCTCATGATGCGAAAACACTACACTTGGGGACATTGCTCCTCACTTCAGCCCCATCCCCCCCACACACACCGCCTCGGAAAACACGTAACTAGTTAATTATCTGGCAGGGTTCATATGGTATGTGCTACTTTCCCCAATTCGCAGGCGCACCAACTCCAGTTTAAGTTATTAATTTATTAGCCCTCCAGCCCTTGTTGCCAGCATCCCACTCGATTCCAGCTGGAACAGACCTAGAGCTTTCATTTATCCTTGACCGCTCGTTGCATTTGTCTGGTGAGTGCCTGCCACTCCGCCCCCCCCTCCCCTCCCCCCCCCCAGTTATACTTTTGTGATGCACACTTATTAAGTGCGTGAGTCTGCAGGTTCTCTCTCTTACCCTTTTGCCAACCATTCACCCTCTGCCCACTGTCTGTTCTGTTTTGCCAACCCTCCACTGTCCTCACTTTATCCATTCTTTTTTGCCAACGCTACGCCCTCCTCCCGCTGTCCATTCTGTTTACCACCCTCCTCCCACTTTCCGTTCTCTTTACCACCATCCGCCCTCCTTCAGCGGTCTGTTCTGTTTAACATCCTCCTCCCGTTGTCCGTTCTTTGTCCCCCCCACCCATCCTCCCTCATGTAGCTTGTTTGTACAAGTTACTGCTTCTGATATTTCTTTGTGGAAAAAAGACTGCATTGCAATATGGGCAGCTTGTGTTGGAAGATGCTTTACTGTCTAATTGGGCGCAGGCAGCGGGAAAGACATTGCAGGCGAGTCCACAAGAGACACACTGCAGGCACACTGGGCCCCATTCATTCACCCCCCTGAACGCATGGTATGATTCCCTTGAATGTCATCATACTTCTTTTCAACAATCCTTCCCTAGCCTTTCTTTTCCTTCGAGCTCATCACCTAAGCGTAGCGTTTTTCTCTCGCCCTTTCCTTTTCGTAACTCCATTCGCACCGCCAGTCACCCTCCCCACCCTTTGCTTTTTGTTGGTATTCAGAGCCTTCAGGTTCCCATGTATCTTTCCGTGCCCCTCCCCCACAGGTTCATCCTACCCCACTCTCTTTCTGTACCTAGGTCTATTGTTAATCTCTTGCTGTCTTCACTCACTCTACCCCCATGATTTCTCCTTTACCTGCCCTATCCTTTCCTATCTGTACCTCTCCGCCCCTTCTCATTTTCTCAATTTTCCATTCTCTCTCTCTCATTCTCTCTCTCTCTCTCTCTCTCTCTCTCTCTCTCTCTCTCTTCTGTGCACCCCATCTTTATCCTTTCCTCTGCCATTTGTCTGCCCCCTCCTTGCCTCTATACTCTCCTCTACTCTCTGACAGAGTCTCTCTGCCAATGCTGCAGCCTCCATGTTCTCCCCCTCCCTGCCCTAGCAGCACATGTCATTCACAGTAACAATCCTAGCAGCCCTCCAAACATAGCTCCTGGGCAGCGATTTATAGCGTACTTTACTGTAATGTACAAAGAAACAAGCTAAACTGGCCACAGTAATGAGCGTGCGGCACTAACTGTGTGCAGGAACGCCACCTCTTTCTTGATCACTTATAAACTTGTATACAGCATGCGACTGACATGAGCGTTTGCTTTTCCTGTGTGCGTGCCTGTATACAGTCCCTTTCGTTCATGCTGATTCATTGCAACAGCAGTGGTGGTTTCTGCACCAAACTGCAGTAAACTACCCGCTTCCCTATTGCTTTTGGAGCGATTCCCGATTCGCACTAGAGGTTTCTATTGGAAAATCGCAGTTGCTTAGCAGTATGAAAGATGACACTGGTAACCGCTTGTGCTCCAAAATCTATCTAAAAAGGTTATTTCAGGGAGCTTACTGAAGATGTGGCGTCTTTGGAGACGTGCATTGTTCTATGCCTTGTTTTTTTTACTGTGAGCGTAACTCTTTTCATATAAAAAGGCAAAGTGAATAACAACATTATACCATGCACTCCTGTTACAATACATCTGGAGGGAGAAACCGCATTGATAAGCTGTCCTAAATAAGTATGGTGGGAGACCTAGTAAGATACATCGAGAACTGCAATCAGAGTGGAAAAAAAGGGTCTGGAACCACAGGAGTGTAACATGGCAAATTAAGCGGCTCATAGGGAGACGATGTGGTCTGTCGGCTAGACTGCCGACTTTGGTGCTAGAAACCAGGGTTCGAGCCTCCAGGTCGCGTCCACATCCTGATTCTGGGCAAATCACTTAATCTCCCCATGCCTGAATGTGTAATGTAAATATGGTGCTCATGTAAAGCGCTCAAATATCTTCTGGTCGAGTTCGCGCTATATAAATATGCAACAACACCTATAAAAAAACAGCATTTTCAATGCAATAGGTCTCACAGTTACGCCAGCTTGAGCTATTGCAAATAACAATGCCGTATATTTTTGTTTTCGTTTTGAAAACATAAATAAAAGGCATTGTCATTTACTATGCCAATAGCTTAAACTTGCGTAACTGCGAGACCTATTGCATTGCAAATGCTTGTTTTGTTTGGGCCCCCACTTAGTTTAGAAGTGCATCCCTGTCTTCAGGTGTATGCCCGCCCTCTATCAAACGCGGTTTTTAGAGGGCGAGGACTGGCAGATGATGAAGCATGACACCTGGTGGTGTGTGATGCCAGTCCGTCAATTTTTGTGATTTGCCCCCACTAAATTGGGCATCTCTTAGACACAACTAGGGACGGTCCTTTCTGTGGTTCATAGCTTTGGTTGGAGGCTGACCGTTCTCTAGTGCCCTAACGCCTCTAGTTCCCTCCCCGGGCCAGACCCTGGGTGTAACTGTGGTTCTTTGCTTTGTACAGCCTCTTGGCTGTGGGAACATTAACTAGGGCCTACTCCACAACTGGGAGTCTTTCGAGGACTGTATTGGATAAAAGCCAAACGTCCCATATACTATAATTACATTGGAAGTCCGTGGTGTAGCCACAATCCACCTCCTTAATAATGGAGACGGAAGTCATGTTTGACGAAGACACCTTTACAGAAATACTGAGAACCCCCTCACTACTGGCAGAAACAGTAGTAGCATGCACCGTAAAAAACTCTGATGAATGGGAAGCTCTAACAACCAAGAAGAAAGAACAGATAAGAACAGCTCTTCATGGAGCTTTTATGACAGAATACCTGAGGAAGAACACCGCTCCCAGGGGCCTGATAGTCACCAACGAACCCAGACTCTTTCTGAACAATAAAGAATTCAGGATCAACTGGTCCGGTATAGCCTGGAAATGTACCAAGGATTGGCTGGCGCTCATTATTAACACGGCAAGACAACTGGCGGATGCCCTTCTTGTTGAGATCCAGCAGAGCGAGAGTCGACTTAAAACGACTATTGATATCAAAATCTTTAAGAAAAAATTAGACGATATCAATAACGACCATCAAGAATACCGGAAATTCCTCACCCAGTCAAAGATTACCAAACTTCAAAAGGATGTCTTGAAATTCAATAGGGATACAGTCTACCTCTATACGACTGATGAGTACTACGACAAGGCTCCAGAACCCCAACCTACAAGGAGACGACAGCAGCAACTACGCCCCCGTCCAACTCCCCTGAACTGGACTTTCAGTTCAGGAGATGAGCGCAGTACATCAGAAAGCGGCGAAGAAGACAATGGAGGTACTACCAACCTAGGTCAACAAAAAAGACCGCACCATAACCAACAGATGTACGCCCCTCCAATGAATCCGTATGGATTTTGGCAGCAACCACCGTTCTATCCGCCGAACTTTGGCTATTATCCCGGCCCACAACCTTTTTTATCCAGGGGCAGGGGACGAGGCAGAGGAAAACAGAAACAATGGAGAGGACCAAGAGTACGCTGGGAGGAAACCGCGGAAGACCAACTAGGCGCAGTAACAAGGAGCAGGGGCAAAGGCACCACAGCCTCAACGAGCAAACAGACACGAACATAGTGAACCTGAGTAATTACCAACTATCAGGACCTGAACAATCAGTACTACAGAAAGGTTTAGGCTTTGTACCCACTCCCCAAAATGACCCATTTACCCTACATACCGAACTGGCACATTTTTTTCGGAAAATCAGACTCAGGGCCTTCTTTGGAGACACTGAAATAAACAAACCGAAGGACGATGGACATACTGATCTAAGAAATAAATCTACCTTTTGTCCACCTATACAATCCATTCCATGCCAGGTTCTGGCTTTTGAACAGGCAGTATTGGCAGAAATTGAAAAGATCGATTTTCACAATCTAAAAGGCTTCCAAAACCTAACCCGGGAAGAAAAATCCGCGATGTCAAATCTCAAAACCAACAGAGACATCACGATTAAACCAGCGGATAAAGGTGGGGCCACAGTGATCCTGGACACAAACGCATACGATCAAGAGTGCCTGAGACTATTAGCCGATGCAACCAGCTATGAGGTTTATCAGACGGACCCTACTGGACGCCTAATGACCAAAATAAAGTCCATCGTGGTAGAAGCCACCGCCAACAACTGGATTACACAACATGAAGCAGACTTCCTCATTAATGAGAACCCTAGGATGCCCAGGTTCTATACCCTGCCGTAGATACATAAAAACAGGGTCCCACCACCAGGAAGACCCATAGTCTCAGGGATCGGTTCCATACTAGAACCCCTATCCCAGTTCTGTGACTGGTTCCTGAGACCTATTGTCCAAAATTCAAGAACCTACCTACGGGACACCAAGGATGTTCTCTGTCTCCTACGTGACATGCCTATCAATCATATGGAAGACACCCTGGTCACCATGGATATTGAAGCGCTATACACCAGTATACCACAGGAGCGCACTTTACAAGTGGTAGAGCAAATAATTCTAAACCAAGATTGGAACTATGTCACACCACAACACTTCATAATGGAATGCGCAGAACTGGCACTATGTGAGAACTTTTTTGAATTTAAGGACATGATATACCACCAGATCAAAGGTACTTCAATGGGGAGCACATTCGCTCCCAGTCTGGCATGCCTCTACGTACACCAATTTGAGGAGGACCATATCTTTAAGGAAACCAACCCCTACCTTGATCAAATCAAAATGTGGAAGAGGTACATCGACGACGTTCTGATCGTCTGGAGGGGTACCAATGAAGAAGCACAATCATTCGTGGAATGGGTAAACAGCATTGATCCACATTTGAGATTCACACATACCATCGACAAAGAAAGAGCAATATTCCTGGACCTTGAAATCAACCTATCTTCAGAAGGCCTACGCACAAGAGTTCACAACAAAGCAACCGACAAAAACAGCCTTCTGCTTTTTGAAAGCTTCCATCCCAAAGCCCTAAGACAAAACCTCCCGGTAGGGCAATTTCTGCACATCCGCAGAAATTGTTCAGAAATTTTAGACTTTCATGAACAAGCAGACACCCTGGAAATGAAACTCAGAGCAAGAAATTACCACAAAAAATTGGTCAAGAATGCCAAAAAAAGAGCTCGAAACAACAACCGGGCAGCTCTTTTAGAAAATACGCCAAAGGAGCCGGCCAACCGGATGGTGTGTGTCACCACCTTTACCCCAGCGTCCAACAAAATTCAGAACATTATTCAAAAGAAATGGCGCATATTAAACACCAGCGACAAAGTCTGGACCCAACCCCTATTTGCGTACAAAGGCAGTAGGAACATCAAGGATGAACTAGTCCATACAAAACCACCAGCCGCTACAGATGACAACCAACTGACACTATGGGGCCACCAACTGGACATTACCCCTGTGGCGATTGCGTATCATGCCAATTCACAGCCACCACAAAAGAAGTGGACATAGGTACTGAGCGGCCATGGACTCAGAAGAACTTCTCTAACTGCAACACAGAAAATGTAGTGTACCTACTCAAATGCCCTTGCCAACTCATGTATGTTGGCATGACTACTAGGCGTGTAAAGATCAGAATTAGTGAGCACCGGAGCACTATCAGAAGGAAGAAAGATAACACCAAATTAACAAAACACTTCCTTGAGAAAGAACACTCTGATAAAGATCTAAGATGGACGGTACTGGAAGTAGTACAGAAGCGCAATGGCTGCCTCTCACATGTCTTACATGTTAGAGAACAGCGCTGGGTGTTTCGCCTTGGGACATGGAAAAACGGATTGAACGATGATATCCCATGGCTACAAATGAAGTAACTTCCCTTAGCGCTCACTAAAACATACACTTTAACAGTACCCATTATAAAGACAAAAACACAAACAATAGACACAGTAATACATGTGAATAGAGCTATACGTAGTTTCCCTTACTCCCTAAAACTAGAATCATCTTGATCAGCAATCATGCGGTAGCTGTAAAATCAACTTGTGCACTAATTGTGGGTTTAACCACACCGTCACCCTGACTGTAAACAATCTGGGTTTGTTTTCTCTTCCTTTCTTCTGTGTAAATACTCGAAACTGCTCCCGTCATGAAATAATACTCATGAGCAGGGCACATAATCCCCATATTTCTATATAACGTGTTTACACACTTTAAATCACTCCCTTGTATCTCCAGAAACTATGGCAGGCGCTTTCATTGGACCACAGCTGGTCCCGCCCCACCCCAGGCAATCATCAGAGGTAATGACGGGACACAGGAAGCGGAGTGTCATAGAGCAGCGCCATGTGCTGACACACCCCCACGAGGGTCAGGCAACAAACAGGCAACGTGCAGTCCTTTCTGCATGCTTCGCTCAGGACACAGGAAATGCAGCATCATCACTGTGCGCCACGCTCACCTGAAACCCATATCGCATCCCACGATCCCACCCAGCAGTATAAAAGCTTGCTGCGCACTACACTTAATGTCACAGGGGAGGAGGCTGGATGCATGCAGCACTAGGTTTTCTAGCGGGGAGTACGCCTTGAACTGTAAGTCATTGTTCTGATTTCTTCTTCCAACAGGTTGAAACTATAGTAGACCAAGCACGCCCTAACGGTTTTTTCTGCTAACTAATTCAGTATCTTTGATATACCTTCCCAACCAGTCTGGTTTTTAACCCTTTTGTCTTCATCCTTTATCGTCTCCCACCAGAATGTGGCCACAAGGATTTCCCCCCACCCCTCCCATGGGGCAAATAGGTTTTTCCAATAGGGTAAGACTTCTATATTTGTTTCACATGAATGTCAGAGTGAACACAGAGGCCTGACACTCATATACATTTTTCACCTTTTTCACTTTAGGAGAGAGCAATAAGTATGGAGCGTGACTGTGACACATCAAGGTCTACCGAATGACAACCATTTTGAGTATTATATGTTTGTCTCACCCCCTCTCTCTTACAGGTTTCTCTAAACAGGTGGCAGCTGGCTATAGGCCTACGCCCCCAGTGGTAAGATTGGAGCCCAATATTTAAGGACCTGACGAATGCCACGTACCCAAGTGGACAATACAGGCAGAAACATGTTGACCCCCTATTAACAATCACTGATTCACAGCGGCGACGGAATGATAAGGTCCCCACTCACCGCACTTATATATTTTAATCCCACATAGTAACCCCATAGAATAAAAATTGTTCAGGTATACTATGATGGTTTTTAAATTCACTCACTCCTTTTTTTGTTTGGGCCCCCACTTAGTTTAGAAGTGCATCCCTGTCTTCAGGTGTATGCCCGCCCTCTATCAAACGCGGTTTTTAGAGGGCGAGGACTGGCAGATGATGAAGCATGACACCTGGTGGTGTGTGATGCCAGTCCGTCAATTTTTGTGATTTGCCCCCACTAAATTGGGCATCTCTTAGACACAACTAGGGACGGTCCTTTCTGTGGTTCATTGTAAATGACAATGCCTTTTATTTATGTTTTATAAACAAAAAAACAAAAAAAGGCATTGTCAAAAATGTCAATAGCTCAAACTCGCATAAATGCGAGACCTATTGCATTGCAAATGCTTGTTATTATGGCTATGCGGCCAGCTATGGAAAGTGGCAGGTGGATCCACTGCTCCACCTGTGATGTAAGACAGTCGACCGCTGGGCCACAATTCAGTCGAAGGTTCTGTTCCTTATTGCGATGAACATGGATGCCCTAGTATTTGACCATGTCTTTGCACCATTTCAAGGGGCATTCGCATGCCACAGGTGTCATGGCATCGGTTAGTGGGAACAGTTTGGATTTTCCCCAGTTTATCTGAAGACCAAACTGTAAGATCTCACAGATAATGGGATCTATGTTACCCGCGGGGTGGCGTAAAAACAACAAAATATAATCTGCATATACAAAAAGAAGCAGTGCGCTGGTGGTAAAATGTTAGCCGTGGTGGAGGCGTTTTTCTTGTAGATGCCGAACCAATGGGTTCATGGCCATGATAAATAACAATGGGAACAGTGGGTAGCCCGGTCTCGTCCCCCTGACAATCGCAAATGGGCATTGAGTGTGCCATTGGCTTGTATACAAGCCATCAGCTGTGAGTAAAGGAGCTTAATAAGAGAAGTAGAGTCTTGTGGCAAGCCTAGTTTTTGGAGCGTTGCTAGCAAGAAAGAACACTTGGGTAAATTAAAGGCCTTTTCTGCATCTAAAAGTCTCAGGGAAGATTCTATTGAGCACCGAGAATAATGCTCGGAGATTGAGAGATGTAGAATGGTGACAGATGAACCCTGACTGCAAGGGTGAAATTATGGCTCCTAACAAAAGTAGAGCCAAGTTGCAAGTATTTTGGCCAGGATTTTATTGTCAAAATTTAGCAATGAAAGAGGTCTAAATCATTGACAACGTAGCGGGGCCTTACCGGGTTTAACAAGAAGTAGAAGCACAGCTTCACAGAGAGTGGGGGGCAGCAGTCCAGTGTCAAGTGACTAGGCATACGTAGCCAACAAAGGTGATGTTTGTAGATCTGGTAAAAGACTTCCAGGAGGCCATTAAGTCCAGGGGCTTTGGATCCATCTAGGGAATTGATGGCGTTAATCACCTCTTCTTCAGAGAATGGTTCACTAAGGAGCTGCTGCTGGGGAGTAGAGACCTATACCACAGCTATCTCCAAAAGGTAATCTGCCACATCTCTACCATCTCCCGAATAGCGGGAGGTGTACAAACATGTATAATAGCGGAGGAGCTCCACAAGCACAGCGCTGTTGTCTGTAGTATGTGCCCCATCATTGAGTAGTAGTTCAGGTATGTAAGTACTATCCCTCTGGGGCCGGAACTGGTGTGCAACCAGGACATTGCCCTTGCTGTAGCGTCAAGCCCTGGCATATTTCCCCAAGTGGGTCACTTTGCGGTCTGCAAGTTCCTGGAATCAGGGAAGCACAGCGCAGAAGCTGCGGAGCATCACACTGCTGTGCAACTGTATTGTCAAGATCATCACATAATGTGGTTTCAACTCCCAAGAGGGCCCGACGTAAGTTGCGCAGTATACTGGTATGCTTGGATATGCATACGCCTCGATTGTAGGCCTTGAAAGCCTCCCATAGGGTGGCCTGCGCTTGCACTGATCCGACATTGAGGGCAAAGAATTTAACTATGACCATGCGCAGCTCCTCTTGAAAGATATCATCATAGAGGGAATTACAAGGGAAGAGCCAAGTGTACCTGACACCAGCCTCAAAGGGCAGGTCGAGTACAACACAAACCGGGGCATGGTCCGAAAGAGCGCGCGGCAGAGATTTCACATTTCCTAGCCAGGGGAGGACTGTCACAGATAGCAACCAGTAGTCTATATGGGAGCAGGAATTTTGTGGTGCAGAATAGAGCATGTGCCCCAGAGTCTGAGCACGACAAAAGCACCATGCATCCCGCAGGGAGAGAGTATTGCAGATATCGTGCAGGAAATGGAGTGATCTCGGTTCACCTCAGGGTGCATAGCAGTGGAGTTAAATATAGGATGGAGGTGGGTGTGGAAAACTGCTGACCACGATGGCCACACCTTAGTGTTGCTCCGTAGCTATTGACGATCAAATCCTTCCAATCCGTGCAGCTCAGGGAGGAAAACAAACATACCCACCTGGAGTAAAGCCTGGTGAAGCCCTTACGACTGTAGCCAGCCCGGAACGGTGACCGGGTGTGTGCTTATGGCAGCACTCTGAAGGGCAAGTAGTGGCGGAGTGTGAGCGGCCCGGGTGGCGACCCCGCGTGCGGACCGAAGACATAAAGTGGCTGGCCGGCCTTTGACAGATGGTGGGGGCCTAGCTGCTGGGGGTCTCCCGCAGCGGAGGCGCCTGAGGAACCCTTAAGGAACTGAGCAGGGGGTCGGAAGCGGAGATCCTGGGCCTCCAAGTAGGAGTCCCTCCCCAACCCACGGTGAGTGGTGGAGGGCTGCAGCTGCGACCGGAGAAGCCCCCGTCTGGTGCACACGGAACAAGAGCGGATGCCCCATAAATGGTGCTGTGGAGCGGAGGGCCTGAGGCGGTGGGTGCAGGAGGCATTGCTCGGGAGAGGCCTTGCCAAGGATCGGGAGGGGCCAGTGGTGCTCGGTTGATAAGCAAAGAAAACTTAAAGTCCCTTTGAAAATATGTGGATCAAATGCTATCATCTAGCCGCATGCCCTAGTAATAAACATATTCGTATGATACTTTTAACAAGATCCTAAAGTCACCTTCAATAAATCCTAATTGTCGAAATCACACTTTAAAACACACACAACAGTAATACTACCACAGTATTTAATGTACAAAATTAGTTTTTATTCATAGTTATTTTTCTTAAATACAGTGTTCTACATGTATTAAAAAAGTTATTTTTCACATAAAAAATATTCGGTCCAAGTTTTAAACCGTACATTAAAAAAACTCATACAATGAATTTTACAATTAAAAAGTTAAAACCAGAAAACTATATGTTATGTTATGTTATCCAGTTTTTTAAAGCGCAAACAGCTGCCCCAGCAACGGGGCGTCCCGGCGCTAACCCATCCAGTACCTGAGGGGTGAAGGAGGATAACCAACAGAGGACTAGATAAGGGAAAAGAGATGCGTTTTTAATTCTTTCCGAAAGGCAGTTAAGTTGGTTAGGGTGCGGATGTGTAGAGGCAGGGAGTTCCACAATCTTGCCCCCAAGACCTTGAAGGAACGTCCACCCATTCTACACAGCTTGGAACCGGGGACTGTCACAAGGTGTTGTCCTAAAGAGCGTAGAGTACGCTGAGGGGTGTAGGGAACAAGGAGCGGGCGTAGGAGTTCAGGGCAGTCCGAGTTAAGAATTTTGAATGCCGTGGTGAGGGTTTTAAAATGGATGCGGGATTCAATTGGCAGCCAGTGCAGAATGCGGATGGTAGCTCTGGCCGAGCACCTGCGTGGGAGGCCAACCACTGCTCTGGCGGCCGAGTTCTGAATACGCTGCATCCGTGCTAATTCTGCTTTATTTGCCCCTAAGAATAGCACATTGGCGTAGTCCAGCCGGGCGAGAATCATGGACTGGATGATGAGTTGGCGGGTTCTAGAGTCGAAGAAACCGAGTATCGGGCTAAGACTTCTCATTAGGCCCACACACGTAGCTGCCACTTTCTTTGTGTGGGACTGGAAGTTAAGAGAGGAGTCGAGCCAAACACCTAGGTTCTTCACCACGTCTTTCGGCACGGGGGTGGGACCAAGCAAAGAGGGCCACCAATGGTCACTCCAATGGCTAGGGTTTTTGCCAAGGAGAAGCACCTCCGTTTTCCCGGCGTTCAGCTGCAAACAGTTGTTTGTCATCCACTGTGCAACTGCCGCTAGCCCATCCTTGAATTTAGTGGCCGAGGTGGAAGGGCCTTCAGAGAGTGTGATGACCAGCTGTGTGTCGTCGGCATACGATACAAGCGTAAGGTCCCACTCTTTTGCCACTGCTGCAAGAGGCTGGACGTATAGGTTGAAAAGTGATGGGCTGAGCGCCGATCCTTGGGGGACTCCCTGTTCGATGGAATGGGGTTGGGAGATGTAAGGTGGGGCTGAAACTTGAAAGGACCTGTCTTTGAGGAAGGACCGGAACCACTCAAGGGCGAGTTCGTTGATCCCTATGGCCTCAAGTCGAGTCAGCAATATGCTGTGTGAGACCGTGTCAAAGGCCGCGCTGAGATCCAACAGGATCAGCGCGGCACTTTGACCAGCGTCCAGGGCGTCCCGAATGTGTTCCGTGGTGGTCAGCAGGGCCGACTCGGTGCTATGTCCTGGCCTGAAGCCATTTTGGGAAGGATCAAGGACGTGGTTGGACAGCATATGATGGGATAGCACTTTATTGACATGAGCTTCGGCCAGTTTAGACGTCCAGGGGAGCAGCGAGATGGGTCTGTAGTTTTCAGGTTTTGTGGGGTCTAATGTGGGCTTTTTAATAATAGGAGAGACCCAAGCGGATTTCCAGCGGGTGGGAACCACAGCTGAGGAAAAAGAGAGATTGAGTAAGCTAGAAAGCGAGGGAAGAAAAAATTCCAATGAGTCCAGGAATTTGGATGGTCTCATGGGGTCTGTGGGGGAGCCAGACTTAACCTTTCTGCACAGTTTTGCAAGGTCGTCGGGGGATATGTCAGGTATTCTTGACAGTTTCGACGTGTCCACTGCAGAGTTGGAAGTGTTAATGGGCACTGGCTCATCTTGAGGAAAAGAAGTATACATTTTCCTCACTTTTTCAATGAAGAAAGTGGCAAGGTCTTCGCACTGTTTCGAGGAAGTGATATATGAGCCAGTGTTGGAGACTTTTTGGAGGCTTTGCACCAATTTAAAGGTCGTTTTGGTGGGGTTGGTGCTTTGTTTAATTTCCTTTGCGTAAAAGGAGGCTCGGGTGGTACGTATCGTCTTGTGATATATACGTAATTTTGACAGGTAGAGGGCTTTGTCGCTATCTAGGTAGTTTTTCCTCCATTCTCGTTCGGTTTTCTTGCAGTCCTTCTGTAAGGTTTTAAGCGTATCGTTGTACCATGGGTTGGAGGGGGAGCTGCGGGTTTTAGTCCATTTTGCAGGAATAACGGCGTCAAGCCCTGTCACAATCCAGTCATGAAAAGCAGCGTAGGCTGTGTTAATATCTCTGTTATTGTCGGGGAGATGGAATTCTCCTAGGTTTTGAATGAGATTTTCTGAGGACAGTTTGTGCCATGGTCGTTTGTGACAGGGGTTAGCCGCAGCTTTAGCGTGCGTTTTTTTTGCCGTGATAGTAAGTTTGATGAGGGAGTGGTCGGTCCAACCCATGGGTTCAGGGGGCTCAGCACTGGCTTCCAAGATGTTGGTAAAAATAGGGTCTAATATGTGCCCGGCAATATGAGTGGGGGAGTGGACCAGGGAGTTTAGCTGCAGGGCCGTAAGGTCGGCCAGCAAGTTTTTAATGGTGGGTTCATTGACGGAGTCCAAGTGGAGATTAACATCACCCAGTATGGTGAAATTGGGAGAGGAGACTGCCAGAGTGTGGGATAGTTCGAGGAGTTCATCAATAAATCTGGCAGAGGGGCCTGGTGGCCGATAGATGTAAAGACCAGAGAGGGTGAATTGAGGGCAAATGGAGATCTTGAAGCGAGCACATTCGCAACCCCAGATGTCTTCTTTCGTGAAGGAGCAGTTATACGTGGTTCGGTATATAACGGCTATTCCCCCACCCCTAGAGTCTCTGTTAAATAGTTTTACGGAGAAACCATTGGGCAGCGTAAGGTTCAAAATGCTAGTCTGGTCGTCATGAAGCCAGGTTTCGCATATGAACAGAATGTCGGGGTTTTCATCCGTAATGAGAGTATGGACTTCCGCATGATGCTTTGCGAGAGATCTAACATTCAGTTGAAGAATCCGAAGGGGAGAAAGCTTAGGTGTAGTCGCTATGCAGCTAGCTAGGCACGGCTTAAGAGTGGTAAATGAAAGTTGACGCAGCGTTTCGCTGAATTTCTGATTGGTCACCTTCTCCAGGACAAAGTTTTCTACAAATTTAATATACAAAAATACAACAAATTAAATTACAATTCATGGGAACACCAGTAAATTTTACACTATCTTGCAGCCCTCGAATCATCAAGATAGCATCTGGCCTGATTCTACATTACCTGTGTGTACAATACTGTTAATACATTGTTCACATAACTACGACAACATCAAAAACTACCATAACGTCCTCAATAATACTTGACCAATAGAGGATTTTTGTGACATTTGAAGGAAATTGTGTGTGGCATTATGGCATAATCAAAAACAGTATAACTAAGTTGTGAAAAAGACATTTATAACAGAATACTGCTCCTATGCTAGAAACAACAAATGATCCCACATATTTGTTATATAACCTACCTATCGGGAAAATTTCAAGAAAGTTGATCCCCTGTTTGAATCTAGATAGGAACCACCTTCTCCAATTAAAATCTGAGAATGTCCTGTAATAAGACAGATTACATTAGAGAATTAACAGATAAGTCTGTGAGCAGGGGCGTAGGAGACACTAAAATTCTGGGGGGGACAGGGACAACCTTGTGCACTTTCCAGTGACCCTATACAAATCACCGCCCGTTAAACAAATACAATTGCATACTTTCGAAGTGAAATATTGAGAAAAGCAGGCATGTAGTCACAGTTTGCATGTATGCTTTGTTATTTACATTCATATAGTAATGAGACCAAATGTTTAAAAAAAACATATATATGAATCTTGCATCTTAATGCACATAGCAAACAAAGGCCGCTGACTTAGGGTGGGGGCGTCTTGTTTGCAAGTGCATTATGGTTTGAAAAGTACCTGCTGCTGCATTCCTGGTCTCCAGCAATTTTCAGGCAACAATAAAAATGTGAAGATAACTTTGGTGATTAATGTTCTTTTTTTGAGAGAGATCGAAGGCTTGTCTAGTGAAAGTTTTAATTCAAAAGGTCAGTGAGTTACTGCTTTTGTCTGAGATATTCTTTTGGTATTTGAAGTTTATAAGTTAAAATCCTAACATTGAACAGTGAGCTATTAACCGTCATCAAAGAGCTGCATAAAAACTTCAATGTATAGATTAGAACGTTATGATTTTTCCCGAGTCTTTCCCTATCCTAATGTTGGAAAATGGGTTCATTAGGATAGAAATCAATTCTGATTATTGAAGAGAACCCCCCAACCATGGTGTTATGTTTTACATTCTGAGTTTGTGTTTCTCTAGTGTTGCAAAGCCGCCCTGGGCACTCCCCAACTTTTTGCTGTCTGGTACTGGTGGTACCTGACTGACTGACCCTGGCCTCTGCCTAAACAGCCAGTGCTATTCTGAAAGAGGCACTTAAAAAGACAGTGAAAACACCTACATACACTAGGGTGCACTATGGGTTAGGGTACCCCTATGATTGGCATGACCTCTCCTATAAGGCCCTAGTACATAATAGGGCCGGGGGATTAGAACTACTTTTAAGTCCCTAGAATATAATAAGGCATGGCAGTTTAGAGGCCAGCAGCCCTTTCTGCGCTTGCATGTGTGCACTGCTGAAGCCTGAGGTCAGTTTAAAAGTAGCCCTGTGTTATAGGGCTGCTTTTAAAAAGCAATTTGTGCCCAAACTCGACTTTTGGGTTTGGGGAACTTACAAATTGATCAACTACAATGTTGGGGCCAAATTAAGTGGAAAAATGTTTTCCACTTAACTACGGCTGTATCATATTTGCCACATAATACATCATCTGCTGCATAATCTAACGATTTCCTCCAAAACAATTTTGTAGCTCAAACGGATCCCAAATTACTAAAAGAAATGTGACTTGTGTTGCTGTGAATTTTAGGGCCCTTTGCAAAGGTTAGTAAAGAAAACAATTCCTAAGAAAACAATTGGTGCCAGACACTCCTAATGACACTCTAATTAATACCTGTAGGAGAGTGTAGCATGCAATCAATTCATATAACCGAAAATGTATAATGTAAAGGCACATTCAACAGGGAAATCTCATAGATAAGAGGCCAACCAAAGTCAATTAAATTGCAAACATCAATTTATTTCCCGCTGAATCATATTCATAAAATGCAAACTTAGGGTCTGACTACGATGGCAGGCGGACTTCAGTACCACCGCCATCGAATCGGGGAATGGGACCGCTTGCCTTCAAGGTGGAGGCCCCACGATAGGCATTACAATGCGACTGCAACTACGGTGTTCGCAGTGCCTATCTTTTACATTGCAGCAGGTGCTGCTGGCTGCATCATCCGCCGCAAAGTAAAAAAAAAAGGATCGTTAAATATATCGGTGCCTGCCACATGGTGCAGTGATATGTTGTGGGGCATCATAGATGCCCCCCAGGACCCATGTCTGGGGGCCCCCAATGTCCCTTTCGCCAGCATTTCTATGGCAGGTGAACCGCCATTGATAAGCTGGCAGGTAAGGGACATCGTAATCCCTGCTGCGGTGCATGGTAGGCACCACTAGCATTGTAGGAACCACGAGCCCCTCCACCACACCGGCGGGCTCAAGAAGCCAGTCGGGTGCGTGGTGGTTGGTCTTTCCGACCGCCAGGTAACCACCCGCCATTGTAATATGGCGGGCTGTGATGCAGTCACCAATGGCGGTGGGACCGCCAACGACGGGGTGACGTGGCGGCCACTGCCATTATAATCGCCCCCTAAGTTTGGTGTGCATGCAAATCCTACATTGCCAACCCCTGGCAAGTTGCACTGCTAGTGCTGGAAAAAGGCCAATGGAGGTACCAATGGGTGAGGTGGACTGGCCTCAAGGGTCTTGTGATCTCAGTGACAGATTCACTGTCGATCTAGGATGTGCTTCTTCATATGCCTGCCCGTAAGACTGGAAGTGAACTGCAGTATGGATTGTGGTGGACAGGTCCACCTGCGGGTGCTAAGACACCTGGGCTTCTAAGGTCTATCGGGCCTTCTAAGGTGTAGCATCGGAATAAGCTCTGTCAGGAGTGTGGTATGGTGAACTGGTCATGAAGGTCTGAACATGGTTCTCCAGTTCCAAATTCAGCACCTCTGGCCAGAGTGCCACATTCTCTCCCACACTGAACACCATACTGCCCCACTGAGAGAAACTCGCACTGCCTTCAGCACAACTCAATTGTGCTGCGACTAAATTCAAATTATGCACTAGACAACAGTAAAATGCTGCCTGAAAAAAAATGAATAACACCCTGGAAAAAGCAAACACTCATAGGGAATGCAAGAATAAGCAAAGCATGTGAACTGTAATCAGAAAAAAACAGGGTTACCTTAACGGTTTTAAACTCATTATTCAGAAATCAGTAAGTGATTTTGCCTGAAAAGTTCAAGACATGGCTACAGGACCAGGAAGGGACCCCTTTCAATGTCCATTGCTTATATCCTTTCAAAATGTATGCAGTTTGTTTTAAAAAAAAGACCACATCCCCAAACACAGGGCCGCATTTTATAAGCTAAAATAATTAAAAAGTTGAAAACGATCATATTAAACGTTTCCACTCTACCCAACAACCAGGTATTTCAGTCCCTTTAGGAATGGCGCACTTACCTACCCTGGGAAAACAATGTTGTTCAAAGAAAGAAGATAAAAAGAAAGTAGCGCTTTCACTGGCAAACTCTGTAAAGTGGCGCTAATGTGTGTGGGTGTAAATAACAGTCTGGCCTGTCTGCTGTCCACTCTGTATTGCTTTTATTTAGGTATTTAACTATTTTTTCTCTCCATTCCGAGGTTTTTCTTTTCAATAGAAAACGGTCAGAAAATGAGGACATTTACAGCCAAAGTGTTCAGCCTTTTTTGGATCAATTTCACAGGGGAACAAATAAAGAGAACTAGAGGCAAGAGAGAGTACCTTAAGAGCTGCCTCTTGAAATCAGCACGTAAGCAGGAGCGAGACAGAGACAGAAAGAGATGGAGGAATAACGGCCGCACTGCGCCCATTCCAGGAACCGTACCATACTTGTGCATCTGCATTACTAAAAACATAGCCAACAATCGTCGTATGTGGTGGTAATTGTTGGCCGCAGTTTATTACTTATTACATAGTCACACTTGTACAATTCCCCCGGACATCCCCTTGGAGGCCGGGGTCATAAATCATGTCACACATTATTGCCAATGCGATATCGCGCATTGTCAGCTGGACATCATAAATCATGGGCCATAAATCATTATCCATCATAAATCATTCTGTTGGCCCTTTCTTTGTTGCCATAAATCACTCTGCCTGATCACCATAAATCAGCAGCCATAAATCATGGGTCATAAATCATCGGTATGTCATAAATCATTCTGTCACCTGCCATCAGAATTTCGTGGTCATAAATCATTCTGCGTGAGCATCATAAATCATCACCCATAACTCATGGGTCATACATCATTGGTATGTCATAAATCATTCTGTCACAATCTGTCCTCATTCCGCTGTCATAAATCATTCTGCATGAGCCTCATAAATCATCAGCCATAAATCATCGGCTGGCCATCAATCACTGGTTTGTCTTGTTTGCTCATTTGCAACTCCTAGGGTCGTAAATCACCCTGACAGCTCGTAGATTGTTCTTTGTTGTTAACCACGCCCCTTTGCGTGTGGGGGGTAGCCTTTTCCCCGGAGTTAGGCCCCAACTCGCTACCTTGTTAGTCTCTTTTGTGCCCCACCTTCTGGCGGGGGCTGGGCTGCGAGCGCCGTCTCCGTTTGCTACCCCGATTTTGTTAGGCGCACTCACCCTGCCGTGCGGCATCCCAAAGTGAGTGGCCCTCCTTCTACACATCGCCCCGTCGGTGTGCTCCCATACAGACCAAAACACTCGTTGTTTCCGCCACGCCGCCAGGGTGGCTCACGTCTTCCTGCGGCTCCCCCGACATCTGGTCAGCTCCAACGGTGTCCTTCTTCGGTGTCGTACAGTACTGTCTCCTCCCGCCATGGGTATACATGAAATCAAAATTGAGAGACAGTCAGATGCCTCTTTGGAGGCGTAATACAGTATACCTTCATCACACCGCATCCTCTATTGTGCCCCTGTCAGACAGTGCTTAACTACCGCTCTGCTTTTTTTTTTTTTGACCTCTTTAAAACTCTGACGTCCCTCACTCTGCTGTACTTTACTGGTAGGCAGTACGGTTGCGCCGATTGCTTGTTCTGGGCCCGCCCAAACTCCGAATCTACAGTGGCGGCACTACATATGTTCCGAACTTATGCTTCGAAATCTGACCTCGTCCTGCCCTCGTGATCCGCATATTATACGGTCTTTGCAGCAGGTATGCTAACACAAGCCCTGTGTCGCTGCAGACCAGCCTTCCCTGTCTGGTGCTTGATCCATGCCTACCAGAAAAGCGCTCATTCTACAGGCGCCTAGCGGCTGGGGCGCACGGTGCTGGAAGTCACCCACTCATGCTTACTTCCACTCCTGGAACGACCCACAAGTCTTGAGGCGCTTTCGCTGCGCGCATGAACTCTTACGAAGGGACACATTTATTTATTCTCCTTAATCATTTATATATAACCTTGCCAGCCCTTAGCGTATAATGCGCCCTGGTCCCAGAACCAGAATTCGGTGCGTTTAAGATAAATATATATATATATATATATAAATGTATTAGGGGGGGGCCTCCATAGACCAGTTCATTCTTCTGCGAGGGCAATCGTTTGGAGTCCTCCCTCGCCCCACAGACTGCCACACTGCGTCGACCGCCAGAGTGTTTTTTTTTAATACAAAATGATGACAATTTATTATACATTGATATACGCCCACATGATGCGCGGGTTGGTCTTTGGTGTAAGTACCTGGTGAGCAACGTGGCTCACTTCCGGTCCCGTCCCCGCTAGTTAACAGAAACCAGTCTGGCGTTAACATAGCCGGTCGCTCCTAAGTATTTACTTTTTTTTTTTTTGCAGACATTAGTACTGTATTCCAGCACGAACTCGACCCGAAGGTATTGGAGCGCCTTAGGGAAGAGATTAAGTAATTTGCCTAGCATCACAGGATGCTGAGCCGACGCAGAGGCTCGAACTCGGTTCTCCCAGCTCCAAAGTCGGCAGCTCTAGCCGTAAGGCTGCGTGGCCTCGTAGCCTCTTGTCGGATTCAGGGAAATTGCATTCTTTTTTTTTTTTTTTTTTTAACTCGACTTGAAGGTAATGGACCACTTTACATGAGCACCAGTTGGGTTCCGCAAGGACACATTCGTTTCTTTCGTAGGCGCGGGTGGTTAAGTAATTTGCCCAGGATCATGGGATGTAGCGTCGACCCCCGAGGCTCGAACTTTGGTTTCCAAGCTCAGGAGTCGGCAGCGTAGCCGAGGCACCGTCTCTCCTCCCCCTCACGGTCAAATGCTTTAACCGGCTTGCCTCTTTTTTTTTTTTTTTTTTTTTAAATATAGCGCGAACGTGACCCAAGGGTATTGGAGCGCTTTACATAGCCCCGCATTGACATCACACAATCAGGCACGAGGGGATTCGACGTCGCCGTGTCCACAGCTAAGAAGCCCCGATCTGTAGAGGTTCGCACCTTCCAACTTGTAGTCCGAAGTCGGACGCCTCAACCCATTAGCCCGTGACACCCCTAAAGTATCAGAGCCTTAGTCCCATCGTCCATTCTTTGACGATAATGTGTATTTACAAAGTGCTTCTGCCGATTCGAAGCTCTGTACCCCATTTTGCGCATTTTTTACTGTTCCTCTCTTCAACAATACTCAGGCTACTGTCCTTGAAAGACTAGAGCGCGGCTGCCAGAAGCACCAAACTTAACCTCAATGTATTAAAAAACGCCCGCCCCCAGTCATGACAACTCCCCTTTTTTTTTAATTTTTTTTTTATTAGGAGCATAAGAGTGAAAGCCACAGCTTGCATCTGTACCCGCGACTCCTGCGCCCTCCGCACCTATGGCGCGAAATTTAGCATTCCGCTCGGGGGGATCTCCTTTCAGATCAGAGCGCTCGGAATGATGCCGGTGCACTAAAGTACTTGTCCTAACTTTTTCCCCTTCCTCCATTTATTTGTTTCATTATTTATCTGTTTATTCAGGTAGTGGCGCGCTTTACATGTTCGCTGGTTACTGAGCGCATTCTGGCAAGAAGGGGGGGGGTTGGGTGAGTTCACTCGCCCGATGGTATTGGCGCCATTTAAATGCGCGCCCACCAAAGCCAAGAAAAGCGGAAGTAGTTTTTTAATGCGTGACATAAGGCGAGAACATGCTGTGCCTGCCCACGAGACTCGACCTTTAATCCGTGTGATTGGCATCAGAGATGAATGGCAGTCACAGACGGCGCTATCTCCGAGAGCTGCATGTGTCCCCCGCTCTTTCAAGAGCATTTCAGCGCGGGCGTCCTCAGAACATGACATGACAAACAAGGCGCGCTTTCAACACAGCGGAAATATGCATTCTTCCCTCGCAGATATATTTGTGTGCTCTAAATGGAGTGTTTTATAAGATATTTGATGCGACAAGAAGATAACGCGTGCCCTCTCTCTCGTGCTAGCTCACAATCTGTGTCTCTCAATCGCGCGCTCTCTTACAATTTAAATTTTTTTTTTTTTTTTTTGCTATTTGGTATATTTATACAGCGTGGTTGTACCCAGCTCGGAGTCAGTCCGCTGTACAGCAAAACAGGAAGTAGCCAGAAAAAAAGAAAAAAAAACATAAAATAACGCCCCCACTCTGCGAGCCCAACAATCATTCGGGGCTTCGCTCCACCCGAGTGAATTCTGAAAGCGTGACATTTACTCCTGCCCTCTCTCTGTCATTCTGTCCTCGCTGCTATCTTGCTTGTATCGCAATTCTACGCCATGAAAGACACTACTTACTACACGTTTTCCAATTTTTCTTAGTCAGGAGGGGCTTAAGTGATCAGCTCTGAACTGTAGTGAACCGCTCTAGCCACTGCGCCCCATCTCCTCTTCAGTTGCGTTGCAACAGTGCCCTTTCCTTTTTTTTTTTTTTTGTTGGAATTCACGTGATGTGGGGCCCGAAACGGTATCCTCCGCTGGAAGGTCTACTGCTCTGGCCTTCTTCTGCCTGAAGCCTCGCCCCATATACAACACCATTGCCATTTCACTATGCAAACCCACGCGTCCGCTAACTTAGCAAAGTAGCCGAACCGAGGCCAGGTATGTTTCCGGGCCGCCACGCTTAGGACAATGGCCCGGACAAGGTCTATTTTCCAAGTTGCAGGGGTCTCAGCCCTCGCCGCTAAGGAGCGTTTGTTACGGGGTAAATTGAGGTAGGGCACATATCTCGCACATTATCTGTAACCTAGCTGGTGCTTGAACAGTTCACCAAATATTGCATTCTCTCGCACGCTATGACAGTCAGGGCCGTACTGTTACGCTAACTCGCAGGGTGATCGGCCTGCAACGCCGCCACTGCTCCCTCCTTTAGTCCTTACCCTGACACAGCTTTCGGCAGCAAAAGCGTCTTCAACTGCTGCCCGGGGAGCTGGGAGGCATGCCTGCATCTTCCGGCCTCGCGCCTCAGTCCACTCTGCCCCGATCCTACAGGCCCCAGCGGCGGCTGGCTCCGTCCCCCGGTGACTGGTCCCTCTTGCTGGCTGGGGTCCATGTTCGCTGCTCCCGGGGTTGCGACGGAGAGAAGACGGATCCGAAAACCGTTGGCGGCGCTCTCCCAGCTCCCATGATATGCAATTGGGCTGCTGCAGGGGGGAGCGACGCCTTATATCTCCCCTTCTCTTCTCCCCATTGTTCTTGGAAGGGGAGGGGGCGGGCGCCTGAGGGCGTTTCGCCCTGCGGCGCTTCCCGCCGACGAGAACCGGTTTGTTCCTTGCCGGACTCTGGCGGCCATTATGGCGCCGGTCCTTGAGCCCCCTTCGGGGGCGGCCTCTGCTATAAAGAGAGGAGGGCAGCCGCCAGAGGCAGATCAGGAGTAGTGGACACGGTCCTTGCCATGAAGGAAAAGAGACAGCGTTTATTTTTTCTCCGTTCTCTGCCCTTCCCAAAACGGCTGAGCCTTCCTGCAGCATAACAAAAGGCAGATGGCGGGTGGCCTCTGACTCCAGGCAGGTCAAGTGCAGGGCCATTAGGTAGCGCTTTCGCGTGCTAATGGTCCTGCGATAACAGAAGGGAGAGGGGAAATTCCTTTGTCCCCTCGTCCCCCCCACCCTTGTCCCCCGTGTCCCCCCCACTCCAAAATCTGGGGGGGATATATCCCCCCGTCCCCCACACTTCCTACGCCCATGTCTGTGAGTATTTTCTGTTATACTGTTATCTCAGTTCGTTTAGAGCATACCTTTTTATGTGGTACAGTTCTTTATTTTATCTGCGTACGTAGGAGCCACCGATATAGAATATATCGCTCGTATGTTATGTAGCAACCTTAAAGAGAGATATAATAGATAATATATGAAACCGACAGGATGAGAAGAGCATTGAGGCTGCAGTGTGGGGAGTGCGTTTGAGTCGTGAGGCATCCTGGGGCGCCTGGAGACCTGCGGCCCTTCTGGAAATAGACGCAAAGACAGTGGCACGATTGGTGGTTATCGGCTGGCATTGTGGGGCCGCGTGGATATAGCGCTGACATGGGGATGTGTCGTGAGAGACCAGGCTGAACAGGAGGTGAGGAGCCCCCTCCCTTTGGGCTTGGAGGAAGCTCTTGGGTGCCCGGTGCTTGGTGACCCCCCTGAGATCGAGTGGTGGGGTGATCCCCATGGAAAACCCACCCAATAAACTGCGCAAATAGACTGGCTGTCCCGGAGGTGTGGGAGATGCCAGGTAAAACTTGGGGGAGGCCCGTGCTGTTGGCTTGAGAGATCCAGTTGTGCTCATCCCTTGCAGCTGACACTGCCGGCGAGACGTGACCCCACTTCGCCTGCTGGACGTGCTATCCCTGTGGTCAGAGAGACTAGTGGCTCACTAGGCGTCTAGGTCCTCCACTGCTCAGGGGACAGTGACTACTGGTGGGATGGCGGTAAACATGGTCAAGAATCATGGGCCCAAACTCCCACAGCTTAATAATATGGACAAATACACAGGGCAAATACATACAACGGGTGGGGCAGCACAGGAGGCATCTAGGAGGAACAATGTGAAGAGGAAATAAAGTACATGATGCTGTACCCGGCCAAACTCCGGGTTAGCTCAGAGGGTAAGAAGAGGCATTTTGACTCTCCGGACGAGGCCTGGAGATGGTTGGAGGGGTGGTACGTGGTCAGGCGGAATAAAACAAAGACTGCCCGTCAAGGGACAGACCGCAACGTCGAGGGCCGGACCTCTCAAGAACAGCGGCAGCGTTGAGTGTCAGACTCAAACATGTGAGCTTATCTCGGGAAGGGTTGTTCACTGTGCTTGGAGTGGGAGGATGGCATCTCGTTGCATAGTAAATCCAAGTTGAGGCTACAATGACACAGGCCGGTTTGGTGAGTTTAAGACGGTTGGGTCTGATCTGGCAGCAGTGGGGGGGTTGCCCATCCTGAATGCTGGTCTGGGACAAGTAAGGCACTTGCATACTATGGACTGCACTGGAAGCTCCTTTGGTTGTCCAAGCAAGCGGTGGCGGAGACACCCACCCACACTCTCAGTTGTACAAGTTGGGGCGACAGGCACTCTGTGAGTTGGGGTGGTGGGTGGTTCTAAGCTCACGATGCAGGGAGGAGGAAGTTTAGGATTATAGAATTCATAATCTGGTGTCATAGGTGGTTTCATCACCGGCAAGTATCCCCAAGTTGGTGGAAGCATGATCAAATTTGTTTATTTATTTGGATTTAGTCATAACAGTATGTATTGTTGTTTGCTCATGAACTGAGGATTGGAGGGGACTTGGGGCTGAAGAAGGGGGTCGGGAGTTATGCTACCAAGAGGTGGACAATGCTGTGATGAGTGGCCCGGGAGGGTCCTAACTTTTTTAAATGGGGACAGCTGATCAAAGTGGACTAAAGATCTGGGCCTGGAATGCCAATGACCTGGGAAATAAGATTAAGTGGACATTGGTGCTCCAATACATACATAGGCACTCCCAGGACCTGGTATTACTCCAGTAAACACACCGTAGGGGGATTCTATATAGAACATTAAACAGATTCGGCTATCAATTGATCATCCATGCCGGGTACACACCTGACTCTAGGGGAGTGGGGATTTTAATAAAACAGTTGGTACCGTTCATAGTCCGTCAGACATGTCAGGATTCTGGGGGCTGCTTTGTGATCGTATCAGGGGCATGGGAGGGAAGTACCCTTAACGTCTGCTCGTTGTATGTCCCGCCACGACAACACACGGGCACACTCCCAGAGAAGGGCGATGTGTTGC
This sequence comes from Triturus cristatus, assembly GCF_964204655.1. Taxonomy (NCBI): domain Eukaryota; kingdom Metazoa; phylum Chordata; class Amphibia; order Caudata; family Salamandridae; genus Triturus; species Triturus cristatus. Next base: position 1,015,401,652 of record NC_140590.1, read on the forward strand.
TATGGACGTTAAAAGGGATTTGCCTGGTAGATTATATGAATGCGGTAGTAGACCCGTGTTGGGAGAGGCAGACTGAGGTGGTCATGCCCTCTGATCAGGGTATCCTTTGGTCCATCAAGGAAGCATAGGACATTGTAGACATCTGGCGTCAGCAGCATCCACACCTCAGAGAGTACACGTATTTCTCCCCAGCAGCTTCCATTGGTCGGACAATCTTTGTACGCATATAGGGAATGCCAGTCACTTTGGGGCGGCTTGCCATTATAAGCGAGGTATCTCGAATCACTCGCTGGCTGGAGTGACCCTAGAGGGCCCCATAAAAGATTTTTCCCTGCCCCCAAATGTAGTCCCCTGGTATTTAAAAGATGAGAAGATTAAACCTAAACTTAGAGAAGGGGTGGAGCAGTATTTTACTGAGAAAGTTGGCTCGGTTAAATCCGCTTGTGTAGTCTGTGAGGCTTTTATGGTGGTTTTGCGGGGCCAGGCGCTGGTAGTGATCGGGGGATGGTATCAAAAGGACCAGAGGCCGGCTTGCTCTGTGATTGAGGAGATCGTGCAGCTGGAAGCAAGGGTGGACCGGGATGGGGAGGCAGGTTTAAGGCACCAATTACGCCTCAGACAGCACGATCTGCGGACCCTGGTGGAAAGGGAGGCCTGGAAACATGCCTAGGCGACACAGCGTCGCATTTATGACATTGGGGACAAGGCGGGCAACGTCCTAGCCTGGCTGGAAAAGCGAGATAAGGACCGCTCCTGGGTATTAGTGGTGAAGGATAGGTTGGGGGTGCCTCATACCACTAGCTCGACCATTGCCTCCTCGTTTGCTGAGTATTACGAAGAACTGCACAAGTCTAAAGGAATCCACTCACTGGCAAGATCTGTCTATACCCACACACCAGATAAGGAAGACAGGGACATGCTAGAGTTTGAATTTACAGAGAAAGAGATTGTGGTGGTGGTGCATGACCTTCAATCTGGCAAGGCGCCCTGCCCAAATGGCCTGCCGGTTGAACTGTGTAAAGGGATGTTAAGTAAGGGGACACTGCATATGTTAGCTATGTTCAATGGTGCAAGGGAGGAGGGAAGTATTTCCGTAGATCAGAGGACTGCTTTGATAGTGGTCATACACAAGAAGGGCAAGCCTCCGATTGAGTGTGAATCATACCAACCTATTGCCTTACTTAATGTTGATGTTAAAGTGTTGGCAAAGATCCTGGCATCCAGATTGTGCTCAGTAGTCACAAAACTTGTACATCAGACCAGTCAGGATTTATTCCCCAAAAGAGCACCCGATTGAATCTGCGTTGTCTGTTTGGAGTGCTGCATGTAATGGGAACTGGGATTCAGGTGGTAACAGTGGCAATGTCGTTAAACGCGAAAATGGCCTTCGAAAATTATTGAATGGAAGTATCTGTTTGCTGTACTAGTGATGTTTGGATTCGGGCTGAAATTCTGGGGCTGGTGCAGCCTTCAGTACCACCAGCCGTTGGCAAGGGTGAATGGAACGGTTTCCTGGGTGTTTCAATGCGGAGGTGTACCAAGCAGGGGTGCCCGCTTTCCCCGATGCTCTTTGACCTGGCCCATGAGCCGCTTGCAGCCTGGATACGGCAGGATCCTCTGGTGAGAGGGGTGAGCTGCGGGGGAAGCTGCGAAGAACGTATATCATGATACGCAGAAGACATAATGCTCTATATGACCAAACCTTCCTTCTCCATACACAGGGTGCTGCATATATTTGATCTCTTCGGAAGCTACTCGGGTTATCTCATTAATTGGTTGAAGTCTCTGGCCTTTCCGTTGGTGGGTGGGGAGGTAAGACTCCGCCGGTCCTGCCAGGTGCCATTCTGTGTGGGGGGGTTTCATAATTACGGATGTATATTACTAGAGAACCCCGGGACTTTTTTTGACAAAAATCTCCAGCCACAATTAGACAGGTTAAAGGGGGAGGTAAAACACTGAGGTACGCTCCTGTGGACCCTGGTTGGAAAGGCGGCATCATATAAAATTATGACACTGCTACGTTTACTCTACATGCTCCAGAACACGACTTACCGAGTTCCTAAGAACTTTTTTCGAAAGGTGGAGGGCGAAGTTCATACCTTGTTGTGGCAGGGCTGAGCGCCGCGCATAGCAATGGCCAAACTGCAAGGGGCGGGGGGGGGGGGGTCTAAGAGGGTGGCTTGGCAATCCCAGACATCACTAAATACTATTGGGTGACCCAACTCCTCGTGGTGAACGAATGGATATTTGCGGACAGACAGGAGCCGGAGTACTGTTAGGATAGGCAGGCTATGTGGCGAAGAGGATACGAGGCAATACTACCTGGGAGGTTGCTGCATCATATTCATGTGGTAGCTAGGACATGGCATGAGGCTATGGGCTTCTTGGGGTGGGGAGAGCGATTCACAACAATGACCCCCCCCTGTGGTGCAGCGACCTGCTCGGAGAGGTGAGTGGGGCACTAAGAGAGGCCTGAGCAGAGGACCTTAATGGTCTAGACGACAATTGGCAGGAAACCCTGCAGAGCCCTCAGGAGGTGGCCGTTCAAGTTGGGTTTTCGCTTGATTCAGCTGAGGGATCACCATCGCTATAATTATTCAAAGACCAGGTTGGTGGTAATGGGGAGGTCACCCACTCTGCTATGCCTGAAGTGCTGTGGCAGAGAGGGCACTTTCTTCCATATTCTCTGGGAGTGCCCAGCTATACAACAGTGCTGGGGTGGGGTGACTCGGACAACGGCAGCTGTGTTGGCCCAGGAGGTACTACTGGATGGGAAATGGCTCCTGTTGATAATCATGAGGGAGACAGTATGACCTAAGTATCAAAATATTTGGTTGCCACAGGCGGCAGGGGTGGCCAAAAGGAACAATGCGAGGGCCTGGGGCTCAGCGAAAAATGTTTTTATAGCAAAGTAGAGGCTGCCTGAAGAAGTAGGAAAAGATCTGGGGAGCATGGCAAGCCTACAGGGGATTCTAATGTTAATTGGGAGGGTGGGGGTAGGGTCTGGATCATGTCCTAGGACCACACAAGGGATTGCTTAGTGGGACTACTTCACAGCTCTACGAGGTTGACCTTCTTTTTTTGTACTATTGATACTACGCTATTCAACATGTCTAAATGCACATGCTACTGTGCTAAGCATGTTTGAAATAAAAAGAATTTTTAAGAAAATATAGGATTGAGGCATATATTGAGGTCACCCCCCCTTTGATACATGTTTGGCATCCGCTTGCTCCAGGACTGACTACAGTTCCTGGAAAAACTCTGGGGAGTAAACGTTCGGTACGTAGACGTCTGAGTAGCAGACCCTTAGAGTGAAGGGGACCATCCTATGTATTAAAATGCAGACCCCACAAGAATAGGTGCTGTAGGTAGAAAAGTACCTACGTGGGCCCCAGGATGATGCAAATGTATGTGACGGTCCAGGGGGGAGATGTGTCTCCTGTATAAACACGATCTTCAAGCCATGGTGTGTGAGATCCTGTAGCACCTGCTTACCCTTACGTGGCTTCTGGAGAAGTGTGGCTCAATGGTTAGAGTGGCAGACCCTGATGCAGAGGTCTGGCCCGGGACCAGAGTTCAATTCCCGCCTCGGCGGGTCTTGGGCTCAATTTCCTCGATCCTGTTAATTCTCGCCTCGGTGCCTATTCTAATCATGGGTCCCACTCTGCAACTCTGGGCAATAGCTTGCTTAATCTCCACAACGGCCCCAACAGCGCTGGAATGCCTGGCTTCACCCTGGGGGTGCCCAGGAGTGGACATTTCACAGGGAAAAGCCAGGAAGGGTTCCACAGTGGTATGAGTACAGCGCCAGGACACCCCAGGGTAACAGTGCGCTATACAAGTGCAACACATTTACATTTACATTTGATGCCCATGATGTTCTAAGTCAAGAAAGGGATCTCGACCCGTGGGTCAATAGTGTTACGTGACATATTTGCGCAGAGTGATTATGAAGTCAAGAGCATCGCACGACCTGTATTATAGGTATAAATGAACAGGCAAAAACATTCCACACAAAAACACCCTCCCATCCTCCACCCCCCCCCCCCCCCCCCCCACCCACGCTGGCCCAAAAATGCCCAGCGAATCCCCACAATCAAATCCCACAAATTTACCAACAGAGATAAAGAAATAATCACTGCGGTGGTGCGGTGGACACCACATGGAGGGAGCAACTCTGAGGCAACTGATCTCCAAACTTCACAGGGAAAAGTCCCTATGAAATCAGGATTAAGGTCAATAAGTTACTTTGAACATGTTTAACCATCGGGAAAAACTGCACGACTAAATAAAGGGTGATACGTTACTGTCTCGACCCTACCACAAAGGATCATCCACATCTAGTCTATATAGCAGCCATCAAAGCAGGCCAGTCTGGAGTGAAAAAATCAGAACTGTTTGTAGCATGCAGGTCCAGGTCTTCCTAGGCACAGTCCTTACGTCACAAGCGTGATAAATGATCACCGAGCATAATAAATTAAGGTCCCCTCCCCCCCTTGGCTTTTCACTTCCTATTACCCAAGGCACTTAGAAAACACATAGGAAGTTTGCTAACATCACTTCCTGAAATACCAAGCTTCAAGTGAAATTGAAGTCGCCTATGGGAGAGAGGAATAGGAAATCTTGACGAAGAACTCTGACTCTGAGTAAGAAGAATATCAGTAAGTAAATGGGTATTATCTCCTCGGCTGTCTTCCTCACCTCAGTACTTTTATCATGAACTGATACACAAGCAAGCTTCGGCTTCAATGACAACACCTGGAAATACTGCAGTGCATAAATTTACTTTAACAGATGCTAAACAAGTGAAATAACTAAACCAATTAAATATCAGAAATAGAGCTCAAAACACTAGCTCCAAAGGAAGATGATAAAGAACCTACTAAGTTTACTCTATAATGCTTCATAAAGGTATGAGATGACCATGCTGCAGCACTGCATATATCTGTCTATGATGGACTTTTAAAGGAAGGCCAAGAAGTAGACATTCTTCTTGTGGATCTCTCTTCCACATGATCACACACTGCCTGTTTCTGAATCTCATATGCCAAACAAATAGTTTGCCTAGTCCATCTCCATATAATAGATTTTGAATGTTTCATACCTTTATTTAACAAACCAAAAATGATAAACAAGGCATACACTTTTCTAAATGAACTTGTTCTGTCTAGATAAATTAACAAGGCTCTTTTACATACAGGGTGTGGAGGGGCTCCTGCTCAGCAGAAGCTAGGGAATTGAAGAAATCTGATAAGATTACATTCTGGGAAGACTGATATACAGAACTCCCTTTAGGAACAAATTGAGGATTAGGATGTAATGGAATCGTATCCTCAAAGTCCTTCAGAAATGGTTCTGAGGATAATAAAACTCCAAACTCAACTATTTTTCTAGCTGAAGCAACAGCTACCAGCAACACAACCTTACAATTAATAAACTGTACATCATCCACTTCTAGAGGTTCAAAGGGTGAATGTAGCAATATTGTAATAGTGAGGGAAGTTCCCAAGATGGAACAGGGTTATGAACAAACGACCTATTCATAACACAACTCAGTAGCAGTCTTGTTACAAAAGGTTCCACTATTTTAAAACCAGGGCTTCTAAATGCTCATACTTCTGCCCATCGTGATTTTAATGCTGAAGATGCCCAACCTACGGCAAACTAGGCATTGGCCCTTTCCTTATTGCACCATTTTTTAAAGGATTTCCAATCGCGGGAATTTGATTTTTGAAGTTGTAGAGTGCCTTGATTGCTGGACTAGGATTACTATCTGTTTAGCGCCTGTTAGCCTTAGGATAGTCTTTCTCCAAACATTTTGCCTTCGCCCCTCCTAGTTTTGCTGAATTCTTTGTTGTTAACTCTGTTAACTTTACCACTCCTAACCAGTGCAAAACTGCTTGTGCTCACTCCCTCAAACATGGCAAAATTGGCTTACATCTCTTTGGTACATTTACTTTACTTATAAGTCCCCGATAAAGTAGTATACAATATACCCAGGGCTGGTGAATTAAACGCTACTAGTTGGACTGCCATTATGATAAATGGGGTAACCCAACCAAAAATCCTTGTGATTGAATAAATATATGCTGTGTTGAAATCTTATGGTTGTTGCACATCTATATTCTTGGATTTTTCAGGATCTATGTAACCGCGAGCTGACTCTATGCAAGCTCAGAGTCTTTATTGAATATAAATTGTCTCACAAAGATAATTATGTGAAAAGAAAGGTCCAGGACCATTGTTTTTAATACTACTAGTCGGACTGCAGCACTTATTGTGCCACCCACTTAAGTAGCCCCTAAAAACATATTCTCAGGCCTGCCATTGCAGCCAGTTAGCCGTTTTAAACTGCCAATCTGATTGGCAAAATAATCCCCTTGGCACTCCTTAAACTACCTTTATATTACATATAAGTCACTCGAAAAGTAGGCGCTATACAGCCCATAGGGCAGGGTGGACTACAATTAAAAAGATGGACATGTACTTTTAAGTTAACATGTGCTGGTAGAGAAAAACTCATAAATTTGTTTTTCACGAATGTGAGGCCTACCTCTCCCTCAGAAGAACACCAGGTTACCTTATTACATTTAATAAGTACTAAACTTTTGATTGGGACAGGTAGGAATTACATGTTTGGTGTCTCAGAAGTCGTCATTTAAAATTTTGAAAATGCTACTTTTACAAAGTTGTCATTTTTCTATACTAACGATTTGTTGCCTGCAGCGTGTTCCTGGGTCACATGACTATGTGTGTGTGGTTGTTGGCCTCTGTATATTCTTCCCAGACAGCCACACAATAAAGGGACTAGGTGTGCCTAAATGGGCCATCTCTGGCCGAATAGGGGTGGGGAGTTAGAGATGTGCACAGCCCACTTACACATCAATAGGTAGGGTCCTGCTCATGCACAAAGAACTTCCAACTAGACTTGTGTGCCAGCAGCCAGGCTAGAGCCAAGGAAGGGAGGCTGGAAATTTCAAGCATGTTTGAAAAGAAAATCTCTAGAAACTTCTTCTACTTCAAAGGAGGCCCCAAGTATAAACATAGGACCCTCAGACCCACTCTTCAGATCACCAGAACCTCCAGAGTGTCTCCAAGGGTTAGTCAGCTGACTTACTGTTCTGAGGTACTTTTAACAGCGATCTAAAATCAGTTCTGTATCTGGCCCTGTTGGAAGGCGGACCCCGAGGAGTCGGTGAGACCACCAAGGGGGGGGGGCCCTCGCACTGCACGAAGTAGCCGAGCGCTGCCGAGAAGTCTCCTGAGAGATCCTTCTCCTATCACGTACTAGCACAGTAACACCACCACACCGGACTCAAGGAGGTTGTCTCAAGACAAGCAATTCTTTATCATCAATAAAAGGTTACGAGTTCAATATTTACACGAAGGGATCGAGGGATCCACCAAAAGTCTCAATGTCTCTTTAGAAGGGTAGGGGTAGCGGGACAGTCTTTGGCAGGAATGTGGTACGAGGGTACCTGGGGCCCAGTTCGTATCCTCAAGCTGGAGGACCTCCGATCTCGGAGGGGTCGAGCCACGACGGCGTCAGCAGGGCTCTGGCGTACAGTTCGTGGGGAGCCGCGATTCAATCAGCAGGGCTCTCAAGATGGTTTCTGCTCAGCTCGAGCCGCGACGTCCTCAGCAGGGCTCCGAGGAAGGTCTCAGCGAGGTGGGGCCGCGACGGCATCTGCAGGGCTCCGATGTTCCAGGTGGTTTCAAAGTGTTCACAAGAAGGAGCCGCGACGCAGTCAGCAGGGCTCGTGATGGTTCCGACAAGAGTTCTTCTCCGTAGGGTCAGCCGCGATTCGATCAGCAGGGCTCTCGACTCCAGGATACAACTGCCGAGCTGTGGTGGGGTCGCCCCAGATATAGGTCTGGAGCCCTTTGATGTCCGGACCCTTGCGCCCGAGGGGGCGGAGTGGCCGGGTGGAGGTGGCCAGACGCCCAGCAGGAGAGGCGCCAGGCCCATGGGAGCTTGCAGGGCGATCACACCTCGAGAGGGGAGGACAGTTGGGGGTCCCAACGAGACCGTCCTCCGCCGGGGGCGATGAATGGTTCCTGCGGCGCCCCCTGGCCAGTCCGTGGTGCCTCGATGTCGGGGCTTCGCTGGGGTCGAGGCCGGGTTGAGCGGGGTCGCTCCGGCTGGTGTACGGGGTGACGTAGATGCCAACAAGATGGCGGAGCCCTGAAGAGCATGCGACCACGTGCAGTTCCAGGTGAAGGGCCTTGGAGCAGTTCAGACGGGTGGCCCGTGAAGGCCGGGGCGGGGAACGGCCACAGTCCAGGGGGGTTAAGGACCACGCCACGAGGCCGGGTCCAACAGGCGTCCCCCCCAGCCGAAGGCATGGAGAGTCACCCATCTCCTTGGGGATTCTCCTCGTCAAGGCGGAAGAAGCGGGACAGGCCGTCGGCGTTGGCGTGGTCATTGCCGGGCCGGTGTTCGACGTCAAAGTCCATCCCTTGTAGCGAGATGGACCATCGCAGCAGTTTGGGGTTCTCGCCCCGCATTCGCATTAACCATTGCAAGGGCCGGTGGTCGGTCTGGACCCGGAAGTGGGCGCCAAAGAGGTAGGGCCGGAGCTTCTTGAGGGCCCACACCACAGCGAAGGCCTCGCGCTCAATAGTGCTCCAGCGTTGCTCCCGGGGCAGTAGTCGCCGGCTGATGAAGGCCACTGGTCGGTCGAGCCCCTTTTCGTCAGTTTGGGAGAGAACGGCCCCGATCCCATACTCGGAGGCGTCCGTCTGTACCACGAACTCCTTCTGGTAGTCCGGGGCCTGCAGCACCGGAGCAGTACACATGGCTGTTTTGAGGGTGTCGAAGGCTGTTTGGCAGCGGGGTGTCCAGTGTACCTTCTTGGGCTGCTTTTTGGACGTTAACTCTGTGAGGGGGCCGACAATGCTCCCATAGTCCCGGATAAACCGTCGGTAGTATCCGGTGAGGCCCAGGAAGGCCCGGACAGCGGTCTGGGTAGTGGGGGGTTCCCAGGTCTGGATGGCATCTATCTTTGCTTGGAGGGGGGCCACCTGCCCGCTCCCCACTTGATGGCCCAGGTAGGTCACGGATCCGTGGCCGATTTGGCATTTGCTGGCCTTGATTGTGAGCCCGGCCCGCTGGAGGGCGGCCAGGACGGCCTTTAGGTGGAGGAGGTGCTCGGCCCAGTGGTTGCTGTACACGGCAATGTCATCTAAGTAGGCCGCGCTGAAGGCCTCAAGCCCGGCCAAAACTTTGTTCACCAGTCGCTGGAAGGTGGCCGGGGCGTTCTTCATTCCGAAGGGCATCACCCGAAAGTGGTAATGCCCATCCGGAGTCGAAAAGGCGGATCTTTCTTGGGCGCCGGGGGTGAGCTGGATTTGCCAGTACCCGGCGGTGAGGTCCAGCGTGCTCAGGTAGCGAGCGGCCCCTAGGCGGTCGATGAGTTCGTCGGCCCGGGGTATCGGGTGTGCGTCTGTCTTGGTTACTCCATTCAGGGCCCGGTAGTCTACGCAGAATCGCAACTCCGGGGGGTGGCCGGGAGCTGCGGCCTTGGGCACCAGGACGACAGGGCTGGCCCACGGGCTGTCGGAAGGCTCGATGACCCCCAGGGCCAGCATCTTCGCTACTTCGGCCTGGATGCAGGCCCGCACTCGGTCAGGCACCCGGTAGGCTCTGTGTCGTATGGGGGGGTTCTCCCCGGTGTCGACGTCGTGGACGCACCAGTGGGTCACCCCCGGGGTGAGAGAGAAGAGGGCTGCGTAGTCCAGCAGTAATCGCTGGCAGTCGTTGCGCTGTTCCGGGGTCAGGGACGAGGCGAGTTGGACCCCTTCGATCGATCCATCGTGAATGTCGGATTGCAAGAGGTCGGGCAGGGGCTCGGAGTCGTCCTCGCCCCCCTCGTCGGTCGCCAGCAGCAGGCTCAGTTCGGTCCGGGCGAAGTGGGGTTTTAGCCTGTTAGCATGTAGGACCCGGAGGGGGTTCCGGGGGGACTCCAGATCGACCAAGTAGGTGACGGGACTTTTCTTCTCCACCACCTTGAAGGGCCCGGTCCACTTGTCCTGGAGGGCGCCGGGTTCGACCGGGGCCATGACCCATACTTTCTGACCTGGCTCGAATTCTACAGTAGAAGTGTTGCGATCGTACCACCGCTTCATGTCCTCCTGGCTGGCCTCGAGGTTGGCTTCGGCGAGGGCTCGGAACTTGCGGGTCTGGTTTCGGAGGGTCAGGAGGTATCGGTAGACGTCAGGAGGGGCGCCTCGGGGCTTCATCTCCCAGCCCTCCTTGACCAGACTGAGCGGTCCGCGGACCGGGTGTCCATACAATAGTTCAAACGGGCTGAACCCCAGGGACTTCTGCGGGACCTCCCGATAGGCGAACAGGAGGCAGGGCAGCAGGACATCCCATTTCCTCCTGAGTGGTTCTTCCAGGCCCTGGATCATCCCTTTCAATGTTCGGTTGAACCGCTCAACCAGTCCGTTCCCCTGAGGGTGATATGGGGTCGTGAACTTGTATGTGACCCCGCACTGTTGCCACAGGGACCGCATGTACCTGGAGATAAAGTTCGTGCCGCGGTCGCTCACCACTTCGCTGGGGAATCCCACTCAGGAGAAGATCCCCATCAAGGCCCGGCCTACCACAGGGGCCGTTATGGTTCTGAGCGGGACCGCCTCCGGGTACCTGGTGGCGTGGTCCACGAGGACCAGGATGAAGCGGTGGCCCAGGGCGGTTTGGGGGTCCAGGGGTCCCACAATGTCGATTCCGACCCGTTCAAACGGGGTGCTGACGGCGGGAAAGGGCTGGAGGGGGGCCTTGACCCGACCCCCCGTCTTTCCGCTGGCTTGGCAGGTCTGGCAGGACCGGCAGTGGTTGTCCACATCTCTCCGCATCCGGGGCCAGTAGAAGTGGGTCACCAGACGACTGTACGTTTTGTCTTGCCCCAAGTGTCCGGCGAGGGGCACATCATGGGCCAGGTTGAGAAGAAACTCCCGGAAGCGGAGGGGGACCACCAACACGCGGCTGGCCCCGAGTTCTGCTACTTTCTGTTCGCTGTACAACAGGCCCTCGGCCCAGTAGATCCAGTGGGTGCCGGTCTGGTCACCGTTGGCTTGCGCGGTCGCCTGCTGCCGGACCCCTTCGAGAGAGGGACAGGACTGTTGCTCTTGCTGGAACTGCTCTCGGGTGGGGCCCCCTTCGTGTTGCCATTGCGTCAGCCCTGGTAGGGCGCTCGGAGAAGTCATCTCTTCGGGGGAGGATTCGCTGGACCCAGGGTCGGTGTCCGCCTCCTCCTCGCTGCTGGCGGGAGGGGGTGTGAGCCCCTCGGGTCGGGCGGTCCCGGAGGTCGAGGATGAGCGGGGGGCCTGGGCGGTCATGGACCGGGTGATGGCGCAGGCCCAATCAGCCAGTCCCAACATTCGGAGGTGCTCTCGTCGTTCTACTTGAGCCCAGGGGGAACTCTCCAAGTCGTTCCCCAGGAGGCAGTCGACCGGGGCGCCGTCGCGCACTGTCACCTTCAGCAGGCCCGTCACCCCTCCCCACTCGAAGGGGACCAGGGCCATCTGGCATTGGCTTTCACTGTTGTCGGCCGTCCGGACAGGGCACAGCACATTCGGTAGAATCTGTTCAGGGGTCACCAGGTGGCAGCGGACAGCGGTGATACTGGCGCCGGTGTCGCGAAGGGCTTCGGCCCGTTGTCCGTTGACCGTGACCTGCTGCCGGTACTTCTGGGTGTTGGTTGGGATGGGGGTGCAGGGTACCATCTCCCGGCTACCCAGGCAGACCAGGGACATGGCTGCCGGCTCCCACTCAGTGTTTTCTTGGTCGAGGGCCTCTTCTTCCTCTTCTCCTCCCCCCAAGGCGGCGGCTGTCAGCTGCCGGGGCGGGGGCCCGCCGGCCCCGTTTCTTCGGTTCAGAGGGCAGGCCGGGTCGCTGGCAAAGTGTCCGGTTTGTTGGCAGCCATAGCAGGTCACTGGTGGCCGTGGTCCGGGTCGGGCCGGGCCCACCCTTCGTGCTAGGCTCGGGGAGAGATGTGGCTGCGGTGGCCCTCGAGGGGGGCTCCTGGGGGCCCCAGCGGGAGGGTCTCGGTTCCTGTTCGGCCCTCCCCCCCCACCGCGCTGGCGTGGGGGTCCGTTGGGGTTCCTCTGGTACTCCCCCATTGAGCTCCGGGGGACCCGGGAGTTGACCCATCGATCGGCCTCGACGGCCAGTTTCCGCGGGTCGGTCATTTTGCTGTCGAGGAGGTGCTGTCTCAGCTCCACGAAGCAATTGTTGGAAAGATGTTCCCACACGATGAGGTCGACCAGCTGCCCGTAGGTGGTTACTTTGCTGCCTTTGATCCACCCTTCTAGGGCCCGACTAAAAAAGTCCACATATTCCACCCATGTGGTACCCAGGATTTTCTTGCAGTCTCGGAACCGCTGGCGGTACATCTCCGCTGTTAGCCCGTAGCGGGTGAGCAGGGCCTCCTTCATGTGATCGTAGGAGGTCATCACTTCCTCCGGTAGCTGGAGCAGCGTGTCCCGCCCTTCACTCAGGAATCGCCCCCACAGGCCTGCGCCCCAGTCTTTTCGGGGCACTCGATGGGAGGTCATGGCCACCTCATAGGCCTTGAACCATTGTTGGATATCGTCATTCTTGTAATACTCCTTGACGACCTCCTTCGGGATATGTACTTTGGCCTCGGCAGGCGGTAGAGTGTCTCTCGTACTGGGGGTGTTGGTCCCTCCGTTCTTGGCCTTGATCTCGAGCTCCTTGAGGCTGCGCTCGTGCTCAAGGGTGAGCTTCTTTTCCTCCAACTCCCGGTGTCGTCTCTTCTCCTCTATTTCTTCTTGAAGGCGTAGCTGCTCGAGGGCCAGTTTCTTTTCTGCCAGCTGGAGTTCGCCGTCCAGTCGCAGTCGGGCGAGCTCTAGCTCGTGGCTCCGGACCTTTTCCCGCTCTCGTATTTCTTCTTCGGAGAGGCCGGTTTCTAGGCTCTTTCGTCCTCCGGTTGCCGGGGTCAGTGCGGTTGCTGTGGTCTCCGTCAGGGGCAAGGGCCCTTCTTCCTGGGAGGGGCCTGCCCCGGCCTCCAGCCATGTCCTCAGAGCTTTCTGCATCTCTTCCTTGGTACCGAGGCTGGTGGTTGCAATGCCTTTGTCTCTGCAGAACTGTTTTAATTCTTTGTGCGTATATTCTTCCAGCCGTTCGGGCTGGAACTCCATTGTCGCGTTGTTTTCCTGGCTGCTCATGATGCTATTCGTTTGGATGGGTAGCTAGTGGGTACTGGCTGGTACGTACTGCGTTCGGCTCGGATCCCGTCGCTGGCCACCAAATGTTGGAAGGCGGACCCCGAGGAGTCGGTGAGACCACCAAGGGGGGGGGCCCTCGCACTGCACGAAGTAGCCGAGCGCTGCCGAGAAGTCTCCTGAGAGATCCTTCTCCTATCACGTACTAGCACAGTAACACCACCACACCGGACTCAAGGAGGTTGTCTCAAGACAAGCAATTCTTTATCATCAATAAAAGGTTACGAGTTCAATATTTACACGAAGGGATCGAGGGATCCACCAAAAGTCTCAATGTCTCTTTAGAAGGGTAGGGGTAGCGGGACAGTCTTTGGCAGGAATGTGGTACGAGGGTACCTGGGGCCCAGTTCGTATCCTCAAGCTGGAGGACCTCCGATCTCGGAGGGGTCGAGCCGCGACGGCGTCAGCAGGGCTCTGGCGTACAGTTCGTGGGGAGCCGCGATTCAATCAGCAGGGCTCTCAAGATGGTTTCTGCTCAGCTCGAGCCGCGACGTCGTCAGCAGGGCTCCGAGGAAGGTCTCAGCGAGGTGGGGCCGCGACGGCGTCTGCAGGGCTCCGATGTTCCAGGTGGTTTCAAAGTGTTCACAAGAAGGAGCCGCGACGCAGTCAGCAGGGCTCGTGATGGTTCCGACAAGAGTTCTTCTCCGTAGGGTCAGCCGCGATTCGATCAGCAGGGCTCTCGACTCCGGGATACAACTGCCGAGCTGTGGTGGGGTCGCCCCAGATATAGGTCTGGAGCCCTTTGATGTCCGGACCCTTGCGCCCGAGGGGGCGGAGTGGCCGGGTGGAGGTGGCCAGACGCCCAGCAGGAGAGGCGCCAGGCCCATGGGAGCTTGCAGGGCGATCACACCTCGAGAGGGGAGGACAGTTGGGGGTCCCAACGAGACCGTCCTCCGCCGGGGGCGATGAATGGTTCCTGCGGCGCCCCCTGGCCAGTCCGTGGTGCCTCGATGTCGGGGCTTCGCTGGGGTCGAGGCCGGGTTGAGCGGGGTCGCTCCGGCTGGTGTACGGGGTGACGTAGATGCCAACAAGATGGCGGAGCCCTGAAGAGCATGCGACCACGTGCAGTTCCAGGTGAAGGGCCTTGGAGCAGTTCAGACGGGTGGCCCGTGAAGGCCGGGGCGGGGAACGGCCACAGTCCAGGGGGGTTAAGGACCACGCCACGAGGCCGGGTCCAACAGGCCCGCACTCCATCACTGTCGGCCTGACTTGGTGACTTGGACCCGGTACACAGTGACCAGATAACCACAGTTGGCACTTCGCGCTTTTAAGCATTATTTTTACCTAAACCTTTAACACTGCATATGTTTTGGTTTTACTAATAGGATTTTTGTCGTTTTGGGGTCAAATCATTTATTACAATTTACTCTATTTTTCTAAATTGGTATGGGATTTTTCTTGGGTTGTATTTCAGCACATTACAGTTTGTGGGCTGCATAAATACTTTACAGATTGCCTCTTAGTTGAGCCTGACTGTTTTTGTGCCAAGCTACCAGAGAGTTGAGCACAGGTTAGTTTAGTGGCTTTTTGTAGTTTACCCTGACAGTAATTGTGGCTACTGCTTGAACAGGTTTTCACCCCATTCAACCAACAACCCAATTTCTCACACTACCTCTTCCGGACAACATCCTTTCAACAGCCATGCCATCAGATGCCATCAGATGCCATCTCTCCTCGCCTGAGTGGGTAGGGAACCAAGGGAACCTACAATGAGGACAACTCGCCCACTGTAGAAGGGAGGGAAACTACAGCTGGCACACCTAGTAAGACAGTACTAGTAGAACTGCTGCCATGCCATTCTTGATCTTCTGCAACTCTCTGGAAATCACTGCTATCAAAGGTAAAAAAAGACGCTTTATCCCTGACCAGCTGACCAGATATGACACTGTATTTATCTTCTGTGCTTCGGCACAATGTATAACAATGCAAAAGCAGGAAAAAAGACTATCCGCCCTTGATGCAGAGATCCACTTACAGTTAATCAAAATTCCATCAGAGTCAATGAAGGGAACTCAGAGGGAATACTCTTCTCAATCGATCTGCTGCCCAGTAGTCTTTCCCTGGCAAATACTCTGCTCTCAAGGACTGTACATTGTTCTCTTCCCATTCTCCCATCTCCTAAGCTAAGACTTTCAAAGTTTGAATCAAACAACCTCTATGGTAATTGGTATAAGCTATTGCCACACTTTTCTCTGTTTATTTGTACATACTGACCCTTCAACTGTAAATCTAAGGTTAGGAGAAACAATTTGACTATAAGTTTGTTTTTAGGTCCCTCCAATTTGGGGAATGCCTTGACTGATAACCTCCCCCCCCCCCCCTCGAACCGATCTCTCCTATAGAGCTGTACCCTAACCCTTTTTGCTACCATCTGTCAAGATCACTCTCATTGGGGTTACTTGAAAGGGGGAACCCTAGGAACGATGTTCTTCCACCATCCACCACTGATTCAGCTAAGGATATGGGGCTACTTCACGTACTTCTGAGGCACAGGTTCCCAGTGACTCAGCAAGTGGGTACATATGAAGTCTGGCCCAAGGAACAATAGTCAAAGTAGATGCCATCAGCGATGGTACTTTGAGCCACTTGCTTACTGTCGATGAACTTGATGATTAAAGAATTTGAAGTTGCTCTGTGATTTAATGTTCTAGGCAAATGACAAAATATTTTCCATACGTTTCTCCTGAATTAGGCTCCAATGACCGTAAGGTATTTGGTTTGAATCATCTGAGATTTCTCTTGATTTATCAAACATTTGTGTTGCTGAATTATTCTACATGTTTCTTTTATACAATGAATGGCCTTAGAAACATATGAACATATTTTGATCCAGTCATCTAAACAAAGAAACACCTGAATACCTTTAGTGTGAAGCACTACCACTTTAGGGAATACTCTAGGTGAAAAACACAAACCAAAAGGATGCACCTGGAACTGAAAATGCTTTTCTCCCCCACAAACAAAAAGAAACGTCTGAGAAATTGGATGAATCACGATATGCAAATAGGCATCCTGAAGACCCAGCCATGCCAAGTCTACTTTCGCTATGAACCACAGGAGGGTCTGTAGAAACTGATTAAATATGATATATGGGTTGCACTGATTTTCTGATTTCAAATCCGGGACAGGCCAGAAGTCCCCTGAGGGTTTCAAGAATTGAATGCATCCCTTTAACTCTGTGAAAAGGAACTGGGATAATGGCTTTTTTGTTCAACAGTTTTTTAATTTCTTTCGGAAGACCTAGATTTTTTAATAGGATTGGAAGGAAATGAATTTGGTAGAAGACATTTGGAAGAACTGTTTGAAATAATGCTTAAAATCTCTTCTCTTTAACTTGCAGAACCCAGGAGTGTGATATTCGGTCTTTCCATTGATTCTGAAAGAAACGCAGTCTGCCCATAGCCTGAAGAATCAATGCATCTGTGGCATAGTTATGCCTTGGGCTGTATTGTCTTTGGCCCTGTGGGAGTTTGTGTGCATTGTTATTGTTTCTGTGTTGAACAACGTGCATAATATGGAAATACACCCACATTTACATGTATACCCTTATATGATGCTATTGCCTTTAAAACAATTTTGCTATGACCTGTTTAAACCAGGAAAATGTAGCTTATGCTAACTAGATCTCAGTTAGGCATTGACTGATTTTTCAAAATGGATGCCTCAACCTGCACGTTCACTGTTTATTATTTTCACAGCACACAGTGAAGCAAAGTTATGTTTGTTTCCGAATGACATTGTTCTCGAAGATGATTTTCTAACCTGGGCTCTGTAATATTACAACAGTCAATGTTTCTTCCGTCTGCTTGCAGTATTGCATTAATTTGCAATAGTTCACTGTTGTTTTGTAATTAGTTCTTCTGCCATCTCTGGATTACTCCAGTCTTCTTTAGCTGAATCAATATTCTTTTAGTGGGACAGTGTTTAGGTAGTACGGTAGTATAACGCTTTAATTTACTGTGCTTTGATTTGCTGAAATTGTAATTGTGTTGCTCCCACTAAGATGAATTTGCAGTTCTTATTTTATTATATGAGAAGACTTCCAATTTTCTATATGAACCCTCAAATTTGTGAGTGAGCGAAATGCCTTTCCGATGCTACTAGGGATGCTGCCCGATTTCTTACCAATTTTGCTGATCATTGGAATTTAGAATATTTGTGATATTGCCCATAATCCTGTATTGCTCTATGACTTAATGCCTTCATACCAATGACTTTATGCATCTGGTTGTTGCAATTGTGAGATTTGTACCCGTTGAATTTTTAATAATAAATATCTATAGATTGTGTAATTCCACCCTAGAACTCACTTACTGAGTCTGTCCATGCTTACTTGACTGTATGTTTGATATGTAGTGCTGTGCCTTATCTTGGGACAGACTGCCTCACAAAATTGAGATTTAACACCATCCCGACCCATCCATCAGTGGGCATATGGTTGAGGTGTCTTTCTGGGGGTGTAAGAATTTAGGGGTTCCTGGACCTTGCATCCTTAACTACTTTGCTGTTAAGACCGGGACCCATCTGTGAAAGGGATACCTCAATAATGTCCCCTTCCTCAAAAGGACTGGTTCACTGTCTCACAATTTGGCCCAAAAGCTCTTTTCTTACAGAATAATATTCCTCTTGTGGATTGCTTCACAGCAGCCGTAGGTTTTTTGTCTTCTGCAGATTTCTTCTTCATATTTTCAAGTTAGCTGCCAAACAATTTTGGAACAGAAAATAGAATTTTCATTCATAAAACCTTTTGTGCTTCATCAGTCTTTGAAAACAACATCCATATTGGATGACAGGTTGCTACTGAAGCACTAGCTGAAGATGCTGCCACAAACAATGAATCATACGATATATACAACAAATACAAATGTGCTGCTCCGTGATCGCCAAAGTGGGTGTCAGCCCTTCACCTTGGCTTAACAATTCAGCCAAACTTTGGAAATCCTTAATCAGCAGCCCGATTGCATATGTTGAATAAGATGCTGTTCTGATGGGAAAAGTTTGCAGCTCTATAAGCAATCTATCACCAGATCCATACTTTTATCAACAGAATCTGATGGTCCAGCATTGTCTGAGATAATAGAGACCTGAATAGAGAGGCAGGCCACTAAAGAAGCAAATTTGATAACCGGGGCATATATCCCAAACACATTTTTAAAGGGGACATCTTTTTTAAAGAAACCGGGGGCAATGTCCCTCCATTCCTTGTACATGAGCTTTTTCATAGAACTATGTAGAGGAAGGGATTCAACCCCTCTCTTCTGACAATGTCCAAAAAGTGTTCTACTCCTCGGAGTTCTTGGACTTGAGGAAACCACAATTGGTCTTTGATATGAGGAAGCCCTTCATTTAGCTCGGTCACCTAAGTAAATCTCCTCTTCACCTCCTTGTCATCAAAATCTTGATCATCCTCAGGAGGATCCATGCACACTGCCTTTGGGCAGGGCTGGCTTCCTTGAGCCTTAAATCTGCAATACCATTCATCTGGATCATGTGCTGGATTTCAATGAGGACCCACCGTTCTAGTGTCCACCTCCCGGTATCGGCTGAAATGCCGGAGCGGAAGCTGCTTACTGACTGGTATGCTAATCCTTGCGCTGTCAACTGGAACAAGATATTAACAATCAACTGGTCGTCTGTCCCCATGGGGTCAACACTCTTCACACCATGCTGCAGCATATTGTTTATGGTTTCAGGGAGCCCAACATTGTGTGAGGCAGAAGGGAGCCTGTTCCGATAGGCCAGCCACTGTCTAACATTTTCCGAAACACTCCAAGCCATGAGGGACAATTGATCGGACATCAGCCATGGATGTGGCTGACCCATTAAGTCCATGAGAAGAACCTGGAAGCTCTGAATTTGTATCGCATTTCACAGGACATGTCTAGTAACAGTGGAAACCATGGTTGCATTCTCCAAAGGGGGAGGGGGGTCACCAGAACCAATTCTGCTATTTGTCAATGCATCTGAGAAATAACTCTCTGAATCATTGCAACAGGATAAACATGTAGTGCAAGTTCCCTATCCAAATCTGCAGGAAGGCATCCAAGCTCACCGCCAGGGGATCTGATCTCCAACTGAAGATGGTCAGTAGTTGCATGTTCAGGCGTGAAGCGAACAAGTCCACAATGCACAGACCCCACAGCCAATTGAGGAATTGAAAGATTCGGGGGTAATTTCCCGTTGCTTGTATTGTGCAGAAAACGAGAGTACCAATCCACAAGGACATACTTCTGTCCTGGGATGTGTGCAATCACTGATATCCAATGTTGAAGGTAACAGAGTCTTAAAATCTTCCAGTGGTGCTCGGGGCCTTGAATCCTACAGATGATGTGGGTGTTTGGTGAGATGTCTGGGCTACAAATTAATACGGGGAAGCTGGTGGTGTTCCCTGTGGGCGGCTAGGAGAATAATATGGAATGGGCTGCTGGTCTAACTCTGGCTAAACATGGCTTCAAATATCTTGGGGTCTTTATCTCCCCTGATCCTGCGACGTCATGGTCCCGCAATATCAAGCCAATATTGACGCGTCTTAGGGATGAAGTAAGGGCCTGGTCCAGCTCACTATCTCCCTGCTCAGCAGTTCAGAGATTTTTTTAATGGTTTAGTTCCCACGTGTGCTCTCTCAACTCCAGAATTACCCACACACTATCCAATTTCGTGGTTCTAACAGATTAACACTGCGTTGAATCATTCTCTATGGGAGGGCGGCACGACACGCATAGCCCTTCGCACATGTTGTCAGTCGAGTTATTGTGGAGGTATCGTGGCCGCCGACGTACAATCTTACTATGAGGCCTCACATCTCCTAATCATTAATGATTGGTGGTATGGTTCTCAAGACGACCCAGCATTTGCTACCTAGCGGTGGGAGATGGGCGACACCCCACGCTTGGATCTTTCATACAGCGGGGTAGAAATTGACTTCCTTCCCCCAGCGAAGTGAGTGTTTATATCTCTGTGGTGGCGTTCCCTCCAACGGATAGGGTGGTGGGGGAAACTGACACGTCAGACTCCCTTGTGGCATGGTACTCTACTTTTGTAATTAAAGGGAACCCCTCTAAAAGGCGTATAAGGTCAGGGAGCAAGAGGGGAATACTAAACAACTAAAACAAAGAACAACTCCCCTAAGACCTATATTTCTTTACCATAGATTAAATCAACGCATGGGTTAACAACTACATATAATCACTGCATAATTTTAACATACAGATGCACAAATACATGATCTTTTTCCTTTTTTGTAAAAGATTCTTTTTATTGTTGATTAGTATTATTTTGTAACTGTTATAAATCAATACAAATCGTTTTATAAAACAGTACTAATCATTTTATATTGTTTTGATAACATTCATTAGAAAAACACAATTTTTTATAAAACGTTTTTATTGATAAATACAAACAAAAATACAGAAATATTGCACATTGCCGCCTGAAGTAAGTGTGCTGGCCAATAAAGAGACGGCGCCTTCACTACCTGCTTGCCTCCACCGGTAACTACCTACCTCGAGATCGAAGGGTCTGTGGGCAAGCAACTTAGTCATGGGGAAAACCGACAAACAACAATTGAGGCGGATGTTTGAACCCCGGAGATCAACGAAGACCCAACAGCATGCGCTATTGGACTCGGAGCAAGACTTAGCAACAGGTAGTATCGCCACTCTGAAAAATACTTTGCTAGCAATGCAGCAAAAGCTTGCAGTCTAATTGAAGGCAAAATTGATGCTTTAAATTTGAACATTGTCGTACTTTGCAATTTGGGACCGCGTAGGAGGCAGGGCTATCCCGGTATTAGTGAACCGCGAATGGTCAATGCGGTATGTACAAGTGCTTTGTGTAACGTTTTAGCTATGAATGCACTGTGTATACGTTATTATACATCACTACGTGGGTTCCATCTTAGAGCGGTGGCCATCTTATGGTTGCCCTCACATAGGCTACATAGCATGAAGCAAATACGGGCCTTTTAGAGCACATGTGCCTTTCTTTGACTTTTCTGTGACCTGGGCAGCTTGGCTCCGCTGCCCCAGGTCAGTCCGGTCTCACGAGCTCCCCGTCCTCCGGCCACCTGTGATTAGCATCAGGGCTTGACACACCATAAAGCCTTTACATTAAACACGAGCCTCCAGCTAATCTCTTTCGCACCTGACTGTTCCTGCTTTATGGCTTGTTTTCCAAACAGGAGATGCTCATGTTTATTGGGGCCTATCGATATCTGATGTGGGATCTGAGCCTTGCTGGGTAAATAATTGTGGGCTGGTTTGACTGGAATGTGGGATGGTCATTATGACTCTGCCTTTTCGTTTGAAATGTATACATCCAAATGACCATGCCATAAAACTAGGAATGTATGCCTGAAGCAGGATATTTTGTATTTAAGGAGAAGCCCGTTTCTGTGATTTTTAGCAGTCTCCTGAGAACATACACGCTGTTGTACTTCTAAGATACCTGTAATTGGTCTGCAGCCAATAAACTGATCTTTGACTTCACCCAGAAGACTCTGTGTTTCTGTAGGTCTGAAACAGGAAGAACCCGAAGTCATAGGGTGTGTTCCCCTGCACCGCTGGGCTTAAAATTCCAGTACTTCAACATGGGCCACATGGTTACAAAATTGCACAAATAGGGCACTCGCATAACGGAAGCTGAGCAGTGTATATCTACAGCTGAGGATGGCCTAAGCACCATTTGCGCTAAGTGTTTGAATATAGAAAAAGTTCTAGAGGTCATACAAGCGAAGAATAAGGACTTGTAAGTGAGATTGCATCAGAATAATCTTCGCATCACGGGCATTCTAGAGTCCACAAATACTGGCAGGCTGGAACAATACATTAAAAACATGCTCAGGGAGATGTTTGGTGCAGAGCATTTTTCTGCAGTGTCGCTAGCTGCAAGACTGATCCCTGGGACACCGCTGCAGCCCATAATCGTCAAGCTGCTGAACTATTGAGATTGGGATACGGCACTTCAACTGGCATGCGAAGCGGGCGCCACATCATATCAGGGAAATGAAGTGGCGTTGTATCACGACTTTACAGCAGCAGTCCAAGCGGCGTGCAGAGAGTTCCTACAAGTGAAAAAAAAGCTACAGACAATGAATATGCAATAAGTAATGCTGTACCCGACCAATTAAAAATTCGGCATAAGTGCAAGCCAAAGATTTTCACAGTGCGTAGGGAAGCAACATCTTTCCGCAACACGCTAGATTGTTCTGACAGGAGCCACTGAGATTTGGATAATGATGACAATGCAATCTAGAAACGGTGGGCTTGGATGATCTCAGCAGACTTGAAGGCGTGCCCTCAGTGAGGTACTGGGGATGAGGGGTGATAATGTTGATGACAAAATTCACTGGGTTTATGGTGCCCACAAATGTTACACAAAATGTGTTGTATGACACACTGAAACTGATATATTTGATTTATAGAATGTGTTAATTGTGTGGGATAGCATATGATGGGGCAGAGGTTGGCACTATGATTATGTGGATCTAAGCAGCACTCAGCCAATGGGTCCTTCTAGAGTCCCTGAAAGAAAGCCCTGACCACCTCCACAACGTGGAGGGGCACCAGCCACTAGCAGCCCTCAGAGGGAGCACCCCAAATGTTAATGATCTATGTTTTAAGGGTCTGCATGCATGCATGTAGTCACGTTTACCATGTTACTTGTGAATTTAGGGTATTGAATGGGGATGTCTTTGGCATGATTGGGATGCTGAAGTGGGTGGGCTTGGGATTTGTGTTAAGAAACTGTTCTGCCATGATGCAGACTGATCACAAAGAATAGTTAATTGTAACAGACACACTGATGCAATATTTGATAACTGATACTGGTTGAACGAGCAAGCAATATCACACTAGAGTCAAATGCAGGCTGCCTATCCTGGGTCACATGGAATGTAAAGGGCCTAAACAGCCCCAAGAAAATGAGACAAGTACTAGCGTATTTAGACAGACACAAAATTCAAATAGCGCTGCTACTAAAAACACACCTCACGCGACATACAGAGCATTCTATTGGAGCTTGATAGCCTAGGGGGAGGGTGGCTTCGTCATATTCACCGTACTAATCATGGTTCTAATCAGAAAAGGCGTGCCATTTAGCCTAACGCACTCAGAGATGGATGATCAGGGAATATATATAATAACACAGGGTCAAATATGTGGCACCTTGCTTACTATTGATAATGTGTATGGTCTCAATATAGATGATCCAGATTTTACACACTTATTTGGAATAGTCTGCAACCATCGCCATCATCCGCCATTGTCTGGGGAGGAGATTTAAACATTCATTTAGATCCACACAAGAACCACTCGACCACGACTGGGGCTGGTAAATAGGCTATGAAGATGATAAGTTAGGGCATGCAAGAGCTAGGACTCATTGACCTTTGGAGATGGAGACACCTTGAGGGTAGAGAGGCTGTGTTTCAAAGGAAGTGTGGGTCCCTGTTAAACCTTCCCTTTCCCTAAGATCGTACTTTAAAATTATGGAACATGTTGAAAATTCACAGGTGAAAGGGAAAAAGACCATGAAACAGATGCAAATAGTTCCACTTTCCCTGGAAAATAGATTCTCTCCACTAGCTGGGTTGCCACATAGTGAAGAGGAACAACAAGCTGAAAACGTGAGTTTGGTAGTTAGTACCAATCCTGGTCCTGGTCCCAGTCCTAGCCTCAGCCTTAGCCCTGGCTCCAGTCTTACTCCAACTTTAAATATGGAATCTCCCCAAGGTAGTAGTAAGATGGGAGGGTTGGAGAGCTCTAAAAAAAATAAGAATAGTTCACATGATAATAGAGGTGAAAATTCTATGGAAAAAATGTTCTTGAACTTGAGGCAAGATATTTTTGCGAAATTTGAACTATCAAAGACCAATCAAAAGGGGATTCAAGATAAGTGCGAAGTACTTGAAGTGAAACTAGATGATGTTGCGCAACGTACTGGTATCTTGTAAGGGGAAGTTAAAGCATTGTCAGTGGCTGTGCTAGAACATTCTAAGGATATTGAGACACTAAAGAAGCAGAATAGAACGCTGCAAAACGATTTAGAAAGGTTGGAAACACAATCTCGTCGAAATAATCAGAAGTTTCTTAAAATCTCGGAAGAGGCCGGGAAAGGAGATGTCAAGGCTTTCATATGTTGTCTCCTAAGAGAAATCATGAAGGATAGACCGGTAATCGATTGGGAGAAAGAGATCAGAGAGCTCACAGAGACCCCTTTAAGTTGAACCCGGATAGAAAAACCCCAAGGTAGATTCTGATAAATTTCCTGACATTTGCCATGAAAGAGCTAATATTAGGACGGGCTTTAAGGGAGGGTTCCTTAAAGCATGAGAGTTTCTCGTATCAAATAAGATCAGACCTAGGTAAGAGGACGGCCAGAGGCAGTGGGCCCAGAGGCAGTGGGAACTAGGTACTCGAATGAACGAGTTATGAAGCAAGGGAGCTCATGTTCAGTTAAAATTTCCAGCAATGTTAAAAATAATGTAGTGAAACAAAATGTACAACATTAGCAATCCAGAGGAAGTGAATAACTTTATAGTACAGATGGAAGGATGAGTGATTGTCTGGATGAGTTCTATGAGAAGACAAAGAAGATTAAGAATAGATACGTGTGTGATGTTTTCTCTATTATGTAACTTTAAGGTTTGGTTTTCTTTCTTCCTCTATGCGGGACAGGAGTCTAGGAAGGGCGGACTGTATCGCCCAAGATGTAGAGAGGGGGTTTCCTGGGGGTTAGGGGGGAAGAGGGGCACTGGGTGTGGGGTGCAGTGGGAGAAAAATAAAACAAATCTGTCCTCGTTATGCCAGCTTCTGAAGAGCTAAGGAATCAGTTGGGTCTAACAAGAAAAAGGAATGGATTCAAGATTTATAAAAAACGAACTGATTCTATAGAATTAGAGTGTAGATAATATAAAAGTAGTTAACTTACTAACTTGGAACGTAAATGGGTTGAGATCTAGAAGGAAAGTGTCTCGGGTTATTGAAACTTTAAAGGACAGTGAGGCCCAAATTATACTGCTACAAGAGACTCATCTGGAAAGAAATGAGTGTAGACAATGTTTTGATAAACTCAGATGGGTGCAGGAGGTAGTATGGTCAGATCAGAGGGGGAGCACTAGGGGAGTGGCCATAGTCATTAAAAGCAACAACGGAATAAGATTAGTTAAGTTTGAATCTGACTCTTCGGGTAGGTGGTTAGTAGAAACACTTCTAATTCAAGATAGGTCATTGGTGTGTATGGTATATTATGGGCTGAATATTGATAACCCAGAGGCCCTGGTAAAATTGGAGTCATGTCTATTGGAGACAACAGCCCCTATAATATTAGGAGGCAACTTTAATTTAGTTATGAATAAAGGAATCGACAGGACGTCAAAAGCTAAATATACCAATCCACCTAAAACGTTCTGTAGACTAAAAAGCATGATGGAAGAATTTAACTTGATCGACATCTGGAGAAGAGGGAGATAAGGGAGTTCACCTTTTACAGCAAGAAGTATAGGCACCACTCCTGAATAGACTATTTTTTATTAGATCAGGAATTATGTGGGGAGGTAGTAGAGGTGACTCATATTCTAGCGATTGCGTCAGATCATTCCGCTGTAGCCATGTCACTGAGGTATCTTAAAAACGAGGGGCATAGAAGGTGGACATTAGATAGAACAATACTATTAGATGAGGATGTGGTCTCTGATTTGAGGGAAACATCTGTGAATTACTTTCAGGCCAACAAGTGATCAGCAGAAGGACAAATAGTCTGGGATGCTTTTAAGGCATACTTAAGGGGAGCTCTAAATCTATAATGGTGGGAAAAAGAAGGGTGGCGAAGCAGGAAGAGGAGAAAAGAATTAAAGAAATTAAGGAGAAAGAAGGAGAACTACAGAAAGCTTCAATGGAGGATTCAGATAGAGTGCAAGTTCTAAGTAAAGAGTTAGAGAGGTTACAAGTGACATTCCAGGCGCAGATTGATAAAACATTACTCGATAGATGGAAAGTAAGTATACTTCAACATTTTGCCTATGGAAAAAAAGTGGTCCCCTTTTAGCCTAGAAGGCCAAGGCATATAGGGCTAGTAATACAATTAGGGAGTTAATTGGTAGGGAATCCGGAGAAGTATTGTATGCTAACGCTGATATATGTGGAGAGGCCTGTAGTTTTATGAGAGATTTATATAGCGAAGATATTCAACCCAGCCTGGAAGACATAAAGGAGTGGCTAGGATTGATGACACTTCCACAGTTACCTATGGAACAACAGAAAGCCCTAGAAGGGTAGATTAAGGAGGAGGAGATAAGAGCATTACATACATAATAATTCCAGTCTTAAAAGTCTTATTTAATGAGATATATATAAGTGGGGAAAGAGTCCCCAGCTCTTGGTCAGAGGCCACAGTTACTTTGATTTTAAAACCAAATAAGGATCGACAGAAAGTGGACTCATACAGACCGATAGCTTTATTAAACACAGACTATAAGATTTTCTCTGGAGTTATAGCATCTCGTGTAGCTAAGGTAATAAAAGAGGTTATCTATCCAAATCAAAGAGGCTTTATACCAGGGAGGCAGCTGAATGAATTAACATTTCAGCTGATGGGAGCTATAGATATTGCGGAGCTCGGAATTCACCATTGACCATAGTAGCTGTGGATGCAGCCAAAACATTTGATCAGGTACACTTGTCTTACCTTTGGGAGGCTCTACTAAGCTTTGGTTTCCCGCAGTCTGTGGTAAGGGCGATGCAAAACTTGTATTGTGGCCCCAAGGCCAGGGTATTGATAAATGGGGAATTGTCAGATTGGTTCGATATTTTTAGAGGGACAAGGCAGGGTTGCCCACTGTCCCCACTTCTTTTCAATATTTATATTGAGCCACTAGTCAACTTGATAAGGGCAGATACTACTATCCTCACTTTTAAATCATAGAATCTTGAAGTTAAACTAGCATTATATGCATATGATTTGATGCTGTTTACAAGTAACCCACAAGACGCAATTCCCAATTTGATGAGGAAGGCTGAGATGTTTGGCCACATTTTTGGGGAAAAAGTGAATTTAGGAAAAACCTAGATTCAGATGGAATCAGGGTGTGGCAAGTCACGGGGTGAAAACACAAATCCGATATTTGGGGGTCTTAATAACGCAGAGAATGGAAGATATCACAAAAACAAACTGGAGGAAAGTTAGTCAGGAAGTACTAGGGTTGCTGTCAAAATGGGCGAATCTACCTTTAAATATATATAGAAGGGTAAACCTCATAAAAAGGATTATCCTCCCAAAAGTTACTTTTCTTTTCAACACCATTCTGTTAGTGTTTCAGAAGAAAGATATAGCTAAACTCCAGGGGAGAATAGGAAGTTTTATTTGGTCTTCTAAATGTCCAAGGATATCTTGGAAAAAGTTGCGGAGGAAGCTTGAAATTGGAGGATTGGCATTACCAGACATACTTGATTATTGCTATGCCTTTCAGTTTACGAATGTTCGCATGATTGCTAACAAGACCGATAAGTCAATGATCGGCTTACTTTTAGAGGCAATGTTAGTTGCTATCCCACAAGGTCAAACTAATTTTCTTTTCAAATACGGAAACCCAAAGTTCTTTAAAAAGGTGAGGCTCAAAATTTTGAAGTCTGCATTAAATACGTGGATATATGTGCGAAAAACATTGAGAGTCCTATATTTTTCATCATGGGCACAGATTTGGGACTCTCCAGGTACCCCGGGATGTTTGAGGGATCATCTAAGTCAGCCTTTGAAATCGGGAGGTATATGTTATTGGGCAGATCTTAAGGTGGGCTTAGACTTAATGAGTTGGGAAGCATTGAGAAACTGTACCAATGGGTTGCTAACAAGGTTTAAATATTATCAACTGAATTCCTGGTGGGCAACACAAGACTGGGCAGAGGAGGCGGAATCAAAAATTGATCAGGTGAAGAGAACTGGTCATTGGAAAAAGGAAACATCTTTTTGGTATTGGGCTTTTTTGGAGATGGGTGTTAAGATTGAGACTGAAATTTGGAATCTGTGGGGTGAAGAGTTTGACGATGAAGATTTGAAGCAAATGTGGTGCGATTCATATGGTATATTACGAACAGTAGTTAAACCGGTTCCACTAAAACTAAATCATTTATTTACCAATAATAGAGTTTATTGGTCACCTGAAAGCTTTTAAAGAAACTGGTAACACCTATAACTGTCCAAGATGCAAGCTTGTAGCAGCAGATGATGTGCATCTGTTTATGTCATGTTCAAAAATAGCATCCTATTGGAACTTGGTTTGTGACTTTGTGGGAGAAACTATTGGGACGCAAATTAAAGTAAGCCCTTGTGTAATCTTCTTTGGGCTAATTCCAGAGCAAGAAGTACAACTTACAACGGTTGAATCAAAGTTTTTGTTTTATGTTTTCTTGTTAGCAAGGTGAGAGATTTGTAAGTTATGGAAATCTGAAAATCCTCCGTCTTTTACTGAGTGTCTCAGAAATATCATATACACATGTGAGTCGGATATGGCATACGATCCAAGAAGTAAAAAGAAAATTTGGGCTCCGTTAGTAAGGTGGAGAGAGAAGGAAACGTGAGTCCTATGATTAAGCCAATCATGTAGTCGGCCATGGTATCTCCTATCCTTGGGTAGACTCAGTTGGTAAAGGAGATGGAACAGGAGACAGCATTATACTTGTGGGCCATTACTCTTCCTTTTCCTCTTCTGGTCTCCGGTCTGGTTTCCCTTGAAAGACCTAGAGGGATTAGAATATAACCTAGCTCGGAAGTTGGCAGAATGAGGACAAAAAAAAAGAGATTACAAGTGATCAGGCTTTTAAAGAAGGAGTGAAGACAGCAATACTTCAATACTTTGACAACAACATGTGCTCGCTGCAGGGTGCCAATATGCTATTGAAGGCATTTAAGGTAACCATAAGGGGTGTTGTATAAGTCTTCAGGCTAGAGTGTTAAAATCTAAACGCATCGGTCTCAAAAGCAAAGAATCCTCTGTTATGGAACTAGAGAGGGAATATGAAATGAACCCGAACCCGACAACACTGGCGGGGATACAAGAGGTCACTGAATACAATGACACAGCGGAACAGGAAGTGCAACATAGGTCACGGAGGTGGACAGCCAGAGTATATGGTGAGGGGGGTAGACCTGGCCATACATTTGCCACTACAATTAAAGAGCTTTGGGTGTGGTTGTGTGCAGTTGAGGTTGAGTAGAGGACGGGATGGTGTGTCACAATACGGGGGAGTTTTTTAAAGAATATGCCAACATATTGGCACCACACCTGCATGCCATGTATCTAGAAGCCTATCGGAAACAGACTCTCCCATCGACACTCAGGGAAGACCTTATAATCACTCTGTTAAAGCCTGATAAACCTCAGCAGGGATGTGAGTCATATAGGCCACTGTCCCTCATAAACCCAGATGCCATGATACTAGCCAAAATACTAGCTACTAGAGTCAGAATGCTGCTCCCGAACATGGTCCTGCCAGATCAATCCGGCTTTATGCCAGCACACTCCTCGACACATTCTTTGCATATTGCATATATTATTTGGAGTACTTCATCAGTTGGAACCCACACTCTTAGCTGCATTGGTTCTTTCATATGTCACAAAGGCGTTCAAGTCTATCTAATGGCAGTACATGATTGGGTTACTACATCGAATGGGAATACCACAAGCCTTTTCGCGCTGGATAAAATATTATACTCTGTTCCTGTGGCTAGAAAGAGGGTGAATGGGCACACATCTAATACCTTCTCGATTTTTAGAGGTACTCGTCAAGGGTGTCCACTGTTGCCTCTTTTATTTGCGATTGCATTGGCATGTATATTGCAGCAGCTTCATGCAAATGCAGAACTGCAGTTTCACCAGAGCCCGTTGGCGATATCGATGTATGCAGACAACATGGTGCTATATGTGCGGGACCTTGTTTCTAACTTAGAGCCCCTTATACAAGAATATCTCAGATATGAATGGCACTCAGGACTGGGTATCAATTGGTTAAAGTCATCAATCTTTCCCTTAACACAGGCCACTGTGCCACATGCGTTGAATACTCACTCAAATGGTGTGATGACCCTGTCAATGATTTTGGGATATGGGTGCATAGGGACCCACACTTGGTTGTAAGTTATCATTATTGAAAGGTGTTGTTACCTAACTGTTGCCATTGCTTTTCCTTTACTACATCTTCCCTACTACTCAGACAGGATGAGTGCTGGAGTGCTTGGTGATGAATGGAATGCTGAATGCTTGGTGATGTCATAGAATGCATGGGTGCCTGGTGATGTGCTCCTCAACACCTGGACAGGCTGCAGCCTGGGGCATTTGACCTTCACATTAATGAACTGATCCAAGCTAGTTAATTCCTTTATTTTTTTCCAGGAAGCAATAGTTACATACTTTTATATATGACATACCAGTTCTTACACTTTCCAAATAAATCAAACTTCATTCAACCAAAAGAGAAAAAAAGAAATCACAAGGAAGGAAGGGCATATATTAAGAGCGGACAGAAATCTTAGTAAATATCCACGAATTCTCCTTCGCTTTCGGCTACTGTTCCATCAGTGGTCCCCAAATCTGTCGACTCCTTGCCCTCCCACTCCTACCTTTACATTTATACAATGCCATCTCTAGATTAAATATATGATAAAGTCTAGCATACCAAGCCTGATAGGTTGGCGGATCTACATCCTTCCACATAGTGGCAATCAATATACGATAGATAGCTGTGACGATGAACCATAAGTAGACTTGAAGGGGTTCTAACTGTAGTCTTTCATCAAATCCAAGTATCAACATAGTTGAAGTTAAAGATACTGCCCGCCCCAGATTTAGACATAAAAACAGTTCGAGACCTTCCTTCAAGCCATCCAATTTACAACAATCAGCAAACATATGAATTATATCGGCTGGGCCCTGATCGCACCTGGGGCACTTATTATTATCCCTTTTTCCCCATGCCCAGAGTTTAGCCGGGGTAAAATAGAGTCTAAACACCGTTTTAATGGTTTGGGCTTTGAGATTAGCAGTCAAAAAGGTTTTTTTAGACAACTCAAGTGATCTACTGATGTCTACATCCGGATTATCTAATTTAACCGCCCATGCACTTTCTACTTTAGAGATATCATCCGTTGTTGCCTCCATCAATATTGTATACACATCCTTTACTCGAAGCTGTTTTTTAGTTAAATATTCTAGTAATGGGATTCGAGCCAGGTTAATAGGTTACAGGATCAATTTATTTATAATCTCCCTGATTTGTATGTATTTAAAGATAGTGCTAGAATCTAGCCCATATCGTTTCTGAAGTTCCCCAAACGAAACCATCCCGTTCTGGTTGGTGATATCTCCTATATTTTTTATTCCTGCCTTTTCCCATTTTCTACCTATATTGTCATAAAATAGAGCCGGGAAGGCCGAGGAGTGCCATAGCAATGTATATCTTTGGATTCTGGGTATTTACATGCTTTTGCTGATCTTCCGCCATATATTCCAGGCAGCTTTTATAATCTTAAAACATGTTTTTTTATAATAGCTGCCTTCCAACTGCCTTAAAACTAGCCCTGATGCTAGTTTGCCAAATGCTAATTCATAAATAGATGGCAGAGTATCATTATCCACCTCCGCTACCCTGGCCTGATGCCAAGTTTGTGGCCTAAGTAAGATACTCATATGTTGCAGCATTACCGCCCAGAAATATTATAGAAGATTAGGAACTGCCAGCCCCCCCCCCCGATGTTGCGGTAAAGTCATACATTTTAGTGATCTTCTAATTTTCCCATACCCCCATATAAATTGGCTAAACATCCCCTCCACCTTTTTAAATATCAAGTTTTTCCGGCTCCAAAGGTATACACCGAAATAGATAAAACACCTTAGGAAACATCGTAATTTTTATGACATTTGCTCTGCCAATAATAGATAAGTGTAGGTTATCCAATCTCTTCAAGTCCCCCTCCATTTTTTTTAAGAGAGAAGCTGAGTTTATTTCCCATGTTGTGCCGACCTCCACTGTAATAGCTATCCCTAAATAAGTGGCTGAATCTGTCCTACATGAATCCTGGAATTGCGTATTTCTGGTACATACAATTTGTGTTTTGTCGGTGTTTAGGCTATAGCCTGATTGTTTCCCAAATTCTACCGCGAGCCTTTCAATCTTGTTTATAGCACCTAGTGGGTCTGGGGTAACGACCGCGATGTCGTCTGCGTAAGCTAGCACTTTGGTATTATAGCCCAGGGTCACTATTGGTTTGATTGCATGATCATCCAACATAGATCTAAGCAAAGGGTCTATGTAGAGGGCAAATAAAATAGGGGAGCATGGGCACCCCTGCCTTGTCCCCCGAGTGATCTTAATCCTACCCGACTTCCCCATTAGCTGTATTTTTGAGTGTGCTTCAAAATACATAGCCTGAATGGCAGTTAATATTCATGGGCCAAATCCCATAGATCTTAAATTTTGCCACAGGTATGCCCATTCTACTCAAATGCTTTTTGCGCATCCAACGATATCAAAGACATCTGTGTCCCTGTGGCTTCGGCGATATCAAATAACGAAATAACCCTTCGGACGTGGTCCGTGGTACTTCTGCCGGGGATGAAGCCATGTTGCCATGTACTCACTAGGGTCCCAATTATCCTAGACGGTCTTAGAGACAATATCTTGGAATACAGTTTCTCATCAGTACTGATTAAAGATATTGGTCTATAAGCGGCGGGGTCTTCCGGCTTCTTTCCCTTCTTCAAAAATATCACAATATTAGTTTCCTGCCAAGATTGTGGCGGGACCCCCTTCTGTTGTACCGATAGGAACAAATCCAACAATAGAGGGGTCAGCTCTGTCTGTAGAGCTCTATATATTTCCATCGGAATCCCGTCCGGGCCCGATGCCTTGCCTGAAGCCATCGTCCTTAAAGCCTCCAGGACCTCATTCAACGAAATATCTGCCTCAAGCTCCGACAACTGGGGATCCACATTCCCCGTTGCTATCCCCATTCCATCTGATGTCGGATCCCTGGAGCTATAGAGATCCTGATAGAAATCGGTAAGTATTTTTAATATACCAGATATGTCTGTAGCCATCGTTCCATCTTTCCCTCTGAATTGTAAAATATTGTTTGCCGCTGCCCTTTGTTTTATTCGCAGTGCCAGATGTTTCCCCATCATTTCTTCATACTCATAATTATTCCATGTTGCCGTTTGAAATCTTTCCGCCCCTTTTTTATTGTAAATTCCATTAATTTTGGCCTTAATCCTGATTACTTTTAACTCTAGGCTAGTTTGTACCTCTGTCTGTTTATGTACTATGGCATATGTTGTCTCTCATTCAAACTCAATTCCTCTGTAAGAGCAAGTAGTTTGTCCCTCTGTTGTTTCTGATGAAATATCCCAAAGCTTGTTATTTCACCCCTAAGCCCTGCCTTATATGCGTCCCAAACATTTTCTCTTGATGTACTATATCTATTTATATCGAAGAACTGTTTGGTCTACCACCTAATATGCTCTATATATCCTTCTGTAGCTAATTTTTTATCGACTGTCCACTTTGAAAAACCCTTTGTATATGCCAAGACCTCAATGCTCATTACTAGTGGGTTATGGTCCGACAGGACCTTAGGGAGTCTTTTAATCTGTGCTCCCTCTATGAGAGAGCCTGAAGCCAAAAAATAGTCAAGTCTGACATATTTCCTATGTGGGTATGAAAAATAAGTAAAACCTGGATCCCCTGTTTTTTTACAAGACCACATATCTACCAGCCCATGGCTGTCGATAAGAGCATTTAAAGCTTTGAAAACCTGAGGTTTCCTCCCTGTATATCCTCCCTTTCCCCATTCCCCGGTATCTACATGGATATTCAAGTCCTCACATATAATTAAAGGTGTAGGCCAGGCCGCTAATTCAATCTCCAACTTTGACCACCGATCTGCATCATTGATTTTGGAGCCGTATACTATGCAAACAGTAAATTGGTTTGGTATGAAGGCAATGGCCCACCGACCCCATTTATCCAACTTACCTCGTTTAATAGGTAAAGGTCACTGAGATACATGTATAGCCACCCCTCTAGTGTTGGAGGACTGAGATGAGCAAATAACTTGAGAATACCCTGGTATGATATTAATCCCTCTTTTCTGCCAGGGAATGTGAGTCTCTTGCTGACATATAATGTCAGACCCTAGTGCTCACAGCATTTCCCCAGCCCTATTTCTTTTACCTCTATCATTTAATCCACCAATATTAATTGTGGATATAGTCAGCCTACCCATATTTGCGACTTCCTTGATTCCTGTATTGCCCTTTCAGCCACTCTCTTGCCCTCCTTCTGGTGTAACTACTGCCACTGATACATCTTGTCTTCTGTCCAACTACCTTGCTTTCCTGGAATTTCTACTTTTTACCCACCCTACCCACCCTTGCCCCCCTCCCCTCATGCCCCCCTTACCCTGCACCCTATTCCCTGCCCACCCATCCCCACTCCCTGCTACGTAAGGCAGCAGACCTCTCTAGGTCTGTGTGTGATGAGTGGTGACCCCTTCCCTTGTGATGGCGTACCAAAACATTTTATACTTTAATCTCATCTATGTGTCCTTCCTAGACCCGAACGAACCAACAGCCCTCAAAAAAATGCAGTAATTTACCCTAGTTTCTAAACATTTTTGCTCAGATTCTTCTAACTTTATAAGGTTGCTGTGTCTATATAATCATCCAGATAATCCTGAAACAGTTTATAAAAAATAAAAAAAACACCAGGGAAAAAACTAGAAAAAACCATAGCTTAATCGAGTCTCTAGACATTGTTTAGGCTATTCTAGCTATAGGAGAAAAGAGATAAAATCAAACAAAAATTCACCCCCCAGTGTTCAGGAATATCTTGGCCTTAATTTCAGATATAAAAAAAACGGTTTGGTCTTTCCGGATTGAGAAGAAAGGCCTGCGCTTCCTTCTCTTGGAACTGGGTAATCAATTGCCGCAGACGCCAACTTCGCTCCACTGTAACGTGGCAGAAATCTGGCCTAGTGAAAAAAGTAAATCCATCAGCCGCCCGCTGTGCTTCTGGTCTTGCCTTCTCAAACACATTCTGTCTCAGCAAAAAGTTCCCGAAATACACCAGAAGTGCCCGAGGTTTGGCGTCTGGGCGAACTGGCTGTCGAATATTAAAAGGAACTCGACATGCTCTTTGCACTTCTTGTGCCCATTTCCAGCCTGCCAACTCAGGAAACGATTTCTCCAGAAGCTGGATCATAAAGAGGCGTGCATTGACCCTTCCTTCCCCTCTGGAATTCCAAGAAAACGTAGGTTATTCCTTCTTTGTCACCTTCCTCTAATTTCCACTGAATGTCAGTGAGTTGTTCCCCGTGCGCTATAATTTGACCTCTTGAGCCCGCTATGTCCTCTTCCAATACAGCCGTCCTTGTTTCCAGCTCCGTCATCCGATCACTTATGTCGTTGCAGGTTTTAGCGATTTTTCTAACTGCACCCTTCAGTTTCCGGTTAGCGTTCTGGGAGCGCTTGCTTTCCAATCGGGCTTCTTCCCTATGTGCCATTATGCACTGCAGTATGGACTCTAGGGTGGGAGAGAGTGCTGGGGATCCTTCTAAACCTATTTCTGAATTGAGCTGATTGCTACCCCCCACTAATTGATCTCCCATAGAGTAATCCCATCTAAGATCAGTTTGTTTGGGGTTCCCCGCTCTCCCAGACTGAGGGTATGTTTTCCTGATGGATGTAGTCCTACCCCTTACATCCGTACCAGAAATGCTTTCTTCCTCACTTGATTCTGAGTTAGTCCCGTGGCCTGAGCCCAGACCAGACCAAGTAGCATCGGAGAGTGAATAAAAGTCATTTGCTTCCGCATCAATGTCCTTCTCCCTACCCGCCTGCAATACCCTGCGAGGCTTGAGGGGCACTTTAAGTTCACTTTCCTTCCCACTTGTGATTTGTAGCCTTTGATGCTGCCCAGAACCTTCCTCCTGTTGAATTGCCATTTCACCTGATAAGTTAGTATGCCTTATGCCACTAGCTAGCCCTGACTAAACTGTGCTCTCCTTGCCAGTAATAGCCAGAGTAATAGCATGTACCTGTGCCTCTATTTCCCCATGTTCTGATGTTTCCCCATGGCCCGGCGGCAGCTTACCCGTTACATTCAGTCCATTGAATCCATCTTCCTTAGCCGGTTCTGACACGTTGAGCTGCTCCTTTGGGAGACCGGAGGTTGAACTGCTCCCTGTGCCCTGGAACAAGTCGTTGATTGTGGTGGGCCGAGGCGGCTGGGGCTGCGCGCCCGCACCCCTCCCCTTCCCGTCCAGAGGATTCTCCGGCCGCGCTCGCTGCCGGCGTC
The DNA here is from genome assembly GCF_964204655.1 of Triturus cristatus. Lineage (NCBI taxonomy): Eukaryota > Metazoa > Chordata > Amphibia > Caudata > Salamandridae > Triturus > Triturus cristatus. Next base: position 1,015,438,248 of record NC_140590.1, read on the forward strand.
CCTGAACCACCATGGCGGGCGCCGGCTCTAAATCCGTCAGGCTCTGTTGCTGCAAGGATTACTGCGGGGATTCGACCGGGGCCGATTGCATAGGTCCTCCTTTTCCCTTTGTTCCCGTCTTCGGGCCATGACGTCCGTATCCGTACTAGAGACCGCATGACCTCCGCCACTCCAGCTCTGAATCCGTGCCAATTCCTGCACCAGACCGCGGCAGCCAGTGATCAGCTGCTCCGCGATCTGTGCCAGCACCAAAGCCCCTCGCCTAATCCCTGGTAAGTACAGCTCCGTCACCGATAGATTCTTTATGGCAGTGATTCCGGTCTGGTAGTACGCCATTCAGGTCCTCTGCATCTTATGTTTTACTCCAACTCGCGATCACAAAAGGAGGTCACCTATGACCGACTATCGCTCGGTCGCCATCTTGCCTATTGCTTTATGTGGTCAATGACCAGCTAGTTAATTCCTTGTGTGCCCCGTCGTAGTAAAACTGGTTTCAATGAGTTGTGCAAGCACCGGGAGTTACTATACGTGTACATGGAGCCTTCTGATTTAATGCTATGAATTTGGATAATTCAGCTAAAGCAACCAGCAGTCTTTACTTTTGGAGGAATGAGCAGCATTGAATTTGATTGAAGACAGCTGCGCGTACTTTGCGACAATCGGCAGCATTTGTTCTGAAGGAAGCGGCAGTGTTGTGAACATACGGCGTTTGTGGTAAGAACCAGCTGCGCCATCACTGTGTGAGGTTTGTCGCACTGAAACGCTGGCGCTGGGAAACGTATTTTGTTGAAAATTACATAACACGGGTGAGTGGTGAAATGCTGTGGCGGTCTTGTTACTTAGACTCTGTTGGTCTGGTTTTACTGGTGCAGAGTGCGTGTCCTAGAGCTGTTGAGTTTATGCAAGATTTAAATGGCCGCTTGCAGGGCTCATGTCCTCCTACCTGGAGATGATGCAACATTTAAAATGGCCACGCAGGCTGCCCCATGTCACAGCAGTGTTCTTCCCTGCTGCCATACAGACTATGACTCACCACACATGATGTAGCAACGACGTGTCTCTGAGCAACAGACCTTCGTGCCTGGTAATTGTCAAAACCTGGGACAATGAAGCGCAAGGTTACAGAGATCACTGCTGGGAAGCCAACATCTAGAAGGCGTATTAGTGTAAAGTCTGCACACTGCGGAACCAGGAAGTGATTTGCAATGTGCGTTGGGAGTGTAGTCCTGAAGTTCTGCGGTCTACATTTTGTTTCGTAGTGGAGATAATGTATGGGAAACTTGGTGAGGTGCAAATGAGAGCGGGAAGTGGGGGGGAAAAAAAGGGAACGTTACCAGATCTGTACATTATTGTACAAAGTGGTACAATACTGCCACTGGGATTGGTTGTACAAAAGGTTGAACATTTGTTCGGACGAGAGATCACACACCGAAGGGAACTTCAAGCAATTTTGTGATTCTTAATATTTTAAATAATTTTGGATTCTGCTGCCATGTTATTGATGCTACATATGATGTATTCTTATGTTGTTTCGAGTGTGTTTGATTTCTTGCCTTTACATGCTTTAGCAGAGGGTATAGAATGGGCTAAATTTGGGTCCCATGAGTTATATAGCCTATGTCTGTTATGGTGTGTGCCTGAGATTCTTGTTGGGTCGAAGGTACAGGGTGTGTTGTGTGTTACTTTTCGTTCCCTTTGGTCTTGGTATGCTTGTATATTTATGTTCCCTAAGGAAGGGGGATGAGGTAGATCTTATTGTATTTAATTAAATGCAGGAAGTGTTGATTGCGTTAGGAGTTATCTTTTGCTTCAGGAATATTCTGTCAATTCTTTTCCATGATTTTAATGCATGTATACTTTTGGAATGTTCTATCAATCATTTGTGAATTGAATGTATTTGATGGTTTGGCAATGTAACTTTATATTCCATTTTCATCCTTTTGGGTTATATGCAAGTTTCTGTTCTATGCATGATTTCGGTTTATTGTTTCCCTAAGGAAAGGGGATATGTTGTGACTTAACTGGTGACATCTTCCCTACTGCTCAGTGAGGATAAGTGCTGGAGTGCTTGGTGATGAATGAAATCCTGAATGCTTGGTGATGTCATAGAATGCATGGGTGCCTGGTGATGTGCTGAGTGTCAGCTGGAGTGTGCAGGCTGAGCAGCAGTACGGCTGCTCCTAGTGGGACTATCTGTTATCATCTACCTACTTACCTGGAACTTACCTTGTAACTAAGCTAAATAAACCATCTATAGAATATACACCTCGGCTAATGGACTTTGTATTACAACAAAAGGCTATCTCAAGACTTGAGGATCAGGTAGCATGGTGGTCCACATTAGTGTTGTCTCCTGCAGACAGTATAGCACTTATGAAAATGATAGTGCTGCCGGAGTTTCTGTATTTGATTATGAATATCCCTGACACGGACGTTCTTTCAAACGGTATGCTCACTGTTAATTAAGCTGGCTTGGGCATGTAAGCAACCATGGATCGGCTGGCATACACTGACAAAGCCATATAGTCAGGGAGGCTTTGGAGCCCCGGACCTGCAATTTTATTATCTATGTGCACAGACACACTTTGCTCATTATTGGCTCTATCCGATAAAATAAAAATACACCCCCCATGTGGCAGTAGAAAGCAATGATGCTTATCCGTTCCGCTCAAAGTTATGATACCAAGTGCACGCACTGATGTCCCACAAAATGAAATTAATACAATACATTGTACCACGCAAGCGTGGAGGGTGCATCGGCGGATGGTGCGGGCGAAGCCCTTTATGCACCTGCCCTACCGCTTGAGCACCACCCGGTGATTTCAGTGACAAGAGAGCCTGGTTCTCTAACTGTTCTGCAGGTGGCAAGATTGAGTACACTGGGCGATGCATACCTGGGAGGAACCTATATCACCCTGGCTGACCTACACCGCAATAGTAGTGCATCCCCAATGCTAATTTTTGCTTACAGTTGACTTTGGGCAATTCTCTGAAGTTTATACCCACATTTTCCCACAGAACCACAAGCTTTAGGAGCACTTCAGCTATTGCTCATGAGCGTTACACGTAGACATTTATTCGCACAACTGTACAATGCAGTCCAAGTGGATAGTCGGCCGATCCTAACAGGACCACTTGACAGGTGGAACACCATATTTACTGCTACGCTCAGTGTAGAGGACTGGTAAGGTAAGGTAATTGTTTATTTGTACATGATTAGTTAAAATCTTTACAAAATATCATAAAACATCGAAATAAGTGTTTTAAAATTCATTGATACATTGCCATTGGCTAAAAAAATGTACTTAAGATCAATTAAGTAAGCTTAAAAAGTTTTTTTGTTGTTGTCATCAGGTGCTCTTAAGTCTTTTACACATTGAATCGAAAAACTTTACGACCCGGCAATTCAGTTTGGTATATTTCGGATTAAAACACAGTATTACAGCCTGTCTACAAGTCCGCGTGCCATACAGCTTAAAGAAAGGGCGTAGTAAGTTATGCCTTAAGTCATTCAATTTGGTGCAAATACAGATCACGTGGACAATTTCTCCTTGCCAGTTTTGCACAGCCGGCACTGCTCTGAGGAGTTATTCCTCTCCCAAGGTGGCAAATGCGGGAGTATAGGAATTACTCCGAGGCATAATTTCAGAAACTTTTATTTGATTTTTATTTTCATGCCAGTACTAAGATATACTTGTGGTTGTACTGACTCGTAATCACCCAGCGTTGTCCAACCATGCGCTCTTTTCGCTAGATCATTCTTGTCTTCAATTACTGAGATAATGCGCGCCGACTTTTTTGCGATTTTTTTAAAGGTCAGATGGTCTGTTGGAATTTCCCATAAGTCTTTCAGGCCCAAGGCTTGAAGTGATTCCAATAGACAGTCCCTGGCCAGTGATTTTTGATGATGAAATAGCTCCCCCCATACGTTGGAACTTAGGGAGCCAGTCTCAGCGGTGCGGTGTAGAGGACTGGGACTTCTGTTGTACATTGCCAGGCAAATTAACATAAAACTGAAACCTCAGAATTATTCATTTTAAATATCTATACCAAATGTACTATACCCCGGTTCAATTACGTAATTTTGATCACCGAGTAGAGGCAAACTCTGTTCACTGTGGGATGCCATCAGTTGATTTCTTCCATCTTGCATGGGCTGCCCCCTAGTCCACCAATACTGGGAACAAGTATCGCATACTCACCACAATAGTGATGGAGAAAGTAGAATGCACTCCTCAGATATGTTTACTAGGTATTGTTAGATATCCGCAATCTACTAATCATTAATTGACTGCCATAGCGCTATTGCAAGCAAAATGGAGGATCTCAATGCACTGGGGGGGGGGGGGGGGGGGGGGGGGGATTGTATCCGAAATACCAACAGGAGCTAAAAGACATGGCATTAATGCCATGATCATCTTGACTGCTATGCTGAAGAACTACCTTGTGCATCTTGGCCAAAAGATATATGGAGTCCCTTCACCTCATACTTGCTAACAATGCAGGATGAGGTGTCAAGAGTACTGTGTCTCCAACTGACACCTGGACAGAAACTAGGTAATGTACTAATTAATCCCTCAATGTGAACTGATGGTGCTAATGTAAAAGGGATGCAATGTCGCTATCAATGGCAATGTTTGTTGTGCTGCTATGTAACTGAAAATACGTGAATAAACTGATTTAACCCTTTTGGTGCTGGGCCTCCCCCTACGCTCTCCCCCCCCCCCCCCCCCCCACCCCCACCCTTGCGCTAAGCCTTTTTTTTTTGCTATTTGGGGTAGTTTGTGCTTAGACCCCTGTAACTTTTTCTCCACATAAGGTATCCACGCCAAATGTGCGTCATTGTCTTCCAACATCATGGGTGTTTTAATGGTATCCAAGGATCCAAGGTTTGTGGATTCCTCTGGCGGGGACTCAGAAATTAGCCAAAATACAGCGACATTTTCTTTTTTTAAATGGAGAAAAAGTGCTGCAGAAGAAAGCGTCCGTTTTTTTCCCTGCAAATGGTATCAACAAAGGGTTTGCGGTGCTGAAATCACATTCTTCCCAGCTTTCAGGCACAGGCAGACTTTTATCAGAAAAACAAAATTTTGTACACAGTTTTGCCATTTTACTGTGACGTAGCCTATTTTTGCTACTTTTTGTGCTTTCAACCTCCTTCCAGTTAGTGGTAGAAATGGGTACGAAAGCAATATTGAATGCCGGAAAGCTATACATTCATGAAAAGTAGACAAAATTCTGAATTCAGCAAGGGGTAATTTGTGTAGATCCTCTAAGGTTTTTTTATAGAAACTAACAGTTGAATTTAAGAAAAATTGAAAATGAGTTGAAAAAAGAAGCCATTTGTAACAACGTTTTCACCTGTAATTTCTTCTAAGTGTGACAGATGTTTAAGAGCAGTATACCATTATATCTGCTGAACCCTTAAGGTTGTGGGGATATATAGTACTTGTAGGTTCACCAAGAACCAGAGGAACACAGAGCCAATAACTGAGCAGCGTCTTGCAATGGTTTTTCATTGTGTACCGGGTATACAGCAATTCATTTGGTAAAATATAAAGAGTGAAAACTAGGTATCAAACACACTTATGTATTTCCGAAATGTGAACTAAATATAAAGTTTAGCAACAATAGCTATTTGCACAACTCCAAAATTGTGGGTACCCATACCAGCATGTGAATTATAGGACATTTTTCAAAGTGACTTCTTTTTTACACTTTGTCTTACATTTGGAAGGCAGAAATGCATCGAAAGTCAATAGATAATAACAGTTGCTCTACAGTTCTGTGTCCCCCTAAATCTCCCGATAAAAATGGTACCTCACTTGTTTGGGTAGGCCAAGTGCCCATGATAGAAAACGGCCCAAAACGTGACATGGACACACCGCATTTTTACAGTGAAAACTGGCCCTTTTTTGGCAAAGTGCCAAGCTGTGGATTTTGAACCCTAGCCCACCCGGCACCTAGGGAAACCTAGTAAACCTATACATTTGTTTAAACTAGACACCCAAAGGAATCATGGAGGGGTGACTTGGGTGGCTCTCACCAGGTTCTGTTACCCAGAATCCCTTGCAAACCTCAAACTTTGTCAAAAGAACACATTTTCCTCACATTTCTGTGATGGAAAGTCCTGGAATCTGCATGGATCCACAAACTTCCCCAAAATAGAATTCCACCAACCGCGCATTCCCCAAAGTCTTCTTATAAAAATGGTACCTCACTTCTGTGGGTAAACTGCCGCAAACGCAACGTGGACAAACCACATTTTTACACTAAAAACTGACCCTTTTTTTGCAAAGTGCCTAGTTGTGGATTTTGAACACTAGCTCTGCCAGCACCTAGAGAAACCTAGCAAACCTATAAGTTTTTGAAAACTAGACATCCAGGGGAATCCAGTAGGTGGTGACTTGTCTGGCTCCCACCAGGTTCTGTTACCCAGAATCCCTTGCAAACTTTGTAAAAATTAAAACACATTTTCCTCACATTTCTGTGATGGAAAGTTGTGGGATCACCGGGCTGACACAAATTTCCTACCACCCAGAATTCCCCCAGAACTCCCGATAAAAATGGTACCTCGCTCGTGTGGGTGGGCCGAGCCCGGCGGGGAGGCAGAAAGACTGTGGCAATTTTTTTGGGGTGGGGGCATTGGTACGCCCATTCTGGGAAGCCCCCAACCCTACTTATTAAAAAAAAATCCCTGGTGTCAAGTAGGCTTTCTCCCACCCCCGGCGGGGGCAGATCAGGGGCTTATGCCCCATCTGCCTCCTGGAGGGGGAATTCTTTTGCATTATTTGGGGGAAGGGTGGGGGCATTGGCATGCCCATTCTGGGCAGCCCCAACCCCTGGCCTATAAAAAAATAATCCCTGGCATCTAGGGTGCTTTTTGCCCCACAGGGAGGCAGATTGGGGGATACTGCCTCCATCTGCCCCCCGGGGGGGGGGCATGAAGACTGGTTGTGACAGAATAAAATAGGGGGAGCAAAGACCTTGCCCAAGGGCCACTCCCCCCGCCCTGGTGGCTAGTGGGTGGATCCCTGCTTTGGGATCCAATCGGGAAGGGTACCATTGGAAAGGGGAGATTCTCCCCTTTCCAACGATACCTCTCCCATGTGTTTCGGTGCTGGGGGGATGAGATAGCACAGAAACTGTGAAAGTTTTGCTTTCATTGTAATGACGGCAGCGTGCCATGCGCGCGATCGTCGTTACGAGGAAAACAACAAAGGTAGCAACTGTTCCCATCAAACAGCATCTGTCTATCTAACAGCAGATCTGGCCAGGTAGCTCGTGATATAGAGAAAGCCCTGCTAGGAAAGGCAGCAGAGGACTACTTTCAAAACTATGGGGCTGAGGGAGCCTGAGCCCCTACAGTCCTGACAGCAGACATGAAGACGCACCAGACAATACTCTAGTAGGCACATACATGGTGCTGGGGAGAAATAATAGCCTTTGGTACTCTGCCCCAGCCCTAAATTATTTTAATATTTCACGAGTTTCTCGTCAGAACTTCTTGACTTTTTTAAATCAACATAACAAAAATATTCTGCTGTAAAATGAATTGCTTGCCACAAATAAAATGAACGAGGAGAGAACTCCTCCTTCAAAATGTCAATATGTTTCACTCATATTGCTTACATCGTTTTGCAGCTTATATTACATGGCTGGTTTACACACCACAGATGCACTTAACCATCTGCGGTGTCATTCTCCTGTTGAGGATTATTAAATGGCCCCTGTCTGTCGGCCCTTAGTATAAATTGTAGTGAAGTACCCTCCCAGTTAAATGCCCTACTTACCTCTATGAGCCTCATTATAAATTATATTAGAACATTGGAATGTTGGGCGCTTCATTGAGGATAGTGGAGTGCTCCATGCTTTTACGGGCTGGTAAAGGCCCGCAAAGCAACATTCCAATGTTGTTTTCAAAGGCCTCTCGGAGCCCGAGGGAATTTAAACCCCTCGAACTCTGAAATGCCTTTGTTTTATTTGTTGGAACATTCTGCCCTCTAGTGGCAGAATGTTTTATTAGCCTTATAGCCCTTCGTAGCTGGGCTATACTGGCTATTAAAGTCCCGCTACCTTGTTAAAGTCCCTCGCCTTTGGCTCGGGCTTTTAACGCTGGAGCCGGCCTTGAATAGCCGGTATGGCCCGCTACGGTGGGCTATAATGCTATATTAGAACATTGGAATGTGGAGCACTCCATTGAATACAATGGTGTGCTCCGTGCTGCTACGGGCCGGTAAAAGCCAGCAGAGCAACATTCCATGTTGTTTTTATTCACAGCTGTTACTGTGAACAAAGGCCTCTCGGAGTCTGAGGGGATTCAAACCTCCTCGGCTCCGAGAGACCTTTGTTTTATTTGTTAGAACATTCTGCCCTCTAGTGGCAGAATGTTCTAATAGCCTTATAGCCCTCCGTAGCTAGGCTATACCGGCCATTAAAGTTCGGCTCCCTTAACGCTAGAGCAAGCCTTTAATAGCCGGTATAGCCCGCTACGGCGGGCTATAAGGCTATATTAGAACACTGGAATGTGGAGCACTCCATTGAATACAATGGAGTGCTCTGAGCTTCTACGGGCCAGTAAAAGCCCGCAAAGCAACATTCCAATAATGTTTTACAAAGGCCTCTCGGAGCCAATGGGGATCTAAACCACCTCGGACTCAGAGAGGCCTTTGTTTTATTTGTTAGAACATTCTTGCCTCCGGTGGCAGAATGTTCAATAGCCTTATAGCCTTCCGTAGCTGGGCTATACCGGCCATTAAAGTCCTGCTCCCTTGTTGGGCCTTTAATGGCCGGTATAGCCCGCTACGACGGCTATAAGGCTATAATAAACGCATCAGTAATCCCACACACAAAATTACCAATACTGTGAGGGGCACAGAGTAATAGGGGACTAATCTGGACACTTCTGACCCTGTGGGGGTTCCCGTTATATTTATATGCACCACGCTTGCGACTGGTGATATAGACTCCCACCTGATTCGTCAGGTGAGGCTGATATTGTGTTATCACTATGGTGCGATTTACGCATGTTTGTTTTGGATCTTTTACAGTCTGATGATTTCTCTTTAATTAGGGGTTTGTATCAGCTTACTGTGAATTTACGCCTGAGAGACTATATTCTCTAAAGGAACACATTAGTGAAAAGAGGATATTTTTCGCTACACTTTTTAAGGTGAGATATGATTATGATTTTGGAAGTTATTTTAGGGTAGGGTCAGTTTTGTTTCCCTTCTATCTTTTTTACATATGATACTTTATGCTTTCTTTTGCTCTCTGTGGTTGCTGTCTTCTCTTTTTATATTTGTTCATGTGTGTTTAAAATGGCTCTGAGATATTTTGATATGTATATTGGCTTTAATTAGCTTGTCTTCTTGATATTGGCCGTTCTCCTGTGTTCCATCTCTCTCAAAAGCTGTTGTAATTTGGAAATTGTCAAGATGTATTGTCTGTAATTTTTTTTGGGTGTTGTATGTTGATATTCATGTTCTGTTTTATGTGTATGTTTTCAGCCCTGATGAAGTTCCCTCAAGGGAACGAAACGCGTTGGCTGATGTCCATTTTTTAAGGAATTTTTCTACAATAAAGGAAACTGCTGGACTAATTTGATGACTCTGACTCCATCCCTGGTGCACCTTCCTTTTATCAACAGAATTTGTCTCGCTGGATGCTAGTTGAGCTTAACTGCGGCAAGCTCAGGAAGTGGATGCACAGCACACTTATTGCTTTCATATGGGGATTGAGATGCTGAACTTCTGGTCCGCCGCTATTGAGAGTTTTTTGTATCCTTATTATATCTAGACCCTTAACTCTGTAATGTATCCAGTATTAGTGATTTGCTTTATGTTGTTTGTTCCTTGCCAGCCGAAGGGTGAAGTCCCAGAAATGAAAGATTATCCCAGAATAACAGCAAGCAGAACACTAACAATACTGTTTCTGTGACATTTGGAACACTTGATCTTAGATAAAGGGTTGGGTGTTAATCTAGAGACTGAGAATCAATCTCAGCAAAACCCAACGTAATTGTGCCATATGTGTGCAAATACCTAGACATAGTGTGCAAGTTAACCTACAAAGCAATGGAGCACTCATGTCTAAGAACGTGAGCTGCGTTGCACCTATAGGGCTGGAGCCCTTGGAGGCCGAATTTGAAAGCCCAGGGTTACGCTTCATGCCTCTGCCTCTTTCCCCCAGCTCCCCGAGGATAAATGCAGCAGGTGAGGGGGGCCATTTCAGGAGAGGGGGAGAGAAAGGGATCAGAGAAGAATTGTTTGGACAAATGGAAAGAGGGGGATTTTACAAGGAGACGAAAGGAGCACAGCTGCTTGGAGCACTTTTCTGCCAGGGCTGCTTTGGGGTTCCCTAGGCAGGGCTACAGAGGGCTATAGCAAAGGCCACCCTCAAAGGGGGCATCAGGGGCCGCTGCATAACAGCTGAAAGGGACCCAAAAATACCAGTTTGGGCCGCCGTAGCGTGCCCACCAAGGGGGAGGCTGCCTGTATTTCCCACAGGCTAAGAAAAGAGGGCCAAGGTTGGCACATAAACACTGGGCCAATCAGGACTCAAGTAATGTTTTAAACCCCCCTGTGTGTGGGGGGGTGGACCCCGCAGCTCATCCGCTGGGACAACAGAGGGCTTAACAAGCATTTGCAATGCAATCGGTCTCGCCTTTGGGACCTTATATGTATTTAGCTATGCAGCACATTAGCCTGGGTGCTGAAACATCTACTGTTCTTTAACATGGAGGGAAAGTAAGCACCAAACTGCGTGACACGCCGGTTATGGGAATACATGGAGAGAAATATCGGGTTTCAGCAGGAAATGGTATAGTCCAAAGCTCTGTTTTTAATATAAAATCAGGGCCTTCGGTGGTCATATCACTGAAAATACAAGATTTTAGAAAAATATTATTGTCTACGGGTGCTCGTGGAAGCCAATTTCTATGGACTGGAATCTAGAGAAGGCTAAAGTGATTCTGGTATTTTACTGACCTCTGCTGGTCGTTTTCTATTGAAAAAGTTAAATGGAGGCAGTTGCCAGAAAATTTTTAAAACGAAAGTCCCTCAGCAGAAAGGAATTCTGGTATTTTACTGACCCCTACTGGTCGTTTTCTACCAACACAGTTATACAGAGCCAGTTGAACAGAAAAAAAAAGCCCCTAAGCGGAAGCAGACAAGTCCTAGGGCTGATCTCCAGAGGCCACAAAGTGCATCCACATACATATAAGTATATACCAAAGTATATACAAGAGGTCTCGAATGCTCGACCTAAAAACGGCCCACACGCTGACCTTTCAGGTCAAACCCTCGGGGACTGCCAGATTGTCGTATAGGCCAGTCCAACCCTGCGTAGGATATCTAAGTGCCTGGGGAAAGGATTGTGGTTAGAGCCGAAATCTGGCCTATTGGAAGACATCCTGCCATGCACTGACACACTGGTAAGGGGTTTCAACCACATTCCCATAAAACGTTTCGGAAGTGCGGTCTCTGAATTTTGTTCCCCCACAATCAAACCGGTGGGAATGCTGCTAGGAAATCTGCTTTTGATAAATGAATGAATGAATGCAACTGCTTTATTTGATTACATTATTTAGCACGGCCACAAGCACTTTTGCGGAGTTTTTTGGCATATTAGTTAATGGACTGGATTTGTTGTAAGACTTTATTACCATATATGTTTTCTGTTTTTGAAGAGCACTCTAAACAATGCTTTAGCGAGATATAGTAATAACTTCCCATGACTAACCGATCTTAATTAAGACGCATTTTAGCTGGGACATAGAAGCAGATGATAAATGCCATCTATCCAATCCCACAAACAAGGCAAGTATCGAAGAAGGCAACAGAGGAAGCGGTGTAAAGCAAGCCCCCCGGGGTATGGGTCAAGGTGACATCATTTCAAGCAGCTGCTTATGCACAAACTCAGCACTCGAGTGGAAGAGCGAGCCACTAGAAGGCGTCCTACAAAAAACACAAAAGTACTGGGAACACAAACAAGTACCAAATAATTGAGGCACTTAAGCTTTGCCTGAGGTAACCTGATCCACGCAATGCAACAAGCATTGGAGACAGCAACCCGCTCCCTGCACCTGATCCTAGGCATGACTTCCACCTAGAGGGAATGCACAGCACCAACGTCATCTGCTGCGTCAGAGGATATCTGGGTAACCTACTGACATCCTGTATCCGAGGCTGGATGGTATGCCCCAGTAGGACGTGTTACAAACACAAAACATGTTTTCG